>NC_092341.1:236570000-237221428 GCF_046630445.1 Rutidosis leptorrhynchoides
TCTATATGATACATTTTACAAACATTGCATTCGTTTTTAAAAGACAAACTTTCATATTATGAAAGTTGACGGCATGCATACCATTTCATAATACATCCAACTATAATTGACTTAATAATAATCTTGATGAACTCGACGACTCGAATGCAACGTCTTTTGAAATGTGTCATGAATGACTCCAAGTAATATCTCTAATATGAGCAAATGCACAGCAGAAGATTTCTTTAATACCTGAGAATAAACATGCTTTCAAGTGTCAACCAAAAAGGTTGGTGAGTTCATTAGTTTAACATAAATAATCATTTACATCATTTTAATAGACCACGAGAATTTCATTTCCAGTTCTCATTAATATACGTCCCATGCATAGAGGCAAAAATCATTCATATGGATTGAACACCTGGTAACCGACATTTCCAGTTCTCACTAATTCTTAGGCTACCAAGTTTAAAAGGGGCATATTCGGCTTCTATCCATTCAACCATATAATGTAGTTTCAATTACTTGTGTCTATTTCGTAAAACATTTATAAAAGCAGTGCATGTATTCTCAGTCCCAAAAATATATATTGCAAAAGCATTTAAAAAGGGAGTAATGAAACTCACAATACTGTATTTTGTAGTAAAAATACATATGACGATATTGCAGGGTTGGCCTCGGATTCACGAACATATATCATTTGTATATATATTAAAACATTTAATGGAATCACATAACTTCTTTCATTAGTATGTATTATTTTTATATATTTTAGTTATATAGAATTTATACTAAATTCCATTAAAAACAAATATTCATATTATATCATAAATTATATTTATATATACATTTATGTTGTATATATATTCAGAATGTTTAATACCTATATATTCGGTTATATATATATATATATATATATATATATATATATATATATATATATATATATATATATATATATGTGGTTAGTATTATATTACAACAAATCATTAATTTTGCTATATATATAAGTAACTATATAAAACAATATGTTAATATGTTTGATATATATATTATATAAACTATTATTGTAATTATAATATATGTATTAAGTATATTTTAGGTACAAAATATTTATCTGTAACAAAAATGATAATTTTGATAATAATGATTTTCTAACTTTATTGATATTGAATATACTAAAAATAATAACGATATAAAAAAATGGTACATATGTCAATAATAATATTATTAGTTGTAATAATAATAAATAATAGTTATTAATATCTCAAGAACTTGACGGTTTTATATCTATACGTACATATATATATAGATACTTTGTTTATAATCTGTACGACCATAGTTTTATTATTTATATCCTAATCAGTATAAATCTTATATTTATCGAAACACTATCTCATTCAAGATCATAATGTTTTTCCATAATTTCCAAGTTTAGTTCATAACTGTATAATATACTTAATAATAATAATCATGGTTGTAACTATATTATTAATAATAATAATAAATGTTAATTAATACTTTTATTTGATAAAGTTACATTTTTAATAATAATCATCTTAGTAATAACAATAATGGTAATAATATTAATTTAACTAAAAACTCTTATTATTAACATTACTTAATAACAATAATAATAAATAATATTAACAATAACAATGATAATAATAACAATAAAATAATAATAATAAAAATAATAATGAAATTAGGAAACTACCTCAATTTTAAATCTTTTTTAAAAAAAAATTGTCACGGACGGGGCTCGAACTCGTGACCCCTCGCTCACTCGCAACACCCATTTACCATTGAACCAATCTATTTTTCTGTTATATGGTATGTCTGTATTTATTTAACCCATTCCTTATTCACCTTCTTCTTCTTCTTCTTGTACTCCAATTTCATACAGAGATCAAATCCCATTTACACCAATTTAATTGCTGTATTTAGAAATCTTAACTCAAACAGAAATGATCCCCATTTATATTTTGAATCATTTAAACTAAAATAAAAGAAAAAAATCACTGTACGGACTATATATACCTACGGTTATGAACTTCAAATCCAAACTCGATTTTTAGTTTGTTTTAAGACAAGGTTATAACATGAAATAGTTTAGAAATCTATCTTAGAAACTTTAGCAATCGTCAATTTTAACAGAAACATCAATATGAATTCGAATTTCAAGATGAACAATTTGTTGACTTTTAAAAGCATAAACTTTGACTCGTGAATTACAACTCGGTAAGAAGAATTGAAAACCTGAGATTCTGCAGGAAGATTAAGGAAAGGATTCCTAACACAATCTCATTTATAGATTTTGAAATTTATTGAAAAAAATTGAGTTTTGTAAAAATGGGGTAAGAACAGAGAGTGTCGACTTGTTTTATAAAAATCCAACTTAATTTGATAGTTTTAACTAAATACTAGTTCCTGTATTGGTTTTTGATAGTGAAAAATAAATTAAAATCACTGAATTAATCAACTGAATTGGCCGATTATGTAACGAAGTGGGTATCGATTCTCCTTAATTAGACAAACAAGAACAGACAAAAAAATAATAATCAAAACCCTGAGTGCAATTTCTAACAGAATTTGTTCTTAGTGAGGTTGATTGGTACAATTTCTGGGACAGGAATAAAATCAAACACAGTTTGATAACAACGTGAAACTGAATTAAATCCAAAAGGGATCGTACAAGTGCTTTTGTATAATTATTATTAATAATTATAATTATATTAATAGTAATCTAAATACACATAATAATAATATAATATTAATAATAATAATAAAAGTAATAATAATAATACTAATGGCATAAATAATAATAATAATAATAATAATAATAATAATAATAATAATAATAATAATAATAATAATAATAATAATAATAATAATAATAATTATCAATAATAATAATCTTAATAATGATCTTAATAATAATGATAATACTAAATTGTATCTTAATAAAAATTTCAATACTTATAATAATTTTTATAATTTCTATAATAATAATAATAATGATATTATTACTTATAATAATCATAATAATATTGTGATAACTTATACCTATCAAATTTTATATCTATACATTATATATTTAATAAAATGATATATATAAAAAATATAATGTTGATATTAATATTGAATGTGATAATAATATTACTTTAGTAACTATATCTTAATTTACAATTTAATTTAGTATTCTCATATTATCTATTATTAATTATGTAATATAATGTATTACATAATAACATATACTAAATATTTAATATCTATACATTTCATATATATATTATTATGAAATTTTATTTGCATATTAGTTACATCATATATTATATATGTAAGTATGAATACATAAATAATATTTTATATATGTACTTATTATATATCTATTTACTATATTATATTATTTCCTAAAAGAAATAGATATTAAAATTTACAACACATAATATTTATATCTTTTATATATATATATCACAATATACATATATTACCAATTATGCATAGAAGTCATATATGTTTATATATAGATTCTTTTTAATAATAGTCTTATTATATTATATATTATTTTACATATTTATTTCTAGTTGATTAAAGTGTATTTTATTAATTCAAAGTATTATATATACACTTATATATATATATATATATACTTACATATTTATTTACATATACAGTTCGTGGATCGTCGGGAATAGTCAAAGGTCAAATGATATATATGAAACAGTTCAAAGATTTTGAAATTCAATTTACTAGACTTTGCTTATTATGTCGAAACCATATAAAGATTAAGTTTAAATTTAGTCGGAAATTTTCAGGTCGTCACAGTACCTACCCGTTAAAGAAATTTCGTCCTGAAATTTGATTAGGATGGTCATGACTGACAATAAGTATGTTTTCATGATGCATACGAGCTAGAAATTTAGAGTTTTATCATCATCGAGTAATATAGATAAAACGATTTAATTTTTGTGAAGAGTACGAGTGAAGCTATCACAAAATAGTGAACTGAGGAAATAAAGATTCGTATTAACTATTGACGTAGTCACTGTTGAATTCCGGAATTCAAGGGATTCAATAAAATCTTCGAAATCTAAAAGATTTGATCCTTCGGTGAATAAGGAAATTAAGATCTCTATAATTAAATACGGTGATCTGCTTCGATTACTCTGTCTGATATTTCCATTATAAATTAAAATTTTTCCGTTCCATAACTTTTACCCCTCCTATACTTAATTCCCAAATTCAGAAGACTGGGAAAATGCTTAATCCAGTTCTGATCCTTGTCCTTATCCTTACTATTGCAACAATCATTCTCCTTTTCCAACTTCCACCGAAGGAATCTGTTTTCTTCTACTTCGCCCTTGAGGTTATAGTGTTTTCAGTTCTCCCGTGTCTTTATGTTGCGATAAACATTGACATACACGGTTTGTAATTTATGTGTTATTATCGGGTTTTATATCCTCCTTTATATTTCAGAGCTCCATGCTTTTGTTTTCCCTTCTTGACTTTAAATCAAGCGAGTAATGGTCCAGAATTCTTAGGTATGTAATTTCGGATGAACATAACAAATGTTCTAAGAGAGAGATTGTAATAACATGATCTTGATTGGTTAAATTACCAGAAATCACGGAAAGAGCTAGAACTATCAAGAAATACGTTCTTGATATAATTAGAGATCAATTAGAATGCAAGAGTCGTGTAACATGGCACGTGATGACGTTATGATCTGTAAATCATCACATCCCATTAGAAACTCAGCATGACTTACTATAATATAATCACGTTGATCAAGTGTCATTATATTATACTAACTCATGTATCAATTTCCAACACTACTTCAAAATCATTCATAATTCAAATTCGAATTTTTCAGAATTTTAGAAACTAAAACAGTTTCTTTTATGGTATAACACAGATAGAGCAGAGAGATAATTAATATCGAACAAGATTATTTATGAAAATATCCTTAGAAATATCGATGATATTTATGATGATATTTTGGAATTTCCAAGTTCGAAGGTTGATGAAGAAAAATTTTCCGCAAGATTTTAACATGACTTCGGAGCAAGATATTCTCTAAAGATTTCAACGAATCCAGAATTACCTGGATTCTTTGAATATAGGGTATGGTCCTTGTATTTGTCTTTGGTCTCCTTCGTGATTAGCTCAATCCGTTTTTCAGTTCCAACTTTTCTGAGCTTTTCCAACATACTATTCTTTATTATCAAACTTTTGGCCGTTTAGACCATCTACAATTTTGCTATTTCCTCTGCATTTAATGCTACCATATATGAATCATTGTTCATCAATCCGAGGTGATTTCAAGAGAATTGTGTTTTTAGATGATTAAACGCTAATGGTAATATGGTGGAATATAAAAAGTTCCCCGGTAACGATGACGAAAGGCAAACTTATATAGCAAGGTTATAATAAGGCTAATCCGAATGAAAATTCGAAGTTGACCTGTTGGAGCTGTGACAGAATTGGCTAATTTGAAAAAGGAACTGCAAAGTTATTTTCGGTAATAACAACGCCAAAGGAGCTAGCACAGATACGTGTTAAACGTTTACTCAGGTTCCAAGAGTTTTTCAGGTGCATAACAATATGCATCAATCTTTTCTTCCGTAGATGAAGTGCGGTTGGTTCATCCTCTCGATTGAGGTGTTTTCAAGGATAATGAAATGTTTGAACGCAGATTATAATTGTCAAGATACAATGAGATTTAAGATGAAATCAAGTGGCAAACTTGAAGAAATGTTTAGTTTCATATGTTATAATCAATATTTTAATTCATTTTAATTGTTCAATGTTATTAGTCCACAGTCGATAGTCCACAGTTAACAGTCCAATAATTCATATATAATTTAATATATTATATTCGAATTAATTTATACGTATCGTGACTCGTGTACATGTCTCAGACTCGATAACAACTCAAAGTATATATATTATTGTAGAATCAACCTCAACCCTGTATAGCTAACTCCAGCATTACTGTATATAGAGTGTCTATGGTTATTCCAAATAATATATATAGTTGCGTCGATATGATATGTCAAAACCTTGTATACATGTCCCGATATTTAAAATGCGTAAATAACAGTATTTAAATGACGATAAATAAAGTGCGTAAAATAAATAACAGAAATTAAATGACGATAAATAAAATTGCGAGAATATAAATTACGATAAATAAATTGCGATAAATAAATGTAATAAGGAATTAACAGTTAGCTAGGAACAGTTAGCTAGGATTTTGTTAGCGTGAATTCTTAACAGAATTTCTCATAATTGATTTGTTTGTTTCTAACAAATTTTATTTTTGTCCAATGTTTTCTTCATTATGCTACTCGTTGGATTCTGATAGGTCAAAATCTAAATATGAAATTGAATGAAAATGGTTATTCTGTGGTGAACGGATTCGTATATCTGTGGATGTAAGTAGAATAGTAAATGACTATTGAATCAGATTCTAAGAATGTACAGTGTAACTTATTAATGTAAAATCTAAATATTTCTAGGGTATTACCTACCCGTTAAAATATTTTCACCATTAACAGTTTGTACAAAAGAATTTTTTTTTTAATTACAATCTTTATGAAAATATACTTACATATATATTTTCCTCAGATGTAATCATGGATTTAATGAGTTAATATGTTATTAACTCATCTGATTTACCGTTAGAACAAGAATATATAATCTCTAAAACATTAGAGATTACATAATCTCCATAAAGAACGAAGACAATTGATGTAGAACGATACGTAGAACGATGATTATGCTTGAGGTATAGATTGCGAGGTTGAGACGTGTGATGATGTTGTTGTTGTTGGTACTGGTTATGCTGCTGGTGCTACTGATGGTGGTACTGTTGCTGTCGGTGCTACAAGTGTTGTTGGTGCTAGGGTTGGTGATGATGTTGGTGTAGTAAGTATAGCTTGTAGATCACGCACCATTCTTGTCAGGGTTTCTATCCTACCCTCTATCATTTCTATCCATCCACTCATCTGATTCGATAGATCTTGATTATCAATTCGAAGTTCCCTAACTTCTTCTAATATTCCCCTTCGATTGGTATTCAGAAGTAGATGTCAAATATTTTCTGAGATTGCAGTAATGCGACCTTCGAGGTGGAAAACTTTAGCAAGAAGGGTAAATACAGTGTTGCGCATAGGTTCACTGGTGAGTACATCAGTTTCTCCGATGTTAGGAGGTAAGTTTGGTTCGCGGTAGGGCTCGCCTTCTTCATTTCTCCATCGAGTGAGTAAGTCTCGAACCCACCCCCATCTCCTCAAGAAGGAAAAATAGCTAAATGGTGGAGACACTTCGGGTTCATTGACTTCGGAGTCTACTTCAATATGTATCTCGAAATTGCTTCCGGAACTAATGGAATCCAAGCTAGGTGTAGGATCCATCTCTTATGATCAGTTAGAGGATTTTCGATATGAAATGATTTTCGATTATCGGATAATATTCTAATTATATAGAATATCTAATATAGTACAGAAGATCTCTTAGATTACGGAGGAAATTAAGGAAACGTGTCAGATAAAGTCTACAGTAACATATACGCTAAGATATGGACTTGTCTATACACTATTCATGCAATCAATGCAGTAAGATGTGTCTAGAATAGGAATGATAAGCAGGTAATTCCTAAGGATGATAAGTAGATGATTTTCGACACGAAATGATAAGCAAAACTTTTGACATGCAGACACGGTCGAAGTCCAGACTCACTAATGCATCTAAACAACTATCAGTTAGACACACTAATGCAAGACCTGGTTCGCTAAGACCACCACTCTGATACCACATGTCGTGACTTGTCCTAATCCATCTGGACGAATACATTACATTTGGTTACATCGCGAGGTACTTGACCTCTATATGATACATTTTACAAACATTGCATTCGTTTTTAAAAGATAAACTTTCATTTCAATGAAAGTTGACGACATGCATACCATTTCATAATACATCCAACTATAATTGACTTAATAATAATCTTGATGAACTCGACGACTCGAATGTAACGACTTTTGAAATATGTCATGAATGACTCCAAGTAATATCTCTAATATGAGCAAATGCACAGCGAAAGATTTCTTTAATACCTGAGAATAAACATGCTTTCAAGTGTCAATCAAAAAGGTTGGTGAGTTCATTAGTTTAACATAAATAATTATTTACATCATTTTAATAGACCACAAGAATTTCATTTCCAGTTCTCATAAATATACGTCCGATGCATAGAGACAAAAATCATTCATATGGATTGAACACCTGGTAACCGACATTAACAAGATGCATATAGAATATCCCCATCATTCCGGGACACCCATAGGACATGATAATTTCGAAGTACTAAAGCATTCCAAATTCTAGAATGGGGCTTGTTGGGCCCGATAGATCTATCTTTAGGATTCGTGTCAATTAGGGGGTCTGTTCCCTAATTCTTAGGCTACCAAGTTTAAAAGGGGCATATTCAGCTTCGATCCATTCAACCATATAATGTAGTTTCAATTACTTGTGTCTATTTCGTAAAACATATATAAAAGCAGCGCACGTATTCTCAGTCCCAAAAATATATATTGCAAAAGCATTTAAAAAGGGAGTAATGAAACTCACTATACTGTATTTTGTAGTAAAAATACATATGACAATATTGCAAGGTTGGCCTAAAACATTTAATGTAATCACATAACTTCTTTCATTAGTATGTATTATTTATATATATTTTAGTTATATAGAATTTATACTAAATTCCATTAAAAATAAATATTCATATTATATCATAAATTATATTTTTATATACATTTATGTTGTATATATATTCAGAATGTTTTATATACATTTATGTTATATATATATATATATATATATATATATATATATATATATATATATATATATATATATATATATATATATATATATATATATATATATATATATATATATATATATATATATATATATATATATATATATATATATATATATATATATATATATATATATATATGGTTAGTATTATATTACAACAAATCATTAATTTTGCTATATATATAAGTAACTATATAAAAAAATGTTAATATGTTTGATATATACTATAGAAACTATTATTGTAATTATAATTTATGTATTAAGTATATTTTAGGTACAAAATATTTATCTGTAACAAAAATGATAATTTTGATAATAATGATTTTCTAACTTTATTGATATTGAATATACTAAAAATAATAACGATATAAAAAAATGGTACATATGTCAATAATAATATTATTAGTTGTAATAATAATAAATAATAGTTATTAATATCTCAAGAACTTAACGGTTATATATCTATACGTACATATATATATAGATACTTTGTTTATAATCTGTACGACCATAGTTTTATTATTTATATCCTAATCAGTATAAATCTTATATTTATCGAAACACTATCTCATTCAAGATCATAATGTTTTTCCATAATTTCCAAGTTTAGTTCATAACTGTATAATATACTTAATAATAATAATAATCATAGTTGTAACTATAATATTAATAATAATAATAAATGTTAATTAATACTTTTATTTGATAAAGTTACATTTTTAATAATAATCATCTTAGTAATAACAATAATGGTAATAATATTAATTCAACTAAAAACTCTTATTATTAACATTACTTAATAACAATAATAATAAATAATATTAACAATAACAATGAAATAATAATAAAAATAATAATGAAATTAGGAAAATACCTCAATTTTAAGCCTTTTTTAAAAAAAATTATCACGGACGGGGCTCGAACTCGTGACCCCTCGCTCACTCGCAATACCTATTTACCATTGAACCAATCTATTTTTCTGTTATACGGTACGTCCGTATTTATTTAACCCATTCCTTATTCACCTTCTTCTTCTTCTTGTACTCCAATTTCATACAGAGATCAAATCCCATTTACACCAATTTAATTGCTGTATTTAGAAATCTTAACTCAAACAGAAACGATCCCCATTTATAGTTTGAATCATTTAAACCAAAATAAAAGAAAAAAAATCACTGTACAGACTATATATACCTACGGTTATGAACTTCAAATCCAAACTCGATTTTTAGTTTGTTTTAAGACAAGGTTATAACATGAAATAGTTTAGAAATCTATCTTAGAAACTTTAGCAATCGTCAATTTTAACAGAAATAGCAATATGAATTCGAATTTCAAGATGAACAATTTGTTGACTTTTAAAAGCATAAACTTTGACTCGTGAATTACAACTTGATAAGAAGAATTGAAAACCTGAGATTCTGCAGGAAGATTAAGGAAAGGATTCCTAACACAATCTCATTTATAGATTTTGAAATTTATTTAAAAAAATCGAGTTTTGTAAAAATGGGTTAAGAACAGAGAGTGTCAACTTGTTTTATAAAAATCCAACTTAATTTGATAGTTTTAACTAAATACTAGTTCCTGTATTGGTTTTTGATAGTGAAAAATAAATTGAAATCACTGAGTTAATCAACTGAATTGGCCGATTATGTAACGAAGTGGGTATCGATTCTCCTTAATTAGACAAACAAGAACAGACAAAAAAAAAAATAATTGAACGGCTGAGTGCAATTTCTAACAGAATTTGTTCTTAGTGAGGTTGATTGGTACAATTTTTGGGACATGAATAAAATCAAACACAGTTTGATTACAACGTGAAACTGAATTAAATCCAAAAGGGATCGTACAAGTGCTTTTGTATAATTATTATTAATAATTATAATTATATTAATAATAATCTAAATACACATAATAATAATATAATATTAATAATAATAATAAAAGTAATAATAATTATACTAATGGCATAAATAATAATAATAATAATAATAATTATCAATAATAATAATCTTAATAATAATCTTAATAATAATGATAATACTAAATTGTATCTTAATAAAAATTTCAATACTTATAAAATTTTTGATAATTTCTATAATAATAATAATAATGATATTATTATTTATAATAATCATAATAATATTGTGATAACTTATACCTATCAAATTTTATATCTATACGTTATATATATTTAATAAAATGATATATATAAAAAAATATACTAATGTTGATATTAATATTGAATGTGATAATAATATTACTTTAGTAACTATATCTTAATTTACAATTTAATTTAGTATTCTCATATTATCTATTATTAATTATGTAATATAATGTATTATATAATAACATATACTAAATATTTAATATCTATACATTTCATATATATATTATTATGAAATTTTATTTGCATATTAGTTACATCATATATTATATATGTAAGTATGAATACATAAATAATATTTTATATATGTACTTATTATATATCTATTTACTATATTATATTATTTCCTAATAGAAATAGATATTAAAATTTACCACACATAATATTTATATCTTTTATATATATATCACAATATACATATATTACCAATTATGCATAGAAGTCATATATGTTTATATATAGATTCTTTTTAATAATAGTCTTATTATATTATATATTATTTTACATATTTATTTCTAGTTGATTAAAGTGTATTTTATTAATTCAAAGTATTATATGTACACTTATATATATATACTTACATATTTATTTACATATACAGTTCGTGAATCGTCGGGAATAGTCAAAGGTCAAATGATATATATGAAACAGTTCAAAGATTTTGAAATTCAATTTACTAGACTTTGCTTATTATGTCGAAACCATATAAAGATTAAGTTTAAATTTAGTCAGAAATTTCCGGGTTGTCACATATGTCACCGCTGTGGTACTATTTCTTTGGTTTGCTGACGTAGTGCATCAGCCAAAAATCAGGAAGTTTTGATCAATGCTCATATTTTGAGCTTAAGATAGGTCATGGGTTGCTGTTCAACAAGCACATTGACTATGCTGCTAAAATCTACTTAAGGTTAAGGGAAATGGTGCTTGCACCAAAACGAACACACTTGATCCCCTTTCCAAGGTTTTTAAGCCTTGTTTTTGAAAACGAGCTGGGTGATGCCTACATACAACTTACTGATTTTTTAATCGACCTGCCTTTGAAGCAAGGGAAATGACAAAAGCAAAACCTGCTACTCCATCTACTGACTTGACGCCAGCAATGCTTGAGTATCTTGCTACTCAAGTTCCCTGTTCTAAATTCAAAGAAAGAACCCGCGGTTGACAAGAATGGTCTTCCCAAAACAAGTGGTACAACTGGGTCTTCCTTAATATCAACAATGACAAAATCAATGGGAAATTCCATGTCCCCTACCTTCACTATTAGGTCCTCAGCGATCCTCACACTAGAGCTAATAGATTGGTCAATTAACTTAACTCCCATTGTGGTGGGTGAAAGTTCACATAATCCTAACCTTTTATAAATGGAATAGGGCATGAAGTTAATACTTGCCCCCGAGTTGGCTAAGGATGTGAAGATCTCTGACCCATTCACATTACAAGGGATAAGGAAAGGTCCTGGATCACCCATTTTTGGTGGTAGGTTACACTTCTTTAAAATCCTATCACACTTCTTTTTCAAGAAAGCGGTGGATGCTTGCTCAACATCTCCCTTTTTGGCCATGAGTGTCTTCAAAAATTTCCCATAATTGGGCATATTCTCAAGCACCTCCGCCAAAGGGAGTTTAACGTAAATGTTTTCGTTATCGGTTAAGGTTGACTTACAATCCACATCCTTTGGATGTGTAGGAGGTAATGGTTGAGGATGTGAGACCGGTGTCTCATTTTTCTCCTTTGTTGATGTAGCAAGAACCTCGACCTCATTCTTTTGCTCCTTTGCATTCAAGACATTTTTGATCTTTAGCTCTTTTTCAACCTTTCCTAATTTGATTTTCTCAAAATCACCCTTTAATTCCTTGCATGTCGACACGGTAGCCTCCATGAACATTACACTTTTAACTTGATATGGAATGAACTTTGCATCTTTTGAATCGTCCGAAAACTTGAATACCCCGTAATCTATTGTATCGATTTCCAACGCTTCATCCACACCAAACTTGTCTTCTTCAACGTCGAACGTAAAACTTGAGGATATTCGGGTTGATCCTCTTTGGTTGAATCCATTGAGTTCACTTGAGCATAAGTATTATTGGTATTTGATAAACTCACTTGGTTGTTGTTTGGATTAGTTGTGTTGCTTTCGATAGAGATAATGTCACGACCCTACTTTTTTCGTTATCTTTTACCATTTATTATTTAACGTCCGTTAATTGTTATTCGTGCCACGTCATTTCTATGACCTATATTATTATTTTAGTAATAATATATTAATTATTATGTGTTAAATGAATATTTGTATTCGTTTTTTTAAAACGTGCGTTTCTACGTGTCGTGGATTTCTATTCGGCGAATCTTTTTGGTTTTCAAACCAACGGTTAGACTTTTGAGATTTTTGAATCCAATTATTTTAAATAAGATATTTTTATGTCATATGATTATATATAGTGTTTATATATTTTATTTGTCGCGTATAAGTTATCTCTCCGAAGAATTAATCGCGTAGTAGCGTTTTTGCCTTTCGGTTTCGTTCGAGCGTTCGGGCCACAAGCTAATTGACTTTTTAACATTTTGGACTAGTGGGTCCCACTCCCATGCTATGGATCGGCCAAAAATGCAAGGGGAGGGGGTAATGTTGTCAATCTTTGATACTTGTGATGTATTTTGATCAAAACCTACACTACTCCTCATTTCCACCCTAATTTTATTTTTGAGAAAACCTCTCTTCCTCCTCTCCTCTTGTTGCTGTCACCACCACCACATACAATCATCATCATCTTCATTTTTAAGCTTAAAGAATTAGGGCTTTTGTCATATCCGGATTCTACTCTTCGTTCTCTACGCGACTACATTCTTTGTTCTTTGATTGGGGTATACCTATGAACCCTAATTTTTCAATTCTTATTCATTTTTACTTATTTTGAAGTTATTATGATAGTATAGCACTTGTGTACTGTTGTATTGTTGATTGTATGCGTAGAAATGCTCGATTGTGTAAGTTTTCACTTTGATTGATTTTGGACAGCGGACTATTTGATCATTTCAGTACATTTAACTGAACTTTTTGATAAATTAAAGTGTTTAAATGTGTTCCTCTCATCAAGACATTGATTTTAGACTCCGGATTCATGTTATTTCGATTCCCGGAACTTAAGTTATGATTAAATTGGCGTTTTCATGAAATTAAAATATAAAAACGAATGTATTCAGTTTTGGTCCGACTTTGTGACCATTTTTGGAGTCTCTAGGATGTACTAGTGTGTTAATATTGAAGATTGGATGAACTTTCATGTTCGGGTCATCGAAATCCGAGCCACGAATCACCCTTTATGACTAAAACATGTTTTTGACCGGATTAAGGTTCCAAGTTGATTCATGGCTATAGGTCACGACTTGGGGTCTGATTTTAGGATGTTCTAGATTACACTAATGTGTCGGGTGGTTCTGTCAGACGAGGATATATGTAAGACTCGTCGAAAATCCACACCCGAGGCGCATGATATGACCCGGCGAACGTTTTAATTAAAACTTATGGTTATAAATTTAACTTATGATATAAATAATGATTTTCAATATTATTAAATTACTTATGACATAAAAGTAATTAGTTTAATTTGAGACTTATGGTATATATATTTATTATATCATTTATTAATTACTTTATGATTTAATTAAACTTTTAATTAAACTTATGATTAATAATATTTTTATTATTAACAAAAAATACTTATGATAAGTATTAAACTTATGTTATGAGATTATTATTATAAGACTTATAATAAAGATTAAATAATTATTTAATTATTATAAGGCTAAGTTATTATTTAATTATAATTATTAAATACTTATGGTTTAATAATTATAATTAAATACTTATGATACGATTAATAATTCATTATTAATTAATAATACTTATGATATGATTAAAAATTTATTATTAATTAATAATACTTATGTTATGACTAATATTTAATTAATAAATTAAATACTTATGTTATATTAATTATATCATTTAAACTTATGTTAACTTTATTAATTCAATTTAATTTAATTAAACTTATGATATGACATGATTATACATATATGACTTTAAATAACATTATAACTGATATTATTACTATAACTTATACTTTAAAATCTAATGTTGACTATGTTTGACCAAGGTTAACTTTTGATTTGACTTTCGGTTGACTTTGACTTTCAGTTGACTTTTGTTGACTTTTTAATTAAGGAAACTTTCCTAAGTAAAAACTTTCTAAAAATAAAAACTTTCTAAATATGGAAACTTTCTAAAAATAGAAACTTTCCTAAAATAGAAACTTTCCTAAAATAGAAACTTTTCAAAAATAGAATTTTTCCAGAAATGGAAACCTGCCAAAAATATAAACTTTCTAAAAATAGAAAGTACGTGTTTTACGTTGTCCTGATCATACCGAAACATACTGAGTGTTGTTCTATGTCTACTTGCAACAAGTACTATAGCTATCATACTAAGACTTGACCTAAGTTAGTTATTTATATCAACCTGCTTTATTTATAGGTCGACGTTGTGATCATTCTTGATCACTTTACTTCTTGCGGTTCACGTTTTTGTGTTATTACTTCGTTTACGTTAAGGTAAGTTATAGTCCCATTTTTATATTTTAAATCTTTTGGGATGAGAATACATGCATTTTATTTTTCACATTGGACACAAGTGGAAGTTGGTTTAAATTATTCATTGTGAGTCGAACAAAAATATTTCCTAATCTGGTAACTATAATCACTGGTTTCTACTGGTGAATGCGAATCCTATGGATAGATCTATCGGGTTTGACAACCTCATTTCGAACTAGTCGCGCTAGCAACTTATAATTGGAATGTATTAGTACTTCGTTATTATTTGAAGATACACCTGTTCAGTGTATATTGTGTTTGGTAAGGGTATGGAAATGGTTAAGTGGTTACCAGGTGGCTCACGGATTAATGGAATAATGTTTTTATATGTTTTCGAGCATATAATTTTGTGGTCCAAGATGAGTCTTTATGTTTTCAAACATAAATTTTTATGGTTTAAATTAATTATTGTTTGCAATATTAAGCCTATAATTCACTCAACATTTTTGTTGACAGATTACTCGCATGTTTTATTTCAGGTTCATGATTGATTGCTTCCGCTGTGCTTAGAGAGTCTGCATATTTATGATGATAGCTTTTATTAAACATTAACTTGCATTCTATTTTGATACATTAAATTGTGTGTGTTGTTGACTTGGTTTTAGTCAACTTGTGGGCAAGTATTTATATATGGTTTTTCTAAACTTACATATTTTGGTAGGTTTCCTTTTTAGGAAATTATTTTTAAATAAAGAATGCAAGGTTATTTATTAAATTCATTTAGAGTTATGATCAAGCTGTGGGACCAAGATAACGATGGTCGTCAAGTGTACTTTGACGGATCGTTAAAGTTGGTACCAAAGGCTTAGTTGTAGGGAATTAGGCTGCATTGATGTCGTTACCCGACTCCAATAGGGTGCATTAGTGAGTCTAGTCTACAGCCCGACCTATAGCATATTATTATATGTGGTTATTTGTATCCTATAAGTAGGTATATAGTTACCATACATACATCTCTCCTATCTTCTGATACCGGGAGGAACTCCCATTCCAATTAAATGTATTCTCCAACTCTTATGAGAGTTTATCTTTTATAAGAACACCTCGGTTAGTGAAAGAACTCCCATTCCAATTAAATGTATTCTTCAACTCTTATGAGAGTTTATCTTTTATAAGAACACCTCGGTTAGTGAAACCAAGTGATGTCATTCTTGACTTCTGGAATTCTCGACATTTCTATGTCATCTACTATGGTTATGTATAACGTTTTAGTTACATTACACGAGATGTCATTCTTGACTTCGAGGGGCTCGGCATTTCAATGTCAGCTATTATGTTTAAGTATATAACATTCTTGTTATATTGCGTGCCTTTGTGCCGTTGTACCTTTGTGCTTTGGGTTGCGAATCGGAAATGTCATTCTTGACATTTAAAGATTCTTAATGCTTCAAAGACATTTTTATGTCATCGTTACTCTTATTCATTACTTTTGATATTTTTGTCCCTTGTGCTATCCTTAGCACATTGTTTAAGAAATCGTTTTAAAGAAAATTGTATTGAAATTCGAGGTTGACCACGCGTCCAAACCTTATGTAGTACTATTGGAATGGAACTATGAATTAGTATAATATAATGACGTCAGGCCAATGTGATTATATTACGTTAATTCATATAGAAATTCCAATATTGTGACATGGGGAATAGAAAGCGAGTCAAAGAAAATTTTTACACCACTCATTCATAAAATTCTGATGTATTACATGGGCAAGAAAATACTCATTATCTTATTTGTTAATATACGATAAGCTCATTTTAATCAAACTACTTATCTCATGCTCGATCCGTTATACCTTGCTTGTTAGCAACAGTTTCGCTCGAGAACAGTTTTGGCCCAAGGACTTACGTCCTGATAATAGTCAAAACAACTTTTAAATTCATTTGTTTTCATGACCTCGTAACATTTGTTGATCAAATGTCGCACGACAATTCAAGTCCCTCACTCGATCTTCCACGATCTTACTTCAACTCGTAACCTTCAAAATACGAATACTCTGTTTATCAGAATTTTTTTTACACATTGGTTATTTGTGCGGTCCTAACGAGATTTATGGACGAATAAATGTAATAAAATTTTTTGTCACGTATGCAATTTATAGAATCACTTACGTATAAAAATCAAATAAATAAATAAATTTACCTTAACGTATTTTGGTTAGTGCATACTAAAATTATACCTTCAAATTTTTTTTAAAACCACTCCTTTATTGAATTGTTTAATTAAGTCAAATTGTTTTATAAAAAATCGTACACGTTGTACATACCTCTAAATTTACTAAGAATTTTGTTCCGTTTATGTTGACACATCAAACGTTTAAAGGTTTTTCAAAACTTCTTTGGTTGATTATATTAAAGATTTTCGTATTAATCTACAACGGGTATGGATCACACTTCTTCTCATCCTCCGTATAGTGATGAAACTTTCCATTAAGATCCTTGTTAAAAACTCTTACGCCACTTTGGATGGCAGTTTTATAAAAATTATTGGGAAGTCTTTGCGCTCATAAAATTTTCTCTCTTATCGTTGGACATGACCGAAACACGGACTGATAGATCAGTTTTTTGGGGTACGTCCAGTGGTCACCCTTCAGGAAAGGCACTGGGTGGGTTTTTACCCCAACTGTTGTTATAGTTGGTATCACAAATAGATATTACACTAGACCGTCTGAGAAGTTCTACTCTCGATATTCACGGCTAACCGCAACACCCTCGTAAACATCAATCCTATGATTCAATACTTTGAGGTGCACGAAATCATTTTTGGAGATTCATCTCACCTGGAGTCGACTATTCTTTATAGTCCACGATTCACGTTTCTTCTCATCCGCATATAAGTTGAAGAATAAGGATGAATCCTAGATTGCCTCGCTCATTGTGCAATGTAGTTCACTCTCGTTAAAGGATCACACCTTTCTTACGTCTTCCTTTCGGAAATGTAATGAAAATTTACTTTGAAGTTCATGATCCTCGTTATCCCCTTTGAAGGAATTGCCTTAAACGTCTATACCACTGATAAGGCTACTCTTTATATTTCTTCCATCGTTGGTTGCAACTATGCCTCATTTGTCCTAGTTCGTCCCCTTGGATAGCTCCTGTTCTATTTGTTAAGAAGAAAGATGGTTCGTTTCGTTTGTGTATTGATTATCGCGAGTTGAACAAGCTTACTGTTAAAAATCGTTACCCTCTTCCAAGAATTGATGATCTGTTCGATCAGCTTCAAGATTCATCCGTTTATTCCAAGATCGATCTTCGTTCCGATTATCATCAACTGCGGGTTAAAGAAACTGATGCTCCGAAAACTTCATTCTGTACCCATGATGGTCACTACGAATTTCTTGCTATGCTGTTCGGATTAACTAACGCACCTGCTTTGTTCATGGACCTCATGAACCATGTGGGTAGCCCATATCTGGATAAATTCGTTATCGTTTTCATCGATGATATCCTTATCTATTCCAAGAGTGATCAAGAGCACAAACATTAGTGCTTGATTTGTTAAGAAAAGAAGAGTTGTATGCTAAGTTTTCGAAATATGCGTTCTAGTTGAAGGAAGTTCAATGCCTTTGACACATTGTTAGTAAGAAGGGAATTCAAGTCGATCCTTCTAAGATTGAGGCGATTAAAAAGTGGGAAATTCCAAAAACTCCTACACAGATTCGCCAGCTTCTAGGATTAGCAGGTTATTATAGAAGGTTCATTCAGGACTTCTCTCGAATAGCTAAACCTCTGACTGCTTTAACGCACAAGGGGAAAAAGTATGAGTGGAAGGATGAACAAGATGCTGTTTTCAAACGCTGAGGAAGAAGTTAACTTCCGCTCTGATATTGTCACTACCGGAGGGTAATGACGGTTTTATTGTTTATTGTGATGCCTTGCGTCAAGGCTTTGGTTGCGTTTTGATGCGACGAAAGAAAGGCATCGCTTACGCATCACGTCAGTTAAAGATCCATGAACAGAATTATACAACCCATGATTTAGAGTTGGGAGCTGTTGTGTTTGCACTTAAGATTTGGAGACATTATTTATATAGGTTAAAAGTACAGAGTACACTGATCACAAAAGTCTTAAACTATTCTTGACCAACAACAGCTAAATATGAGGCAGCGAAGATGGGTTGAGACGTTGAATGATAATAATTGTGAACTTTTATATCATCCGGGGAAGGCCAATGTTGCGGCTGATGCTTTGAGTCAGAAAAAGAGAGTTGAACCTCATAGTTTTAGAGCCTTGAATATGACAATTCGAACTAACCTCGCTAGGCAGATTCTTGAGGCACAACAAGAAGCCTTGAAGGAGGAGAATTCCGTAACGGGAAGGTCAGAGGCTTGAGTAAACAGTTTGAGGTACGAACCGATGGTACTTGGTATTTTGCGAGACGTCTTTGGGTTTCGAAATTTAGTGATTTGCAACAACTTGTTTTAGATGAAGCTCATAAGTCTAGGTGCCCAATTCATCCTGGTTCAGGAAAGATGTATCATAATCTTAAGGAACTATACTGGTAGCCTAACTTGAAAGCTGATGTGGCTACTTATGTGGTTGAGTGTTTGACCTGTGCTAAGGTTAAAGCTGAACATCAAAAACCGTCCGAACATTCGGTGCAACCTGAGATTCCTGAGTGGAAGTGGGAAGGTATTACAATGGACTTTATTACATAGTTACCCAGAGTTGTGGGTGGTTATAATACCATTTGGGTGATTGTTGATCGACTCACAAAGTTAGCTCATTTCTTGTCGATTAAAGAAACTGATTCGATGGAGAAGCTTACCCGTTTAAATTTGAAGGAAATTGTTTCGAGGCATGGTGTTCCTGTATCTATTATTTCAGACCGAGACAGTCGATTTACATCGAGATTTTGGCAATCCTTACAGGAAGCTTTGGGAACAAAATTGGATATGAGCACTGCTTATCATCCACAGACGGATGGTCAGAGTGAAAGGACCATTCAAACATTAGAAGACATGATACGAGCATGCGTGATTGATTTTGGTAATGGTTGGGATAGGTACTTGCCACTGGCTGAATTTTCTTATAATAATAGTTATCATGCAAGTATTAAAGCTCCACCGTTTGAAGCTCTGTATGGTAGAAAGTGTAGGTCTCCTATTTGTTAGAATGAGGTTGGGGATGCTCAACTCACAGGCCCAGAAATTATTCATGAGACTACAGAGAAGATCTTACAGATTAAGTAAAGATTGAGAACCACTAGAAGTCGGCAAAAGAGTTATGCCGATATTAGAAGAAAGGACATAGAATTTTAGGTCGGTG
Source organism: Rutidosis leptorrhynchoides (assembly GCF_046630445.1). NCBI lineage: Eukaryota > Viridiplantae > Streptophyta > Magnoliopsida > Asterales > Asteraceae > Rutidosis > Rutidosis leptorrhynchoides. Next base: position 236,590,954 of record NC_092341.1, read on the forward strand.
ACCATGTTATGTTGAAAGTATCACCTTGGAAGGGTGTGGTACGATTTGGTAGGAGAGGAAAGTTGAATCCTCGATTTGCTGGACCGTTTGAGATTACAGAGAGAGTTGGACCCGTGGCTTATCGTTTGAAATTGCCACAAGAGCTTAGCGCTGTTCATGACATTTTTCATGTGTCGAATTTGAAGAAGTGTTTGGCTGAGGCCGATGAAACCATTCCTCATGATGAACTTCATGTTGATAAACAACTCCATTTTATTGAGGAACCTGTCGAGATTATGGATCGAGAGGTTAAGACACTCAAGCAAAGTAAGATTCATATCGTCCGAGTTAGATGGAACGCTAGACGCGAACCTGAGTTCACTTGGGAACGTGAAGATAAGATGAAGCAGAAGTACCCGCATTTGTTCCCAGATGACGAGTCAACCCCTACACCTGTTTAAATTTCGGGACAAAATTTCTGTAACGGGAAGGTACTGTCGCGACCCTACTTTTTTCGTTATCTTTTACCGTTTATTATTTAACGTCCATTAATTGTTTTTCATACCACGTCATTTCTATGACCTATATTATTATTTTAGTAATAATATATTTATTATTATATGTTAAATGAATATTTGTATTTTTTTTTAAAAGTTTCTACGTGTCGTGGATTTCTATCCGGCGAATCTTTTCGGTTTTCAAACCAACGGTTAGACTTTTGAGATTTTTGAATTCCAATTATTTTAAATATGATATTTTTATGTCATATGATTATATATAGTGTTTATATATTTTATTTGTCGCGTATATGTTATCTCTCCGAAGAATTAATCGCGTAGTAGCGTTTTCGCGTTTCAGGTTTCGTTAGAGCATTCGGGCCACAAGCTAATTGACTTTTTTACATTTTGGACTAGTGAGGCCCACTCCCATGCTATGGATTGGCCAAAAATGCAAGGGGAGGGGGTAATGTTGTCAATCTTTGATACTTGTGATGTATTTTGATCAAAACCTACACTACTCCTCATTTCCACCCTAATTTTATTTTTGAGAAAACCTCTCTTCCTCCTCTCCTCTTTTTGTCATCACCACCACCACATACAATCATCATCATCTTCATTTTTCAAGCTTAAAGAATTAGGGCTTTTGTCATATCCGGAATCTACTCTTCGTTCTCTACGCGACTACATCCTTGTTCTTTGATTGGGGTATACCTATGAACCCTAATTTTTCAATTCTTATTCATTTTTACTGATTTTAAAGTTATTATGATAGTATAGCACTTTTGTATTGTTGTATTGTTGATTGTATGCGTAGAAATGCTCGATTGTGTATGTTTTCGGTTTGATTGATTTTGGACCGCGGACTATTTGATCATTTTAGTACATTTAACTGTTGTTTTTGATAAATTAAAGTGTTTAGATGTGTTCCTCTCATCAAGACATTGATTTAGACTCCGGATTCATGTTATTTCGATTCCCGGAACTTAAGTTATGATTAAATTGGTGTTTTCAGGAAATTAAAATATAAAAATGAATGTATTCAGTTTTGGTCCAACTTTGTGACCATTTTTTGAGTCTCTATGGTGTACTAGTATGTTAGGATTGATGATTGGATGAACTTTCATGTTCGGGTCATCGAAATTCGAGCCACGGATCACCCGGTATGACTAAAACATGTTTTTGAACGGATTAAGGTTCCAAGTTGATTCATGGCTGTAGGTCACGACTTGGGGTCTGATTTTAGGGTGTTCTTGAGTACACTAATGTGTCGGGTGGTTCGGTTAGACGAGGATATATATAAGACTCGTCGAAAACCGACACCCGAGGCTCAAGATATGACCCGGCGAACGTTTTAATTAAAACTTATGGTTATAAAATTTAACTTATGATATAAATAATGATTTTCAAACATAAATTTTTATGGTTTAAATTAATTATTGTTTGCAATATTAAACCTATAATTCACTCAACATTTTTGTTGACAGATTACTCGCATGTTTTATTCTCAGGTTCATGATTGATTGCTTCCACTGTGCTTAGAGAGTCTGCATATTTATGATGGCAGCTTTTGTTAAACATTAACTTGCATTCTATTTTGATACATTAAATTGTGGGTGTTGTTGACTTGGTTTTGGTCAACATATGGTCAAGTATTTATGTATGGTTTTTCAAAACTTACGTATTTTGGTAGGTTTCCTTTATAGGAAATCATTTTTAAATAAAGAATGCAAGGTTATATATTAAATTCATTTAGAGTTATGATCAAGCTGTGGAACCAAGATAATGATGGTCATCAAGTGTACTTTGACGGGTCGTTAAAGATAACTCTCGTGTTGTTGTGGTTTGGGTTTTGTTGGTGTTGTTGGTTCTTTCGGTTGTTGTTTGGGTTAACTTGAGTGTTTGAAGGTGGGGTTCCTTGTGGTCTTTCGACAACTTGATTTGAAAGTCTCCTAACGGTGCTCTAAAGGTTTTGGAATGTGGCTTGTTGGTTTCGTATTTGTTGCTTCAAGAGCTCATTCTCCCTTAATAAGAGTGCTTCGGTTGATTCTACCTTCTTGATATAGTTTTGCATGATTTCCTCTAAACTCTTCGAAGGTTGGGATTGTTTAGTGTTTTGTTGAGATTGTTGATTGTAACCTTGGTTATTTTGTGGTTGACTATAACCTTGGTTGTTTTGATAATTCGAATTGTATTGGTTGTTATAAGGTTGGTTGTTGTAAGGTTGTTGGTTTTGGGATTGGAAGTTGTTGTTTCGATTTTCCTTATAATTGTTGTTGTAACTTTGGTTTCGATTTTGGTTGGTAAATCCGGGTAGTGTATTGGTTTGATTGTTGAATGAAACTTGCTTTTGATTAAGATTGTAGTAGCTTTGGTTCGATGTTCCACTCTGTTGATAGTTTTGATTACTCACGTAATTTACATGAGCATCCGAATTCATGGGAATGTCATCAAGATCAATATGATTGCATTGATTAATTTGGGGACAATTCTTCGTGAGATGTGGGCCCTCGCATCGTTGACAACCTACTTGCATTGCCACTCTCGATTGTTGTAGTTTTTTCAACTCTTTTCCATACATTTGAAATTGATTGTTCAAACTTGCAAGCGTCACTTGCCCATTATCACTTTCTACTTGTGCTACACTTTTTCTTGTCAACTCTCGCGGTGAAGGTGCCCATTCATATGATTAACCGAGATGTCTTCTAACAAAACTTCGGCCGCATTAGGTGATTTATACATAAACACTCCACCGGATGAAGAATCAAGATATTATCTAGTCAAAGCATTAGTACCCCCAGTAGAACGTGTTAGTGTACTACTTCTTAGTCAAACCATGCAGTGGGAAAGCTCTTAGCATCTTCTTGAAACGTACCCACGCATCATACAAAGACTCATCACCCCATTGGGTGAATCCGTTGATTTCCATTCGAAGTCATTCCACCTTTGATGGTGGGAAGAAGTGATTGATAAACTCATTGGTTAAATCTTGAAAAGTCCTTATTGAATCGGATGGCAAACTCCTTATCCAAACCATTGCATCTCCTTGAAGTGTAATGGGGAATGCCCTTAACTTAAAAGCGTCATCGGTGACATCTTTGATTTTATAGATATCAAAAATATCGTTAAAGTGTTGGATGTGTCCGAATAGATTTTCTTCTATTAACCCATGAAAGAACGTATCTTTGATCATTGTGAAAAAGTTACCCTCGATCTTCCAATTATCCGCTCCAATTGGTGGTTTTGTAATAACCGGAGCTATCACCGTTGGTGCCACCAATCTAGCGTTCCACATCGGCGTGTCGTTTGGATCATTTAATTGCTCTTGATTAACCAATACTTGGTTGATTGGGTTACCATCTTCATTGTGAATCGGTTGACCGTTAGGATCCATCTCTTCTAAACAAAATGGCAAAACCTTAAAATTTTTCCTTAATACCCGTTCTTCTCTACGCTTATAAACCTTGTGCATGTGTTTTTTCGGATCAGAGAATGGATGTGTGAACTCTTGATCCTTTTGTGATCTCCTTTTCATACACCAAAGGTACCTATCCTTCAATCACAAAACAAACACAAGCGGTTTTCCAAACAAAAATAATATATAAAACATGAAAAGTAATTTTGGTAAGGGTAAACACTTACGAAAAGATTGAACAATTAAGAACTTAAACCAAATATTCAACTAAGCTAACCGCTCCCCAGCAGCAGCGCCAAGAAAGTATTGATGATGTGCGTGATATACATCTTTTACCCTCAAAAATTATATATGATTCAAATGCTACAAATAAACACACACAACTAACGAGCACTTAGAACCCGGTCATTATAGCACTTTAATGTAAGTATTCGTATCATGTTCGTCTCAAGAGAGTGGTGTATGTCGTATATTTGAAACTATTAATTGTCCTAGGGTTTGTTTGATTGGGGGGGTTTTGATTGATTTTAATTAACAACTAAAACTTGAACAATTAAACAAACTTAAACTTAACGAGTAAACCTAGTTGCAAGTAACAAGTAATGAAATATTGAGAACTTAAATCAATTAACAAAGTAGTGTTCACTTATCTAATCCTCTCTATGCTTGGATTGCCCCGTTTTGCCCAAATTGCTATCGCCTTAGTTGTTGAACTATTAAATGTTTAGCATTACTATCAAACCTTAATCAAATAACACTTTGTGAATTCACATAAGCATTGCATCCTAAGATCAAGTTAAGCGTGATTGGTTATTGAGATTATGCTTGGGTTGAAATCACTTAGAACCCTTCAACTATCGAAATCACTTAAGATAATCGAACACTACTATGTTGACTAAAGACCAATTAAAAACCAACTTAGATCAAGAATAAAATCACTTGAAATCCTAAATCTAGTTGTCTAGATCACTCAAGGTGTTGAAGCACAAATTGATTCACTTCTCAAATCACTAAGAGAGCTACTCAACCTATGTAATCAAAGTAAAGCCTAAAACAAATACATAGCAATGGATCTATAGCTAACACAATAACACTTGATCTTGTAGTTCATTCAAACAACATCATTTAATTGATTTAGGGGCAAACACTTGCATTTGAGATTCATAGATAAGCAAACACAAGAGATTTAGCCAATCATGGCTAAGATTACACTAATCATAAACATTGAAACACAAATAAACATCATCTTAAAGTTATTACAAGCAATAGATTCAAAATAGATAAATAAAGGTGGAGATTACAACCCAAATACAAAGTGATGAAGATCTAGAGCTAAAACTATGATGAATCTTGAGCTAGCTTCCTTCAATCCAACTTCAAACTCCAATGGATGATGAAATTGGGGTTTTGTAGGTGAAAATCGGACTTGAAATTGCAGCTCTCTCCCAAATGACCTAATATCTTCCCTTTAATAGTGCTGAAAATTCTGGGCTAAATCAGCGACAGGAGCGCCGCTTTTGGAGCAGGAGCAGCGCTTTTGGTATTCTTCAGGATCGGCGCTTTGTGGTTAGGAGCGGCGCTTTTTCTGATCAGGAGCGGCGCTTTTGGCAATGAGGAACGGCGCTTCTGGCCACTGGTGGAAAATGGTGCCAAAACGTGCACAAGAACGTCGCTTTTCATTGAGGTGCGGCGCTTTTGCTCCACAGGAGCGGCGCTCTTATATTAGGAGCGGCGCTTTTGAGCTGATTTCTGCACTTTTCATTTTCTTTGCCACTTTTGATTAAGACTTGGTCAATTTTACACCAAATCAAGCTCTTAGCCCTCATATTGCCATTTAGCTCATAAGCATATCTAATAGGCTCCATAATCATCAAAAATCGAGCAAAGTGAGGGAGACATTGCGCGATAAAACATGTAAAATTAGAGCAATATCAGTCCCGGTTATCATGCTCCTACCATGATGGGTCAAAATTACACCTTTTGTTATGTAATGGATCGTAGATTACCTGAGAGATGTTTTAACTAGGTCACGTACTTTGTCGCTCAATTTTCTTTGTAAGTTAAAGTTAAAACAGGTTGTGAATGATGGGTAAGTGTTAGTGGTCATTTTGGTCTATTGCAAATGGGTCAAAATATTTAAAATGCTGGAATTCAAGTGCAGGGTTAGTGCGCACCGCGCAAAAGGTCTGGGCGCCGCGCGATAAAGAGTAATTATGCAACAATCCATATTCAGTTTTGCCGCGTGCTGCGTTGTATAGTGTAAATTTTTTTTTTAGTTTTCAGGATCATACGTCGAGGGTCGTTTCAACGACTTCAACATTTGAGTTATGGATAATGAAAGGAAAATGGACCGCCGTAGTCATCAATCTATTGAATTGTCCTGTACTCTTTACTCCTCATAGTGTAATGAAAATATCGTGACGTAGTATGGAGGAGTATTTCATTAAGAAAAAAATAATCCCGTACTCACTACAAGAAATTCGTTCTTTTGCCATGAATCCAGTTGTGGCGACCTAGATTTCGCCGCAAACAACCCGCTAAACGACAAAAATTCCTCACTTCTTGACTTCTTGAGTCAAAGTTAACTTTTGTGGCGACATGTCGCCAAAAATGTCGCCGCAAACTTAATTTTCCATTTACTTTTCCTTTTTCTTAATAATAAACTGGCCAAAGTTTGAAAATATTGAATTGTGGGGACATGTCGCCACTAAAAGTCGCCGCAACAATTATTTTTTATTTATATTCCAATTAATTTTTTCTCTCCAAATTGTAAAAATTATTAAGTGGAGGGAAAGTTTCCCGCCATCCCTATTGTGGCGACCAGTCGCCACTAATGTCGCCGCAATAAAAAAAAATTCGATTTACTTTCCAATTAAATTTTTCCCATCAAACTGAAAAAGTTTACCTTGTAGCGGGAAAGTTTCGCGCTAGTTCAATTGGGGCGACATGTCGCCCTAAATGTCGCCCTAAATGTCGCCGCAATTGGTTCATATTGATTTAAGATAACAAAATGTGACGATGCTGTAACAATGGGGAATGTAGTGGTGATGTAAGTCGGTGAAATGAGAAGGTGATGTAAGACGACAAAATGTGATGATTATGTAAGACGGTGGAATGTATTGGAATGCGGTGATGATATGCGGTGATGTAAGACAGTGGAATGAGAATTTAATGTAAGTTGGTGAAATGCGGTGATGATATGCGACATTGGAATTTGGTGGTGATGTAATGTGGTTGTTATATATGACGATTGAATGTGGTAGTATGATGTGGTAATCTAAAACGGTAAATTGTGGTGGTGATATAAGTCGGTGGAATGTGGTGGCCATGTACGACGGTGGAATGAGGTAGTAATGTAAGACGATGGAATGTGGTGAAAATGTAAGATGGTGAAATGTGATGGTTATATATGACAATGAAATATGGTGGTGATGTATGATGGTGGAATGTGGTGGTGTATGACGGTGGAATGAGGTGCTGATATGAGATGGTGGAATAAGGTGGTGACGTAAGACGATGAAATGTGGAGGAAATGTAAGACAATAAATTGTGATGATTATGTATGACAATGAAACGTGGTGGTGTTGTGTGGCGCTGGAATGTGGTAGTGTATGACAGTGGAATGAGGTGATGATCTGAGACGGTGGAATGAGGTGATGATCTGCGATGGTGGAATGAGGTGGTTATGTTGACGATGGAATGTGGTGGTTATGAATGACAATATAATGCAGTGGTGATCTAAAAAACGGTGGATTGCTGTGGTAATGTATGACTATGGAATTAGAGGGCGAAATGTGGTGGTGATGTAAGAAGATGGAATTTGGTTGTAATGTATGACGTTGGAGTGAGGTGGTGATGTATGATTGTGAACGGAGGCAGTGTTGTAAGACGGTGATGTAATACGGTAGAATGTGGCGGTGATGTAAGACAATTGAATGAGGCGGTGATGTATGACAGTGGAATTTGGCGGCGATGTATGACATTGGAATTTGGCGGTGATGTATGATGGCGGATTGAGACAGTTATGTAAGACGGCAGAGTGTGGTGGTGATGTAAGACGATGAAATGTGATTATTATGTAAGCAGGCAGAGTTTGGCGGTGATGTATGACTGTGGAATGTGGTGGTGATATACGATAACGACCAATATAACGATAAGAAGGACGAAGACAAATATATATATATATATATATATATATATATATATATATATATATATATATATATATATATATATATATATATATATATATATATATAGGGAAAGGATCCAATGAGAACTTTTTTAGTGTGAGAACTCTAGGAACTCCAAAAAATACCTAAATACACTTAAATTCGAGCAAAAAAAGAGGATGTAAGACCCGAATAATTATTGTACAGCTGTGTAAATAGGGTACATAAAGTGTGGGATTTATTGTGCAGTTAAACTCATTTTATTATTGAATCGCGTGAGTTTTTCATATTAGAACATGTTGTGAAAAGCGTTTCGTCTAAATATGTCGGGAAGTGGGTGATCTTTATTTGAAATTTGACAAATCCGGACAGAACTGAAATGGGCCTGTGCGCGCCGCGAACCCTAAGGTGGTGCGCGTAGCGCACTCATCTGGCAAAAAAAAAAAAAAAAATTAATGTTTGCTGTTTGAGATTGGTTATTGGGTTGGGTTGTTAGAGAGGAATTCGAGCAAAAATACAAAACACGGACGAACAAAAATTTCATAGACGAGCAAAAAAAAAAATTTCATTTTTTTTTAAAAAAAAAAAATGTAGAACCATTTTTTGTTCGAATATCAAAATTTTTGTTCGACTACCTATATGTTCTACATTTTTGCGTTCGAATTTCAAAAAATGTAGAACACATTTTTTGTTCTAATATCAAATTTTTGTTCGTCCTTCTTTTTTTTTGTTCGACTTTCTCCATTTTTGCTTGACTATCAGGTTTTTTGCTCGTCCGTGTCCTATTTTTTGCTCGAATATGGAGTTTTTTGCTCGAATTTCAGTGTATTTTTGAGTTCTCAGGGTTCTCACACAAAAAAGTTCTCATTTGATCACTCTACTATATATATATATATATATATATATATATATATATATATATATATATATATATATATATATATATATATATATATATATATATATATATATAACTTTTCATCAATTTTCCTCGAAAATTTTCATTTGCCGCTAGAGGGAAAATAAATGAAAATTTTGAGCAGACCCCAAACCCTTTTTCTTTCATTTTTGTAACCCCAATTCTTCTTCTCTCAAAACCCTTTTTTCTTTCATTTCTTTAACCCCAATTCTTCTTCTTCTCGGGTTACAACTTAAAACGCGAATCTAACCAAGATTTCACCTCACAATCTTGTATAAGGTAAACATCTAACCTCCAATTTCTCAAAACTTCTAATTTCTAAAGATTATTGCTAAAAAATTCGGATTTGAGCAAAATCATATGATATTTTAGATTTTTCGTTTTCAATTGTACGAATTTAGCAAAACCATGATATTATATATGTTATATTTTCATTTATTTGCAAGTTTGTTGATTTCTGAACTTAGAAATTATTATATTTGGTAATTTTGGATTATTGAGCACTTAGAATGAAAAAGGTTAAATGAATGAAAAAGGGTACAGCAACTGAAACTACTAACTAGCCTACTGCATTTATGATGCTATGTTGAACTTAATTTATATTATATCATGTATGTTTTGGATATTCATCTATTTCTTCCGATCTTTCAGGTTTTACGGACCAAAAGTATATGGTGAAATATACCGTCACAAGAAGGCGCGTCGATGGTTTGGTAATGTATAATTAGGGTTTCGAATTTAATTTTACAAAGTGACAGAGTATTTGTTCTTTTTGTTTTTAATTTGATTTATTGTTATAGCACGATCAATTGTTTTTTTCTCAGTTTTATAATTAGCAAATCTATGTTCTGAAGTGTTATGAGTATTGATGGATCCTTTTTTTTTGTGATTTTGCAGGATCGATTGAGATGTTGAGGTAAGTGCTATGAGTATTGATACATGTTTTTCTGTATTTGTTTAGTTTTATGATTTTGTAGGGTCGATTGAAGCTCTACGTTGAGGGAATTCATTTTTTTAGACTAATTGATTGATTGATCAGGTTTCTCTTTTATCGATGATATCTATTTTCACTTCTCTTATGTTTAGTATCTTGTTTTCACGATTGGATTGATGAATGATGATGGAATTTTTAGTATCATAATGAGATTATTGGTCCGTATTAATGATCTGTTTATTATGAATTTATTCAGTAACATTCTTGCCCGTTGTCTACGCAAGCTTTTGGTGATGCATAGCGGTTGTTGGTGCTCCGTCAGTGTGGGTGATACTTCTTTTTTCGCTAGCTTTTTGGTCTTCATTATCTACTTGGTTCATTAAGTTTTCATTATAAACATTCAAATGCTATTTGCAACTTATCATCCTTATATTTTTATGCTTTTTTAATGTCATATGTTGAGTATATAAATATATAAATATAAATAATACAAACATATGAATATACATAAAAATGAAGATGCATCATTCTTGACTTTATAGGTTGCATTATGGGTCTCATACTCCCTTTCCTGTACATAGATTGTTGGATTGTGTAAAGGTATTAGTTTTTTTCACTGGCATCCAGTGGCATTTCAAAATCTATTGCCACTGACTTTGGTGTTTAGACTTTAGTTTGTAATTCGGATGTTGAAGAATTTGATATTTTGAACAATTTGGTTTGTAATTCGTATGTTAAATGATTGTAATTTGTGTTATTAGAAATCGTTTAGTTTGTACCAGATGTGTTTTTGATTGGCATGTTATAAAACGAGCAATAACAGGTTTTGTATGCGGAAAGAAAACCCGGCATTTTCGCGTGGGAAGCAGAAAAAGCAGCTGCCTCCTGTGCAGATATTCGCATTTTGTGGCGACATGTCGCCACAACAAGTCGCCGCTAATAATAGATGATGTCATAATAGATTTTAATTTTCTTTTTATTTGAAAAATAAATGTCGCCGCAATTTGTCGCCAAAAACTATATTTTAGAATTTCTTTTTCCTTTTCTTTTACCGTGTGTGGGCCCCACATGTGTCGCCACAAAAGACGCCGCATAATATCAAAGGTGACGCATCTATTGCGGCGACCGTTTTGTGACGTATTTGTCGCCGCAAATCAGTATATTATGGCGACATGTGTGCCTAATGTGGCGACATAGTGTCGCCTTATTAGACCAGAATTGTGGTAGTGACTGCAAGGGTAAACTAGGAAAGAAACTTAAGGGTCTAAGATATTATGCAATAAATTTTTTTAAAGAATAATGATCGTTGGATTAAGAGGTAGTAGATGGTAACTAGTTAATCAAATTATTGTAAGTAATTATTATTATTACAAATTTTAATATGGTACTAACTTGGAGTTTTTTTAGACATTAAATTTAATACATGTATAAATATGATAACTTTTTTTTAGTGCAAAGAAGATTCATTTTGAATGCGGAACAATTCATCTAGACCGATGAATTTCCAAAATATACAAGAGTACATTGTAGTTCACAAAAGAACATTGAAATTACATTGTTATTATACTAGGTAAGACCATTAATCATTGCCGATCAGTATGTTCGGATGCGAGAGCCAAATGTGAAGTTGGTGAGACGAACATAACTTGGCATTGGTTGCCCAAAGGAACACTTTAACTTAATCGCTCGTACCATGAATATCCAACATGAGACTTCTCCCTCGAATTGTTCCTTATTGTGTGAGTTCCATATGCTCCAAATTGTAGCCGGACCAATGAAAGACCAAAACTTTGCCGCTTGAATCCCCATACCATTGAACCATTCCATTGTGAAAAGTGCTAGCGTTGGAGGTATCACCCAATTTACATTCCAACATTGAAATAAGGATTGTGCTTTCATGCCACCAATTGTTGCTTAAGAGACCCGATAGGATTGCCGTACCACTACGAATATAAGCCATGATGTGAAAAAACCGTGAGTTCTTGTCACCAAGCCGAAGCCATTTGATTCGAGATTGAATCATGAATCTTCTATCTTTAGCTTTCAATATTATCTTGCATTTAATCTTCGATTCAATTAATTTGTTGTTTTCAGCCTCGGATAAGTCTCTTCTTTCGAGGATCATGTTCAACTCATGGATATCAAATTCGACATCAGCTAATTCGAGTTTGTTGGAGGCCACATTTTCGTTGTACCACACTTTTAGGACAACTTTCAATTCACGTGATTTCTTTGATATAACATACGCGGCCCAACCCGAAAACATGTAAGAGGCCCATTTGTTTTTGCCAAATAGTTTGAAACCTGGAATCGTAAACCATTCGTTGTAATACCTAAACGGTTTCGGACCCCACGCCTTTAACTTTGCCCCTCAAATCAGTGGGACGTGATTCAAAGATTTTTTCCCCATCGGACCATTCCTAGTAAACTTTGCGTTTTGAAGGCATTGGTCTATCAAACCAGCTTGAGACAAAAACATTCTGAAGTTGTTGCTGTTTGCCGGGGACCATTCTTCTCTAAGCCGTTCGTCTTGGCACAAAGTAGAACTGAAATCTCCTAATACGCATGTTGGTCCGTTCCATCTAGAAATTATAGAAGCGATCTGCTCCCACACTTCACATCTCACGCACTCGATTTGAGGCTCATATATGTTGATGATTATGACCGTTTTTTGAATGGTTACAGCTTCTAATAAGGTAGTAATGTAATATCTACATTGCAAATACTTTATAAGGGTAAAGTGATCGTCTCTCCATGTGGATACTATACCCCCCGATCTTCCAAAAGACCCAACTTGAATAGCATTTTACGGGATATGTTTCCAAATTTCGTTGAGGGTAGGAATTGACACATCTCTAACTTGTGTTTCTTGTATTGCGATAAAATGTACGTTGAATTGATTAGCCATACATCCTACCATGGACCTCGCTTCTTCTCCCTGAGGCCTCCCGTATTCCACGTCGCAACCCTCATTGTTGTTGTAGGGATTGCATCCCCATTATGAAATTATCATACACTGTAGTTTGCTTTTTAACTTTATCCGAATGTAAAATTTTTTTTTTTTTTTTTTTTTTTTTTTACGAGGAACCCCTACTACGAACGGGCACATTGGCCCCCCCGCAGCGGGTAAACCCCGGGTAAACGGCAAGCCAATCCTCCACCGCTACCAGGTAAAGCATCCTCTGGCTATTGGCCTCTTAAGTTCGCCCCAAGCGTTTGAAGTGCCTTGAAGGGATGCGAACCCGTGACCTCACCTTCATTGAAAGTGTTGGTGGCCATCCAAGCTATGCCTGGATGGTTCCGAATGTAAAACTTTAGCATGGCATTTAACTGGTTTTCGATTGGAATTGCAACTTACATCATCCTTGTTGCTCATCTAAGCCTCATCAAGATTATAGTTGTCTATCCCCTAATTTATTTAATTTTCAGTCTTGTTCTTTTGTTTTTTGTTTGCTTTGGCAGTGTTCTTAGTGTCCGGATTCGCACCAAATTCACTTTCTTTTAATCCTCTACCGAAAGTTTTTTTGCTTGCTTCTTGAAAAGCTGACATGAACTTCTACAATCAGTGCCAAAACATTGGTTTTCCACGTGCATATCATGTACACACTCGATTTCATTGTCACTGGAACATAATTCTTTGTTAGAGCACTTCACTAAAAAGGAAAAAAATATGCTACCTAATACATTAAATTGATGAGTACTAAATGAAAATTATGATATTTAGGGAAATTTCGAGTTGATTAAATAATAAGTCATAATGTATGATAGCACAAACATTAATGTAAATAGAAAATAATCTATAATTCTATATATCTATATGTAAAAATTAAAAAATTTCATATACAAACATTAATATAAATAAAAAGAATCTATAATTCAATAATAAATTAGCTGTGTGAAAACATGACTTTGAATCTAGTAATAATCATAATCATAATCATAATCATATCAAAGATTAGATTATATATATAAAATATATAAATCTAATCAATGGGTTTAAACTTCTGGTGTGACAAGCGAAACATCTCAATGGTCAAGCGAATCAACAAAAAATCGATATTGTTTTTGTTTGTAAACGTTCACATCATTAAAATAGATAATATAATAAACAATGGATGGTTATATTTTATTTATATTTATCAATTATATTTCGTGTTGATCGCCACTTGATTTTTATTATTTTGTGTGAAATAGAGTGAACAATGTGAACTCAATTATTTAATTTGTACTTTGTACTTGTATTCTCTCCATTCTAATTTAATAGTCTTAAAAAAAAATACGCGGTTTACGAAGTATCATCATCACTCTATACTTTTTGTTTATTTTCTTTTTTTACCTCTTACTACAAAAAGCAATGGTATAAAAAAAACCTTACCTTAATATTCTTATCTATATTTGAAAATGGACTATTAAATTGGGACATCCCAAAAAGAAAGATAAGCCTATTAAATTGGGACGGAGAAAATATTAGATAATCATTTTAGGTGTATTTGAAGGTGAGAGAAAAATGTATTAGATCAAATGGACTAACATTATGGCATCTTTAGATAAAAGGGGTCCTGAAGTTGAAAGTTTTGAGGCTTTTAATTTAAGCCTTTTATATAAATGGTGTTGGTGTTTTCAAAGAATCCGGATGTCGGATGATATGTGGATGTAAGTTGTTGGATCTATTCGTGGTAATGATATAGATCTAGTGAGCTCGACATGTAGAGGTAACGGTGTATGGTCACAGATTATAAAATCGTTTACTTATTTAGCTGCAAAAGACTTCTTCCTCTAAACTGTATACGTAAAAGGATTGAAAATGATTCAAACATTCGTTTTTGGAAAGATTGTTGGACAGATGATGACTCGATAAGGTTTCGTTTTAATGGCTATTTCATATGGAAACTGACAAAGATTGTGTGCTTCAAAAACGACTTATTAATGGAACTTGGTAGTGGCAATGGATTTCGTAATCCAATTGGGTCTCGTAATGAGACTTCGTTCAATAGTATGATCACATAGATTGAGAATATTATGTTATCTAAAGTTAATAATTGATGATCTTGGCGGTTCTTTGTAAATGGTATTTATTTAGTTATTTTCAACTCGCAAACGTATAGAAGATTATTCCATCTTTATCACCCCCTCCCTGTACATATTGTAGGAGTTTTAATCTTCGGAAAGTTAAAATATTCATATGACGTTTCACATTGGAGAAACTACCGATTCGGCGAAATCTATTGATGAAAGGTATTGACATCGGATCCATTACAAGTGATATATGTAAGTCACGAGTAGAATCATCAGAGCACTAATTTTTCTCGTGTGAGGTTGCATCTAGTATTTAGCGTCTTGTATGGATATAGGTTGATATCGACATGCCAAATTGTTCTTCATCGGTTGAATGGGGACCATTCTTCTCTAAGCCGTTCGTCTTGGCACAAAGTAGAACTGAAATCTCCTAATACGCATGTTGGTCCGTTCCATCTAGAAATCATAGAAGCGATCTGCTCCCACACTTCACATCTCACGCACTCGATTTGAGGCTCATATAGGTTGATGATTATGACCGTTTTTTGAATGGTTACAGCTTCTAATAAGGTAGTAATGTAATATCTACATTACCAATGCTTTATAAGGGTAAAGTGATCGTCTCTCCATGTGGATGCTATACCCCCCGATCTTCCAAAAGACCCAACTTGAATAGCATTTTACGGGGTATGTTTCCAAATTTCGTTGAGAGTAGGAATTGACACATCTCTAACTTGCGTTTCTTGTATTGCGATAAAATGTACGTTGAATTGATTACCGATACACCCTACCATGCGACCTCGCTTCTTCTCCCTGAGGCCTCTTGTATTCCACGTCGCAACCCTCATTGTTCTTGTGGGGATTGCATCCCCATTATGAAATCATCATACTCTAGTTTGCTTTCTAACTTTATCCGGATGTAAAACCTTAGCAAGGCATTTAATTGGTTTTCGGTTAGAAGTGCAACTTACATCATCCTTGCTGCTCGTCTCAGCCTCATCAAGATTATAGTCGTCTATCCTCAAATCTATTTGATTTTTAGTCTTGTTCTTCCATTTTTTTGTTTGCTTTGGCAGTGTTCTTAGTGGCCGGATTCTCACCAAATTCACCTTCTTTTAATCTTCTACTGAAAGCTTGTCGTGCTTGCTTCTTGAAAAGCTTACATGAACTTCTACATTCAGTGCCGAAACATTGGTTTTCCACGTGCATATCATGTCCACACTCGATTTCATTATCACTGGAGCATAATTCTTTGTTGGAGCACTTCACAAAAAAGGAACAAAAATGGTTACTTTTTTTTGTGGCTAAAATATAGATAACATTTAAAAATAGCCTTTTCATCAATAAATGAAAAAAACGAACAAAGATACAACAACCACTCAAACGCTACAAGACTCGAAAGCAGTAAACAATCTCTAACCATAACCAAAGAGCAAAAGCTCACAAAAAATGAACCGTTAGCAACAAGAAAAATAAACAAACCCAAACTACAAAAATTCAAAGCAAAAATCTGCTAAGAAAATAAATCTACCTAAACAACGATAAACAACCAAAAGTACCAAGCTGATCACAACTTACCGTCCAAACACTTTACCTTTTTGAGTTTTGACAATTGGCTTTACAACCACTCCTTCCACCTTCAAACGATTAAAAATCTTACCTCTCCGGTTTTTAATTTCATAGGAAGAGACATTATTCGAACCACATCCAATTCTAAAGCCCGGTACGGACGGAGGAAGCGAACCTTCCATCTCAAGCTCCTCAAAAAAACCAACCTTCCTATCCACTTCACAACCACGCACATCATCACCTTCGTTTGTACTTAAACCTTTTGAAACATCACCTGAGGAGCAAGCAACATGTGCATCCACAAACAATTTTTTAATCGCTTCACCACACACCAAGTCTTCATCGTAGTCTCAAGCATAAAAGACCCCGAACCCAAAGCCCCTTTCGACTTATATCTTGTCACCTTTTTATGGGACCCTTCACCTTGACACTCTTTAGAAACATCCTTCCCTTTCATCTTTGACTTTTTTAAAGTTTCCAATCTTTCAGCAAAACTAGGCATAGAAACAAAAGATACATAACGTACCTCACACACTAGGATATCCGTCTTGTTTAACTGGGCCGCAACATGCCCATCACCTTGCAGTTGTTTCGAACCAGTCCCAGCCTCCGAAATCGACCCCAAATCTGTTGAACCAAACCAGGCCCTCCAACAGTATGCTCATTCAAACCAGAACCAGCAAACTTGTTGAAAATTTGGGTAGAATCAGGCCCGAGAACTTGAGGAGAAACCAAATCAGGATCGTTTACGACTGGCTCTGTACATCTCGCATATTCATTATAATCCAATAAGCCAAATCTCAAATCCACACCATTAAACACCAAACCTGACCCATTAACAGATGTTGACAAAACCTTATCAGGAATATTAATGACAGATGGTGTAACAGTTTGCGAGTTACAAGCAACATTATTAACATCATTAACGTGACTAACCTCAAATTGACAATGAGACATCACAAACCAATTTGTAGAAACAAACAAATCACGATCAAAAGCATCAAAAAGAATCTGGTCAAGAGATTTAACATCCAAAACCTCGGATACCCATACATTACTCAAAGTGCACGTTGAACTTGTCTCATCTTCCAAGTCCACCTAAACTGAATCATGAATGTGTTTCGGGTTTTTTGACTTCACAAAATCAAAAATGAGCACACATTACCCAATTCTGAAGTAGACTTAGAAACCGAAATAACTTCACCAAATAACTTGCCCACAACTGATGCATTAACTTTGGACGCAAACGTCACTAAAATCCCTAAAATTTCTAACCAAGTGAACCAAAAACAATTCTCGGCTAACAACGCAAACGGAGAAACAAGAACGAATTCATGGGAGCTATCATTGACCAAGTTATTAAAACTATCAAGGTCAGTACAAATACAAATGCAACCAAAAACCCCAAACTTACTAATATGAGAACCCTTTGCCATAACGAAATTAGAAAACTAGAAACCTTTGTATTAACAATTGGAACCGAATCTACCAAAAGAACCAATAAATGAAATTTATTAGTCATAGAAGGGTTTGAAAAAATCTTACATCGAAGCTAATTAGTCATCGAAACCTTATTTTGATTTGAAAAACCACTTTTACGAGCAATTGGTCAGCCTACGTATATGACATTTCCGAAGATCTTAGAACCATTTAAAGATGCAACAGTAGTCTGCGCATCCCTACCATCAACGAAGGAGACAAATGAATATCTTCTCGCCATCCAAAATTTAATCTCTATAACAGCCCCAAATTTTCTGAATGTAGACTCCATCATCCGCCTTGTAACCCTTTTACTTAATATACCTACAAAAATAGTTCGGTTTGAAGACCCTGCATCATTATAATCAACCCCGGTAGCATTATCTTTTTCGGGCATCTAGTCGACAACCAGGTTACGCCCAGATCTCGAGAAACTTGGTGACGAGTCCTCATCCGAAAGGGAGCTGCAGAAATTTGGGGTTAGGAAGTCGCCAAAAGTAACAGGTTGGGTGAGTGGAAGGGTAAATAGAATCGGTGGCGATGACAGCAGAGGTGAAAGAAGATTAGGGTTAGTGTCTTTATGAGGTGTTGAAGGCATTTTGTGAAGGTATAAAAAGCTATTGGTTGGGCGAACAGTAAATGAAGATTAAAATTAGGTGAAAGGTTTGGTGAATTTAGTGGTGGTTGGCGGTGAATGATGGTAGCAGGGGTTAATTTTCCGGCGAGGAAAAATGGTACACAGTTTACAAGTCAAAGAAAAATTGTAACGGTAACATTACAGATCCATCTAAAAAACAAAAATGGTAACTACTAGTTTTCGAACCCTCGCTTTGCCCCGGGGGTTCGGTTTTCAATGTATTTTATTGCGTTTAACTCCCGATAATTGATGCACATCCGCATACTACCATCTTTCTTCTTCATGAATAAAATCGGAGCACCCCGTGGCGAGGCACTCGGTCGAATGAAACCCTTTTCGAGCAACTCTTGGGTTTGGTTCAATAACTATTGCATTTCCGTCGGTGCTAAACGATAAGGAGTTTTAGCAATGGGAGTAGCCCCCGGAACCAACTCAATGCGAAATTCAACTGTCTTTCCGCCGGAACACCCAGTAACTCATCCGGAAAAACGTCTTCGAATTCATTAACCAACGGAATTTCACGAATGGATGGTGACTCTTCACGAGTATCAACCACATGGACAAGAAAAGTCATGCCACCACTACTAAGAAAATGACGTGCCCGTGCATAAGTACATAATGGCACAAGTCTTCTCCGTTTTTCGCCATGAATAATTAACTCTCTCCCACTTGGGGTCTTCACACGATTAGACTTCTCATGGCATGAAATATCGGCTCTATAACGATCGAGCCAATTCATACCAATGAAAATATCAAACTCACCCAAGGTCATCGGAATAAGATCGATTTTAAAGGTTTCGGCACCAAACACAACATTACAATTTTCACACACATCAACCCCTAGCACCGTCTTACCATCTGCTATTTCGACTTCTACCGGATGACTTAACTTAGCTAGCGGTTTATCAAGTTTAGGCACAAATCTCGGAGACACAAACGACAAATTAGAGTTAACCATGAAAGTACCTGAGACAACTTCATTGGATTGTTTGGATTCATCATTAGTCATCAAGTAGTTTCGACCCCTAGCCGTACCCGCTACTTTCTCTAACTTTTTCACTTGGTCACCATACAAATCGGGACATTCCATCTTTCGATGTCCTTGCTTTTGACAATTAAAACATGTGAGTTTGTTTGTGGAAGATGGGTTCGGACAATCACGAGCCATATGACCCTTTTGTCCACAATTGTAGCACGTATAAGAAAAACCCACGAAAGCACTCTTCTTCACACTACCGACACTTTCGGTTGCACCCCTTTTCTTCTTGTTCGAATGACTAGTAGCTTCAAACTTTCTTTTGCTAAAAGTAAAGCCACTCTTTCTCAAAATGAGCGACTCAAAACCCTTAGCCATTTCAAACAACTCATCAAAAGTTTTCACCGAGTTCCTACTAATCTTCTCTTATTAGTTGTCATTCAAGGTTCGATAGAAATCTTCCTTCAACATGTGATCATTCCCGACATACTCCGGGAAAAATTGGGTCTTTGATAAGAAAGTGGACTTGAGAGTGTTCAAATCCATTGACCCTTGTCTCAAAGAACGCAACTCGTCCTTAAGCCTAGAAAGATCGGCCGAAGTTCAGTACTCCTTGAAAAATTCCATTTTGAATTCATCCCACGTGAATTTCATACATTGTTCTTCACCATAAAGTCGAATCTTTTCGTCCCACCACATCTTAGCATCACCCCTTAACATGCTACTTCCGTACCTCGTCTTCTTATCGAGAGGGAATTCACAAGTACGAAAAGCCCTCTCCATATCAGAGATCCAACTGGCACTCTAAAGTGGGTCCTGTTCACCATCAAAAGTGGGAGGTTGAGCATCCTTGAAATTCTTGTAGTAGAAGTCTCGCCTTCCTACATTATCTTCATGAAGAACAACCTTAACTTGTTCCTTTACTAGATTGACTACTTGCTCATCAATCGAATGTAGGAACATCTTCTTAACGTCCTCAAGAAAGGCTGTGTGACGCCTTTGCATAATGGCCTCAACATTGACCGTGAACTTGGAGTCCTCGCTCGTACCTCCGTCATTGGTGTCGTGTCCCTTTCTCATCTTCATTCTATAAAACGGAATAGGTTAAACAACGAGACGAAAAGACATGACATAAATATACACATACACCTCACCGCCCCCATCTTGCTCAACAATCGTCGTACATCGCTCATTTGACGCGATTTGAACCCGTAATAATGGTAGCTAGTCATTGTTACGCGAGCACGTCGCATTAACTTGCTAGTACAACGTCTATCTCGCTTGATGTTTGCAAATACAACACAAAATAATTAGCGCAATGTTAGTTCACATAGACCTAGGCACTAACCATTCCCGGTCCGACCCGTCTCCTACAAGTCCCGCATAAGACACATATACAATAAAGTCCAAGTCTAGGCACCTATCTCAAGTCACCTAAATCCCTTAGACCATGCTCTGATACCACTTGTAACGACCCAACCCGTTAAACATCGCAAAACTTTTTTTTTTTAAAAGTAGACAGGCCAAGCCTGTCAGGAAATTCTCCCGGCGCGGTTTATCTGGCCGCGGCGCGACCCAAGCTGGAAACTGAAGGTCAGAGACCATCAAAAAGCTGATACCAAAATGCGTTCAAGCTCGCGACGCACCCCAAAGGGGTCGCGGCGCGGCACAACCCTGGATCTGATTCTGACTTGTACAACATTTTACACAACACCAAATTTCACCGTAATTGACGAACATCGACACAAAGGCTTTCCGCCACATAAGTAAATAAAGTTTACATGTTTTAATAACTCTAAAAACAAGAAGCTGACACCCCCCACCCCCCGGGCATCATTCGCCCAATTACAATTCAAGAATATGAGTTCCGACCGACAAGTTTAAATACCAAACATAAACCCGAGCATGGTGTTTGGGGTTAAACTACCCAAACCTAGGTCGAACTCCAAAAGCTAAACTCTAGCATAATCACGTAGTGAGATCGCTAGTCCAAACGTATACCCTTGCCCTTGTCCACGCCGGAGCCTAAAAAGGTAAACAACGAGAGGGTAAGCATAACACTTAGTGAATGCAATAATTATACACATACATATATAATATATGAAATGTCCCGTTCATATCGATTATAAACGTTTCATATTAATTGGTTTCGTTGCGAGGTTTTGACCTCTATATGAGACGTTTTTCAAAGACTGCATTCGATTTTTAAAACAACCATAACCTTTACTTTATCGATAAAGGTTTAAAAGACATATCGTAGATTACCAAATAATGGTAATGTAAAGTACAACGTTTACATATGACTGATGTGCGAGAAGTGTCGTATAAATTGTCGTATAAAATAATATGGAAAAATACCGATTAAAGATTTCTACACACTAACGGGCAGTGTACCCGATCGTGTAGTAGTATAGTAACTGGTTTAGTTCCGTGTATCGTTCCAAGGACAGTTGTATTAGCCAAACTAGAATTAGAAACTATATTATGATTAACTAAGTAAATGAAACTTAAAGGTACAAGTTTTATGTTTTGGTGGCCATTTAACGATTTAGCCAAATCAGAGAAGGTTAAATGTAAAAACAATATTTTTGGTCTTTTAAATTTATAAGATGAAAATAAATGCAAAGAAAGCAAGTAAGATAGTTTTGATTTAAATCAAAGAGATGAAATGTTCATCTAGATATTTTACCCTCGGTATTGGATGTAAGTTTTGATATTAAGGCCTGATTGAATAATTATGTGTGTAAGTTATCTAATAGGTTCACTAAGAGTTCTCTTGAATAAACACGCAAACACAATCACAAGATCAAGGGTTCCCTTTTCACTATGGTTCTTGTATTTGTAATCAAATAACTATTATAAGCATGCTAATCACCTAAATCGACCCGCCAAGAGTTCTCTTTAGCGAGTACTAAAACTAGAATTACTAAGTGAGGGTTCCCTATTACTTAGACCTTTTCGTTTGTGACTAGTTGATTAGCTAGATCAAAGACTTGAATAACAATTGTCTTTGCGTTCGCTCTACACAATTCATTCCTATTTTGTTTAACCATTTTAATCTTGTTTACCCCCTTGGTCCGGTTTAGTAAACAATCAATCTAAGACAAGTTGATTGTAAATCAATATGATACATCAACAAGAGTTCTCTTTATCAACAACATATCAATTAACTAGATACAAATGATTTTAACAGCAATAAGCATGGTTCTTAATTCAAGCTTTAATCTATCACACATAATACATTCAATCAATAAGATTACATCCAATACCTTGGTTATTAATCTAGACAAACATTATAGAAACTAGCCAACAATCATGGTAATAGACAACATAACAATCAGATTAACAACTGAAATCATTGTTTTAGAACAAGGAATAACCTACAAGAACAAGGAGTTCTTGGATGATGAAGGTTTTGATCTTTGATGTCTTGATGTTGAGCCTCTTCCAAGAGCTTGGAGTTCTCCAATTTTGCTCCTAAAAATCGTCTCTGTACTCTCTGGTTCGTAAGTTATGAAACAGTCCCTCAAAACAGTAGTTTTAAAGTGGAGAAAGTAGGTAAAAAGCACAAAAGTCGGCTGAAACCTACTACGGGACGGCGTCCAAAAAGGCTGAACGGCGTCCCGTCCTTAAGAGCTAGACGGCGTCTTCAAATCCAGGACGACGTCCTGTTTCAAGATGCTGGACGGCGTCCTATAACCCCGGACGGCGTCCAGATATGCTGAAATCCACTGTTTCGCTTTCTTTTCAATCCTCTTTTATTTGGACGAAGCCTAACACCTTGGAAGCTTTGTTTTACCATTTTAGAGCACTAAATAGACCTTAAGTCGTATCGGGATCAACCAATGTCATAAATCATCAAAACTCTTTGTAAATCACTCTTCCGATACAAATTTGCGCATCTTGGATTATCACTTGTAGAAACGCCTTCATTATCCTCGATTCTAGAGCATTTTACACGATATTGCGATAGATATATATGATGTTATTGAGCAATATCAAAACACCCCACACTTAAACCTTGCTTGTCCTCAAGCAATTCTTTCTTTACAAAGTAGAACAATATCAAACATAATCACACAATATAGATTACAAACATTACATGAATCACTCGAAGCACACGAAACACACACGTTGATATGAAACACAACTCACGCTATATACACAATGGAAACACACGCTTTAAGTATAGCACACTTTTATTAAAATCACACGCACGCTATATACACAATGGAAACACACACACACACATTTTTGGGAGATTAGAGCCAAGTATCCGAAAAATTTGACCTTAGGGAAATCAGGATCTTATGAAAATGTTTTATGGTTTTGAAAATATCATGCTAGTTTTTAATACTATGCACGTTTTCCGATTTTGATCGGATTTTCTGAATTTTTAAAAATGAGTGCGGGTTTCCCGCTATTGGTCAAGCCAATCCCTCCCACGGTACCTAACATTACGAGATGTCGGTAGAAAATAATGTGCTTTAGGAGGATACACATTACATCCGGACATCATTGACAATTATGAGGTAATCATCTAATCCGTTAAATCAATCATGAAGATTGAGGTTTATCAGTCTTAAAAGCTGATATTTTACCTTTCTGGAGGTTATCCTTCCGGGGATCTGATAAATCAATAACATTTTGTGTATACATGGTGCCCCCCCCCCCCCCCCCCCCCCCGGTTTTACTAGTTAATCTCCCTCATTGAGATAAACTTTGACTACCAGTTTCCCTGTTTGACGTTGAGGCCTGGTAGATTTCCAGTCGATGTCAGTAATGACTTTTCAAGAGTTTTTGTCACCCTACAACTGGTCTGGACTACATCTTCTGAATTGAATCAGTAAGTGTGTCATTCGAAAGACTTTACTTCCTTGAGAATGGAAAAGATACATCCTATTGATCATATCAAGTGGTCGGATGCAACATTGTCCTTGTTAGGAGAAACAATGAGGACCGTCCTTAGGGTTTTCGATCTGGCGCGAGATCCGGTTTCCGACCACGCTATACAATCACCGCTCTCTCACGGTTTACACTCGTTTTGGTACAAGTGACCTACGAGTTAGCTTACTAAACTAGTAGGATTTTCATTCAAATAATTGAATGATAGTGCAACTTCAAAGACTATTAATAATTTAAAATGTAAACCAACATTTATTTTCTAGATTTTAAGATCATAATGCGTATAACATGGTTTTTGGACTTTTAATCGTTTTTAAGGCTACTTGAAAATTTTAAAATTTTTATAATAAACGCCTTAATTTTAGTGAAACGAGTTCCCGATAAATTTCTATTCCCCACCCCACACTTGAGATCATGCAAGGCCCTCATTGCATGAAATCAGAAAAAGGATTAAATTTAGAGGGTAAAGCGATAGGGTGATTGTAGAAATTTTCAATTTTTAACCTGCAAATCGTGGAACATGTAGACGGATGCCGCTGAACTTACTGCCAGCATAAGAGCATCGTCCATTCCGCGATTATCATCATACACACATCATAATATCAAATGTCGCTGAACTTAATGCCAGTCTTTGAAGTTCAATCACGCTGCACAAATTAACAAACCACACAATTTATAATAAAAAGAACGGTGTTTTTACAACAACAACCTTTCATAAATCCACACAATTAGCCAGTTATTACAAATCAAATATTGTCTAAAATCACACCACACAAATTAAATTGTCTCAAAACAAAGTACAAAATGATCAAAGGCACGCAGGCCTAGTTATCATACGGCCAAAAATAATTACCCGAACCATCTCTGTACGGGCGTCCCTGTGGATATTTCCGCTCAAATCTGTTCCGAGCATCCTGCAACGCAGCGGTAGAGTTATAAATCGGATGAGGGGGAGGTGGATGTTCAGGATCCGTGTAGTATTGGGGTGTCAGACGTGTCGTTCCATAGTACTGCTCGGGGTTGGAATAAAACAACTCTGAGTTATGGTTATTCCAATCAATACCATAACTGTTCCATCTCGTATTGTGTACTTGAGCAATCTGGCGTTGCTCCATTCGTTGCTGAGTATCCCACATTTGGTTGTTGTGCGTCCTTTGTTCGTTCGGGCTCAACCTCATGTTATTAACACTACCAACCAAACTGTCCCAACTTGATTGGGACGGATGCCACGGAACCTGATCACCAACGTTAGTCTGTGCCTCCATTTCCACCTCTTCTTCCTGCTGCTGTTCTTACTGCACGCCACTGCCACTTGCGCCACCTGCCTCAAAAGGTACCAAATGCCCATTTCTATCTTTCATAAGAATTTCAGCATTAATATAAGAAACCTTTTTTAATGGTTTCATGACGTTCGTACACTCCTGTAATCTGCTGAAATCTATGTTAAAATGTCGAGCAATTCGGGTGATGTAGTGGCCTCCCAGAAGTGGCTTCTGTTGCCGTGTCTCGGTAGCAATGGCCAGGAAATAATTACCGATCAACCCAGGAATGTCAGTATAGCAACCCCGCTTTATTTGGTCCATAATCCATAAATCCAACGTTTTCACTTTCTCGTGACCCTCAACCCTCGCATTAAAAGTGCATGCGATAAGTCTATGAAGCAGTTTATCATCTCGGGCTGCGATTTCGTTGTACCTGTGCCTGCTGGATCTAAACTGTGCAGCCGCATTCGGCCTACAAATCCTTCGCCAATAAGAAACATCACTAAATTCATGCCAGCCAGCATAATCGGAGGCCTGCAAGTATTTACCTAACTGGGTATCGGTGAGTTCCTCAAAAATACCCAAAACTCGGCATAGCTCAAAACTACTTATACCCCTGTACTCACCCCCTAAACGAAATCGAAGAAAGTCATTTGACAAATTATCGCTGACATTGTTAAACCGCACAGTTGAGTAGAATTCTTTAAGCAGCACCGGATAAATTGGTTCGTTGATGCTGAAAACTTGCTCCCAAGCGTGGGTGACTACTCTACCGTAGGGGATGGCGAGTAAGTTAGAAACATGGCGGTGCATACCCGCCTCTTCCAATGGGCCCCAGATAAAATACCAAGTGGCATTAATAGGCCTACGGTTTATCGTCTAAAATGTTTCTGTGTAGTCTTCGTCGTTTTGAACCTGTGTCAACCAAACTCGAGGATCATTTCGATCTTCCTCTTCTTCTTCTCCCGACGATGATGATGAATAATGTTGCTGTTGTGGTGGTGGTTGTCGTGGTGGAGCCAAACCTGCTGTCCTTCCTCTCTTTGCCGGTCCTCCTCGGCTTGAATGTCCCTGCAAAACATTAACACCAGACCAAAAGAACATAGAAACCGTTGTGTTAATGTTAGCTAAAACATAACCGAGTAGCAAGAGAACTTAATCATTCCATTTCAAGTTCATAAGTATTATGACTCATTTAAGCAAAAGCGTATGTTCACAATTTTAAACTAAAGTCAACTATAGTCAACATAAACCCGTTAATAACTTTTCAAAAATGAAAATCATAACTTCACAATGTAGCATCAACTTATGACTCAAGGATTCAAGCATGTTGTGTTATAGGTCATAACATTTAAATTTGCATTCTAATGATATTCATCACAAATCATAACACATTTTTCGCAATTTTAGTTCAAATGACCTATTATAACATCATACATTATGGCATTCCATTCCATCAATTTACTTCAACAGGCCCATACAAATGAAAATCAAGCATACATACTTCATAAGTTCATTACAATTCAACAATATGCTAAAAAATTCAAGAACATTCAAAAATGACCCGGCCAATTTGACATCAATATCACCAACACAATTAAATACTTCACAAGATTCATTAACATCATACACAAACTCAACATCATGAACTAATCACCCTAAATTCGGATTCAAATTCCACAAACCCTAAAATCATGAACAAACCCTTAAAAGCATGTAATCTTTGCAAAATAAACACATTATGGGCAATTAAACTACTAAGGCATGTTAATCTTAACAATAATCATGCAAATCAAACACCCCACACTTATCCTTCACCAATTTATAGATATAAACATACAATTCAAGTAATTGATAAAGAAAAGTGTAAAAATGGAGTATCCATACCCTAGAAAACATGATTTGAAGTTTGGATTTGAAGAAGAAATCGCGAAATTGAGGTAGAAATTAGGGTTTTTGGAGAGTGTTTCGTGTTTGGCAGAGAGAAATGGATAAAAATGTGTTTTTGTGGTTAAGAAATGGGTTGGATAGGTATTTAAAACGTATTTTTTTCTGAGTCAGTCACTCTAGACGGCGTCCAGAAAGGAGGACGGCGTCCAAGGTTTCATTTTGGGACGGCGTCTAGCAAAAGAGGACGGTGTCCAGGTCTTTAAATGGGGACGACGTCCAGGAAAATGGGACGGCGTCCAGGTCTTTAAATGGGGACGGTGTCCAGGAAAATGGGACGGCGTCCCATTGCACTAAAACTCACTGACCTGTTTTTCTGAGTCGCGCGTGTTTAAAGGCCAAACATAAATCATTTTGTACCAAACTAAAATTTATCGTGCACACATTTCAAACCTATTTACAATTGTGAACCATTTTTTAACGAGTCGTTCACCAAACTCGTCCCCATTTTGATTTATGCTTTGTTCTTGAAGTTGAGGCTAACCTCATCCTCAATTTCTAGGGGACCATCAACATAGTGTTTGACCCGGTGGCCATTCACTTTAAAAGTATCACCCTTCCAGTTCACCATTTCAATTGTACCATAAGGGTACACCTTTCTAACCACAAATGGTCCCGTCCATTGGGACTTAAGCTTTCCTGGTGATAACTTGAAACGGGAATTGTAAACAAGGACACGATCTCCTTCCATGAATTCTTTTGGATGTTTCAATCTTTTGTCGTGCCATTGTTTGGTTTTTTCTTTATAAATTAGAGAGTTGTCATAGGCTTCGAGCCTCAACTCGTCTAATTCGTTTAGTTGGGTCAAACGTAACCGACCCACTTCTTGGTAATCCAAATTGCATGCCCTTAGTGCCCAATGCGCTTTGTGTTCAATCTCCAACGGGAGATGGCATGCTTTTCCGTATACCATACGGAAAGGATTTGTTCCAATTGGTGTTTTGTAGGCCGTGCGAAAGGCCCACAATGCATCGTTTAACTTGATTGACCACTCTTTTGGATTTGCACCAACGGTCTTTTCAAGTATGCGTTTTAATGACCGGTTGGTGTTTTCTACTTGCCCACTTGTCTGGGGATGATAGGATGTTGAAATTTTATGGATTACTCCATATCTCGTCAACACCTTTTCCAATTGCTTATTGTAAAAGTGGGTGCCCCGGTCACTTATAAGAGCTTTTGGCGTGCCAAACCTAGAGAAAAGTTCCATCAAAAAGTTTACCACAACTCGGCCATCATTTGTTGGTAGAGGTTTTGCCTCCGCCCATTTGGAAACATAATCTATGGCAACAAGTATGTATAGGTAAGAATGAGATTTTGGAAAGGGCCCCATAAAGTCAATTCCCCAAACATCGAACACCTCGCATACTTGAATGCTTTGTTGAGGCATTTCATCCCGTTTAGTGATTTGACCGGCCCGTTGGCACGCGTCACAAGCCTTACAAACAGTGTAGGCATCTTTGAATATTGTAGGCCAATAGAAACCGGCCTCGTAAACTTTCCTCCCCGTGATTTGGGGACCAAAGTGCCCACCTGTTGGACCAAGGTGACAGTCAAGCAGAATTTCGGTGCATTCTTTCCCCGAAATACACCGACGAATAATTCCATCCGCACATCGCCTAAATAGATAAGGGTCTTCCCAAAAATAGTATTTTAGGTCACTAAAGAATTTCTTTCTTTTCTGATGTGACCAACCGGTTTCTAGGAATCCACCCGCAAGATAGTTGGCTATGTCTACAAACCATGGATCATCAATTTTCTCAATCTTCATGAGATTTTCGTCTGGAAAGTTATCTTGGATAACAGTCTCATGGAGAACCCCAAGATTCAGGTTCTCAAGTCGAGAAAGGTGATCGGCAGCTAGGTTTTCGGCCCCCTTTTTGTCTTTAATATCGATGTCGAATTCTTGCAAAAGCAAGACCCAACGTATTAATCGGGGTTTAGTATCTTGCTTAACAAGCAAGTACTTCAATGCCGAGTGGTCTGTATAGACAACCGTCTTTGCTAGTACCAAATAGGATCAGAATTTATCAAACGAAAAGACGATTGCCAGGAGTTCCTTCTCGGTGGTAGTGTAATTAAGTTGGGCTCCTTGCAATGTCTTGCTAGCATAATAAATGGGCTTGAAATGTTTTTCAATTCTTTGCCCCAAGATGGCACCAATAGCAAAGTCACTAGCGTCACACATAAGTTCGAATGGTATTGACCAATTCGGTGATATGAGAATGGGTGATTGTGTGAGCTTTGCTTTAAGTAGGTTAAAGGCGGTAAGACACTCGTCCGTAAAGACAAATGGAGCGTCTTTCTCAAGAAGTTTGTTCATGGGGGTTGCAATTTTGGAAAAATCTTTAATGAACCGCCGGTAAAAACCGGCGTGCCCCAGAAAACTTCTTACGCCTTTTACATTTTACGGTGGTGGTAATTTGGCTATGACTTCCAATTTAGCTCTATCCACCTCCAGACCTGCACAAGAAATTTTATGACCCAATACAATGCCCTCTTTTACCATAAAATGGCATTTTTCCCAGTTTAGCACAAGATTTGATTCTTCACACCTAATCAACATACACTCAAGATTATGAAGACATGAGTCAAAAGAATCACCGAAGACTGAAAAGTCATCCATGAATACTTCCATAAAGTCTTCAATCATATCATAAAAAATAGCTACCATACACCTTTGAAAGGTAGCAGGAGCATTGCATAAGCCAAAGGGCATACGTCGATAGGAGAAAGTACCATAAGGGCATGTAAAGGTCGTTTTCTCTTGGTCCTCTGGTGCTATAGGGATTTGGAAATATTCCGAGAAACCGTCAAGAAAACAATAAAAGTTCTTTCCTGCCAACCTTTCCAACATTTGATCAATGTAAGGAAGAGGAAAATGGTCTTTTCGGGTAGCATCATTTAATTTTCTGTAATCAATACATATCCTCCAACCCGTGATAGTCCTGGTAGAAATTAATTGGTCGTTTTCATTTGTGACAACGGTCATGCCACCCTTTTTGGGCACGCATTGGACCGGACTCACCCAAGGGCTATCCGAAATTGGATAAATGAGACCTGCATCTAGGAGTTTGACAATCTCCTTTTTAACAACTTCTTGCATATTAGGGTTGAGTCGCCTTTGTCTTTGTACACATGGCTTATAGTTATCTTCCATTAATATCTTATGCGTACAATAAGAGGGACTTATACCCTTGATGTCATGAATTTTCCATGCTAGAGCCGTTTTATGGGCTTTTAACAAGGAAACAAGTTTAGACTTCTCACTTACAGAGAGTTCGGATGAAATGATAACCGGGAGAGTAGAACCTTCTTGTAGGTAAGCATATTCCAAGTGTTTTGGAAGTGGCTTGAGTTCTAAAACGGGAGGTTCTTCAATCGATGTTTTACATCGGTACTCGTTTCCTAAATCCAACTTTCTGTATTTTTCATCATTTGGCTCATAACCGTTAGCCATCAAGGTGGTCAACATCTCCACTTCTTCCAACATATTCTCTTCATCACCTTCCGCAAAAATGCATTCTCCCGTACCTTGCAATTCTGGAAATTCCTTCAACAACTCTGAATATGTGTCTATGGTTTGCACATAATAACATTGATCATCAGTAGACTCGGGGTATTGTAGGGCATGGTCAACGGAAAAGGTAACCTTCATATCCTCAATACTAAGGGTCAATTTCTGCCCATGAACATCTATCATAGCTCTAGCGGTATTGAGGAAAGGTCGACCTAATATAAGAGGCACACGTGTGTCCTCCTCCATGTCCAAAATTACAAAGTCAGCCGGAAATACTAGGGTACCTACTTTTACCAACATATTCTCTAAAATTCCACGAGGGAATTTAACAGAGCGGTCCGCTAGTTGAATTGCCATTCGGGTTGGTTTTAGTACCCCGGGGTTTAGCTTAACATATAATGAATAAGGCATTAAATTTATGCTAGCCCCTAAATCCGCTAATGCTTTAATGCATTCCAAATCTCCCAGGAGACATGGTATGGTAAAACTTCCAGGATCTGCTAATTTCTTTGGTATTTTGTTCATCAAAATTGCTGAACAATTAGCATTCATGGTGACGGATGAAAGTTCCTCCATTTTCTTCCGATTAGTAAGTCTTTTAAGAACTTAGCATACTTGGGCATACCTGAGATTACATCAATGAAAGGCATATTTATGTTAATTTGTTTAAACATATCTAGGAATTTTGACCTTTCGGCCTCTAGCCTTTCTTGTTGTTGTTTTCTTGGGTATGGGAGCGGTGGTTGATATGGTTTCACTACAGGTTTTTCCCGTTCTTCCTTTTCAACCACTTTTTCTGGCTCCTTAACCGGTTCATCATTTCGGTTCAACGGAACACTAAAATCAGAATTTTCGGGCATTTTTGGAGCATCGTATGCTAAACCACTCCGTGTGGTGATAACATTGGCGTGCTCATTTCGAGGGTTCTGATTTGTATCGCCCGGTAAACTACCTGGTTTTCTCTCACTAAGTAAATTAGCTAAACCACTCATTTGTTTCTCCAAATTCTGAATTGAGGCTTGTTGATTTCGAAACTGGTGTTCGTTTTTCTCGTTGGTTTGGTTTATATTTGTGACAAGCTGAGTTTGTGATGAAATCAACTTTTCCAACATAATCTCCAAATTTGACTTTTTTTCTTCCTGTTGGGGTTTTTGATAAAAACCCGGAGTTTGTTGTTGGAACCCACTACTTGACCCTTGTTGGTAATTAGAATTTTAACCTTGAGGGTTGTAGGGGTTGTTAAAGTTCCGGTTAAATTGGGCACTTCCTTGAAATTGATTGTTATTTCTTTGGCTTATGAAAGCCACTTCTTCTTTTTGAGCCATTGTTAAACCGGCATCACAATCTTTTCCTAAATGAAGACCACCACAGTATTCACAACCTACTTTCATACTATGAATTTCCTTGGTGATTTTATCCATGGTTCGAGCAACACCGTCTATTTTAACACTTAGGGAACTAAGGTCATCATAGGCGCCGGCGCTTTGGACTTGAGCATTACGAGTAATTGGGCGTTCTTGATGCCACTCATGAGAATAATCGGCTAGCTTCTTGATTATTTCATAAGCCTCTTGCTCGGTTTTGTCCATAAGAGAACCACCGGCCGCTTGGTCAATTGAAATTCGGGTTGCTACGTCACAACCTTTGTAAAAGATTTGGACCTTTTGAAAGGTATCCAAACCATGGTTTGGACAACCTCTTAGCATTTTGGAAAATCGATTCCATGCTTCGTACAGGGTTTCCATCAGCTTTTGACAGAATTGGGTAATTTCGTGTTGGAGTCTCGCGAACTTGGATGCTGGAAAATATTTCTTAAGAAATTTTTCTAACATACCATCCCACGTTTCTATCGTAGCCTCGGCCAATGAATCTAACCAACTTCGTGCTTCCCCTTGGAGTGTCCAAGGGAAAAGTCTTAATAATATGGCCTGGTCAGTTTCTGGTTTAAGTTTAAAAAGAAGACATATCTCTTGAAAGAGACGAATATGTTCGTTTGCATCTTCATTCGGACCACCACCAAATTGACACCTGTTATTAATCATTTGAAGAATAGGTCCTTTTATTTCAAAAGTTACCTCACCAGTAGGTGGAGTAATAGCACTACCTTGTCCGGTCCGGGTTGCTTTCATCTTTGCTGCCATTGATTGTCGTGGTACCAACGGTCTTTCTCCTTCCATTTCAAAATTTGGGGGTTGAACGGGTTTACCAAAGTCTGAATATCGAGGCTTGGTCGTACTTGATTCTGAATCAAAGGTTTCTTGCTTTGATGAAGATTCAAAAATTTCAAGTACTTCTTTTGAAATCCTACCAAGCTTTCTATCAGGTTCTGTAAATGGTGTAAGTAATGGAGATTCTGAACTTCGGGTATGTGGCATATGAGACCTATAAATTGTCAATCACATAACTAACAAAAACTATTAAACATACCTGAAAGGACCCGTCCTAATCCACCTGGACGAAGTCATCAACATTTGGTCCCATTGCGATGATCGGCTCCAAGTAATGTCCTTATATTGAGCAAATGCACAGCGGAAGACTTAATTCGTACCTGAGAATAAACATGCTTTAAAGTGTCAACCAAAAGGTTGGTGAGTTCATAGGTTTATCATAACAATCATTTCAATATGTTAATAGACCACAAGATTTCATAATCATAAACATAATACACTCGCAAGTGTATGTAAAGCATTCTAAGTGGTTGAGCACTTGGTAACCATACTTAACATTTAATCAACGTCGCATATTCCCTTTATTATGAAATCTCACTACACCGTACCAAGTGTAGTCACTAAAACGAAGTACTGTGCAACCGTTGAATACTGGTCGTCCAGTCCGGTTGGGGTTGTCAGGCCCGATAGATCTATCAACAGGATTCGCGTTTACAATACCCATGTAAATAGTAGTTACCAAGCTACAGGGAAATATGCCAGTGGTACAACTCAACGTAGAATATATTTTTAAGTACTTGTGTCTATTTTGTAAACATTTATAAAAGCAGCGCATGTATTCTCAGCCCAAAAATATATATTGCAAAAGCAATTAAAAAGGGAGCAAATGAAACTCACTTTTGCCTTGAAGGTATTTAATTCGACTTGGTCTCCGATAGATATCACGAACCTAACCATATATATAATATATCAACATATTTTCTTTTTAAGTAATCGTTATATATATATATATATATATATATATATATATATATATATATATATATATATATATATATATATATATATATATATATATATATATATATATATACTTTTAATACTTTTAATATTTTCTTAGTCCGTAGTTAGCAGTCCGATGTTAGTGGTCCACAATTAGTTGCTTAAATAAAATAAATAAAGACCCCATCATATTCGTATTGATCAGAATTAATCTCGACCCATGGTACCATGTTGTCAAATGACGTGTTGCGTACATAAAGTACCGTGTTGTCAAATGACGTGTTGCGTACAATCATGAGGTCTTATGATTAATCTTCTCGTGTTGTTTACTGGTGGTCCTGAAATATATAAAATCAAATCATAAGTAATTATATATAAAATATCATATTAATTAGAAAAGATATGATTAATTTACTTTTTCTCCAAATATTTTCGTAGCTAAACTAGCTTCGGATACCCAATCCTGTTTTAGTCGTAGTTTCTTCATTACAACTCCGTTTTTGTTGGTTCAACTTGCCACTTCCTTGGATCGAGTCAAATTTTAAGAATATGAACTGAAAATACCTTAGTTTGTATTCGAAATCATAGGTTATAGGTCAAACTTTGGTGAAACTTATGAAAGTGATCATTTTCCATCATAAAAACAACATTTAATGATCATTTTTCTAAAAATACTTACACTTTGAGTTAAACCATGAAATTTTTATGTTTTAACATATTCATAAGAAATATCATTTTTACAGAACATGAACTTCCAATTCAAAGTTCAAGATGGTTTTTAATTATCCAACCCAAAACAGCCCCCGGTTGCACTCCGACGACATAGATTCAGTTTTTAAGATGTTCTTTGTAAAACTAAGTTATATCTTGTTAGGTTAGCATATCATTATGATATATTACAGGTCTTGAAGTATTTTAAAAGTCAAGTTAGAAGGATCTATTTAGTTTGCGAACAAGTTTGAAATCATTCAAACTATGTTCTTGTTGTTAAAATTTTATACCACAAAATAAGATAGCTATATGAATATGAATTGAATAAGATTATGAACAAGGTTACTACCTCAAGTTACTTGGACAAAGTTACTGCAAAAGATAAGAAATAATCTTGGAATCAAAGAGTGGTGGAGTTAGATCAAAAGGTTGGAAGTAAACTTCTTCAAATGGGTGGTTATTTTGATATGTTCTTGAAAGAGTTTTCTTATGGTGTTTAAGGCTTGTAATTGAAGCTAAATGATGGGGAAAATGCTTGGAGATGATTAAGTATGAAGTTAGGAGTATTTTTAGAGAGAAATGAGGGTGTAGGTATGAGAAAATGGAGTGAAGAAATGGTGTTCATTTATAAAAACGTTTTTAGTTTATAAAGAAAGAAAAGGATTCCTAATTTTGTTTTCTTACTAATAATTCATACTACTTGACAAATCCTAGTTACCTCATATCTAGGGCAGTAATAATGTTGATTAGGATGTTGATTTGATGTGTATATACCAATAGTAAATACGTATAGAAGCTGGGTATGATACGGGTACATATACCCTAGATATATGTATAGAAATCTTGAGGAAACGGAACGAGAATTCAAATATAGCTATCTTTTGTGAATATACTTATATTGTTTTATGTATTTAGGTCCTTAAAAAGTGATTAAATACATTATATATACGATACATGTATAAGCATTATAGATTATAAGTATATATATCAAAGAATGTTACGTATAGTTATCGTTTTGAAAACTTAAGTTAGTAGTTTCAAAATATACTTATAACTCATTGTCATTAGTACACAATGAGATGTTAAACCATCCTTAGATCATGTTAAATATATATAAATATATATATATACACAAAGATATAATTATCGTATGATATATAGTTCGTGATATCATCAGTCATATTGGACGGTCAAACGTTGTGTAAAACTCTTTTCAAAAACACAAGTTTCAACAATTTGGATTGCTTATCATGTTGGTATGGTTTAATTTATGTAAATATTAATCTCATAAGTATAATTTGGTCAGAAAATTCTGGGTCATTACAGTACCTACCCGTTAAATAAATTTCGTCCCCGAAATTTGATAGAGGTTATTATGGATAACAATAAGAAGGTTTTCATGACAAATATAAGGTGATAATGGAGTTTTATCATCATTGAGTAATGTAGATAAAACGATTCGATTATGCGAAGAATATAAATGAGACTATCATAAAAGAGTGAGATGAGTAAAATATATTCGTCTTAACCGATGACGTAGTTATGTTTGATTTTTGGGATTTAAGGGATTTAAAGAGAATCTTATGTAATAAGATTTGGTTCTTTGGTGATTAAGGAAATCAGGATCTTCTTTGATTATATGCAATAATCTGTTTCGATTGCTCTGTCGGATATTTCACTATAAATTCACCCCTTCGTTTCCTTATTTTCCACGACTCACACCTTCTATTCTTTCTCCCTTGATTCTTACTTTAAAGCATTCATCAATATGTTCCATCCAGTCCTGATTCTTAATATACTCCTAACTTTTATATCTGTCATTCTTCTTTTTCATCTACCACCAGAAGAATCTATTTACTTCTACTATACTCTTGTGTTTATAGTGTTTCTAATTCTCCCGTGTCTCTATATTGCTATCTGCATTGATATACACAGTTTGTAATTTCAGGGTTATTATCGGAGTTTATATTCTTCATTATTTTTCGGAGCTTCATGCTTTCGTTTTCTCTTCCCGACTTCGAGTCAAGCGAGTAATGGTCCATAATTCGTAGATATGAAATTCAGAATGAACATAGCTAATGCTCTAAGAAGAAAATGGTATTAGAACGATTTTAATTTATTAAATTACCAGAATACCCTGGAGAAGACCGAGTCATCTAGAAAAATATTCTCTTGATATGTTTAGAGATTAGATAGAATGTAAGAGTCATGTAAATGGCACATGATGACTGTACTGTGAATCATCATGCTTCATTAGAAACTCAGCATGACTTACTGTAATATAATGACATTGATCAAGTGTCATTATATTATACTAATCCATGCTTCAGTTCCCAACACTACTTCAAAACATTCATATTTTAAACTCTAAGGTTTCAGAATTTAGAAACTAACACAGTTTCTTTTATGTTGCAGATATTACGGAGAGATAAATGATCTCAGATAAGAATAGTTGTGAAAATATTGCCAGAAATACGGAGGATATTTATAATAGAACATACGAGAATATCTTAGAATTTCTAATATCAATGGATGATGAAGAAGATTTGTCTGTGAAGGTTTAGAATGAGAAATAAGATGTTTGCTAACGATTTCAGCAGGCACAGAATCATTTGGATTCTTTGAAGGCAAACTTATTCTTTGTGATTTGTCCACGAATTTCTTCATAGTTTCG
Organism: Rutidosis leptorrhynchoides; assembly: GCF_046630445.1. NCBI lineage: Eukaryota > Viridiplantae > Streptophyta > Magnoliopsida > Asterales > Asteraceae > Rutidosis > Rutidosis leptorrhynchoides. The sequence continues at coordinate 236,628,733 of NC_092341.1, forward strand.
CATAATCCGCTTTTCGGTACTAAATTTTCTATCGAGCGTTCCTAACACTCCTTTCTTTATCATCAAACTTTTGGCCATTAAGATCATCTACAACATGCTGCCTCGTCAGCATTTTCAAAGTTAACTGATCTGGGTCATCGGCTATCAAACCGAGGTAGTTTCAGGAGAATTGTGTTTTTTTTAGAATGATTAATCGCTGATGGTAATATTGTGGAATATAAAAGGTTCCCCAGTAACAATAAAGAGTACGCATATATATCGCGGTTATAATAAAGTTGTTTCGGATGAAAAGTCGGAGTTGACTTGCTGGAGCTGTGACAAAATTAGCTACTTTGGAAAGGGATTGCAAAACGATCTTCGGTAATAACAATGTCAAAGGAACTAGAACAGATACGTGTCAAACGTTTACTCAGTTTCCGAGGTTTTTCAGGTGCATAACTATATGCATCAATCTTTTCTTTCGTAGATGAAGTGCGGTTGGTTTATCCTCTCGATTGAGGTGTTTTTAAGAATCATGATAGATTTGAACGCTGATTGTAATCGTCAAGATACAATGAGGTTTAAGATGAAATCAAGTGACAATCTTGAAGAAATGTTTAGTTTCATATGTTATAATCAATATTTTAATTCATTTTAATTGTCCAATGTCATTAGTCCACAGTCGATAGTCCACAGTAACAGTCCAATAATTCATATATAGTTTAATATATAATATACGAATTAATTTATACGTGTCGTGACCCGTATACGTCTCAGACTCGATCACAACTCAAACTATATATATTATTGTAGAATCAACCTCAACCCTGTATAGAGAACTCGATCATTACTGCATATAGAGTGTCTATGGTGATTCCAAATAATATATATAGATGCGTCGATATGATATGTCAAAACATTGTATACGTGTCCCGATATTTAAAGTGCGTAAAATAATTACAGAAATTAAATGATGATAAATAAAAGTGCGATAATTAAATTGCGATAAATAAACTGCGATAAATAAAATGTAATCAGTTAGCTAGGAACAGTTAGCTGGAACAGTTAGTGTGGATTCTTAACAAAATTTTTCATAGTTAATTTGTTTGTTTCTAACAGATTTTATTTTGTCATATGTTTTCTTCATATGCCACTTGTTGGATTCTGGGAAGTCAAAATCCAAATATGAAATTGAATGAAAATGGTTACTCTACAGTGAACGGATACGTATATCGGTGGTTGTAAGTAGGATAGTAAATGACTGTTGAATCAGCTTCGACGAATGTACAATGTAACTTATTAAGATGAAATCTAATTATTCCTCGGGTATTACCTACCCGTTAAAAAAAATTTTCACCATTAATATTTTGTACAAAAGAACTTTTAATTACAATCTTTATGAAAACATATATACATATATATTTTTTCTTCAGATGAAATCATGAATTTAATGAGTTAATATGATATTAATCTCATTTGCTTTTCGGTTTGAGCTAGAATAAGAAATCTCTAAAACTTTTTGAAACCACATATTCTTCGCAAAATATCAATGAAATTATGGATCAATACTTCATCGTTCATTATTGTTGGTACTCCTTGGTATCTATGGTGCGTATGATGTTGATGTTTGTGGGACAGATTATGATGTCGAGACGTGTGATGCGGATGTTGTTTGTTAGTGGTGATGATGGTATTGTTGATGTTATTGATGATGGTGCTGATTATGTTGCTGGTGCTGCTGCTGGTGTTTGCAACCTTCGCACCATGTTCTCCAAAGCTGTCACGCGAGCGCGAAGTTTGTTAACTTCTGCTAGTACACCGGGATGATTGGCGGTTGGAGCGAGCGAATGAACAAGATTTGTAATATGGGATAGTATATAATCGTGATGAGATACTCTAGAAATGAGAGAGAAAATGGTGTTTCGAATAGGTTCGCCGGTAAGTGCTTCAGGTTCATCGCCAAGAGGGAAATTTGGTGGATGGAATAGATCACCTTCTTCTTGTCTCCAGTGATTTAGTATATTACGAACTCATCCCCAATTCATCCAGAATAGATGATGGGAAATTGGTTGATCCATTTCGGTGATGCTGCTTTCGGAGCCCGAATGGAAATCCATATCGGCATAACTGTCGGAATCTGAAGAATTCGAACTAGATGCGGAATCCATCTTGTATAATGGGGAAAATGAATTTTTGGTATGGAATAGATTATAGGAGTTAGATTTGGTACTCTTCAATACATAATTTACATATGTATATATAATACCAAAATCCCGTAAATTACGGAGAATCTTTGAAAAGGTATCAGTCAAAGTTCGCAATAACAGATATGCTAAGATAAGAATTCGTCTATACACTATCAATGATGTAAATGCAGTAAAACGTGTCTAGACTTATGAATTATAAGCAGGTAATTTCCTAAGGATGATAAGCAGATGATTTCCGACTAGAAATGATAAGCAAAACTTTTGACATGTAGACACGGTCGAAGTCCAGACTCATTAATGCATCCTAACAACTACTAGTTAGACATACTAATGCAAGACCTGGTTCGCTACGACCACCGCTCTGATACCAACTGAAAGGACCCGTCCTAATCCACCTGGACGAAGTCATCAACATTTGGTCCCATTGCGATGATCGGCTCCAAGTAATGTCCTTATATTGAGCAAATGCACAGCGGAAGACTTAATTCGTACCTGAGAATAAACATGCTTTAAAGTGTCAACCAAAAGGTTGGTGAGTTCATAGGTTTATCATAACAATCATTTCAATATGTTAATAGACCACAAGATTTCATAATCATAGACATAATACACTCGCAAGTGTATGTAAAGCATTCTAAGTGGTTGAGCACTTGGTAACCATACTTAACATTTAATCAACGTCGCATATTCCCTTTATTATGAAATCTCACTACACCGTACCAAGTGTAGTCAATAAAACGAAGTACTGTGCAACCGTTGAATACTGGTCGTCCAGTACGGTTGGGGTTGTCAGGCCCGATAGATCTATCAACAGGATTCGCGTTTACAATACCCATGTAAATAGTAGTTACCAAGCTACAGGGAAATATGCCAGTGGTACAACTCAACGTAGAATATATTTTTAAGTACTTGTGTCTATTTTGTAAACATTTATAAAAGCAGCGCATGTATTCTCAGCCCAAAAATATATATTGCAAAAGCAATTAAAAAGGGAGCAAATGAAACTCACTTTTGCCTTGAAGGTATTTAATTCGACTTGGTCTCCGATAGATATCACGAACCTAACCATATATATAATATATCAACATATTTTCTTTTTAATTAATCGTTATATATATATATATATATATATATATATATATATATATATATATATATATATATATATATATATATATATACTTTTAATACTTTTAATATTTTCTTAGTCCGTAGTTAGCAGTCCGATGTTAGTGGTCCACAATTAGTTGCTTAAATTAAATAAATAAAGACCCCATCATATTCGTATTGATCAGAATTAATCTCGACCCATGGTACCATGTTGTCAAATGACGTGTTGCGTACATAAAGTACCGTGTTGTCAAATGACGTGTTGCGTACAATCATGAGGTCTTATGATTAATCTTCTCGTGTTGTTTACTGGTGGTCCTGAAATATATAAAATCAAATCATAAGTAATTATATATAAAATATCATATTAATTAGAAAAGATATGATTAATTTACTTTTTCTCCAAATATTTTCGTAGCTAAACTAGCTTCGGATACCCAATCCTGTTTTAGTCGTAGTTTCTTCATTACAACTCCGTTTTTGTTGGTTCAACTTGCCACTTCCTTGGATCGAGTCAAATTTTAAGAATATGAACTGAAAATACCTTAGTTTGTATTCGAAATCATAGGTTATAGGTCAAACTTTGGTGAAACTTATGAAAGTGATCATTTTCCATCATAAAAACAACATTTAATGATCATTTTTCTAAAAATACTTACACTTTGAGTTAAACCATGAAATTTTTATGTTTTAACATATTCATAAGAAATATCATTTTTCCAGAACATGAACTTCCAATTCAAAGTTCAAGATGGTTTTTAATTATCCAACCCAAAACAGCCCCCGGTTGCACTCCGACGACATAGATTCAGTTTTTAAGATGTTCTTTGTAAAACTAAGTTATATCTTGTTAGGTTAGCATATCATTATGATATATTACAGGTCTTGAAGTGTTTTAAAAGTCAAGTTAGAAGGATCTATTTAGTTTGCGAACAAGTTTGAAATCATTCAAACTATGTTCTTGTTGTTAAAATTTTATACCACAAAATAAGATAGCTATATGAATATGAATTGAATAAGATTATGAACAAGGTTACTACCTCAAGTTACTTGGAAAAAGTTACTGCAAAAGATAAGAAATAATCTTGGAATCAAAGAGTGGTGGAGTTAGATCAAAAGGTTGGAAGTAAACTTCTTCAAATGGGTGGTTATTTTGATATGTTCTTGAAAGAGTTTTCTTATGGTGTTTAAGGCTTGTAATTGAAGCTAAATGATGGGGAAAATGCTTGGAGATGATTAAGTATGAAGTTAGGAGTATTTTTAGAGAGAAATGAGGGTGTAGGTATGAGAAAATGGAGTGAAGAAATGGTGTTCATTTATAAAAACGTTTTTAGTTTATAAAGAAAGAAAAGGATTCCTAATTTTGTTTTCTTACTAATAATTCATACTACTTGACAAATCCTAGTTACCTCATATCTAGGGCAGTAATAATGTTGATTAGGATGTTGATTTGATGTGTATATACCAATAGTAAATACGTATAGAAGCTGGGTATGATAAGGGTACATATACCCTAGATATACGTATAGAAATCTTGAGGAAACGGAACGAGAATTCAAATATAGCTATCTTTTGTGAATATACTTATATTGTTTTATGTATTTAGGTCCTTAAAAAGTGATTAAATACATTATATATACAATACATGTATAAGCATTATAGATTATAAGTATATATATCAAAGAATGTTACGTATAGTTATCGTTTTGAAAACTTAAGTTAGTAGTTTCAAAATATACTTATAACTCATTGTCATTAGTACACAATGAGATGTTAAACCATCCTTAGATCATGTTAAATATATATAAATATATATATATACACAAAGATATAATTATCGTATGTTATATAGTTCGTGATATCATCAGTCATATTGGACGGTCAAACGTTGTGTAAAACTCTTTTCAAAAACACAAGTCTCAACAATTTGGATTTCTTATCATGTTGGTATGGTTTAATTTATGTAAATATTAATCTCATAAGTATAATTTGGTCGGAAAATTCCGGGTCATTACAATACCGATTCTATAAGTTTAAAAATCAAAGACTATTAAAAATTTAAAATAATTAAGAAACTACTTAATCACAAATCAGTTAATAATTCTATTTTGACACAAAACTGTCCCCGGCAGCGGCGCCAAAAACTTGATGTGCGAGAAGTGTCGTATAAAATAATATGGAAAAATACCGATTAAAGATTTCTACACACTAACGGGCAGTGTACCCGATCGTGTAGTAGTATAGTAACTGGTTTAGTTCCGTGTATCGGTCCAAGGACAGTTGTATTAGCCAAACTAGAATTAGAAACTATATTATGATTAACTAAGTAAATGAAACTTAAAGGTACAAGTTTTATGTTTTGGTGGCCATTTAACGATTTAGCCAAATCAGAGAAGGTTAAATGTAAAAACAATATTTTTGGTCTTTTAAATTTTTAAGATGAAAATAAATGCAAAGAAAGCAAGTAAGATAGTTTTGATTTAAATCAAAGAGATGAAATGTTCATCTAGATATTTTACCCTCGGTATTGGATGTAAGTTTTGATATTAAGGCCTGATTGAATAATTATGTGTGTAAGTTATCTAATAGTCACTAAGAGTTCTCTTGAATAAACACGCAAACACAATCACAAGATCAAGGGTTCCCTTTTCACTATGGTTCTTGTATTTGTAATCAAATAACTATTATAAGCACGCTAATCACCTAAATCGACCCGCCAAGAGTTCTCTTTAGCGAGTACTAAAACTAGAATTACTAAGTGAGGGTTCCCTATTACTTAGACCTTTTCGTTTGTGACTAGTTGATTAGCTAGATCAAAGACTTGAATAACAATTGTCTTTGCGTTCGCTCTACACAATCCATTCCTATTTTGTTTAACCATTTTAATCTAGTTTACCCCCTTGGTCCGGTTTAGTAAACAATCAATCTAAGACAAGTTGATTGTAAATCAATATGATACATCAACAAGAGTTCTCTTTATCAACAACATATCAATTAACTAGATACAAATGATTTTAATAGCAATAAGCATGGTTCTTAATTCAAGCTTTAATCTATCACACATAATACATTCAATCAATAAGATTACATCCAATACCTTGGTTATTAATCTAGACAAACATTATAGAAACTAGCCAACAATCATGGTAACAGACAACATAACAATCAGATTAACAACTGAAATCATTGTTTTAGAACAAGGAATAACCTGCAAGAACAAGGAGTTCTTGGATGATGAAGGTTTTAATCTTTGATGTCTTGATGTTGAGCCTCTTCCAAGAGCTTGGAGTTCTCCAATTTTGTTCCTAAAAATCGTCTCTGTACTCTCTGGTTCGTAAGTTATGAAACAGTCCCTCAAAACAGTAGTTTTAAAGTGGAGAAAGTAGGTAAAAAGCACAAAAGTCGGCTGAAACCTACTACGGGACGGCGTCCAAAAAGGCTGGACAGCATCTCGTCCTTAAGAGCTAGACGGCGTCTTCAAATCCAGGACGGCGTCCTGTTTCAAGATGCTGGACGGCGTCCTATAACCCCGGACGGCGTCCAGATATGCTAAAATCCACTATTTCGCTTTCTTTTCAATTCTCTTTTATTTGGACGAAGCCTAACACCTTGGAAGCTTTGTTTTACCATTTTAGAGCACTAAATAGACCTTAAGTCGTATCGGGATCAACCAATGTCATAAATCATCAAAACTCTTTGTAAATCACTCTTCCGATACAAATTTGCGCATCTTGGATTATCACTTGTAGAAACGACTTCATTATCCTCGATTCTAGAGCATTTTACACGATATTGCGATAGATATATATGATGTTATTGAGCAATATCAATGACCATTACATAATGGGTTACGATAATATATTACAACAATTTGTTTTCTGAATGCAGTTTTTCTTTAAACATTATCATACAAGCATGCTGACTCCAAATCTTGTCCTTAATTTAGCATGCAACAGCGGAAGCTCTTAATAATCACCTGAGAATAAACATGCTTAAAACGTCAACAAAAATGTTGGTGGGTTATAGGTTTAGCCTATATGTATATCAATTTGTAATAATAGACCACAAGATTTCACTTTTCATAAACATCCATCTCATATCAGGCATTTTGCAAACTGCATAGAGATAAAAATCATTCATATGGTGAACACCTGGTAACCGACATTAACAAGATGCATATAGAATATCCCCAAAACAGAATCCTCTCGTCTGTATAATAATAAATCGAAGTACTAAAGCATCCGTACCTCAGATGGGGTTTGTTAGGCCCATAGATCTATCTTTAGGATTCGCGTCAATTAGGGGTACTGTTCCCTAATTCTTAGGCTACCAAGCTAAAAGGGACATATTCGATTTAGATAATCCAACCATAGAATGTAGTTTCAATTACTTGTGTCTATTTCGTAAAACATTTATAAAACTGCATGTATTCTCATCCCAGAAATATTAGATTTTAAAAATGGGACTATAACTCACTTTCACAGATTTTTACTTTACCGAAAATAAGACTTGGCCACTGGTCGATTCACGAACCTATAACAAATATATACATATATATCAAAGTATGATCGAAATATATTCACAACATTTTTATTACATTTTACTGATTTAAGTTTGTTAAGTTAGCAGTCCATCGTTAGTAATCTTGTAACAGACTGAAACCCGGGCTAGTTGTAAGTTGTCTATTTTGCCCTTAGGATTTGTGCTTAGTCTTAAGTACTTTTATTTTAATTATTTTATTAGTGTTTTATTATAATTGTGTTGTGACCAGTTTGTGACAAGGGTCCCAGAACAGGTTGGTTTATTTAATTTAAACTCCGTTAGGACCGCCTAAGGAGATACGAAAGGTTATCAGATAAGATAACTGATAAATACCCGTGTGTTGAGGGGTATGGATTTTAAACCAATTAAGTGACTAGAGAGCTGTGATTCAGCTCATTTTTCTCCTTCTCTCTAAAATTTCCAAATTACATCCCGTACCTAACTTCTTATTCCTCTTGAACCCTAATTTGATTTTGTGAGCCTTTGGATTAATTGAAGCTAGCAACTTGTTCTCTGTGATTTCGTGATCCTCACAAGGTAAGTGTTTCATAGATTCATGCTTTGATTCTTGCTCTAATTGGGTTTTTGTGTTAAATGAGTTTTTGATAGAAATTAACTCAAATCTTGTTGTTTAATGTATAAAAACATCAATTGATGTTAAAAATAGGTTGTATATATGTTTAGTAACTTTCTTGTAATTAAAATTTGGTCAAAAACACTTAGAAATCGAGTTTTTGGAGAAAAAATCACAAAATCAGCAAACTTGTTCGAAACCTAGTTTGCTACAGTACCCGAGTTGCTACAGTGTCACTATTTGCTACAGTACCGAGTTGCTACAGTGTCACTATTTACTACAGTACCCGAGTTGCTACAGTGTCACTATTTGCTACAGTGCCGGATTGCTACAGTGTCACTATTTGCTACAATGTCACTATTTGCTACAGTACCTTTTATGAAATTGAAACGGGTGTAACTTTCAAAACGTAACTCCGTTTTTGATGAATAAACTATCGTTAGAATTGTAATAAAGAATACTTTTTAATGGTGAACTTTTAAGAAACTATATCTAACTGTTTTTGGGTCGGAAAAGAAGTTTTAGTGTGTATATCGTGTTTTGCACGCACCTGTATGCCATTATTGAATGGAGTCATGATGTAGACTCATAAAATTATGAATATATGGTGTTATGACCTAGTTAATTGTATGAAATGATTATATTATTTATTGGATATATATATTAACTTTGTTTGTGTTGTTCTCAGGTTATAAAAACAAGGAGGAAGCTCAGAAATAATAACTGAGCAGTTGCTGGTAATTGGTGAGTGGGTCTATCTCCGGATAGAGTTTAAGTAGCATATCATGCTACTGTGGTTGACTCTTTTAACATGCATAGTGTAAAAATTACCATGTTAGAATAATATAGTATGCCTGATGTTGTATGTGAATTATGTGTACACTGTATGAATGGCACCAGTCGGGCCTAGGGAGACTGGGGACTTGAGACCGTGCTTAGGTGAGGTTAGAGTCCGTATGAGTTCAACCGTGCCTAGGGGAGGTTGGGTCCATAGGCTACTGATTGTAAAGTATAGTGTGAATGATGCATCCCCTGCATCTGGATAATTATACTGTGAATTGAGTAGCAGGGACTATCGGTAGACTCAGGCCCGATCAGCTGAGAGTCGTGTGCTCGTACAAGCTGCCGATCCTCGTATTGTCTTATTGTATGCTAGTTGGTAGTTAGCATGTGTTGTTGTTAGTATATAGCTTGTGTGTGACTTAAGCTATATCTGTTAGATAGATTCCATTCACTTAGCGGTGCGCTAAGCCCCCACATATTCTCCCCTTGCAGGTTTAGGTACTGCTAGTCGGGATAGGTGCTGATGCAGAAGACATGTTTGACAACCCTACTCTGATGTGGACTTTTGTTTAAATCATGTTTTTTAATAACGTAACACCGTTGTGTAAACTTAAACTTAATTACTCAGATTAATGTAATGACGCGACTTATAGTGTGTTTGTTAATAAAGTCTTCCGCTGTGTTTAAAAAAAAAAAATTGCCGGTGTTACAAGTTGGTATCAGAGCATGGTTTGCCAGTAAATACGTGCGCGTATTTTGTTCCCAAACCTTGAGGCAAGTCAAACATGTCTGTGGGAGTGGGGGCTAAGTGAAAATAGGATATACGTGTGTTAGTTGTGATTGAACAAACTGTTATCCACTAAGCTTTTGTGTGAGCTGTTTTATAGCACAGGTATGGCTGATAGAAACACAACTGGCCCATCCAACCCCAGAACATTCAGAGCACCAGAAGAGGGTGTTGAGTCGGATGATGATCAGAGTAGTTACATCCTTCAGTTAGAAAGCAAGCTAAAAGAGGTCGAGGACAAAATTAATGAGCTTGAATTGGCGAGGCATTCTGGAAATGATGATACACCACCTGGATTCCCAACCGCGCAATCCTAAACGATACCTAATGTGCCCCAGAACCAGTTTCAGAATCAAATACCTAACCAATATTATATGCCACCACAAAACACCTTTACTTACCAAAATCCGATGATGATGAATCCATACCAAATGCAAATGTTCCATCAACCTTACATGCAACCACCCAAAAGATGTACTTATAAGAACTTCTATGATTGCAACCCATCTGAGTTCTCAGGAAGTACTTATCCGACTGTAACTCTCAATTGGTTGCGAGAAGTTGAAAGGGTATTTAAAGCGTGTCAGTGTGAACCCGAGCTTAAGGTAACATATGCTAGTAGACTGTTGAAAGGTAGGGCTATGATTTGGTGGGATTCTTTGATTTCCAGTATACCGAAAGAGCAAGTGAGTATGATCACATGGGAGCAGTTTTATGGGAAGGTGTGTGAACAGTATTGTAATCTGTTTGATATGAACCGAATCAAGACTGAGTTTCATGAAATGAAGATGACACCTCAAATGACGATCGAAGAGGTAGTAGAGAATTTTATGGATAAACTGAGGTTTGTACAACAATGGGTGCCAGACGAAGCATCTCGTATTCAGCATTTTGTTAATATTATTCTGCCAGAGTACCGAACTTTTTTTAGAACAGCTACATCGTTGTCTCAAGCTGTTGTGATGGCTAAGATGGTAGAAAGTGATGTTCAGACCGCTAGAAATAGAATGTTTGGTAATGTGCTACAACAAGGTGGGCAAGTATCTGGTCAATCAGGATTTAAATCCAAGAAGTCTAGTGGGTTTAAATCGAAGGGTAAAAGTGGTCAGAGTAGTATTGGATCTGGATCAGGTAAAGGGAATTGGTGTCACACGTGTCGATCTTCTCACAGTGGTCAGTGTTCTGAGGCTACAAGAAGATGCTTAAAGTGTGGTGTTGTTGGGCATGAGTCTTCAGCATGTCCTTATCCGAAAAGTGTGTGTTGGACTTGTCACAAACCAGGGCATCGTGCAGTTAGTTGTCCGTTGAAGAGTGGTAGTTCCGTGGCAGGGTCAGGGGCGCGTTCGGCATCAGCCGTAGGCTCAACTGCCTCAAGTGGGCAGAAGAGGAAGAACCCTCCAACAGTAGAGGCTAGAGCTTTTCAGATGTCGGTTGAGAATGTTGTGGCAGCCGACGAAGTGATAACCGGTATGTTTCTAATCAACTCAATACCTGCTCGCGTATTGTTTGATTGTGGTGCCAATAGGTGTTTTATGTCCCTAAATTTCTGTGCTAAGTTGAAATTACCAGTTACTATGTTACCTAAGCCGGTTAGTGTAGAAGTAGCAGATGGTAAGATCACACCCGTCACAACATATGTGTCTGGGGTTTGTATAGAAATCGAAGGGAATTCTTTCCCGGTGACTTGTTTAGTGTTACCTATTCCTAGCTTTGATGTAGTACTAGGAATGGATTGGTTGAGCTCGCTTAGGGCTAATATTAAGTGTGATAGGAAAATGATTAACTTTTGTTCGACCGATGGAACCCGTGTTGTAGCCCGAGGGGAGCGGGGAGGGTATAATTTTCCTTTGATAACCATGATGAAAGAGAAAAAGTTGATGGCAAAGGGTTATGAATCATTTCTTGCATATGTGATTGATGCGAAGAAAGAAAAGAAAACAGTGGCCGATATTCCGATAGTATCAGAATTTCCCGAAGTGTTCCCAGACGAGTTACCAGGTCTGCCGCCGGTAAGGGAAGTCGAATATAAGATTGAGTTGGTTCCTGGAACAACTCCAGTTGCAAAAGCTCCATACTGATTAGCGCCGTCTGAAATCCGTGAAGTGATGTCATAGATTCAAGAACTATTAGATCGTGGGTTTATCCGACTGAGTTCTTCACCGTGGGGTGCTCCGGTATTGTTTGTTAAAAAGAAAGATGGGTCAATGCGTATGTGTATTGATTATCGTGAATTGAACAAAAGAACAGTGAAGAATAAGTATTCGTTACCTCGAATAGACTATTTGTTCGATCAGTTACAGGGTGCTTCATTCTTTTCTAAGATAGACTTACGATCCGGGTATCATCAGGTTCGTGTTGCTGAATTAGATATACCGAAAACATCATTCAGAACAAGGTATGGTCATTATGAATTTCTTGTCATGCCGTTTGGGTTGACGAATGCGCCATCAATCTTCATGGATCTAATGAATAGAGTGTGTCGCCCGTTCTTAGATAAGTTTGTGATTGTGTTTATAGACGATATACTAGTGTATTCAAAGACCGAAAGTGAACATGCTGAACATCTGAGATAGGTTTTGAACTTGTTGAAACGTGACCAACTATTTGCAAAATTTTCAAAGTGTGAATTTTGGTTACGTGAAGTGCAGTTTTTGGGTCATGTGATTTGTGCCGAGGGTATAAAAGTTGATCCGACAAAGATAGAAGCGGTAATGAATTGGAATTCTTCGAAGACTCCGACTGAGATTAAGAGTTTTCTGGGATTAGCCGGTTATTATCGCAGATTTATCAAGGATTTCTCGAAAATAGCGGGTCCGTTGACTAAGTTGACTCGTAAAGATGTAGCCTTTCGATGGACTGATGAACAGGAAAAGGCTTTTCAGATTTTGAAACAGTTACTGTGTCAGGCACCAGTGTTAGCTTTACCAGAAGGTTCAGACGATTTCGTGGTATACTGTGATGCATCATATGCTGGGTTGGGTTGTGTATTAATGCAAAGAGATAAAGTAATTGCCTACGCCTCGTGACAGTTGAAAGTTCATGAGAAGAATTATCCAGTGCATGATCTTGAAATGGCTGCAGTAGTGTTTGCTTTGAAACTGTGGAGACACTATTTGTATGGAATCCATTGTGTTATATGTACAGATCACAAGAGTTTGCAGTATATCTTCTCACAGAAAGAATTGAATATGCGTCAGAGACGATGGCAAGAGTTGATCAAAGATTATGATTGTGAAATTAAATACCATCCGGGTAAGGCAAATGTGGTTGCAGATGCGCTAAGTCGTAAAAAGTCAAGTGAAAATGTGAAATTTCTTCGTTTGAATATAACTTCAGATTTGATTAACAACTTAAAAACCATTCAGGCCTGTGCTTTAGAGGACGAACATATTAAATCTGAACAAATAACTAAACAAAAAGTGGACTTAATTGATGACTCACGTGGACTAATGTAACATCCTCAAGTGGGCCTAGATGTAAGATTACTAGATTGCCCTTAAGTTGGTGTTGCGTTATTATATGCTTTTATTTTTATTTAATGTTTATTATTAATTAATGATGAGGTTAGGACCAGTTTGTGACAAGGGTCACAGAACAGGTTTGTTTATTTAATTTGGACTTCGTTTGGGTCGCCAAATGATGTACGAAAGATATTAGATAACTGATAAATACCCGTGTGCCACACAGTGTGGGAATTAAACCCATTAAGTGACTAGTGTGCTGTCTCTCTCTTCTCATTTCCAGATCCTTCCCAAAATAACCCGTACTTCACCTTCTCCACCTATCAAACCCTAATTCCAAATTCTTGTACTAGCGCTCAAATCGTTCATAGCTTTGTGTTCTCTACGATTTACTGATTCTTTTAAGGTAAGGTTTGTATCATTTCTTGATCTAATCTTTGAGAAATTGAAGCTTTTGTGTTAGTTTTTATTAAAAGTATAAATTGGGTCAAAATGGGTTGATTTGATGTTGTTTGAGTCCAAATCTTGTGGGTTTATGTTTCTTGATGATTAGTGTATCAGATTTGGTAAGTTTTGAGGTTAAAAACGAGCTCTAGATCGAGAATTGGATGAATTTGGTTGAAACCCGTCACTTTGGTAGCTGCTACTGCAGATGAACTACCCTCGGCTGATGGTCTCTGACCATCGACCGATGGAGTGAGACGATCGGTCGACGGACTAGACGATCGACCGATGGTGGAAGTCCTTCGACGAACGGTTGAAAATTTAACGATCGACCGATGGTGTAGTCCACCGGCCGATGGAGTAGTGACGATCGGCCGATAGTCTCTGACGATCGACCGATGGTCTTAGACAGTGAAATTTTTACTAAGTGTTGATTTCTAGCCGTTATGCTGCCCGTTTGTATTTTGAGATTTTGATGAAAATTTCAAAAGTGCATAAGCGTTAAACAGAAACATTTTAGCGGACAGATTTTCTGACAAAATTTCTATATTTGTGTTATTTGGTGTTTATGGACATAAACTAACTCGTGTATATGTATTTCTCAGGAGAAAAGGAGAAAGAGAAGGTTCAGTGATTAGATAGCTGAACACCTTCTCGTTTGCTGGTAATCGGTGAGTGGGACTAACTGTAGAATTTAGTATAGAGTAGCATGTTATATTATGACTGCCATGCTAGTCAGTTGTACTTACTGATACAGTTAGTTAGTTTATTGTGATGACTGCATGTTAGTTGATGCTTGTCTGCTGGAGCCCAGTGCGTCCCTATTGTGTGGTAGCCTCGGTAGGAGAGATCAACCTGCGGGTTGGGTTCCTCTGTGGTAGCCTAGACAGCCGTGGTGTATATATATGTGAATGACGCGTCCGTCGCGTGTGGATTATGTATGTACAAACGGTGGTGGAGGAACTTCTGGTAAGCCCCAGCCCGATCAACTGGTGGTTAATGATTTGGCCGAGCCGCCAGAGTCTCTGTAGACGGCACTTGGGTGATGTTTGTGTGTTAGCTCTTTGTGACATGATTAGTATAACTGTTCTGTATACTATTGCCTGTGGTTAGTCGTACTCACTTAGCTTCGTGCTAATTTCCCCTCCATCTCCTCCCTGCAGGTTATTAGCTTTTGTAGAGATGATGCTTTTGGGGAGAAGACGGGGCATGCTGATGTTATGTTTGACAGGAGCCAACTCTGATGTGTCTTTTCCTATAAAACTAAACTTTTGTTGAAACGTCACGTGACACCATATGTATTAGTTAAATGCTAGCTGTCAACTGCTTTGGTTATGTAATTATGATATGTTTATATTAGTATAATGGTTTAATTAACGTTAATGCTTCCGCCACGTATTTATAAAAAAAAAAAATCAGCGGTGTCACAAGTTGGTATCAGAGCTTAGTTTGGCAGCATGTGCATTGTGATCTGAATGTCATGTTCCCAAACTTAGTAAAGTCATGTCAAACATAACATGTCGGGGATGGGTTAAGTGAGTACTAGGACAGGTTGTGTGTTAGTTGGTAGTACTAACCGAGTTTATACTAAGCTTTGGTGTGAGTGTTGTGGTAGTGCAGTAATGGCAGATAATGAAGCTAACGCTACTGGCCCTACCGCCCCCGGAACTGGTACATTCAGAGCCCCTGACGAAGATGGGCACGTTTCATCAGAGGAGGAAACCTCCCAAGAAGTTATAAACCTACAGAGTCGATTATTAGAAGCTCAGGAGAAAATAAAGGAACTAGAACAAGAACGGGCGCAATGGAACCCTAATACCACTGCATTAAACACAACTTTTCCTCCAAACTATTATAATCAAGCTGGTGGTAGTTCCCAATCCCAGTTCCCACAAAACACTTACCAAAATCTCCAAATGCCATTCCCGTTTAACCAGGCATTTCCAAACCAAATGATGTACTCATTCCAAGTTCCTGAAACAAGAAAGAAGTGTACTTATAAACAGTTTATTGATTGCAAACCTCCAGAATATCATGGTCACACAAACCCTACCGTGACACTTAATTGGCTAAGAGAAGTAGAAAGAGCATTAGAAGCGTGTTTCTGTGAACCTGAATCTATGGTACTGTTTGCAAGTAGACTTCTCAAGGGTGAAGCGATGGAGTGGTGGGATTCTATTACAGCATACTTGCCTAGGGAACAGATCAGTCAGATTACATGGGAACAATTTGCTGCTAAAGTTCGTGAGCAGTATTGTTCTGAGTATGAAATGGAAAGGTTGAAAACTGAGTTTTTGAATATGAGGATGACAGAAAGTATGACGATTGATGAAGTTTTCAGAGACTTCACATCAAAGTTAAGGTTTGTTCAGCAATGGGTACCAACTGAGAAGGATAAGATTCAGCATTTCATGCGGGTAATTAAACCAGAATATAGAACAGTTGTGAGATTTGCAACAACCTTGGCACAGGCTCATGAAATGGCTAAGGTTACGGAAGGTGATGTAATGGCAGCAAGAAGAGAAAGTTCACAAAGTGGATCTATTGGGGGAAAATCAGAAAGTCAATCAGGTGGTCAGTCTGTTCAACAATCAAGTAAACAATCTGGTTTTCGTGGTAAAAAGTCAGGTGGGTTTAAACAGAAAAGTAAATCTGGTATGAGTGGATCGGGTTCTACTCAGTCTGGTTGGTGCAATGTTTGTAAGTTAACCCATACATGCCCGTGTTCTCCAATGACTAGAAGGTGTTTGAAATGCGGAGTGTTAGGTCATGAATCAACAACTTGTTCCTTTAAGTCAAATGTTTGTTGGAGTTGCCATCAAGAGGGGCATAGATCAGCAAATTGTCCAACTGCGTCAAGATCCGGTTCTGGGGCAGGGTCAGGGGCGAGGTCGGCTACTTCTGGGGGATCTTCTGCTTCTACTGCCGGGCAGAAGAGAAAGAATCCTCCAACAGCAGAGGCGAGGGCGTTTCAGATGACGGTAGACGCTGCAACCGCTACCGATGATGTCATTACCGGTATGTTCTTGGTTAACTCCTTGCCAGCTCGTGTGTTGTTTGATTCAGGAGCGAATCGTTCTTTTATGTCCTTAGGCTTCTGTGATAAGTTGAAGTTTCCTGTTAGGAAGTTAGATGAACCTTTGGGAATAGAAGTAGCTGATGGTAAGAGGGTTCCATGCACATCATCTGTGTCTGGACTTACCATCGAGATTGACGGCCATTCTTTTCCTTTAACCTGTTTGTTGATGCCTATACCTAGCTTTGATGTAGTCATAGGCATGAATTGGTTAAGAGCTAATAGGGCTAATATTAAGTGTGATAAGAAGATGCTTTCCTTCCGTTTGGTCGACGGATCCCGAGTGATAGCTAGGGGAGAGCGCAGTGGATTTAACTTCCCTATGGTTTCCCTAATGAAAGCTCAGAAGGCGATATCGAAAGGGTGTGATACGTTTTTAACTTATGTGATTGATGTTAAGAAAGAAAAGAAACAGGTGACCAATATTCCCGTTGTGTCAGAATTTCCCGAAGTGTTTCCAGATGATCTACTCGGGTTACCTCCAGTACGTGAAGTAGAGTATAAAATCGATTTGGTTCCAGGTGCTACGCCAGTTGCAAAAGCTCCTTACAGATTAGCTCCATCAGAAATCCGAGAAATGATGTCTCAGATTCAGGAACTGTTAGATAAGGGGTTTATCCGACCAAGTTCTTCACCATGGGGTGCTCCTGTTCTGTTTGTGAAAAAGAAAGATGGATCGCTTCGTATGTGTATAGATTACCGCGATTTGAATAAGAGAACGATAAAGAATAAGTATCCGATACCGAGAATAGATGATTTATTTGATCAGTTACAGGGTGCTTCCTACTTTTCAAAGATTGATCTACGTTCAGGGTATCATCAGGTACGTGTTGCAGAGAACGATATACCGAAAACAGCGTTCAGAACTAGATATGGTCATTATGAGTTTTTAGTTATGCCATTCGGGTTAACAAACGCGCCAGCAGTGTTTATGGATTTAATGAACAGGGTGTGTCGTCAGTATCTTGACAAATTTGTGATTGTCTTCATAGATGATATCTTGATATATTCGAAAACCGAGAAAGATCATGCTACGCATCTGAGGTTAGTATTAGAGCTTTTGAAATAGGAACAATTGTACGCTAAGTTCTCCAAGTGTGAATTTTGGTTACGAGAAGTACAGTTTCTGGGTCATGTGATTTGTGAGCAGGGTATCAAAGTAGATCAGTCAAAAATAGAAGCTGTAATGAATTGGAACTCGCCGAAAACGCCAACAGAAATTAAGAGTTTTCTGGGTTTAGCAGGTTATTACCGCCGATTTATCAAGGACTTTGCTAAAATAGCAGGTCCGTTGACTAAGTTAACCAGAAAAGATGTAGCCTTTCGATGGACTGATGAACAAGAAAAGGCTTTTCAGACTCTCAAACAGTTGTTATGTCAAGCGCCAGTTTTAGCTTTACCAGAAGGAACAGAAGATTTTGTAGTCTATTGCGATGTGTCACGTGCAGGTCTGGGATGTGTTTTGATGCAAAGAAATAAAGTTATAGCGTATGCTTCACGACAGTTAAAGAATCATGAACGAAACTACCCTACTCATGATTTAGAGTTAACTGCAGTTGTGTTTGCTTTGAAGCTTTGGAGACACTATTTGTATGGTACACATTGTGAAATTTATACAGATCATCACAGCCTTCAATATCTCTTTTCGCAGAAGGAAGTCAATATGCGTCAACTACGAGGTTTAGAATTGATTAAAGACTATGATTGTGAGATTAAATATCATCCAGGTAAAGCAAATGTGGTAGCAGATGCTCTGAGTCGCAAGAAAACAGTCGAAAATGTCAGATTTATGAAAATTGAGATAGTTTCAGACTTGATCGATCGTTTGAAAACCGTTCAGTTAGTAGCATTGAATGATGAAAACCTAAAGACTGAGCTAATGAAGAAAAGAAAATTTGACTTATGCAACGATTCTACAGGATTAAAGACCTATAAAGACCGAATTTGGGTGCCTATGCTTGGAGATTTGAGGGAATTAATCCTTACAGAAGCGCATAAATCGAGATTGTCAGTGCATCCGGGTAGTACAAAGATGTATAGAGACTTGAAAACATTGTATTGGTGGCCTACAATGAAGACAGATGTTGCAAATTTCGTTGAAAAATGTCATATTTGTGCTCAAGTTAAAGCAGAACATCAGAAACCGTATGGGTCTCTACGACAGTTAGAAATTCCTCAGTGGAAATGGGATCATATAACGATGGATTTTGTAACCAAGTTACCCCGAACCCAGAAAGGACATGACATGATCTGGGTGATAGTGGATCGTCTGACAAAGAGTGCTCACTTTTTAGCTACTCGTGAAACAGCTTCGTTGAGTGATTTATCAGAATTGTACTTGAAAGAGATTGTTAGCCGACATGGTGTGCCGTTGTCTATAGTTTCCGACAGAGATACTAGGTTTGTATCGAACTTCTGGAACAGTTTGCAGCAGAATCTGGGTACGCGTGTGAATCTTAGTACAGCTTATCATCCTCAGACAGATGGTCAGAGTGAGCGAACAATTCAGACATTAGAAGACATGTTGAGAGCGTGTGTCTTAGAATATGGTGGTTCTTGGGATTCGCATCTTCCTTTGATAGAGTTTGCTTACAACAATTCATATCACTCGAGTATCGGTATGCCGCTGTATGAAATGTTGTATGGTCGAAAGTGCAGAACTCCTACATGTTGGTTAGAAGCAGGTGAGAAACAATTTGCAGGTCCCGAAATTGTTCAGATAACCGCAGAAAAAGTTGAAATTGCACGTGAGAAGTTAAAAGCAGCTAGAGATAGACAAAAGATGTATGCTGATCCGCGCAGGCGTCCGGTAACATTTGATGTAGGTGATCGTGTTTACTTGAAGGTTTCGCCATGGAAAGGGGTTATCAGATTTGGTAAACGTGGTAAGTTAGCGCCGAGATTTATTGGACCATTTCTAATCAAAGAGATTTTAAATGATCAGACCGTTGTTTTGGATCTTCCTTCAGAGTTAGCAGGGATTCATAACACTTTCAATGTGTGCTATTTGAGAAAATGCAAGGTAGAGGATGAAAGTTTGATTCTTCCGCTGAAGGATTTGAAAGTGGATTTAAGTAAAAAGTTAGTAGAAGAACCGATTAAGATAGTGGACAAGAAAGTCACCAAGTTAAGAAGGAAGCTGATTCCAATGGTGTTAGTAGAGTGGCGACACAGTTTAGGTTCCAACCTAACGTGGGAAACCGAGGAGTTAATGAGGACGCGCTATCCCTAGTTGTTTGACCTTGATCAGATTCCGAGGACGGAATCTTCTTAAGGGAGGTAGATTTGTAACATCCTCAAGTGGGCCTAGATGTAAGATTACTAGATTGCCCTTAAGTTGGTGTTGCGTTATTATATGCTTTTATTTTTATTTAATGTTTATTATTAATTAATGATGAGGTTAGGACCAGTTTGTGACAAGGGTCACAGAACAGATTTGTTTATTTAATTTGGACTTCGTTTGGGTCGCCAAATGATGTACTAAAGATATTAGATAACTGATAAATACCCGTGTGCCACACAGTGTGGGAATTAAACCCATTAAGTGACTAGTGTGCTGTCTCTCTCTTCTCATTTCAAGATCCTTCCCAAAATAACCCGTACTTCACCTTCTCCACCTATCAAACCCTAATTCCAAATTCTTGTACTAGAGCTCAAATCGTTCATAGCTTTGTGTTCTCTACGATTTACTGATTCTTTTAAGGTAAGGTTTGTATCATTTCTTGATCTAATCTTTGAGAAATTGAAGCTTTTGTGTTAGTTTTTATTAAAAGTATAAATTGGGTCAAAATGGGTTGATTTGATGTTGTTTGAGTCCAAATCTTGTGGGTTTATGTTTCTTGATGATTAGTGTATCAGATTTGGTAAGTTTTGAGGTTAAAAACGAGCTCTAGATCGAGAATTGGATGAATTTGGTTGAAACCCGTCACTTTGGTAGCTGCTACTGCAGATGAACTACCCTCGGCCGATGGTCTCTAACCATCGACCGATGGAGTGAGACGATCGGTCGACGGACTAGACGATCGACCGATGGTGGAAGTCCTTCGACGAACGGTTGAAAATTTAACGATCGACCGATGGTGTGGTCCACCGGCCGATGGAGTAGTGACGATCGGCCGATAGTCTCTGACGATCGACCGATGGTCTTAGAAAGTGAAATTTTTACTAAGTGTTGATTTCTAGCCGTTATGCTGCCCGTTTGTATTTTGAGATTTTGATGAAAATTTCAAAAGTGCATAAGCGTTAAACAGAAAAATTTTAGCGGACAGATTTTCTGACAAAATTTCTATATTTGTGTTATTTGGTGTTTATGGACATAAACTAACTCGTGTATATGTATTTCTCAGGAGAAAAGGAGAAAGAGAAGGTTCAGTGATTAGATAGCTGAACACCTTCTCGTTTGCTGGTAATCGGTGAGTGGGACTAACTGTGGAATTTAGTATAGAGTAGCATGTTATATTATGACTGCCATGCTAGTCAGTTGTAGTTATTGATACAGTTAGTTAGTTTATTGTGATGACTTCATGTTAGTTGATGCTTGTCTGCTGGAGCCCAGTGCGTCCCTATTGTGTGGTAGCCTCGGTAGGAGAGATCAACCTGCGGGTTGGGTTCCTCTGTGGTAGCCTAGACAGCCGTGGTGTATATATATGTGAATGATGCGTCCGTCGCGTGTGGATTATGTATGTACATACGGTGGTGGAGGAACTTCTGGTAAGCCCCAGCCCGATCAACTGGTGGTTAATGGTTTGGCCGAGCCGCCAGAGTCTCTATAGACGGCACTTGGGTGATGTTTGTGTGTTAGCTCTTTGTGACATGATTAGTATAACTGTTCTGTATACTATTGCCTGTGGTTAGTCGTACTCACTTAGCTTCGTGCTAATTTCCCCTCCATCTCCTCCCTGCAGGTTATTAGCTTTTGTAGAGATGATGCTTTTGGGGAGAAGACGGGGCATGCTGATGTTATGTTTGACAGGAGCCAACTCTGATGTGTCTTTTCCTATAAAACTAAACTTTTGTTGAAACGTCACGTGACACCATATGTATTAGTTAAATGCTAGCTGTCAACTGCTTTTGTTATTTATTATGATATGTTTATATTAGTATAATGGTTTAATTAACGTTAATGCTTCCGCCACGTATTTATAAAAAAAAAAAAAAAATCAGCGGTGTCACAAGTTGGTATCAGAGCTGAGTTTGGCAGCATGTGCATTGTGATCTGAATGTCATGTTCCCAAACTTAGTAAAGTCATGTCAAACATAACATGTCGGGGATGGGTTAAGTGAGTACTAGGACAGGTTGTGTGTTAGTTGGTAGTACTAACCGAGTTTATACTAAGCTTTGGTGTGAGTGTTGTGGTAGTGCAGTAATGGCAGATAATGAAGCTAACGCTACTGGCCCTACCGCCCCCGGAACTGGTACATTCAGAGCCCCTGGCGAAGATGGGCACGTTTCATCAGAGGAAGAAACCTCCCAAGAAGTTATAAACCTACAGAGTCGATTATTAGAAGCTCAGGAGAAAATAAAGGAACTAGAACAAGAACGGGCGCAATGGAACCCTAATACCACTGCATTAAACACAACTTTTCCTCCAAACTATTATAACCAAGCTGGTGGTAGTTCCCAATCCCAGTTCCCACAAAACACTTACCAAAATCTACAAATGCCATTCCCGTTTAACCAGGCATTTCCAAACCAAATGATGTACCCATTCCAAGTTCCTGAAACAAGAAAGAAGTGTACTTATAAACAGTTTATTGATTGCAAACCTCCAGAATATCATGGTCACACAAACCCTACCGTGACACTTAATTGGCTAAGAGAAGTAGAAAGAGCATTAGAAGCGTGTTTCTGTGAACCTGAATCTATGGTACTGTTTGCAAGTAGACTTCTCAAGGGTGAAGCGATGGAGTGGTGGGATTCTATTACAGCATACTTGCCTAGGGAACAGATCAGTCAGATTACCTGGGAACAATTTGCTACTAAAGTTCGTGAGCAGTATTGTTCTGAGTATGAAATGGAAAGGTTGAAAACTGAGTTTTTGAATATGAGGATGACAGAAAGTATGACGATTGATGAAGTTTTCAGAGACTTCACATCTAAGTTAAGGTTTGTTCAGCAATGGGTACCAACTGAGAAGGATAAGATTCAGCATTTCATGCGGGTAATTAAACCAGAATATAGAACAGTTGCGAGATTTGCAACAACCTTGGCACAGGCTCATGAAATGGCTAAGGTTACGGAAGGTGATGTAATGGCAGCAAGAAGAGAAAGTTCACAAAGTGGATCTATTGGGGGAAACTCAGAAAGTCAATCAGGTGGTCAGTCTGTTCAACAATCAAGTAAACAATCTGGTTTTCGTGGTAAAAAGTCAGGTGGGTTTAAACAGAAAAGTAAATCTGGTATGAGTGGATCGGGTTCTACTCAGTCTGGTTGGTGCAATGTTTGTAAGTCAACCCATACAGGCCCGTGTTCTCCAATGACTAGAAGGTGTTTGAAATGCGGAGTGTTAGGTCATGAATCAACAGCTTGTTCCTTTAAGTCAAATGTTTGTTGGAGTTGCCATCAAGAGGGGCATAGATCAGCAAATTGTCCAACTGCGTCAAGATCCAGTTCTGGGGCAGGGTCAGGGGCGAGGTCGGCTACTTCTGGGGGATCTTCTGCTTCTACTGCCGAGCAGAAGAGAAAGAATCCTCCAACAGCAGAGGCGAGGGCGTTTTAGATGACGGTAGACGCTGCAACCGCTACCGATGATGTCATTACCGGTATGTTCTTGGTTAACTCCTTGCCAGCTCGTGTGTTGTTTGATTCAGGAGCGAATCGTTCTTTTATGTCCTTAGGCTTCTGTGATAAGTTGAAGTTGCCTGTTAGGAAGTTAGATGAACCTTTGGGAATAGAAGTAGCTGATGGTAAGAGGGTTCCATGCACATCATCTGTGTCTGGACTTACCATCGAGATTGACGGCCATTCTTTTCCTTTAACCTGTTTGTTGATGCCTATACCTAGCTTTGATGTAGTCATAGGCATGAATTGGTTAAGAGCTAATAGGGCTAATATTAAGTGTGATAAGAAGATGCTTTCCTTCCGTTTGGCCGACGGATCCCGAGTGATAGCTAGGGGAGAGCGCAGTGGATTTAACTTCCCTATAGTTTCCCTAATGAAAGCTCAGAAGGCGATATCGAAAGGGTGTAATACGTTTTTAGCTTATGTGATTGATGTTAAGAAAGAAAAGAAACAGGTGACCGATATTCCCGTTGTGTCAGAATTTCCCGAAGTGTTTCCAGATGATCTACTCGGGTTACCTCCAGTACGTGAAGTAGAGTATAAAATCGATTTGGTTCCAGGTGCTACGCCAGTTGCAAAAGCTCCTTACAGATTAGCTCCGTCAGAAATCTGAGAAATGATGTCTCAGATTCAGGAACTGTTAGATAAGGGGTTTATCCGACCAAGTTCTTCACCATGGGGTGCTCCTGTTCTGTTTGTGAAAAAGAAAGATGGGTCGCTTCATATGTGTATAGATTACCGCGATTTGAATAAGAGAACGATAAAGAATAAGTATCCGATACCGAGAATAGATTTATTTGATCAGTTACAGGGTGCTTCCTATTTTTCAAAGATTGATCTACGTTCAGGGTATCATCAGGTACGTGTTGCAGAGAACGATATACCGAAAACAGCGTTCAGAACTAGATATGGTCATTATGAGTTTTTAGTTATGCCATTCGGGTTAACAAACGCGCCAGCAGTGTTTATGGATTTAATGAACAGGGTGTGTCGTCAGTATCTTGACAAATTTGTGATTGTCTTCATAGATGATATCTTGATATATTCGAAAACCGAGAAAGATCATGCTACGCATCTGAGGTTAGTATTAGAGCTTTTGAAACAGGAACAATTGTACGCTAAGTTCTCCAAGTGTGAATTTTGATTACGAGAAGTACAGTTTCTGGGTCATGTGATTTGTGAGCAGGGTATCAAAGTAGATCAGTCAAAAATAGAAGCTGTAATGAATTGGAACTCGCCGAAAACGCCAACAGAAATTAAGAGTTTTCTGGGTTTAGCAGGTTATTACCGCCGATTTATCAAAGACTTTTCTAAAATAGCAGGTCCGTTGACTAAGTTAACCAGAAAAGATGTAGCCTTTCGATGGACTGATGAACAAGAAAAGGCTTTTCAGACTCTCAAACGGTTGTTATGTCAAGCGCCAGTTTTAGCTTTACGAGAAGGAACAGAAGATTTTGTAGTCTATTGCGATGCATCACGTGCAGGTCTGGGATGTGTTTTGATGCAAAGAAATAAAGTTATAGCGTATGCTTCACGACAGTTAAAGAATCATGAACGAAACTACCCTACTCATAATTTAGAGTTAACTGCAGTTGTGTTTGCTTTGAAGCTTTGGAGACACTATTTGTATGGTACACATTGTGAAATTTATACAGATCATCACAGCCTTCAATATCTCTTTTCGCAGAAGGAAGTCAATATGCGTCAACTACGAGGTTTAGAATTGATTAAAGACTATGATTGTGAGATTAAATATCATCCAGGTAAAGCAAATGTGGTAGCAGATGCTCTGAGTCGCAAGAAAATAGTCGAAAATGTCAGATTTATGAAAATTGAGATAGTTTCAGACTTGATCGATCGTTTGAAAACCGTTCAGTTAGTAGCATTGAATGATGAAAACCTAAAGACTGAGCTAATGAAGAAAAGAAAATTTGACTTATGCAACGATTCTAGAGGATTAAATACCTATAAAGACCGAATTTGGGTGCCTATGCTTGTAGATTTGAGGGAATTAATCCTTACAGAAGCGCATAAATCGAGATTGTCAGTGCATCCGGGTAGTACAAAGATGTATAGAGACTTGAAAACATTGTATTGGTGGCCTACAATGAAGACAGATGTTGCAAATTTCGTTGAAAAATGTCATATTTGTGCTCAAGTTAAAGCAGAACATCAGAAACCGTATGGGTCTCTACGACAGTTAGAAATTCCTCAGTGGAAATGGGATCATATAACGATGGATTTTGTAACCAAGTTACCCCGAACCCAGAAAGGACATGACATGATCTGGGTGATAGTGGATCGTCTGACAAAGAGTGCTCACTTTTTAGCTACTCGTGAAACAGCTTCGTTGAGTGATTTCGCAGAATGGTACTTGAAAGAGATTGTTAGCCGACATGGTGTGCCGTTGTCTATAGTTTCCGACAGAGATACTAGGTTTGTATCGAACTTCTGGAACAGTTTTCCAGCAGAATCTGGGTACGCGTGTGAATCTTAGTACAGCTTATCATCCTCAGACAGATGGTCAGAGTGAGCGAACACTTCAGACATTAGAAGACATGTTGAGAGCGTGTGTCTTAGAATATGGTGGTTCTTGGGATTTGCATCTTCCTTTGATAGAGTTTGCTTACAACAATTCATATCACTCGAGTATCGGTATGCCGCCGTATGAAATGTTGTATGGTCGAAAGTGCAGAACTCCTACATGTTGGTTAGAAGCAGGTGAGAAACAATTTGCAGGTCCCGAAATTGTTCAGATAACCGCAGAAAAAGTTGAAATTGCACGTGAGAAGTTAAAAGCAGCTAGAGATAGACAAAAGATGTATGCTGATCCGCGCAGGCGTCCGGTAACATTTGATGTAGGTGATCGTGTTTACTTGAAGGTTTCGCCATGGAAAGGGGTTATCAGATTTGGTAAACGTGGTAAGTTAGCGCCGAGATTTATTGGACCATTTCCAATCAAAGAGATTTTAAATGATCAGACCGTTGTTTTGGATCTTCCTTCAGAGTTAGTAGGGATTCATAACACTTTCAATGTGTGCTATTTGAGAAAATGCAAGGTAGAGGATGAAAGTTTGATTCTTCCGCTGAAGGATTTGAAAGTGGATTTAAGTAAAAAGTTAGTAGAAGAACCGATTAAGATAGTGGACAAGAAAGTCACCAAGTTAAGAAGGAAGCTGATTCCAATGGTGTTAGTAGAGTGGCGACACAGTTTAGGTTCCAACCTAACGTGGGAAACCGAGGAGTTAATGAGGACGCGCTATCCCCAGTTGTTTGACCTTGATCAGATTTCGAGGACGGAATCTTCTTAAGGGAGGTAGATTTGTAACATCCTCAAGTGGGCCTAGATGTAAGATTACTAGATTGCCCTTAAGTTGGTGTTGCGTTATTATATGCTTTTATTTTTATTTAATGTTTATTATTAATTAATGATGAGGTTAGGACCAGTTTGTGACAAGGGTCACAGAACAGGTTTGTTTATTTAATTTGGACTTCGTTTGGGTCGCCAAATGATGTACGAAAGATATTAGATAACTGATAAATACCCGTGTGCCACACAGTGTGGGAATTAAACCCATTAAGTGACTAGTGTGCTGTCTCTCTCTTCTCATTTCCAGATCCTTCCCAAAATAACCCGTACTTCACCTTCTCCACCTATCAAACCCTAATTCCAAATTCTTGTACTAGAGCTCAAATCGTTCATAGCTTTGTGTTCTCTACGATTTACTGATTCTTTTAAGGTAAGGTTTGTATCATTTCTTGATCTAATCTTTGAGAAATTGAAGCTTTTGTGTTAGTTTTTATTAAAAGTATAAATTGGGTCAAAATGGGTTGATTTGATGTTGTTTGAGTTCAAATCTTGTGGGTTTATGTTTCTTGATGATTAGTGTATCAGATTTGGTAAGTTTTGAGGTTAAAAACGAGCTCTAGATCGAGAATTGGATGAATTTGGTTGAAACCCGTCACTTTGGTAGCTGCTACTGCAGATGAACTACCCTCGGCCGATGGTCTCTGACCATCGACCGATGGAGTGAGACGATCGGTCGACGGACTAGACGATCGACCGATGGTGGAAGTCCTTCGACGAACGGTTGAAAATTTAACTATCGACCGATGGTGTAGTCCACCGGCCGATGGAGTAGTGACGATCGGCCGATAGTCTCTGACGATCGACCGATGGTCTTAGACAGTGAAATTTTTACTAAGTGTTGATTTCTAGCCGTTATGCTGCCCGTTTGTATTTTGAGATTTTGATGAAAATTTCAAAAGTGCATAAGCGTTAAACAGAAAAATTTTAGCGGACAGATTTTCTGACAAAATTTCTATATTTGTGTTATTTGGTGTTTATGGACATAAACTAACTCGTGTATATGTATTTCTCAGGAGAAAAGGAGAAAGAGAAGGTTCAGTGATTAGATAGCTGAACACCTTCTCGTTTGCTGGTAATCGGTGAGTGGGACTAACTGTGGAATTTAGTATAGAGTAGCATGTTATATTATGACTGCCATGCTAGTCAGTTGTACTTATTGATACAGTTAGTTAGTTTATTGTGATGACTGCATGTTAGTTGATGTTTGTCTGCTGGAGCCCAGTGCGTCCCTATTGTGTGGTAGCCTCGGTAGGTGTAATGACCCGCACTTTTTCGATCATTCTATACTTGTAAGATTAATATTTACATAAATTAAACCTTACCAACATGATAAGCAATCCAAATTGTTAAGATTTATGTTTTTGAAAAGAGTTTTACACAACGTTTGACCGTCTAGTTTGATCGATGATATCACGAACTATATAACATATGATAATTATACGTTTGTGTATATATATGTATATATACATATTTAACATGATCTAAGAATGTTTTAATATCTCATTTTGTATTAATAACAATAAGTTATATGTATATTTTGAAACTACTAACTTAAGTTTTCAAAACGATAACCATACGCAACGTTATTTGACTTAAATACTTATGACCTATAATGTTTATACATATATCGTATAAGTAATGAATTTAATCACTTTTAAGAACTTAAATACATAAAACCATATAAGTGTATTCACAAAAGATAGCTATATTTGAATCCTCATTCCATTTTTCACAAAATTTCTATACGTATATCTAGAGTATATGTACTCGTATCATACGCAGCTTCTAGATGTATTTACTATTGGTATATACCAATAAAAATCTGCTCCTTAGCAGCCTTAAATGATTAAGAAACATGTGGAACCAACCATTTGTCAAGTAGCATGAATTATTTAGCAAGAAAACAAAGTTAGGTATCTTTTTTTTTCCTTTATAACCTAAAAACGTTTTTATGCATGCACACCATTTCTTCACCCCATTTTCTCATACTTACACTTCCATTTCTCTCTCAAAATACTCTTAACTTCATACTTGATCATCTCCAAGCATTTTCTCCATCATTTAGCTTCAAAAACAACACTTAAATCTCATAAGAAAACCTTACAAAAACACTTCAAGAAATCCTTCCAAGAACACAAACTTACTTCCAATCTTTCATCCAATTCCATCACCCTTTTGGTTCTAGGTTCTTACTCCTCTTTTACAGAAACCTTGTCCAAGGAACTTGAGGTAGTATCTATGTTCATAACCTTATTCGATTCATATATATATAGCTATCATATTTTGTGGTATACAATTTTAACAACAAGAACATAGTTTGAATGTTTTCAAACTTGTTTGCAAACTAAATAGATCCTTCTAACTTAACTTTTAAAATACTTCAAGACCTGTAATATAACTTAAATATATGCTAATTTAACAAGGTATAACTTGGTTTTTCAAAGAACACCTTAAAAACTGTTTTTACGACGTCGGAGTGTAACCGGGGGCTGTTTTGGGTTGGATAATTAAAAACCATCTTAAACTTTGAATTGAAGGTTTATGTTCTGGAAAAATGATTTTTACTATGAATATGGTAACACATAAAAATTTCATGATTTAATTCAAAGTATAAGTATTTTTAGAAAAATAATCATTTAAGGTTGCCTACATAAAGGAAAAGGTTTAACTTCATAAGTTTCACTAAAGTTTCACCTATGCCGTGTGATTTTGAATACAAACTAAGATATTTACAGTTCATAATCTTAAAGAGGAACTCGATCCAAGGAGATGGCAAGTTGAATCAACGAAAACGGAGTTGTAACGAAGAAACTATGACCGAAACAAAATTGGCTATCCAAGACTAGTTTAACTTCGGGATTAATTGGAGAAAATTAAAATAAATCACATCTTTTTAAGATAACATGATATTTTATATATATGTACTCATAATTCAATTTTATATGGTTCAGGATCACCCGTAAACAACACGAGAAGATTAATCATAAGATCCCATGTTTGTACGCAACATGTCATTTGACAACACCGGTACTTTATGTACGCAACACGTCATTTGACAACACCGGTACCGTGGGTCAAGATTAATCTTGACCAATACATATACGTTGGGGGTTTTATTTATTTCGTTGGGGGTTTATTAAACATCTAAATATGAACCATTAAAATTGAATTACTAACAACGAACTGGTAACTACGGACTAAGGAATTATAAAAAGTATTAAAAGTATAACAAGAATATATATGTGACGTTGTTTAAAAAGAAAAGGTATTGATATATTATATATGGATAGGTTCGTGATATCAACTGGGAGACCAAGTCAAAATATATATATATCTTCAAGACGAAAGTGAGTATATAGTCCCACTTTTAAACTCTAAATATTTCGGGATGAGAATACATGTATTTTATGTTTTACGTTATGGACACAAGTAACTGAAAAATATATTCTACGTTGAGTTGTACCACTGGCATACTTCCCTGTAGCTTGGTAACTAATATTTACAGCGGTATTGTAAACGCGAATCCTGTTGATAGATCTATCGGGCTTGACAACCCCAACCGGACTGGACGACCAGTATTCAACGGTTGCACAGTACTTCGTTTCGTGACTACACTTGGTACAGTGTAGTAAGATTTCATATTAAAGGGAATATGCGACGTGATTAATTGTTAAGTATGGTTACCAAGTGCTCAACCACTTAGAATATTTTTATTAAACTGTTTATATACGAAATCTTGTGGTCTATATATATATTGCTGCCGGCACTAAACCTATATCTCACCGACTTTATGTTGACATTTTAAACATGTTTATTCTCAGGTGATAATTAGAAGTTTCCGCTGCATTATGTTGAATTTGAGCAGGATCTTGCGTACGCATATTTGTGTCAAAAATAAGACTGCATATCCAAGAACTTGTGTTGTAAAATATGCTAGAAATCGTGTTGTTATCATCATTTGTAAAGTTTGTAAGTCGAAGATTATCGCTAAACGATAATCATCTTTATTTCGTCCTAAGCTTGTATCAAAAATAAGAATCATGGTTTGTAATGTATAATATATGCAGTTTTTCTTTTAAAAATGTCGCATATAGAGGTCAATACCTCGCAATGAAATCATACGTTATCTAACACGTTCTTACGGTTAAGGACGGGTTATGACATGTGGTATCAGAGCGGTGGTCTTAGCGAACCAGGTTTGCATTAGTGTGTCTAACTGATAAGTCGTTAGGATACATTAGTAAGTCTGGACTTTGACCGGGTCTGATTTAAAAACCATTGCTTATCATTGTTGGTTAAAATTTATATGTAAATATTATGTAGTACTAATGGGTTAGTTGTTGTGTGATAGATGTCGGGCTCAAAACTTGTTATCACATTCAGCGACTCCGAACCAGAATCTTCAGATGGTGTTCCAGTCATTAACCTATCCGATGACGAAAATAATATCTTTGGGGAAGACTCACAAATTCCGGATGAACCGACTATAGAGAACCCGGAAAGTGAACCCGAGGAGGAAAGTGAACCCGAGGAGGAAAGTGAACCCGAGGAGGAAAGTGAACCCGAGGAGGAAAGTGAACCCGAGGAAGAAATACAGGAAATTACAAAAGAAGAGTTCGAACTAGGAAAGAAACGAAAGGCTAATGAATTAGAAAATTCAAATCCTGAGTTTAATAAGGATGATGTGGCACCAAAATCCACTAGACACTACCACCCCTATTCCCGCTATTCCTATTCGTTCTATCCCGGCATCCAGTTCTTCAGTCCCACAGCCAAAATATAGGCAGACAGCCAGGATAAGCGTTAAGCGATTCTTTGAACCTAAACGTCCTAGAAAATAGACCAAACGATGCGCTGCCGTATTAAACCATGGGATCATATAATGTTTTGTATAATATTATTAGTGTGGTTTGCTTAATGTTCGATGTAAGATAAGCATATGTAAAATAGTGAAGTGTGAAATGCAATAATTTTCCATGGTTAAGTATTATTTAGATGGTAGTAATTGATTCTGTACTAAGCTATTAAGTATGGACATTAACGGGTAGGTACTACCCTAGATATAATTATAAAACGCTAATAAGAAGAAAAAGCTTTTATAATAATACCTGGTTCATATTATTAATAAGCTATAATGTACTGTAAATATACACTACATCTATAATATTCCATGTGAATAATTATTTTCTTTTCATTCTTATAGAAGAATATGGCGCGATTGAACCGAATGACGGAACAAGAAATCCAGGAACTCATCAATCAGCGAGTGAACGACAGAATGTTATGGGTCGAGGCTGCAAGAGGTGCTGCAGTTAACCCAAATCCTCGTGTGGGGTGCACTTACAAAACTTTTCAAGCTTGCAAGCCCTCATCATTCAGTGGAACAGAAGGACCGATCGGTTTAACCCGGTGGATAGAAAAGATGGAAACTGTGTTCAAAATCAGTGGTTGTGTTGAAAAGGACATGACCAAATACGCATCGTGCACTTTACAAGATAGTGCACTCACGTGGTGGAAAAATTATGTGAAGGCTGTAGGAGGAGATGTAGCTTATGATACTCCGTGGGAAGAATTCAAAACAATGTTAATCAATGAATATTGTCCAAGGAACGAGGTTAGGAAGTTGGAAGATGAGTTACGAAGTCTGAAGGTTATTGGTACTGAAATCACCAACTACAATCAGCGATTCATGGAATTAGTTTTGCTATGTCCTGAATTGGTTCCAACCGAAGAACGGAAGATTGAAATGTACAAAGATGGTTTGCCCAAAAAGGTCAAGGCAAATGTTACAGCATCGAAACCTAAGACAATTCATGAAGCTATAACCATGGCAAACGAGCTAATGGATCAGGTCATCATGGATAAGAAAGTATCCAATACTGATGTGAATGTATCAGGTAACAAAAGAAAGTGGAATGGAAATTATGATCGAGGTAACCAACAACAATCTTTTAAGAAACAAGAAAACACGCAAGGTACGGGTAGTGGTTTAAGATTTGGTTATAAAGGACAAAATCCTTTATGCAACCGATGCCACAAACATCACTCTGGTTACTGTAATGTGGTATGCAACAAATGTAATCGAAAGGGTCATCTTGCTGAAGATTGTAGGGCTCTCGTTACAAATACAAATGGTACCAAGACTCCTGCCACCAATGCAAATAGAACTACTTTGGCTACCATTACTTGTTTTGGGTGTGGAAAACAAGGTCACTATAAGAGCCAGTGCCCGAATCCAGAGAAGAATATCGGACCTGCACGTGGAAGAGCATTTGTTATTAATGCTAAAGAGGCATGTGAAGACCCGGAGCTTGTTACGGGTACGTTTACCATTAATAACTTATCCGCATCTATTATATTTGATACTGGTGCTGATAGAAGTTACGTGTGTAGAGACTTTCACGCTAAATTGAATTGTTCATCATTACCTCTCGATGCTAAGTACATGATTGAGTTAGCTAATGGTAAACTAATTAAAGCCGATAAAATTTGCCGTGATTGTAAAATAAATTTAGCCGGAGAAACGTTTAAAATTGACTTGATACCCGTAGAATTAGGAAGTTTTGATGTAATAGTCGGCATGGACTGGATGTCCAAAATAGGAGCTGAAGTTGTGTGCGCCAAGAAGGCAATTCGCATTCCTCGTAAGGATAAAACGCCAGTAATGATTTATGGAGAGAAGGGTAACTCAAAGCTAAAACTCATTAGTTATTTGAAAGCTCAAAAGTGCTTGAAGAAAGGGTTCTATGCTATCTTAGCACATGTTAATAAAGTCGAAACAAAGGAAAAAGTGAAGAGCATCAATGACATGCCTGTGGCAAGAGATTTTCCTGAAGTCTTTCCGAAAAAGTTGCCGGGATTACCTCCATTTAGATCTGTAGAATTTCAAATAGATTTAGTACCAGGAGCTGCACCAGTGGCTCGTGCTCCATATAGACTTGCACCGTCCGAGTTAAAAGAACTTCAGAGTCAGTTAAAAGAATTACTGGATCATGGATTCATACGACCAAGTACTTCACCGTGGGGAGCTCCGATTCTATTTGTTAAAAAGAAAGATGGATCTTTTAGGATATGTATAGATTATCGTGAATTAAATAAGTTAACTATCAAGAATCGGTATCCACTACCGAGAATTGACGACTTATTTGATCAACTCCAAGGATCATGTGTGTACTCAAAAATTGACTTAAGGTCGGGCTATCATCAATTACGTGTCAAAGAAGAGGACATTCCGAAAACTGCTTTTCGGACACGTTATGGTCATTACGAATTTTTGGTCATGCCGTTTGGGTTGACAAATGCGCCAGCTGTATTCATGGACCTCATGAATCGAGTTTGTAGTCCATATTTAGATAAGTTTGTTATCGTTTTCATTGATGATATTCTTATCTATTCCAAGAGTGAGCAAGAGCATGAGCAGCATTTAAGGTTGATATTTGAGTTGTTGAGAAAAGAACAGCTATATGCTAAATTTTCTAAATGTGCTTTCTGGTTGAAAGAAGTGCAATTTCTTGGCCACATTGTTAGTAGCAAAGGAATTCAGGTTGATCCAGCAAAAATTGAAGCCATTGAAAAATGGGAGACTCCTAAGACACCAACGCAGATACGTCAATTTTTGGGTTTAGCCGGTTATTATAGAAGGTTTATTCAAGATTTTTCCCGAATAGCTAAGCCGTTGACAGCGTTAACGCAAAAAGGGAAGAAATATGAATGGACTTCTGAGCAGGAGAGTGCATTTCAATTACTAAAGAAGAAGTTAACTACGGCGCCTATTTTATCGTTACCAGAAGGGAACGATGATTTTGAAATATATTGTGACGCTTCGCGACAAGGTTTTGGTTGCGTTCTTATGCAACGAAAGAAAGTTATTGCATACGCATTCCGACAATTGAAGATTCACGAGCGGAATTATACGACGCATGATCTAGAACTGGGAGCAGTCGTGTTTGTATTGAAGATATGGAGACACTACTTGTATGGGGTTAAATGCACTGTGTTTACTGATCATAAAAGCCTTCAACATATTTTTGATCAGAAACAGCTGAACATGAGACAACGTAGGAGGGTCGAGTTAATAAACGACTATGATTGTGAAATTCATTATCATCCCGGGAAGGCGAACGTGGTGGCCGATGCTTTAAGCAGAAAGGAACGAGAACCAATTTGAGTACGAGCGATGAACATAAAAATTCGCATGAATCTCAACTCACAAATCAAAGAAGTTCAACGAGAAGCACTTACTAAAGAAAATATAGGAAATGAAATAATGAAGAAGTATGAGAAGCAACTCGTTATGCGGGAAGATGGAATTCGATATTTTGAAAATCGTATTTGGGTACCGAAGTTGGGTGGATTAAGGAAGTTGATATTAAATGAGGCACATAAGACAAGATACTCGATACATCCTGGAGTTGGAAAGATGTACCAAGATCTTAAGACACATTATTGGTGGCCTAATTTAAAGACAGACGTTGCAACATATGTTGGGGAATGTTTAACTTGTTCCAAAGTCAAAGCTGAACACCAGAAGCCATCAGGGTTACTTCAACAACCAGAAATCCCAGAATGGAAATGGGATGGTATTACCATGGATTTCATCACGAAGTTACCAAAGACTGCCTGGGGATACGACACCATTTGGGTGATTGTTGATCGTCTCACCAAGTCTGCACACTTCTTGCCTATAAAGGAAACGGATAGAATGGAGAAACTATTACGATTGTATATAAAGGAAGTTGTTTCAAGGCATGGAATACCTATTTCCATTATATCCGATCGTGATAGTAGATTTACATCAAAGTTCTGGAAATCACTACAGGAGGCCCTAGGAACTCGTTTGGATATGAGTACCGCGTATCATCCGCAAACCGACGGGCAGAGTGAAAGAACGATTCAGACTCTTGAAGACATGCTCAGGGCATGTGTGATCGATTTTGGAAACGGATGGGATAAATATCTACCATTAGCAGAATTCTCGTATAATAATAGTTATCATGCGAGCATTAAAGCTGCGCCATTCGAAGCATTGTACGGAAGGAAGTGTAGATCTCCTATTTGTTGGAATGAAGTAGGAGATCGACAATTAACTGGTCCCGAGATCATACACGAAACGACTGAGAAGATAGTACAAATCAAGGAGAGATTGAAAACAGCCCGTAGTCGCCAAAAGAGCTACGCCGATGTTCGAAGGAAACCATTAGAGTTTCAGATCGGTGACATGGTTATGTTAAAGGTGTCACCTTGGAAAGGTGTAATACATTTTGGAAAAAGGGGTAAACTAAACCCAAGGTATGTAGGCCCGTTCAAGATCATCGAACGCATTGGACCGGTAGCTTATCGACTCGAGTTACCGCAACAACTCGCCGGAGTACATAATACCTTTCACGTCTCAAACCTTAAGAAGTGTCTTGCAAAGGAAGACCTCACCATTCCTCTTGAAGAAATCCATGTCGACGAGAAACTACAATTCATCGAAGAACCAATCGAAATCATGGAACGTGAAGTTAAACGGCTCAAGCAGAGCAACATACCGATCGTTAAGGTTCGTTGGAATGCTCGAAGGGGTCCCGAGTTTACTTGGGAACGAGAGGATCAAATGAAACAAAATTATCCACACTTGTTTCCCGATGACGCAAAATAGGTACAATTTTAAAATTTCGGGACGAAATTTATTTAACGGGTAGGTACTGTAATGACCCGCACTTTTTCGATCATTCTATACTTGTAAGATTAATATTTACATAAATTAAACCTTACCAACATGATAATCAATCCAAATTGTTAAGATTTATGTTTTTGAAAAGAGTTTTACACAACGTTTGACCGTCTAGTTTGACCGATGATATCATGAACTATATAACATATGATAATTATACGTTTGTGTATATATATGTATATATACATATTTAACATGATCTAAGAATGTTTTAATATCTCATTTTGTATTAATAACAATAAGTTATATGTATATTTTGAAACTACTAACTTAAGTTTTCAAAACGATAACCATACGCAACGTTATTTGACTTAAATACTTATGACCTATAATGTTTATACATATATCGTATAAGTAATGAATTTAATCACTTTTAAGAACTTAAATACATAAAACCATATAAGTGTATTCACAAAAGATAGCTATATTTGAATCCTCATTCCATTTTTCACAAAATTTCTATACGTATATCTAGAGTATATGTACTCGTATCATACGCAGCTTCTAGATGTATTTACTATTGGTATATACCAATAAAAATCTGCTCCTTAGCAGCCTTAAATGATTAAGAAACATGTGGAACCAACCATTTATCAAGTAGCATGAATTATTTAGCAAGAAAACAAAGTTAGGTATCTTTTTTTTTCCTTTATAACCTAAAAACGTTTTTATGCATGCACACCATTTCTTCACCCCATTTTCTCATACTTACACTTCCATTTCTCTCTCAAAATACTCTTAACTTCATACTTGATCATCTCCAAGCATTTTCTCCATCATTTAGCTTCAAAAACAACACTTAAATCTCATAAGAAAACCTTACAAAAACACTTCAAGAAATCCTTCCAAGAACACAAACTTACTTCCAATCTTTCATCCAATTCCATCACCCTTTTGGTTCTAGGTTCTTACTCCTCTTTTACAGAAACCTTGTCCAAGGAACTTGAGGTAGTATCTATGTTCATAACCTTATTCGATTCATATATATATAGCTATCATATTTTGTGGTATACAATTTTAACAACAAGAACATAGTTTGAATGTTTTCAAACTTGTTTGCAAACTAAATAGATCCTTCTAACTTAACTTTTAAAATACTTCAAGACCTGTAATATAACTTAAATATATGCTAATTTAACAAGGTATAACTTGGTTTTTCAAAGAACACCTTAAAAACTGTTTTTACGACGTCGGAGTGTAACCGGGGGCTGTTTTGGGTTGGATAATTAAAAACCATCTTAAACTTTGAATTGAAGGTTTATGTTCTGGAAAAATGATTTTTACTATGAATATGGTAACACATAAAAATTTCATGATTTAATTCAAAGTATAAGTATTTTTAGAAAAATAATCATTTAAGGTTGCCTACATAAAGGAAAAGGTTTAACTTCATAAGTTTCACTAAAGTTTCACCTATGCCGTGTGATTTTGAATACAAACTAAGATATTTACAGTTCATAGTCTTAAAGAGGAACTCGATCCAAGGAGATGGCAAGTTGAATCAACGAAAACGGAGTTGTAACGAAGAAACTATGACCGAAACAAAATTGGCTATCCAAGACTAGTTTAACTTCGGGATTAATTGGAGAAAATTAAAATAAATCACATCTTTTTAAGATAACATGATATTTTATATATATGTACTCATAATTCAATTTTATATGGTTCAGGATCACCCGTAAACAACACGAGAAGATTAATCATAAGATCCCATGTTTGTACGCAACACGTCATTTGACAACACCAGTACTTTATGTACGCAACACGTCATTTGACAACACCGGTACCGTGGGTCAAGATTAATCTCGACCAATACATATACGTTGGGGGTTTTATTTATTTCGTTGGGGGTTTATTAAACATCTAAATATGAACCATTAAAATTGAATTACTAACAACGAACTGCTAACTACGGACTAAGGAATTATAAAAAGTATTAAAAGTATAACAAGAATATATATGTGACGTTGTTTAAAAAGAAAAGGTATTGATATATTATATATGGATAGGTTCGTGATATCAACCGGGAGACCAAGTCAAAATATATATATATCTTCAAGACGAAAGTGAGTATATAGTCCCACTTTTAAACTCTAAATATTTCGGGATGAGAATACATGTATTTTATGTTTTACGTTATGGACACAAGTAACTGAAAAATATATTCTACGTTGAGTTGTACCACTGGCATACTTCCCTGTAGCTTGGTAACTAATATTTACAGCGGTATTGTAAACGCGAATCCTGTTGATAGATCTATCGGGCTTGACAACCCCAACCTGACTGGACGACCAATATTCAACGGTTGCACAGTACTTCGTTTCGTGACTACACTTGGTACAGTGTAGTAAGATTTCATATTAAAGGGAATATGCGACGTGATTAATTGTTAAGTATGGTTACCAAGTGCTCAACCACTTAGAATATTTTTATTAAACTGTTTATATACGAAATCTTGTGGTCTATATATATATTGCTGCCGGCACTAAACCTATATCTCACCAATTTTATGTTGACATTTTAAACATGTTTATTCTCAGGTGATAATTAGAAGTTTCCGCTGCATTATGTTGAATTTGAGCAGGATCTTGCGTACGCATATTTGTGTCAAAAATAAGACTGCATATCCAAGAACTTGTGTTGTAAAATATGCTAGAAATCGTGTTGTTATCATCATTTGTAAAGTTTGTAAGTCGAAGATTATCGCTAAACGATAATCATCTTTATTTCGTCCTAAGCTTGTATCAAAAATAAGAATCATGGTTTGTAATGTATAATATATGCAGTTTTTCTTTTAAAAATGTCGCATATAGAGGTCAATACCTCGCAATGAAATCATACGTTATCTAACACGTTCTTACGGTTAAGGACGGGTTATGACAGTAGGAGAGATCAACCTGCGGGTTGGGTTCCTCTGTGGTAGCCTAGACAGCCGTGGTGTATATATATGTGAATGACGCGTCCGTCGCGTGTGGATTATGTATGTACATACGGTGGTGGAGGAACTTCTGGTAAGCCCCAGCCCGATCAACTGGTGGTTAATGGTTTGGCCAAGCCGCCAGAGTCTCTGTAGACGGCACTTGGGTGATGTTTGTGTGTTAGCTCTTTGTGACATGATTAGTATAACTGTTCTGTATACTATTGCCTGTGGTTAGTCGTACTCACTTAGCTTCATGCTAATTTCCCCTCCATCTCCTCCCTGCAGGTTATTAGCTTTTGTAGAGATGATGCTTTTGGGGAGAAGACGGGGCATGCTGATGTTATGTTTGACAGGAGCCAACTCTGATGTGTCTTTTCCTATAAAACTAAACTTTTGTTGAAACGTCACGTGACACCATATGTATTAGTTAAATGCTAGCTGTCAACTGCTTTGGTTATGTAATTATGATATGTTTATATTAGTATAATGGTTTAATTAACGTTAATGCTTCCGCCAAGTATTTATAAAAAAAAAAAAAAAAAAAATCAGCGGTGTCACAACTAAAGACCTTAAACAATCGTGTTTGGGTGTCTAAGCTTGGAGATATGAGGGATTTAATCATGATGGAAGCTCACAAATCCAGATTGACAGTACATCCGGGTAGTAATAAGATGTATCATGATTTGAAAACAGTGTATTGGTGGCCAACAATGAAATCAGATATCGCCCGTTATGTCGAAAAGTGTCATATATGTGCTTAAGTGAAGGCAGAACATCAGAAACCTTATGGTTCGTTACGTCAGTTACAGATTCTAGAGTGGAAATGGGAACATATAACGATGGATTTTGTGACCAAATTACCTTTAAATCAGAAAAGACATGATATGATTTGGGTAATAGTGGATCGTCTAACTAAAAGTGCTCATTTTCTTGCTACTCATGAGACAGCTTCGTTAAGTGAGTTAGCCGAATTGTATGTGAAAGAAATATTTAGTCGTCATGGTGTGCCGTTATCGATCATTTCAGACAGAGATTCCAGATTTGTGTCAAATTTTTGGAATAGTCTTCAACAGAATCTGGGTACACGTGTAAATTTAAGTACATCTTATCATCCTCAGACAGACGGACAGAGTGAAAGAACGATACAGACTTTGGAGGATATGTTAAGGGCTTGTGTGTTAGAATATGGTGGTTCGTGGGATACACATTTGCCGTTGGTCGAATTCGCGTATAATAATTCATATCATTCGAGTATAGGGATGCCGCCCTATGAAATGTTATACGGTCGTCATTGCAGAACTCCGAATTGTTGGTTAGAAGCCGGGGA
Source organism: Rutidosis leptorrhynchoides (assembly GCF_046630445.1). Taxonomy (NCBI): domain Eukaryota; kingdom Viridiplantae; phylum Streptophyta; class Magnoliopsida; order Asterales; family Asteraceae; genus Rutidosis; species Rutidosis leptorrhynchoides. The sequence continues at coordinate 236,669,809 of NC_092341.1, forward strand.
GAAACAGTTTGCAGGTCCCGAAATTGTTCAAATGACAGCCGAAAAAGTTACAATCGCGCGAGAAAAGTTGAAAGCCGCTAGAGATAGGCAGAAAATGTATGCTGATCTGCGTAGATGTCCGGTAACCTTTAGTGTGGGTGAACGAGTGTATCTGAAAGTTTCGTTGTGGAAAGGGGTTATCAGATTCGGTAAACGTGTTAAGTTAGCACCGAGATTTATTGGTCCGTTTCGGATCAGTGAAGTATTGAATGATCAGACTGTGGTGTTAGATCTTCCGCCAGAGTTAGCCGGTATTCATAATACATTCAACGTATGTTATCTTCGTAAGTGTAAAGTCGACGATGAAACACAACTTCTTCCTTTAGAAGATTTAAGGGTCAATTTGAATAAGAAATTGGTGGAAGAGCCGGTCCGTGTGGTTGACCAAAAGGTGACTAAGCTGAGAAAGAAAGAGATTCCAATGGTGTTGATTGAGTGGAAACACAGTTTGGGTTCTAACTTTACGTGGGAGACAGAAGAGTTGATGAGAAATCACTACCCTCGTTTGTTTGACCAAGACCAGATTCCGAGGACGGAATCTTCTTAAGGGGGTGGATTTGTAACAGACTGAAACCCGGGCTAGTTGTAAGTTGTCTATTATGAACATCATTACTACCTCAAGTTTAGTAGGTAAACCTACTAGAAGTGACAAGAAATGATTTAGCTTCAAAGGATCTTGGATGGCTTGAAAGTTCTTGAAGTAGAATTATGACACGAAAACAAATTCAAGTAAGATTCCTACTCGAATTAAGATTATTATAGTTATAGATATTGAATCAAAGTTGGAATATGAGTATTACCTTGAATTAGAATGATAACCTACTGTAAATAACAGAGGTTTTTTGATCTTAGATGATTACTTAGAATAGATTAGAAAGCTTGAAAGTAGACTTGCAAACTTGAAAGTGTTCTTGAAGTTTACTTGAGTAGTTTTTTTGAAAGTTGATCTAGGTTAGGATTTATGAACTAGATTGAGCTATATTTTGTTGAAGATGATGAAGAACACTTAGAACACCAAGAGAGAATTTGAGAGAGATAAGTTTGATGCATGAAAGTTGAAAAATGAAAGTGTTATGGTTGATGAAGAAAAACGTGATCCTGCCCTTGAATATAAGGTTCCATTAGTTTGTATTTTTGTTAGATATTTCATGCTAGTTGCCAAATGATGGTTCCCACATGTTTAGGTGACTCATTAAGGCTACTAAGAGCTGATCATTGAAGTGTATATACCAATAGTATATACATTTAGAAATTATGTATTGTACGAGTATGAATACGGATTGAATACGAGTAAATAGTGTTACTGTAGCAAATAGGTTTTTACTGTAGCAATAGTTTTTACTGTAGCAAATAGTATTTTACTGTAGAAAATAGTTTTTTACTGTAGCGAACAGTATTTTACTGTAGCAAAGCGAAAATTTACTGTAGCAAATATTGTTTTACTGTAGCAAATAGTGTTTTACTGTAGCAAATAGTGTTTTAGTTGCACATCTTTGATTTAATTGTATTTCTTCTTATATATATATATATATATATATATATATATATATATATATATATATATATATATATATATATATATATATATATATATAAACTTACATCATAAAAAAATAAAACGATTATATAATTATCAAAAGTTATGACGTTCGTGAATCATTAGGCAAACGGGGTGGTCAATTGTCTACATAAACTCATTTCAATTAATCAAGTCTTAACAAGTTTGATTACTTAACATGTTGGAAATATTTAATCATGCAAATATAGTTTTCATTTAATATATAATCATGAAAAATTTAGGGTCACTACAATATACCTACTTGCAAACACTTACACATTACCGCATACACGATAGCAAACTAATAGCCTAACATCGCAAATATAACGGTAAGTTCCCAAAACCACGAGCTAACACAATTATTAGCATATAATCCACACAATATAATATGCTATATCACTACACAAAACCATGGTTAACTGATCGCGCAAGGGAATTGTACTCGCGAAAGACCGTCGGAGTTCGCAACATCCATTAGTGTACTTAACACCGCGTATCACTAATCCCCCAGGTGGCATCTTAACACCTCGATACTTCACCCCGAGTGGCATCTTAACACCTCGATGCTTCACCCGTCAATTTTACTTTCTGGAGTGGCGTCTTAACACCTCGACACTTCACTCCCGGGTGGCATCTTAACACCTCGATGCTTCACTCGTTAATATAATTTTTGGAGTGGCGTCTTAACACCTCGACACTTCACTCGTCACGTGAGAAGTGGCATCTTAGCACATCGACACTTCACATTTCACGCTACACAAATAAATACATTATATACCTACGCATATAATTATTCTACTCACCTTAACGCCTTTGGTGAATGATAACTGAGCTTGCAACCTTCAATGTAACGTACCTATTACATTATGCATATAATCAATCACACAATCAAGTTGGTCAACCAACTCACTCACCATCCTAGTGTCATTTGGACCCATGATGCAATTTCGACCCATTTGCATTCTTAACCCAAAAATTAGGTCAACTTCGCCAAAACACTAACACTAGCCATTTAGGGTCTTAATACACTTATTAACACAAGGTTATCTCATTTTCACACTCACTAGACAATTTAGGTCACCCAAGACTCCCTTGACCCATTTCAAGGTTAACATACCCATTTTGGGTCATCCGCTAACTCAAATAACACCCATTCACTTAACAACCAAGTGTGCTAGTGATTAACCAACCATTTAAGACTCATAATAACACCAATTATCACTTTAAAACCCTAGGTTAGTTCTTCTTGAGTCCCCATGACTCAATCTTACCCAAAAACCCACAAAATCACCAACAATGGGTTCTATGTTCATCATTTACCCAAACCGTAACCCTTAAATAAATTAAAATAAGGGAAATCAAGGTTATGACATACCACCACTATCAAAACGTAGCTGGTTACTAGATGAACAACTTTAATACACGAGCTTTGACCCGAATCAAGCTTCTTCCTCCTTGATTTGAGCTTTCTCTCTCTCTCAAAGTGTTTCTCACTCTAGAATTGAATTGGAAGAGATAAGGTGGGTGAGAGAGAGGAGTAAATAACCATCCTAAACTGATCTTGTGGCCTTAAATTCGTCCTCCAAGTGAAAATACCAAAATGCCCCTCTTTATAATTAAATAAAGCAAAAGAGTCACCATCTTACGCGGGCCGCGCCGCGGACCTATTGGCCGCGCCGCGACTCCCTTGCTGAAACTGATACCGGGTGCTTTTTATTATATTCACAAATATGTACCATTCGAACTTGGGTGTTACATGGTGTCGGAAAAATTTAACTCGTTGTGAGCGAGAAGATATTGTGATGACCCGGAAATTTCCGACAAAATTTAAACTTAATCTTATATGATTTCGACACGATAAGCAAAGTCTATTAAACTGAGTCTCATAATGTTTGAACTATTTCCATAAAACCATTTGACCTTTGACTATCCCTGACGATTCACGAACAAGTGTGTATAAATATATATGTAAAAATATATGTATAAATACTATACATATGTAATGTTAAATATATTGTAAATGATAGATATTAATGATTCAATATATGATAGTTTGTAAATACAATATAATTAATAAATTGTATTATAGTAGTTATATTAAAAATTATTATTAATAAAACTTGTATTATTATAACTAATAATATTAACGGTATCCTTAATAACATTAATATTTTTATTTAATAATATTATTAAAATCGGTGTTAGATGTATTATTACCTTCAATAGATAATATTAGATATGAAAAGTTATTATATATATAAATTGATATGGTAATATTAATATTAGTATTATTGTTAGTAATAATATTATTGCCATATATTTTATAAGAATTATTATCAATATCATTAATATCATTATTATTATAAATTTGTACTACTATTATCAATATTAAGTTTATTATATTTAGTTATTAATAAGAGTAATTAAAAGTTATAAATATAAAATTATAAATAAATGAGATATACAAATACTAATATAGAAACAGATATATGAAAATATTTATATTTATATACAAATTATGATCCAATAGAAATGCATATACAAAATACAGATACATACATATAGATACAAATACAGATTCATATATATTATAAATAAACAAATACGATTAAACACATGTATTTATACAAGATCACGTATTCAGTTTCCTTTCATTATCCAGCTTTATTGTAATTTGTCTTTTGCTTTTAAACTGGTACGAATGATTCCATTAAGTCATATTAACAAACAAAAACTGTTAAATCGATTCTCTTTATTTTCGTTCTGACAGAATATTTTGGTGTCGAGCAAATTGAACTACAAAACAATTGTTAATTGAATCAACTTGGTTGTAGCAACGTCACTCGCCATCTATATAACTTTCTACTAGTACAAATCAAAAGAAAAAAGATAGAAACCCATTAGCTTTCTGTTTCAGTTTATTAATCAAAGCAAGAACACCATTTTAAAAAAAACACCATCGAACCATCACAGCCGTCACCTAAACCATCGTTTCTGCTACTGCTACTTTTGTATACACGAAAACAAACACCACCACCTTTACTCCCGTAATCTCTTTTCCTCTCTCATCCCTTCTTCGATGGAACTACCACATCACCACCTCACTCCCTTTCTAATTTCTTTTCCTCTTCTACGTAACACACTATGAGTAACCAAACCAAACAACCACATGCTCGAATACCACTGTACAATTCATGCTGATGTTTTCAATTAAGACCCAGCCACAACCGTACGCCATCATGATTAACTGTTATAAAGAACCACACTTTATATTTGTTACTTACCGTCATTCTCGATGTTCTTCACGATCATTGATCCCTCAAATAAACCGCCATCATCTTGTTTGAGCTGCAACTACAGCTGCCATGTAACCGTTGGTTTGAACGAAACACAAACCTAAGAACTCACTAGTATGCTTCCATTACAACTATTTTTTTTATCAAAACCAAACTTGCATCTGCGTGATATTTAATGATATTGTTTCTGCTTATTTCTTTTCTTTAAAAACCGAGAAACTCCACCTTTATTTGTTCCCATATTGCAGCTACTATTTTTGAGGAACCTTTTCCTCCTTTATGGCCGATAATTGCAAGTATAAACAACAACCCCACTTGTGTTATCTTATTCGCATACCCTACCTTGGATCCAATTGCCAGCTAATTTTTTTTTTTATTAGTTAAACGACCACTTGGTATTGTTTGAGAAGTTCGTTCCTTTTTCTTTCTATGGTGGGCCGAATCAATCAAACCCCCCATTCAATATGCTTACGTTACTAGTACCAAATGAAAACCCCACGTATATCCACTACATGCTGACATCCGCAAAACATATGATCAAGTTTAATTGGGCTGTTTCTTAAACTTTTAAGTGGACTGCATGCTGTGACCCATTTAACATATAAACGATCCATACATATTTTATTTCTTTTGGGCCGAAGTAAACTCTGATCATTGCAGAAAGATGAACCTGGAAGTAGTTTAAGTTCGAAGTAACATGATTTTATTGTTGCTATTAGTAAATGAAAACTATAAACCCCAACAACCTGATGCCGCTACTGTTTTACTCATATTCGAAAATTATGATGATGATGTGAAGATAATGATTAGGTAACATGATTAATCATGTTAATAATATTAATGGTAATGATTTAGATGAATTAGGTTATTGATGATGATGATACGCAATGTAAGTAATTATGATGATGATGCGAGTAATAAGGGGATGATGGTAATATGTGTATGATCATGATAAGGATAACAATTGATGATGAAGGCGATATTGATAATGATTGGGGTGAAATGATAATAAGTGTCATGAAATTAATGACAATGGTGTATGATTATAATTAAGGTGAGGAGTATTTTGGTTTTGATAGTTAGAATTCGGAGAAGAAAGAAGAAAAGGGAAACGGAATGATAGGGATAAGTAAAATTCGGTTGTAAATAAAAACAGAAAAAAAACGGTTTAGATGGTTAAGGGGTGTCTTGGTGGGCGAAAGGTTGCAGGTTCGAGTCTTGGCAGGGACGTTTATATTTTCTTTTTTAAGCCAGATACCTTAAGGTAGCTTTTCTTATTATTATTATTATTATTATTATTATTATTATTATTATTATTATTATTATTATTATTATTATTATTATTATTATTATTATTATTATTATTATTATTATTATTATTATTATTAGTATTATTATTATTATTATTATAACGAATAATTTGATATGAAAATATACTTAATACATATGATATAACTATATTACTAAGAAACATATAATCCATTAAAATAACAAGTATATTATTAATAATAAAATATATAAACTTGTTCGATTACTATTTGGTATTAATATACTTGATATAGGTTCGTGAATCCGAGGCCAACCCTGCATTGTTCAGTTCCGTCGTATAAATATTTTTACTACAAAATATTGTGAGTTTCATTATTCCCTTTTTATATACATTTTTAGGCTGAGAATACATGCAAATGCTTTAATAACTATTTTACAATATTTATATGCGTGAGTATCATTTGCTCCCTTTTTACTCATTACATTTTTGGGCTGAGAATACATGCAAATGCTTTATTAACTGTTTTTCAATATTTATATGCGTGAGTTTCATTTGCCTTTTTACCCTTTTATATTTTTGGGCTGAGAATACATGCGCTGCTTTTATAAATGCTTTACGAAATTGACACAAGTGATCAAAACTACATTATATGGTTGAATGATCGAAATCGAATATGCCCCTTTTTATTAAGTCTGGTAATCTAAGAATTAGGGAACATACACCCTAATTGACGCGAACTCTAAAGATAGATCTATCGGGCCCAACAAGCCCCATCCAAAGTACCGGATGCTTTAGTACTTCGAAATTTATATCATGTCCGAAGGAGGATCCCGGAATGATGGGGATATTCTTATCTGCATATTGTGAATGTCGGTTACCAGGTGTTCAATCCATATGAATGATTATTTTGTCTCTATGTATGGGACGTATGTTTATGAGAAACGGAAATATGAAATCTTGTGGTCTATTAATATTATGAAATGATTATTTATGATAAATTAATGAACTCACCAACCTTTTGGTTGACACTTGAAAGCATGTTTATTCTCAGGTATGAAAGAAATCTTCCGCTGTGCTTTTTTGCTCATCTTAGAGATATTACTTGGAGTCATTCATGACATATTTCAAAAGACGTTGCATTCGAGTCGTCGCGTTCATCAAGATTATTATTAAGTCAATTATATTTAGATATATTATGAAATGGTATGCCTGCCGTCAACTTTTGATGTAATGAAAGTTTGTCTTTTCAAAAACGAATGCAATGTTTGTAAAATGTATCATATAGAGGTCAAGTACCTCGCGATGTAATCAACTGTTGTGAATCGTTTATAATCGATATGGACTTCGTCCGGATGGATTAGGATGGGGTATGACAGTTGGTATCAGAGCGGTGGTCTTAGCGAACCAGATCTTGCATTAGTGAGTCTAACTGATAGACGTTAGGATGCATTAGTGAGTCTGGACTTCGACCGTGTCTGCATGTCAAAAGTTTTGCTTATCGTTTTTGTCAGAAATCATCTGCTTATCATCCTTAGGAAATTACCTGCTCATTATTCATAGTCTAGACACATTTTACTGCATTGACTGCATGAAAAGTGTATAGAAAAAAAATTCATATTTTAGCGTATCTATTACTGTAGACTTTATCTGACACGTTTCCTTAATTTCCTCCGTAATCTACGGGATCTTCTGTCTATATTAGATATTATATATAATTAGAATATTATTCGATAACCGAAAATCATTTCATATCAAAAATCCTCTAAATGATCATAAGGGATGGATCCTACACCTAGTTTGGATTCCATTAGTTCCGGAAGCGGTTTCGAGATGTATATTGAAGCAGACTCCGAAGTCAATGAACCAGAAGTGCCTCAACCATTTAGTTATTTTTCTTTCTGGAGGAGATGGGGGTGGGTCCGAGACTTACTCACTCGATATAGAAATGAAGAAGGCGAGCCCTACTACGAACCAAACTTACCTCCTAACATCGGAGAAAATGATGTACTCACTGGTGAACCTATGCGCAACACTATATTCACCCTTCTTGCTAAAATATTCCGCCTCGAAGGTCGCATTACTGCAATCTCAGAAAATATTCAACCTCTACTTCCGAATACCAGTCGAAGGGGAATATTAGAAGAAGTTAGGGAACTTCGAATTGATAATCAAGATCTATCGAATCAGATGAGTGGATGGATAGAAATGATAGAGGGTAGGATAGAAAACCTGATAAGAATGGTGTGTGATCTACAAGCTATACTTATTACACCAACATCATCACCAACTTCGACACCAACAACACTTGTAGCACCGACAGCAACAGTACCACCATCAGCAGCACTAGCAGCATAACCAGTACCAACAACAACAATATCATCACATGTCTCAACCTCGCAATCTATACCTCAAGTATAATCATCGTTCTACGAATCGTTCTACGAATCGTTCTACATAAACTATCTTCGTCCTTCACGGCGATTATGTAATCTCTAATGTTTTAGAGATTATGTACTACAGTTCTAGACGTAAATCTGATGAGTTTAATATCACATTGGCTCATTAAATCCATGATTACATCTAAAGAAAATATATATGTATATATGTTTTCAAAAAGATTGTAATTAAAATTTTTATTGTACAAACTGTTAATGATGAAAATATTTTAACGGGTAGGTAATACTCGAGGAATATTTAGATTTCACATTAATAAGTTACACAGTACATTCTTCGAATCTGATTCAACCGTCATTTACTATCCTATTTACAAACACCGATATACGTATCCGTTCACTGCAAAATAACCATTTTCACTCAATTTCATATTTGGATTTTAACCTATCAGACTTTCAACAAGTGACATAATGAAGAAACATTAGATAAAATAAAAATTGTTAAAAACAAACAAATTAACTATGAAAAATTTTGTTAAGAATCCACGCTAACTGTTCCTAGCTAATTGTTCCTCGCTAACTGATTACATTTTATATTATCGCAATTTAATTATCGCAATTTACATTCTCGCAATTTTATTTATCGTCATTTAATTTATGTTATTTACTTTACGCACTTTATTTATCGTTATTTAATTTCTGTTATTTATTTTACGCACTTTAAATATCGGGACACGTATACAAGGTTTTGACATATCATATCGACGCATATATATATATATATATATATATATATATATATATATATATATATATATATATATATATATATATATATATTATTTGGAATAACCATAGACACTATATGCAGTAATGATCGAGTTCTCTATACAGGGTTGAGGTTGATTCTACAATAATATATATTTTGAGTTGTGATCGAGTCTGAGACATGTACACGGGTCACGATACGTATTAATTAATTCGGATATTATATATTAAACTATATATGAATTATTAGACTATTAACTGTGGACTATCGACTGTGGACTAATAGTATTGGGCAATTAAAAAGAATTAAAATATTGATTATAACATATAAAACTAAACATTTCTTCAAGTTGCCACTTGATTTCATTCTAAACCTCATTTGTATCTTGACGATTACAATCTGCGTTCAAACCTTTCATAATTCTTGAAAACACCTCAATCGAGAGGATGAACCAACCGCACTTCATCTACGGAAGGAAAGATTTATGTATATAGTATTGCAATTGAGAAACTCTCAGCAACTGAGTAAAATTTTAACATGTAGCCGCGTCAAATCCTTTGGCATTTATTAGCAAAAATAACTTTGAGATCCCTTTCCAAATTAGCCAATTTTGTCACAGCTCCAGCAAGTCAACTTTGACTTTTCACTCGGATTAGCTTATTATAACCCTGAAATATAAGTTGCCTTTCGTCATCGATACCGGAAAACCGTTTATATCTCACTGTATTAGCAGTAAACTTACCAGCAACATCATTGATCTTTGACTTTATGAAAAGTTATTATATTTATTGAAATCTTATCATCTACTCATCTGCATCAAATAACGAGAATTGCCGTACCAAACACCGAGAATTAGCAATCAATATTTTGAAATCTCGCAGCATGTCTACATCAACAGTTATATGTAAACATATAACATTTATCTCTTAGAATTATGATCTTCCATTCTGAAATTCTGAAAAGCACCCAGTCTACAAATCAATACCAAAAATTCTGAAAAAGCTGAATATAGCGGTAAAAACTGTACACGACCTTCACCGTCGAAAGTTTGATGATAAAGAATGGAATATTGGAAACATTCAATAGAAAATTTAGTACCGAAAAGCGGATTATGCGAATTTATGAAGGAAGCCGTGGACAAATCATAAAGAATAAGTTTGACTTCAAAGAATCCAAATGATTCAATGCCTGCTAAAGTCTTTAGAGAATATCTTGCTCTTTACTCTAAACCCTTGCGGATAATAGTTTCTATCATCCTCTGATCTTAGATATTCCGAGATATTATCGTATCTTTTATTATAAATATCCTCGATATTTCTGAATATATTTTCATAACTAATCTTATCTGGAATCCTTAATCTCTTCATGCTATCAGTGTTACATCATATAGAAACTATTAGTTTCTATATTCGGTAAACTTTCGAGCTTAAAATATGAATGTTATTGAAGTAATGTTGGGAACTGATGCATGAGTTAGTATAATATAATGACATTTGATCAACGTGATTATATTACAGTAAGTCATACCGAGTTTCTAATGGGACGTGATGATTCACAGATCCTAATGTCATCACGTGCCATGTTACATAACTCTTTCATTCTACTTAACTTCTGAACATATCAAGAAAATATATTCTTGATAGTTTTATTCTCAGTGATTCTGGAAATTTGACAAATCAAATCGTGCTAATACGTTCTTTCTTGTTTAGAACATAATGTTCATTCAAAACTCCATACTTATGAATTCTGGACCGTTACTCGCTTTACTAGAGGTCGAGAAGATATATAAAAAAAAAAAAGCTCCAAAATATAAGAGAAAATATAAAGCCCAATAACAACACAGAGGTTACAAGTCATGGATATTAATACGAATAGCAATATAAAGACACGGTATAATTAAGAATAGTATCACCCGAGGTAATAGTAGAAGTAAACAGATTTTTCTGATGGAAGATTGAAAAGAAGGATGACAGAAATGATAATTAGAAAAATATCAAAGATTAGAACGGGATTAAGAACTTTCACAATCTTTTGAATGTATGGACTAAGGAAGAAAGTATAGGAATGGTGAGAATAATGGAACGGAAGAGCTTAATTTATAATGGAAATATCAGACAGAGTAATCAAGGCAGATCACCGTATTTAATTATAGAGATCTTAATCTCCTTATTCGCCGAAGAATAAAATCTTTTAGATTTCGAAGATTTTCTTTAAATCCCTTGAATTCCGGAATTCAACCCTGACTCTGTCAAAAGTTAAGATGAATCTTTACTACTCTTTGGTGATAGCTTCATTCGTACTCTTCGAATAATCGAATTATTTTTATCCATATTACTCAATGATGATAAAACTCAATTTATCAACTCATATTTGTCATGAAAACATTTTTATTGTTAGCCATGACCACCTCACTCAAATTTCGGGACGAAATTTCTTTAACGGGTACGTACTGTGATGACCCGGAAATTTCTGACAAAATTTAAACTTAATCTTATATGATTTCGACACGATAAGCAAAGTCTATTAAACTGAGTCTCACAATGTTTGAACTATTTCCATAAAACCATTTGACCTTTGACTATTCCTGACGATTCACGAACAAGTGTGTATAAATATATATGTAAAAATATATGTATAAATACTATACATATGTAATGTTAAATATATTGTAAATGATAGATATTAATGATTCAATATATGATAGTTTGTAAATACAATATAATTAATAAATTGTATTATAGTAGTTATATTAAAAATTATTATTAATAAAACTTGTATTATTATAACTAATAATATTAACGGTATCCTTAATAACATTAATATTTTTATTTAATAATATTATTAAAATCGGTGTTAGATGTATTATTACCTTCAATAGATAATATTAGATATGAAAAGTTATTATATATATAAATTGATATGGTAATATTAATATTAGTATTATTGTTAGTAATAATATTATTGCCATATATTTTATAAGAATTATTATCAATATCATTAATATCATTATTATTATAAATTTGTACTACTATTATCAATATTAAGTTTATTATATTTAGTTATTAATAAGAGTAATTAAAAGTTATAAATATAAAATTATAAATAAATGAGATATACAAATACTAATATAGAAACAGATATATGAAAATATTTATATTTATATACAAATTATGATCCAATAGAAATGCATATACAAAATACAGATACATACATATAGATACAAATACAGATTCATATATATTATAAATAAACAAATACGATTAAACACATGTATTTATACAAGATCACGTATTCAGTTTCCTTTCATTATCCAGCTTTATTGTAATTTGTCTTTTGCTTTTAAACTGGTACGAATGATTCCATTAAGTCATATTAACAAACAAAAGCTGTTAAATCGATTCTCTTTATTTTCGTTCTGACAGAATATTTTGGTGTCGAGCAAATTGAACTACAAAACAATTGTTAATTGAATCAACTTGGTTGTAGCAACGTCACTCGCCATCTATATAACTTTCTACTAGTACAAATCAAAAGAAAAAAGATAGAAACCCATTAGCTTTCTGTTTCAGTTTATTAATCAAAGCAAGAACACCATTTTAAAAAAAACACCATCGAACCATCACAGCCGTCACCTAAACCATCGTTTCTGCTACTGCTACTTTTGTATACACGAAAACAAACACCACCACCTTTACTCCCGTAATCTCTTTTCCTCTCTCATCCCTTCTTCGATGGAACTACCACATCACCACCTCACTCCCTTTCTAATTTCTTTTCCTCTTCTACGTAACACACTATGAGTAACCAAACCAAACAACCACATGCTCGAATACCACTGTACAATTCATGCTGATGTTTTCAATTAAGACCCAGCCACAACCGTACGCCATCATGATTAACTGTTATAAAGAACCACACTTTATATTTGTTACTTACCGTCATTCTCGATGTTCTTCACGATCATTGATCCCTCAAATAAACCGCCATTATCTTGTTTGAGCTGCAACTACAGCTGCCATGTAACCGTTGGTTTGAACGAAACACAAACCCAAGAACTCACTAGTATGCTTCCATTACAACTATTTTTTTTATCAAAACCAAACTTGCATCTGCATCATATTTAATGATATTGTGTCTGCTTATTTCTTTTCTTTAAAAACCGAGAAACTCCACCTTTATTTGTTCCCATATTGCAGCTACTATTTTTGAGGAACCTTTTCCTCCTTTATGGCCGACAATTGCAAGTATAAACAACCCCACTTGTGTTATCTTATTCGCATACCCTACCTTGGATCCAATTGCCAGCTATTTTTTTTTATTAGTTAAACAACCACTTGGTATTGTTTGATAAGTTCGTTCCTTTTTCTTTCTATGGTGGGCCGAATCAATCAAACCCCCCATTCAATATGCTTACGTTACTAGTACCAAATGAAAACCCCACGTATATCCACTACATGCTGACATCCACAAAACATATGATCAAGTTTAATTGGGCTGTTTCTTAAACTTTTAAGTGGACTGCATGCTGTGACCCATTTAACATATAAACGATCCATACATATTTTATTTCTTTTGGGCCGAAGTAAACTCTAATCATTGCAGAAAGATGAACCTGGAAGTAGTTTAAGTTCGAAGTAACATGATTTTATTGTTGCCATTAGTAAATGAAAACTATAAACCCCAACAACCTGATGCCGCAACTGTTTTACTCATATTCGAAAATTATGATGATGATGTGAAGATAATGATTAGGTAACATGATTAATCATGTTAATAATATTAATGGTAATGATTTAGATGAATAAGGTTATTGATGATGATGATACGCAATGTAAGTAATTATGATGATGATGCGAGTAATAAGGGGATGATGGTAATATGTATATGATCATGATAAGGATAACAATTGATGATGAAGGCGATATTGATAATGATTGGGGTGAAATGATAATAAGTGTCATGAAATTAATGACAATGGTGTATGATTATAATTAAGGTGAGGAGTATTTTGGTTTTGATAGTTAGAATTCGGAGAAGAAAGAAGAAAAGGGAAACGGAATGATAGGGATAAGTAAAATTCGGTTGTAAATAAAAACAGAAAAAAAAGAAACGGTTTAGATGGTTAAGGGGTGTCTTGGTGGGCGAAAGGTTGCAGGTTCGAGTCTTGGCAGGGACGTTTATATTTTCTTTTTTAAGCCAGATACCTTAAGGTAGCTTTTCTTATTATTATTATTATTATAACGAATAATTTGATATGAAAATATACTTAATACATATGATATAACTATATTACTATGAAACATATAATCCATTAAAATAACAAGTATATTATTAATAATAAAATATATAAACTTGTTCGATTACTATTTGGTATTAATATATATACTTGATATAGGTTCGTGAATCCGAGGCCAACCCTGCATTGTTCAGTTCCGTTGTATGAATATTTTTACTACAAAATATTGTGAGTTTCATTATTCCCTTTTTATATACATTTTTGGGCTGAGAATACATGCAAATGCTTTAATAACTGTTTTACAATATTTATATGCGTGAGTATCAATTGCTCCCTTTTTACTCATTACATTTTTGGGCTGAGAATACATGCAAATGCTTTATTAACTATTTTACAATATTTATATGCGTGAGTTTCATTTGCCTTTTTACCCTTTTATATTTTTGGGCTGAGAATACATGCGCTGCTTTTATAAATGCTTTACGAAATAGGCACAAATGATCAAAACTACATTATATGGTTGAATGATCGAAATCGAATATGCCCCTTTTTATTAAGTCTGGTAATCTAAGAATTAGGGAACAGACACCCTAATTGACGCGAACTCTAAAGATAGATCTATCGGGCCCAACAAGCCCCATCCAAAGTACCGGATGCTTTAGTACTTCGAAATTTATATCATGTCCGAAGGAGGATCCCGGAATGATGGGGATATTCTTATCTGCATATTGTGAATGTCGGTTACCAGGTGTTCAATCCATATGAATGATTATTTTGTCTCTATGTATGGGACGTATGTTTATGAGAAACTCATGTTATGCGAGGTGTATATAAAATAGCTTAAATTTTAGCAGGAAATACTATTAAATACGATACAATTTTACACAAGATATTTATTTATTTATAGAATGGATATACTTAAACCTTGCTACAACACTTATAGGCAGTGTACCTAATCGTACAGTAGTGTAGTTTTTAGTAAGTCCGGTTCGTTCCACAGGGAAAATCTTTTAATCAAAGCTTAACGCTATATTAGTTTACTTTTATAAAAATACAAATATATATATAAGTAATATTATTATTATAAAGGGGGTTTTTTACCGTTTAATGACCGGTTTGTCGATTTTAATTCTTTAGTCGCAGTTAAAACCAAATGTAAAATATTAAATAAAAGACTTAATTTAAAGCGTAAAGTAAATAACGATAATGAAATTACGAATAATAAAAGTGCGATAAAATAAACTTGCGATAATTAAAAAGTGCTATAATTAGAAGTGCAATTAAATATAAAATAAAGGAAATTAAATATGAAATAAAAGAATTATGCTTATTTAAACTTCCGTAATCATGATGTTTGACGTGTTTATTTTAGTTTTATGCTCATGGGTTAATTGTCCTTTGTCCTGGATTATTTAATATGTCCGTCTGGTTTTTGTCCATAACAGTCCATCAGTCATAAATATAAAGTGCGAGTGTCCTCGTCAAATTATCCTTATACCCGAAGTCAAATATTCCAACTAATTGGGGACTTAAACTGTAACAAGGTTTTATTACTTTGTTTAATAATTACACCAGGATGTCGACTGAGTGTAACCCAAGGTTTTAATACTTTGTTAACAATTATGCCAAGTGTACTTGTACATAATTTCACCCCTGTTTTAATAATTCTAGTGGCTATTAATCCATTCCCGTGTCCGGTTAAATGAACGATTATTCGTACATATAAATATCCCGCACATCGTGTCCGATTGAGTGTATATGGTTATTTATAGGGACGTCCAATTGTAAATCTTTATATTAACATTAACAAACTATCATTTAGTTAAACAAATATAAGGCCCATTAATAGCCCATAGTCTAATTTCCACAAGTGTCGTTCTTTTGTCCAAACCCCAATTATGGTACAAAGCCCAATTACCCAATTTTAATATTTTTAGCCCAACATCATGATTACTTCGGATTAAATAAGCATAATAATAACTTAGCTACGAGACATTAATGTAAAAAGGTTGAACATAACTTACAATGATTAAAAATAGCGTAGCGTTACACGGACAGAATTTCGACTTACACCCTTACAACATTCGCTAACATACCCTTATTATTAGGATTAAAATTAAAATTAAAATTAAAATATAAATTATAAATATAAATATTACGTATAGATAGATGGATGGATATATTGATATATTTTTACGATCAGAATGCGCGAGCTTTATAGGCAGTTTCAACATTTGGGGCTCCGCGACTCGCGTAATTTTTGCACTGCAAACTCCGCAACTCGCGGAGTTTGCTTTTACAGCTCACACAAGTTTGGAGCCTTTCTTGCCGACGGTTTATAATATATTATATAATATATAAATAATTATAAGAATTATTTAAATATTATATTATATTTATGTGCATAGTTGACTTGTAATTTTTAGTCCGTTGCGTCGAGCGTTGAGAGTTGACTCTGGTCCCGGTTCCGGATTTTCGAACGTCCTTGCGTACAATTTAATATCTTGTACTTTGCGTTTTGAATCTTGTACTCTTGTAATTTTGAGACGTTTCTTATCAACAATTGGAACCTCATTTATTGTATTTTGTACTTTTGAGCTTTTTGGTCGTTTGCGTCTTCAATTCGTCGAATCTGTCTTTTGTCTTCACCGTTTATTATTTAAACGAATATCACTTGTAAATAGAACAGTTGCAACTAAAAGCTTTCTTTCTTGAGGAATAATGCTATGAAATATATGTTCGTTTTTAGCATTATTAAATATTCCCACACTTGAGCGTTGCTTGTCCTCAAGCAATATAGTCTTGAAATACTAGAAACACTTCTTTATTCTTCACACTTTGTACATCAATGATTTCAATACGGCGGTATAAACAATGGTAGTAACGATATGGTTTACAGTCCCACATGACTATAAAATTTAGATCCATTAAGGAAATTGGATCTTTATGAAAACATTTGATCTTTTGAAAATTAAATCTAGTTTTTACCCTAGATAAATTTTCCGGAATAACCCTTCACCGGTGTTTGCAAATTATTTTTGTGGGTTTGGTGGGTTTCATATTTGAAAATTTTAGATCAAAACTTATGGTTTTGTGTCACCCACTTGCTAACCTTGTATTAGGAAAGCAACACGTCCAGTATACTTGTCTCGTATATTACCTTTTGATAAACTACCGTCCGGTTGTAAAGGAAAGCGTTGAACAAGCAACTGTTAAGGCAATGTCCCCTGACATGCTTTTAATTATGGTCTATAACGTGTCGGACGCAATTACTATCCTTGGTAGGAGCAATAGTAAAGCTCACCCTTATAATTTTCTGGTCTTGCACAAGGTCCTGTCTTTGACCATGCTATGCAACCACCGTTCTTATGGTTGACACCCGATTTAGTTCAGGCGACCTAATGAATTCCAGGTGAATTCCTAGGATTTTACGTTCAATGGTAATGAACGCATTGAAAATGGGTTTTCAGAAAACAAATCGGTTTGTAATTTTGATCAAAATATTTTCTCGTTCAAGCTCGAGTTTAGATATCATTGAATTCCATGAGTTTGTAATTCTCAATCTTTAAGGTCAATCTCTAGGATTGAGTAATATCAGTCTTAAAAGCTGATTTTTAATCTTTAAGGAGATTATCCTTTCTGGGGATCTGATTCATTAGTCTTATCCAGCTAATTTGCACGGTGCCCCCCCGTTGTACGAGATAAATCCTTCTCATGGTTAGGATAAATCTGACCACTTGGCGACCCTGTTTTATGCTGAGGTCCGTGGATTTCCTGCTGATTTTAGAGATGACTTTTCTAGATTTTTCGTCAACCTACAGCTGGTCTGGACGACAACTTCCTGACCTAAATCAAGAAGCGCGTTTCTTTTTCGAAAGACTTTACTTCCTTTTAATGATGGAAATGATTCATCGTGTAGATCCATCTTTTCTTTTCTTTCATCGGGTAAAATAGTTAATTTAGTCCAAAACAAAAGCACCTGCAATAACTTTACGGAAACATGTGCTAGATAGTTTTTAATTGAATAACTAGGTACATTCTCCCCACACTTAGTTTCTTTCTTTGCCTTTTTATTCTCCTTTATTCCATTTTAAATGAATTCAAGCGTTTTAGGGTATTTCTCAATTTATGTCCTTTCCGAGGTAACGATAATTTCGGTATTAACACCTAGTTTTCACCGTTCATAAATATATATAAACATGATTTTAAATTCATTTAGTTGAAAATTTTTCAAATTTTCATAAAATTTGGCAAATAAACCAAGTATAAACCCGAGAGAATTTATAACCCTTCCCCACACTTGAGATCATGCAATGCCCTCATTTACAAGAAATCAGTAACAATTTAAATTATTGAGGGTGATTAGCGTAGAAATGATTAAATTTTACCAAAG
This sequence comes from Rutidosis leptorrhynchoides, assembly GCF_046630445.1. Taxonomy (NCBI): domain Eukaryota; kingdom Viridiplantae; phylum Streptophyta; class Magnoliopsida; order Asterales; family Asteraceae; genus Rutidosis; species Rutidosis leptorrhynchoides. The sequence continues at coordinate 236,688,763 of NC_092341.1, forward strand.
TTTCCAAACATATTTGTGTTTGTGTTGAATGATAAATGGTGCACATCATTTGTTCATTCCGTCTTGTTGTTATTTTACATATATTTTGCATCTTGTCGTCAAAATTAGTTGCTTTTGCTGAACTTAATGCCAGTCTTTGAAAATGCGTTGTTTTACCCTGTTGTGTACATAAGATAAACTGCAAACATATATACATATTTTTGAAGTTTGGTATATTACCCCACATTCAAAAATTATTAAAATCTAATAATAAAAGTTAGAAAATTATAAAAACTATTACAATATTAACATAAGTATTAAATGTATCAACAATACAAATTATAAAATAAATAAAACTAAGTAGACTAGGGATGATACTGATACCAGTAGGGGTTCCATGCATAACCGTATGTGTTATAGAATGCTTCGGCTGGGTTATACGTAGGATACGGTTGTTGAATCTCTATAGACCAGGGAGGGAATACGGGCGATTGAGTAGGAATATAGTTTCTACCTATATGTTGGCAATAAGCTATGATTTGGTTTTGATGAACTTGCCAATCTTCAAATGCTCTATGTCTAGCATTTTCATACTCTTGTGAAGCTATAAAACTTTGCATTTCAGCCATTTCATTTCCCCCTCCTATATTACCTTGCTGTTGGTTTCTCTCAACCTGTGGATGTCTACCATTATATCGTACTGTGGCGTTATTTCGCCTCTTCAAAACCTTCGCACCATGGTATACATTTAAACCTATTGTATCACGGGGTTATGGTTCTTCGATTAGTAATCCCCCCCGACTTATATCCATACCGAGATATTCAGCAATCAAAGTAATAAATATACCACCTCCTATTATGCTATGCGGTCTCACCCCCCTAACCATAGCTGATAAATAATAACCCACACAATAAGGTATACTTACAACGCTTTGTGGGTCTCGAATACACATGTGGTAAAACAAATCCTGTTCATTTACCTTTTCCTTATTCTTACCTCGTTGTGTAATCGAATTGATTAAAAACCTATGAATTACTCTTAATTCAGCTCTATCTATATCCAAATAAGAGTAATTTCCCCTTTAAATCGGTGATGGCTAGTCATTTGACTCCATACACCATGCGTATCAAAATTTTCGTCTATCTTCCTACCGTTCAATATCAACCCTCTACAATCGGTAGATGCTAACTCCTCAGGCGTATATATACGTAAAGCCTGAGCCATGTCTAGTAAAGACATGTGGCGCATCGAACCTCCTAACAAAAATCTAATAAAAGATCGATCGGTTAAACTAGCTACCCGATCATTTAATTCTATACTACACAACAATTCTTCACACCATACTTTATATACAGGTCTACGCATGTTGAATAACTGTACCCAATCGTTAAAAGTAGAATTACCATACCTCTGTGCAAGTAATTCCCTTATTGGCCCGGCCAATTCTACAGCTTCTAATGGTCCCCATTCTATGACCCTAGGTACTTCAACAGCTTTAGAATGAAGAGTATGCAAACCCCTTTGGTATTTTGGATAATCTATCCAAAGTCTGTCAAATCTCAGGTTCGGGTGCAAATCTTCCAAGTGCATATTAGAAAATGTCATGACTGGATGAGGTATTTCTTGTTTGTAGTAGTTATCCACCTCCTGTTGTTTCGCATTTTCAGCAGGAGCATTGCGAGCTTGGGATGAAAATGTTTGCCAAGTTCATAAGCATTCAACTCAAATAACATGTCAAAATAATCATTACTAGCAATTAAACAAGTTTCAAATGGCATTATCTCTCAAAAATCAAGTTCATGAATTTTAGACTTGAAAAAGTCCACTTTAATTCTCAAAATCATGTTTAGGCTCAAAGTTTGGATCATTTAACTACCTAAACATGTTACACTACTTAATTTAGCAACAGTTCATGACAAAAATCGGCCATAACCTGTTTATATCAAAAAGCCCCAAATTGCTCAAGAACACAAACCCTAGATTACTCAAAATTTGAAGTTTAAGGCTTCTAATCATGTTAAATAGCATCAATCTAGGTTATACAAGCATAATACATAAACAATTTAAGCATAATTACACTAAAAAGCATCAAAATCAAATTGCGTATAAAATTGCTCAAGAACACTAATTTTCGGATTAAATGGTGTTTAGGTGTAGAAATTTACCATTTTTCTTGAGTAATTCCTTGATAGCATCCTTCTTAACATGATTTTAGTAAAAGATTTGATGATTAACGGTGAAAAATTGTGAATTTGGGAGTGTTTTCTCGGGTTTTTTCGCAGTATTTTCGCAGTTTATTTTTGTGTTGTGGTGTGTGGACTGAGCTGATTACGTTTTTATTTTTCCTGGGTTTTGGTCCCTCCGGGAGTCGCGGTGTTTGACCCTTCAAACTCCGCAAGTCGCGGAGTTTGTATTTTTTTTTTATATCTTATACTAATTAAAACAATTAAGTAATTAATTTTAAAATTTTGTTTCCCTTGTTATTTAGGACGAGGTCGTTTCGGATCGATGTCCTAGTCCGTCCTTTGACAAAATTTTAAAATTTTTCTTTTTGTAGCGATTGTTTTAAAAGCTAAGATTTTTAGGTTTTTTTTAATGTTTTTGACATACTTTAATTCAATAAGATTAAAAATAATGATAATAAAAGTTCTCGTCCCTCCCTCGGGTAAAGCAATTTCGGTTCAATGCCTAGTCTTCAACTTACGACGAATTTTAAAAATCATATTTTTAACTTAATGAGATAAAGTAAATTTTTGTTTTTAAATTCACACCAAACTTAAAATAAAAATACATAAAATTCAAAATTAATATTAAAAATTCACACCAAACTTAAAATTAAAAATGCATAAAATTAAAAATTCTTATTTAAAAATTAAAAATTCACACCAAACTTAATTTAAAAATTCATATTATAAAATCACACCAAACTTATATTATATTTTTCAAATATTTACAATTTTAAATATATTGTTTTTACAAAGTTTACAATATTAATTTAAGATTTATATATTAATTTTAAAAACATGGTAAAAATAAAATTAAAAATCTTTTTGGCTTTTTATCCCACTTTAATCAATCAAATATTATCAAAAATATGCGCCCCTCTTTTCGGTAAAGTAATTTCGGTTCCATGACCTAATTTAACTCATGACGAATTTTTGAAATATTTTAGGTTGATTGATTAAAGATATTTATACCTTAAGAATAAACGTTAAATTTCGCCGTGATGTAATAAATTTTTGAATGATATCAATAATTTCGGTCGCCAAACCTAATTTTATTCAATACCAATTTAATACTTTATAGCGAACAAATTAGCGTTTATTATCAAAAGGTTAAAAATAAAAATAAAAACTGTACAGACTTACCAGTGAGATAGTATTCTTAGTAATATGATCTATCCCATTCATAAGATAGTCGGTTTAATTGGTTTTCCATGGCTACATAGGCGTAACCTCGAGCATTCAGTGTTTTTTCTTCTAAACATATGAACGGTCCGTCTCTGCATAAAGTAACAAATTCGGTATTTGAATAGGTTTGATTATATGAACATTTACCTCCATGTGACCATTTTCCGCATTTGTGACATCTTTCTAGGTGTCGTGCTCTTCTTTTCGCTGCGGATTTTGATTTTCCTTTACCAAATTTTAACTTATTATCTTCGCATCTGGATTCTTTTCTTACTCCGTCCAATCTTTCTCTGATTACTGATACTATTTCACTCGGAAGTGTGTCATTATTACGTTTAGTGATCAAAGCGTGTAGCATTAGACCATGGTTTAGTTCACAGGCAGTCTTCATTTCCTAAAAAAAATAAAAATTTAGAATGGGGGGAGAAGACTAGTTCTTTAGGGTCTGCTAGGGAAAGACCATTCGGGTTCCATTTTCGAGAACTACACGAAAACAGAAAATCTAACTCTAACAAAAATACATACTATCCTTTAAAAGACTTGATTCTCCCCATACTTAGTCAGCTGTGGTATCGAAATTGTGATTAACTTCATTGTCGAATTCCATCGGACTATCTATGTAGTGTTTAACTCTGTGACCATTAACTTTAAATTCAATCCCATTTGAATTTATTAATTCTATCGTTCCGTATGGGAAAACTCTTTTGACTATGAATGGTCCAGACCATCTTGATTTCAATTTTCCAGGAAATAGCTTAAATCGTGAATTGAAAAGAAGAACTCTGTCTCCTTCTTTAAATTCTTTTAAACTTCTGATTCTTTTATCATGCCATTTTTTCGTTCTTTCTTTATAGATTAACGAATTTTCATATGCTTCATGTCTTAATTCTTCTAATTCATTTAGTTGACTTAATCGTAGACGTCCAGCTTCATGTATATCAAGATTACATGTCTTCAAAGCCCAAAATGCTTTGTGTTCAATTTCTACTAGAAGATGACATGCTTTTCCGTAAACGAGTCTAAAAGGTGTGGTTCCAATTGGAGTTTTGTAAGCTGTTCTAAAAGCCCAGAGTGCATCCTCCAATTTAATGGACCATTCCTTCGGATTTGATCCTACGGTTTTCTCTAGAATACGTTTTAAAGCTCGGTTGGTATTTTCAACTTGTCCACTTGTTTGTGGATGATATGCGGTGGAGATTTTATGAGTTACTCCATATCTTTTGAGAACTTTCTCAAGTTGATTATTACAGAAATGAGTACCCCGATCACTTATTAAAGCTTTCGGTGTTCCAAACCTTGCAAAAAGACGTTTTAAAAAGTTGACTACAACTCGTGCATCGTTAGTTGGGAGAGCTTGTGCTTCCGCCCATTTAGATACATAATCAATGGCTACGAGAATATAGAGATTATTATGAGATTTTGGAAATGGACCCATAAAGTCAATACCCCAAATGTCAAATACTTCACATACTTGGATGACATTTTGTGGCATTTCATCACGTTGACTTATTTTTCCGGCCCTTTGACAAGCATCACAGGATTTGCAAAGAAGGTGTGTGTCTTTGTAAATTGTAGGCCAATAGAATCCAGCTTCATAAACTTTTCTTGCTGTTAGTTGAGGCCCATAATGCCCTCCTGTTGGTCCTGTGTGACAATGGTTTAAAATTTTACTAGCTTCATCTCCGAATACACATCGGCGTATTATTCCATCGTGACAACTTTTAAACAAATGTGGATCTTCCCAGAAATAGTGTTTTATATCACTGAAGAATTTCTTTCGTTTTTGGTACGACAATCCTTTTTCAAGGAATCCACAAACTAAGTAGTTTGCATAGTCTGCAAACCATGTGATTTCATTATAATCTATCTTCAATAGATATTCATCAGGAAAGTTGTCTTGTATGGCCGATTCATTTAGAACTTCTAATTCGGGATTTTCAAGACGAGAAAGATGATCAGCGGCGAGATTTTCTGCTCCTTTTTTATTTCGGATTTCAATATCGAACTCTTGTAAGAGTAAGATCCAACGGATTAATCTTGGTTTAGCATCTTGTTTCGAAAATAGGTATCTAAGAGCAGAATGGTCGGTATAGACCACCGTTTTAGCTAGAACGAGATATGATCGAAATTTGTCAAAAGCAAAGACAATAGCAAGGAGTTCTTTTTCAGTAGTTGTATAATTTGTTTATGCTCCTTGTAACATCTTACTAGCATAATATATAGATTGAAATCATTTTTCAATCCTTTGTCCTAAAACGGCTCCTATTGCAAAATCACTTGCATCGCACATTAGTTCAAATGGTAGATTCCAATTTGGTGTTATCATGATCGGCGCATTAGTGAGTTTCTCTTTAAGAATATTAAAAGATTTTATACATTCATCTGAAAAGATGAATGGAGCATCCTTTTCTAGGAGTTTATTCATAGGAGTGGCAATTTTAGAAAAATCTTTTATGAAACGTAGGTAAAAACCGGCATGCCCTAGAAAACTCCTAACTCCTCTAACATTGGTGGGATGTGGGAGTTTAGTAATTACATCTACTTTAGCTCTATCCACTTCAATTCCTTCTTTTGAAATTTTATGACCAAGAACGATGCCTTCTTTAACCATAAAATGGCATTTCTCCCAATTAAGAACTAGATTTGATTGTTCGCATCCAATAAGCATTCGTTCAAGATTAGCTAGACATGTTTCAAATGTATCACAGAAAACTGAAAAGTCATCCATGAAAACTTCCATGCATTCTTCTATCATGTCGTGAAAAATCGCCATCATACACCTTTGAAAGGTTGCAGGGGCGTTGCAAAGTCCAAATGGCATGCGTTTGTAAGCAAAAGTACCATAAGGGCACGTGAATATGGTTTTCTCTTGATCTTCGGGTGCTATTGGAATTTGAAAATATCCGGAAAATCCATCAAGAAAACAATAGTAACTATTTCCGGCTAATCTTTCCAACATTTGATCAATGAAAGGTAAGGGAAAGTGATCTTTTCTGGTGGCGTCATTTAATTTTCTATAATCAATACACACACGCCATCCTGTTACAGTCCTTGTAGGAATAAGCTCATTTTTTTCATTTGTAATGACAGTCATGCCACCCTTCTTAGGCACGCATTGAACTGGGCTTACCCATGGACTATCAGAGATTGGATAAATTAGACCTGCGTCTAGCAGTTTAATAATCTCTTTCTTAACTACATCTTGCATATTAGGATTTAGTCTTCGTTGGCGTTGCCCATACGTTTTATGACCTTCTTCCATAAGGATTTTATGTGTACAATACGAAGGACTTATTCCTTTAATATCATGAATTTTCCATGCAATGGCTGGTTTATGAGCTTTCAACACCGAAATGAGTTGTGATTTCTCATTTTCAGTAAGAGAAGACGATATTATTACAGGTAATTCAGATTCACCATGTAAATAAGCGTATTCCAAATGGTTTGGAAGTGGCTTTAACTCTAATTTCGGAGGTTCTTCTATCGATGATTTATATCGATATCTATCTTCTTCTTTTAGCATTTGAATTTCTTCTGTTGTTGGTTCATATCCATTAGCTATAAGTGTAGCTAACATTTCAGCTTCATCAATTTGTTCAGTTCCTTCTCCTAAAGAACATTCTCCTGTTCCTTGTAATTCTGGAAATTCTTCTAATAATTCTGCATGTGCATCTATAGTTTGAATATAATAACATGTATCATCTGCAGATTGTGGTTGTTGCATTGCTCTATCAACTGAAAAGGTAACACTCTCGTCCTCTATACTTAGGGTCAATTTCTTACCGAACACGTCTATCATTGCTTTAGCCGTGTTTAAGAATGGTCTTCCTAATATGAGAGGAACTTGAGAATCTTCTTTCATGTCCAGAACAACAAAATCTACTGGAAATACTAAAGTACCAACTTTAACTAGCATGTTTTCCATTATCCCTCTAGGATATTTTATTGATCGATCGGCTAGTTGTATGCTTATTCTTGTTGGTTTCAATTCTCCAAGGTCTAGTTTAGCGTATAGTGAATACGGCATTAAATTTATACTAGCACCTAAGTCTGCCAATGCTTCTATTGAACTAAGACTACCCAGAAAACATGGAATTGTGAAACTTCCTGGATCAGATAATTTTTCTGGTATCTTATTCAACAGCACTGCTGAACAGTTAGCGTTCATAGTAACAGCTGAGAGTTCTTCCATTTTCTTTCTATTCGTGATCAGATCTTTCAAGAATTTAGCATATCTAGGCATTCCTGAAATCACATCAATAAAAGGAAGATTTACATTTATCTGTTTAAACATATCCAAGAATTTGGATTGCTCGGCTTCAAGTTTCTCTTTCTTCATTTTACTCGGGTAAGGAAGTGGTGGTTGGTATGGTTTAACATAAGGTTTAGCCTTAACTGTGTTATCTTCATTAACCTTTTCAACTACCGGTTCTTTTTTCTTATCTTGATCAGGTTGTGGTTCTTGTGGAGTAGGAATAGTTTCATCAGAAGTTACAGGTATTTCAGGTGGTTTAAGTGTTATACCACTTCTTGTGGTAATAGCTTTAGCTGTTTCATTCCGGGGGTTAGCATTTGTATCACTAGGTAGACTTCCCGGTTTTCTTTCACCTATTAACCTTGCTAGGTTACTTACTTCTTGTTCCAAGTTTTGAATAGAAGCTTGTTGATTTCTAAATGCTTGAGCATTTTTTTCATTGGTTTGTTTTTGAGATGTGAAAAACTGCGTTTGAGTTTCAACTAGCTTTGTCATCATATCTTCTAAATTCGGCTTTTTATCATCGGGTTGTGGTGGTTTGTTTTGAAAATTAGGTCTTTGCTGATTGTAAGTATTGTTGGATACTTGTTGATTGCTAGGACCTTGTTGGTTGTTGTATGGAATATTTCGGTTATAGTTCTGGTTTTGATTGTAAATCGGTCTTGGCGGTTGATAATTATTCTGATAATTATTTCCAGGCCTTTGGTTTATGTATGAAATATTCTCTCTTTGTTCCATTGTTAATTCAATACTGAGACAATCTTTTGTCAAATGTGGTCCTCCACACTGCTCACAACTAATTCGTATTGAGTAAATATCCTTAGTCATCTTTTCCATTCATCTCTCGACAGCATCTATCTTTGCGAAAATGGAATCTAAGTCATGGCTAGAATCGGCTCTAGCTGCTTTAGATGATCTAACGATATCTTTTTCTTGGTGCCACTCATGTGAGTGGGAAGCAGTGTTATCAATAATTTTATAAGTATCAGTTTCGGTTTTCTTCATAATGGAACCACCAGCTGCAATATCTATGTCTTTCCTTGTAGTTGAAAGGACCCGTTCATATACATTATAAACGAGTCACAATAGTTGATTACATCGCGAGGTATTTTGACCTCTATATGATATATTTTACAAACATTGCATTCGTTTTTAAAAGACAAACTTTCTTTACAACGAAAGTTGACGGAATGCACACCATTTCATAATACATCCAACTATAATTGACATAATAATAATCTTGATGAACTCAATGACTCGAATGCAACGTCTTTCAAAATATGCCATGAATGACTCCAAGTAATATCCTTAAAATGAGCTAATGCACAGCGGAAGATTTCTTTAATACCTGAGAATAAACATGCTTTAAAGTGTCAACCAAAAGGTTGGTGAGTTCATAGGTTTATCATAATAATCATTTCAATATATTAATAGACCACAAGATTTCCGTTTATAAATATATGTACACTCGCAAGTGTATAAAAGTATTCTATAAGTTGTAGGAACCCGGTAACAAGCCTTAACGTTCATGTTTTACCCTCTGAAGTACACCAGATCAGGTGTGTTAAAAATAACCTCGAAGTACTAAAGCATCCCATAGTCAGGATGGGGTTTGTCAGGCCCATTAGATCTATCTTTAGGATTCGCGCCTACCGTACATAGACAAGTAGTTTAATGTTACCAAGCTAAGGGTATATTTCTGGTTTAAACCCACGTAGAATTAGTTTTAGTACTTGTGCCTATTTCGTAAAACATTTATAAAAACAGCGCATGTATTCTCAGTCCCAAAAATATATATAAAAGGGAGCAAATGAAACTCACCATACTGTATTTCGTAGTAAAAATACATATAACGTTATTTAACAAGTGCAAGGCTGGCCTCGGATTCACGAACCTATATTAATTATATATATTTATATGTTGGTCAATATTTGTCTAACAATTTTTGGTCAAGTCATAGTGTACCACAATCCTAATGCTCGAGACTAATATGCAAAAGTCAACAAAAGTCAACTTGACCCAAAATGACTTCTAAAATTTATACGTGTTTATTATATAACTTAGCTATAGTCGTTTTATATATTTAAATATATTTATTAGATTTTATAATAATAAAAGTCATTTATTAATAAAAATTTATATTAACGTTTATATATGATAAAATATACTTTTATATATCCTAAGTAGTAAAATTTATAAAGTTCACTTAATATCGTAAAACTATAGTGGTAAGTATTATTAATGTAATTATATTACGCGTGGTGAAAAATATCTTTGTATCCCCTATTTATTTGATAAAATAATATTGATCATAATAATAATAAGTAAAAGTTGTATTATTTTGTAATAATAATTATTATTATTCTATAAAAAAATAACAATATTTATATTTACTAAAAATGTTATTATGATAAAATGATAATACTAACATAATAGTAATAATGATATTTTATAATAACAATGATATTTCTATTAAAATAATAACGACGATAGTAATAATAATTATTTTAACAATAATACTAAAATTCAGTTGACTTTAACTTCAAATCCGTTCATCAAAACCATTCGATATCTAAATGAAAAGTTCTTAATTTTTCGCTAGCTTTCCAATGACATGCATATCATATACCCTATCTCAGTAGCATATGTATCTAATTCAAGATTCAACAAACCTATCTAAGGACAATATCGAATGTACAAGCATGCATAATCCTATATACTCGAGCACTAGTTAGGGATACACTATTGATATATAAAAGTTAAGTTATGAGTGCTCACGTATCAATATTGAGATTCAATATTGCAGGAAAGTACGTAGACGCAACGGAGATGATAAACACTAGATTGACCTCACGAGCATACCCATCACATCCATAGCTATAACCCATAATTTCCTTAGCTTCGACTCATTCAAAAAACTATTTTGAAATCACTTGGACATCACTCCGTCGTAATATTTTATGTATACTAATAATATCTTGAAATAATATAGAGCAAATATATATATATATATATATATATATATATATATATATATATATATATATATATATATATATATATATATATATATATATATATATATATATATATATATATATGTAAATCGATTGAGAGAGTTTATAGAAATATATTTTCAAGTTTCTATGAAATAATGAAACCTATTGAATTCTATTTATAATAGATTTTTGAATTATTAAAGTGAATTATTAAAGTATGAATTATTAAAGTAAATTATTAAAGTATGAATTATTAAAGTGAATTATCAAAGTATGAATTATTAAAGTGAATTATTAAAGTATGAATTATTAAAGTGAATTATTAAAGTATGAATTATTAAAGTGAATTATTAAAGTATGAATTATTAAAGTGAATTATTAAAGTATGAATTATTAAAGTGAATTATTAAAGTATGAATTATTAAAGTGAATTATTAAAGTTAAAGTAAAGTAAAAGTAAAGTAAAGGTAAAGTTAAAGTATAGTAAAAATATAAAAACTATGTATGTATAATACGTATATAAATATATATATAATATTAATTTAAATCGTTATATATATATTTAATGAAATAAAATATAAATATCGTTATATTTATTATACTGGTTAAGTAATGAGTTGTCAAAAGTGATTCTAGATATTTATAAAAGTTATATACATTTTAATAATAAAGTTCTTTTTAAACTGAAAACATTTTTGTACGTTTGAAAATAGATTAATAGAATATTATGGAAACCAATTCTCCAATAGCTTTTGTCTAACTTTCGTAAATGACACTTTTTATTTTTATTTATAAATAGCTTTACAAATTATTCCGAATATCGTTAAGAGGAATAGATTTCTCAAATCATAGTGGACCTCTCAACAGAGACTTATAATCATAATTCAATGTTTCTGATAATTCAATCATTTAATATATATATATATATATATATATATATATATATATATATATATTTTTTAATTTTGTCGATAATCATATTGAAACAAATACATTCATATAAAGCATTATACTTTTAAATACTTTGTTGACATTTTCAATTTATAACATATACATACATATTCATATATGTTCATTTAATGGTTCGTGAATCATTGGAATTTGGTCGAGGTTTAAATGAATGTATAAACATAGTTTAAAATCCTTGAGATTTAACTTAACAAACATTGCTTATCGTGTCAGAATAATATAAAGATAAAGTTTAAATTTAGTCGGAAATTTCCGGGTCGTCACAGTACCTACCCGTTAAAGAAATTTCGTCCCCGAAATTTGATAGAGGTCGTTATGGCTAACAATGAGAATGTTATTATGACGATTATGAAGTTTTATCATGTCTAAGAATTATGGATAAAATAATTAGATTACTCAAAGCGTATGAGGGAAGTTATCGTAAATGAAGGAAATAAGATTATAGTGATTCGTCATATCTTTTGAAGTCATCACAATTGATCTCCGAATTTAAAGAAAATCTTTGTAATCTATGTTGGATTTGATGCTTCGGTGATTAAGGAGATTATGATTCTCTTCGAATTAATACGATAATCCATCTTGATTTCTCTGTCGGGTATTTCACTATAAATCCACCTCCTTCGTTTTCTTACAACTCACACCTTCTATTCTTTCTCCCACAACTCATATTTTAAAGTATTTGTCAATATGCTTCATCCAGTACTGATTCTCGATATACTCCTCACTTTCATATCTGTCGTTCTTCTTTTTCATCTGCCTCTGGAAGAATCTATTTATTACTACTATACTCTCAGTTTTATAGTGTTTTTAGTTCTTCCGTGTCTTTATATTGCTATATGCATCGATATATACGGTTTATAATTTTTGGGTGGTTGTTGGGTTTTTTTATCTTCCCTTATATTTCAAAGCCCCTACTTTTGTCTTCTATAATCATTAACATCCAAGTTAATGCTCCCTTCTATTTGCTGCGATTTATACTCCAATTTCTATTTTGGAGTTTTGTCCTTTCGTTTCTTCTTCTTGCGATTAAGCAACGTTTGTAATGGTCCAGTATTCGCAGATATGAATTTCAGAATGAACATAGTTAATGTTCTAAGAAGGAAATGGTAATGGCACGATCTTGATTTGTTAATTTACCAGAATACCCTGAAAAGACCGAATCATCAAGAAAATATATTCTTGATATTTTTAGAGATTAAATAGAATACCAGAGTCGTGTAACATGGAACATGATGACGGCATGGTCTGTGAATCGTCATGTCCCATTAGAAACTCAGCATGACTTACTGTAATATAATCACGTTGATCAAGTGTCATTATATTATACTAACTCATGCTTCAGTTCCCAACACTACTTCAAAACATTCATAATTTAAACTCGAAAGTTTATAGAATATAGAAACTAATAGTTTCTTATATGATGTAACACTGATAGCGCAAAGAGATAAATGACTTCAGATAAGATTAGTTGTGAAAATATCTTTAGAAATATCGCGGATATTTATAATGAAAGATATGATAATATCTTAGAATTTCTAATATTGATGGATGATGATGAAGATTTGTCTGTAAAGGTTTAGAATAAAGAGTAAGGTATTCGTTAATGACTTTAGCAGGCACTGAATCATTTGGATTCTTTGAAGGCAGATTTAGCCTTTGTGATTTGTCCACAGCCTCCTTCATATTCTGTTCAATCCGTTTTCCAGTTCCAAACCTTCTCTTTTTTTCAGCTTTACCACCTTACTATTCTTTGTCATCAAACTTTTTACTGTTAAGATCGTTTACAGTTTTTGATGCTTCGTCAGCATTTCAAGAACTAGTTTGCAGTTCAGAATATTTTTCAGAACTTCACATTCAAAGTATGTAAGTCCAGGAGATAGACGTTTTACGTAGACATATAACTGTTGGCGTAGACATGCTGCGAGATTTCAAAATACTGGTTACTGTTTTTCGATGATTCGTATGACAATTCTCGTTACAAGATGCGAATGAGTAAATGATGTGATTTCAATAAATATAATGATTTTTCGAAAAGTCAAAGATAATTGAAGTTGTTGGTAAGTTTATTACTAAGGTGGCGAGATATGAAAGGTCCCCAGTAATGATGATGAAAGGGCAACGTATCTATCAAGATTATAATAAGACTAGTCCGACTGAAAAGTCAAAGTTGACTTGCTGGAGCTGTGACAAAACTGTCTACTTTGAAAAGGAATTAAAAAGTCATTTTAGCTAATAAATGCCAAAGGGTCTGACACGGATACGCGTCGAACTATGACTTTGGCTTCGAGAGCTTTTTAGGTACATAAATGTGGGTAATATGTGGTTGGATCATCATCTCGATTGTTCATTGTTTGAAGTGTCTTCGAAAACTTCGGAGAGTTTGAACACAGTTTGTAATCGTTAATATACATATGATGTTCTAATACGGTTTTGAAGTCAAAGTATAGCTTTGAAAGATGTAGGAATCTAAGAGTGATGTCTTCTGTTAAATCATGACTTGGATTTTGATTTGTCAAAATCAGAATGCTTAATCAAATTTGGGTGAGAATGGTTGTTTTGATTTCTATACAAGAATGTATATTGTTGTGAGATTTTGGGAGTATAGTTGATGATTTGCTTAATCAGATTCGAAAAATGTAATATATTAATTGTTAATTTATATATCTCTCGGGTATTACCTACCCGTTAAAAAAAAAATTCACAATTAATATTTTGTACAACAGAATTTTATTACAGTCTTTATGAAAATATATATGTGCATATTTTCTTCAGATGTAATATAGATTTAATGAGTTAATATTAAATTAAACTCATTTGATTTACGGTTGAAACTAGAACTGAATAATCCCTAAAGACTTTAGAAATTACATAACTTTTACGGAGTATTTATTCAATAAAATTGAAATTATGAATTAATACTTCGTTATTTGTTGGTGTTTGTAACCCTTGCACCATATTCTCTAAAGCCACTACTCGAGCGCGAAGCTCGTTGACTTCTTCTATTACATCGGGGTGATTGTCGGTTCGGACGAGCGGATAAATAAAATCTAGAATTTGATGTAGTATATAATCGTGACGAGATACTCTGAAAATGAGAGAGAAAATGGTGTTTTGGACCGGTTCGCCGGTAAGTACTTCAGGTTCATCGCCAAGAGGGCAATGTGGTGGATGGAAGGGATCACCTTCTTCTTGTCTCAAATTATTGAGGAGGCTACAAACCTATCCCCAATTCATTCATAATAGATGATGGCTAATTGGTTGATCCATTCCGGTCACACTGCTTTCGGAGCTTGAGTGGGATTCTATATCGGAATTCGAGGGACTTGAACTAATGACGAATTCCATTTCGTTCGATTGAATAAAGAATTTTTCGATATGAAATGATTTTTCGGCTATCGGGTGGTATTCTAATTACATAGAATATCTATATATATAGCGCAAAAGATTTCGTAGATTACGGAGGAAATTATGGGATATGTCAGGTAAAGTTTACAGTAACAGATACGCTAAGATATGTATTAGCAGATACGCTAAGATATGAATTTTGTCTATACACTATTCATGCAATCAATGCAGTAAGACGTGTCTAGACTAAGAATGATAAGCAGGCAATTTCCGACAAAAATGATAAGCAAAACTTTTGACATGCAGACACGGTCGAAGTCCAGGCTCATTAATGCATCCTAACGACTATCAGTCAGACACACTAATGCAGACCTGGTTCGCTAAGACCACCGCTCTGATACCAACTGAAAGAACCCGTTCATATACATTATAAACGATTCATAATAGTTGATTACATCGCGAGGTATTTTGACCTCTATATGATATATTTTACAAACATTGCATTCGTTTTTAAAAGACAAACTTTCTTTACAACGAAAGTTGACGGAATGCACACCATTTCATAATACATCCAACTATAATTGACATAATAATAATCTTGATGAACTCAATGACTCGAATGCAACGTCTTTCAAAATATGCCATGAATGACTCCAAGTAATATCCTTAAAATGAGCTAATGCACAGCGGAAGATTTCTTTAATACCTGAGAATAAACATGCTTTAAAGTGTCAACCAAAAGGTTGGTGAGTTCATAGGTTTATCATAATAATCATTTCAATATATTAATAGACCACAAGATTTCCGTTTATAAATATATGTACATTCGCAAGTGTATAAAAGTATTCTATAAGTTGTAGGCACCCGGTAACAAGCCTTAACGTTCATGTTTTACCCTCTGAAGTACACCAGATTAGGTGTGTTTAAAATAACCTCGAAGTACTAAAGCATCCCATAGTCAGGATGGGGTTTGTCAGGCCCAATAGATCTATCTTTAGGATTCGCGCCTACCGTACATAGACAAGTAGTTTAATGTTACCAAGCTAAGGGTATATTTCTGGTTTAAACCCACGTAGAATTAGTTTTAGTACTTGTGCCTATTTCGTAAAACATTTATAAAAACAGCGCATGTATTCTCAGTCCCAAAAATATATATAAAAGGGAGCAAATGAAACTCACCATACTGTATTTCGTAGTAAAAATACATATAACGTCATTTAACTAGTGCAAGGTTGGCCTCGGATTCACGAACCTATATTAATTATATATATTTATATGTTGGTCAATATTTTTCTAACAATTTTTGGTCAAGTCATAGTGTACCACAATTCTAATGCTCGAGACTAATATGTAAAAGTCAACAAAAGTCAACTTGACCCAAAATGACTTCTAAAATTTATACGTGTTTATTATATAACTTAGCTATAGTCGTTTTATATATTTAAATATATTTATTAGATTTTATAATAATAAAAGTCATTTATTAATAAAAATTTATATTAACGTTTATATATGATAAAATATACTTTTATATATCTTAAGTAGTAAAATTTATAAAGTTCACTTAATATCGTAAAACTATAGTGGTAAGCATTATTAATGTAATTATATTACGCGTGGTGAAAAATATCTTTGTATCCCCTATTTATTTGATAAAATAATATTGATCATAATAATAATAAGTAAAAGTTGTATTATTTTGTAATAATAATTATTATTATTCTATAAAAAAATAACAATATTTATATTTACTAAAAATGTTATTATGATAAAATGATAATACTAACATAATAGTAATAATGATATTTTATAATAACAATGATATTTCTATTAAAATAATAACGACGATAGTAATAATAATCATTTTAACAATAATACTAAAATTCAGTTGACTTTAACTTCAAATCCGTTCATCGAAACCATTCGATATCTAAATGAAAAGTTCTTAATTTTTCGCTAGCTTTCCAATGACATGCATATCATATACCCTATCTCAGTAGCATATGTATCTAATTCAAGATTCAACAAACCTATCTAAGGACAATATTGAATGTACAAGCATGCATAATCCTATATACTCGAGCACTAGTCAGGGATACACTATTGATATATAAAAGTTAAGTTATGAGTGCTCACGTATCAATATTGAGATTCAATATTGCAGGAAAGTACGTAGACGCAACGGAGATGATAAACACTAGATTGACCTCACGAGCATACCCATGAACCATACCCATCACCTCCATAGCTATAACCCATAATTTCCTTAGCTTCGACTCATTCAAAAAACTATTTTGAAATCACTCGGACATCACTCCGTCGTAATATTTTATGTATACTAATAATATCTTGAAATAATATAGAGCAAATATATATATATATATATATATATATATATATATATATATATATATATATATATATATATATATATATATATATATATATATATATATATATATATATATATATATATATATATATGTAAATCGATTGAGAGAGTTTAGAGAAATATATTTTCAAGTTTCTATAAAATAATAAAACCTATTGAATTCTATTTATAATAGATTTTTGAATTATTAAAGTGAATTATTAAAGTATGAATTATTAAAGTGAATTATTAAAGTATGAATTACTAAAGTGAATTATTAAAGTATGAATTATTAAAGTGAATTATTAAAGTATGAATTATTAAAGTGAATTATTAAAGTATGAATTATTAAAGTGAATTATTAAAGTATGAATTATTAAAGTGAATTATTAAAGTATGAATTATTAAAGTGAATTATTAAAGTATGAATTATTAAAGTGAATTATTAAAGTTAAAGTAAAGTAAAAGTAAAGTAAAGGTAAAGTTAAAGTATAGTAAAAATATAAAAACTATGTATGTATAATACGTGTATAAATATATATAATATTAATTTAAATCGTTATATATATATTTAATAAAATAAAATATAAATATCGTTATATTTATTATACTGGTTAAGTAATGAGTTGTCAAAAGTGATTCTAGATATTTATAAAAGTTATATACGTTTTAATAATAAAGTTCTTTTTAAACTGAAAACGTTTTTGTACGTTTGAAAATAGATTAATAGAATATTATGGAAACCAAATCTCCAATAGCTTTTGTCTAACTTTCGTAAATGACACTTTTTATTTTTATTTATAAATAGCTTTACAAATTATTCCGAATATCGTTAAGAGGAATAGATTTCTCAAATCATAGTGGACCTCTCAACAGAGACTTGTAATCATAATTCAATGTTTCTGATAATTCAATCATTTAATATATATATATATATATATATATATATATATATATATATATATATATATATATATATATATATATATATATATATATATTTAATTTCGTCGATAATCATATTGAAACAAATACATTCATATAAAGCATTATACTTTTAAATACTTTGTTGACATTTTCAATTTATAACATATACACATATACATACATATTCATATATGTTCATTTAATGGTTCGTGAATCATTGGAATTTGGTCGAGGTTTAAATGAATGTATAAACATAGTTTAAAATCCTTGAGATTTAACTTAACAAACATTGCTTATCGTGTCAAAATAATATAAAGATAAAGTTTAAATTTAGTCGGAAATTTCCGGGTCGTCACAGTAGTGATGTCGCATCCTTGGTAGAATATTTGTACTATTTGACAGGTGTCTAAACCATGTTGTGGACATCCTCTTAATAACTTTCCAAATCTTGTCCACGCCTTATATAGAGTTTCATTTGGCTTCTGTGTAAACGTAACAATTTCTCCTTGAAGTCTTACGGCTTTAGATGCCGGAAAGAATTGTTTAAGAAATTTTTCAACTAAAACGTCCCGTATATCAATCGCCCCTTCAGGTAACGATTCCAACCAATCTTTGGCTTCTCCCTTTAAAGTCCAGGGAAATAACATGAGATATATCTGTTCATCCTCCACTTCTCTTATTTTAAATAGTGTGCAGATCCTATTAAAGGTACGAAGATGTTCATTTGGATCTTCCTTCGGTGCACCACTAAATTGGCATTGATTAGTCACCATGTGTAGAATTTGTCCTTTGATTTCATAATCTGGCGCATTAATGTCTGGATGAGTAATTGCGTGACCTTGGCCAGTGCGTTTAGCTCTCATTCGGTCTTCCATACTTAAAGGTTCCAGATTCTCCATAATTGAATTTGTTGAATCGGAATCACTGGAGGATTCTGATTTAATGGTTCGTTCCTCAACAATCTCTGTTTGAATGATTGGTGGTTCCGGAGGAAAGTTTAGTGGTTCAGGATCTATGAATCGTCCCTGAATATTCTCCGGATTCTCAATTGTGAGGTCGGGTTCAAAAAATGGATTATCGGAAATTTGAACTGGAGTACTTGGTCGACTGGATGACGATTCTAAAGAAAAATCAGCGGCGGTAATATTTGCTAAATGTCTTGATCTAGTTACAGGTGGTGAACGTACAAAAGGTGGTGAACGTCTTGCTCGGTGCATTCACTGAATATCCTATTAGTTTTTAAAAAAGAAAGAAAAATTATATAAGTTATCCAATTAATAGACTTTTCTGATTTTGCCCACGTTTCGAATAGCCAAAAGATGCAGCAGAGGGGCAGGATTCGTTTGGTCTCAATATAATTGAGGACTGTTTGGCTCCAATAACCCGGTCCACGTACAAATCTAATTATTACTACGAACCAGAAAATTTTGATGTCTATCAATTTAACCACTTAAAATAAATTTTCGTAATTTTAAGAAATTTAGATAAGAAGTAGAATAATAAAAAATAAATCTATGTCCTAAAAACTAGAATAGCGAGAAATAAGAAAGAAAAAGAGTGTGTCGGAAAAGGTCGAAAAATAAAAATAAGAAAGAAAAAGAGTAACTTATAGAACTTAAAAACACTCGACTAACCCAACCTTATTACTATCACTAACTTAAAATTATAATCGCAAATTGAGATTACTAATTGGAATGATAATTGATACATAGGTAAAAGGTGTCTAAAAATATTAAAACTTACAAAAAAAACTATATCCCAAATGGCGATAACTTAAAAAGAAACTAAAACTTAAAAAGGCGTCGCAAAATTCTAAAGCACCTAAATCTTAGTCTAAAGAAAAAGCACTTAAGGGATTTTACGGCAAACCCTAAAAATCTAGAAGTAAAAAATAACTATGGCAAAAACTATATCTTAAAACTAAATACGAGCGAAAAATACAAATATTACGCTAAAATAATTAAAAAGGGACAAAATATAAAAATACACAAAAAGTTGTAAAAAGTACAATATTTATAAAAATATTATTTTTATATTATTTATTTTATTAAACTGTTAATTTTATATTTTAATTAAACTAATTTAACTAAAATACAATTTAATTTAAAAACTTAAAACTAATTATAATAATAAATAAGTAATTAGGGTTAATAATAATAAATAAATAATAATTACCCCGTATTTAATGCTGATTAGGGTTTCTGTCACGTGTGTCAGGGAGGCTCCGCGAGTTGCGGTATTCGAAGCTTCAAACTCCGCGAGTCGCGGGGTTCCAAAATTCAACTCAGGTACAGGATTTAATTCGACGCGTTTTTTTTATATTTTCTGTTTTAAAAACTAAAAAAAAAAAACTTATATTTAAAAACTAAAATAAAAATAGAACTACTGAATAATTTTATAAATAAAAATCTTAAAACTAGATTTATATATATATATATATATATATATATATATATATATATATATATATATATATATATATATATATATATATATTTTTCGGTTTTTGATTTTATATTTTAAATAAACACAAAATATTTAAATAAAACTTATAATTTTTATAAAATAAAAATAAAGAAACTTTATAAAACTTAAATATTTAACAAAATCTTAAAAATATTTATATTTTTATTTTTCTTTTTATGTTTTCGAATATTTAAAACGTATTTTTACAAAAGCGTATAAAAGTAAACTAAAAAAAATAAATTTTTTTTTTATTATTAGCGTTGCGCTTCTGGCTTTTAGGCTAGATTGTTCCCCTGCAGCGGCGCCAAAAATACTTGATGTTATGCGAGGTGCATATAAAATAGCTTAAATTTTAGCAGGAAATACTATTAAATACGATACAATTTTACACAAGTTATTTATTTATTTATAGAATGGATATACTTAAACCTTGCTACAACACTTATAGGCAGTGTACCTAATCGTACAGTAGTGTAGTTTTTAGTAAGTCCGGTTCGTTCCACAGGGAAAATCTTTTAATCAAAGCTTAACGCCGTATTAGTTTACTTTTATAAAAATACAAATATATATATAAGTAATATTATTATTATAAAGGTGGGTTTTTACCGTTTAATGACCGGTTTGTCGATTTTAATTCTTTAGTCGCAGTTAAAACCAAATGTAAAATATTAAATAAAAGACTTAATTTAAAGCGTAAAGTAAATAACGATAATGAAATTACGAATAATAAAAGTGCGATAAAATAAACTTGCGATAATTAAAAAGTGCTATAATTAGAAGTGCAATTAAATATAAAATAAAGAAAATTAAATATGAAATAAAAGAATTATGCTTATTTAAACTTCCGTAATCATGATGTTTGACGTGTTGATTTTAGTTTTATGCTCATGGGTTAATTGTCCTTTGTCCTGGATTATTTAATATGTCCGTCTGGTTTTTGTCCATAACAGTCCATCAGTCATAAATATAAAGTGCGAGTGTCCTCGTCAAATTATCCTTATACCCGAAGTCAAATATTCCAACTAATTGGGGACTTAAACTGTAACAAGGTTTTATTACTTTGTTTAATAATTACACCAGGATGTCGACTGAGTGTAACCCAAGGTTTTAATACTTTGTTAACAATTATGCCAAGTGTCCTTGTACATAATTTCACCCCTGTTTTAATAATTCTAGTGGCTATTAATCCATTCCCGTGTCCGGTTAAATGAACGATTATTCGTACATATAAATATCCCGTCCATCGTGTCCGATTGAGTGTATATGGTTATTTATAGGGACGTCCAATTGTAAATCTTTATATTAACATTAACAAACTATCATTTAGTTAAACAAATATAAGGCCCATTAATAGCCCATAGTCTAATTTCCACAAGTGTCGTTCTTTTGTCCAAACCCCAATTATGGTACAAAGCCCAATTACCCAATTTTAATATTTTTAGCCCAACATCATGATTACTTCGGATTAAATAAGCATAATAATAACTTAGCTACGAGACATTAATGTAAAAAGGTTGAACATAACTTACAATGATTAAAAATAGCGTAGCGTTACACGGACAGAATTTCGACTTACACCCTTACAACATTCGCTAACATACCCTTATTATTAGGATTAAAATTAAAATTAAAATTAAAATATAAATTATAAATATAAATATTACGTATAGATAGATGGATGGATATATTGATATATTTTTACGATCAGAATGCGCTAGCTTTATAGGCAGTTTCAACATTTGGGGCTCCGCGACTCGCGTAATTTTTGCACTGCAAACTCCGCAACTCGCGGAGTTTGCTTTTACAGCTCACACAAGTTTGGAGCCTTTCTTGCCGACGGTTTATAATATATTATATAATATATAAATAATTATAAGAATTATTTAAATATTATATTATATTTATGTGCATAGTTGACTTGTAATTTTTAGTCCATTGCGTCGAGCGTTGAGAGTTGACTCTGGTCCCAGTTCCAGATTTTTGAACGTCCTTGCGTACAATTTAATATCTTGTACTTTGCGTTTTGAATCTTGTACTCTTGTAATTTTGAGACGTTTCTTATCAACAATTGGAACCTCATTGATTGTATTTTGTACTTTTGAGCTTTTTGGTCGTTTGCGTCTTCAATTCGTCGAATCTGACTTTTGTCTTCACCTTTTATTATTTAAACGAATATCACTTGTAAATAGAACAGTTGCAACTAAAAGCTTGTCTTTCTTGAGGAATAATGCTATGAAATATATGTTCATTTTTAGCATTATCAGAAACGGAAATATGAAATCTTGTGGTCTATTAATATTATGAAATGATTATTTATGATAAATTAATGAACTCACCAACCTTTTGATTGACACTTGAAAGCATGTTTATTCTCAGGTATGAAAGGAATCTTCCGCTGTACTTTTTTGCTCATCTTAGAGATATTACTTGGAGTCATTCATGACATATTTCAAAAGACGTTGCATTCAAGTCGTCGCGTTCATCAAGATTATTATTAAGTCAATTATAGTTAGATATATTATGAAATGGTATGCCTGCCGTCAACTTTTGATGTAATGAAAGATTGTCTTTTCAAAAACGAATGCAATGTTTGTAAAATGTATCATATAGAGGTCAAGTACCTCGCGATGTAATCAACTGTTGTGAATCGTTTATAATCGATATGGACTTCGTCCGGATGAATTAGGACGGGGTATGACAGATATGACCCATTGAATATTTGGGTGGAGTTTATTTAAGATTTTTTTTATGAAAATGGTTATTTGACAGTTTTCCCCTATTTGGGGGGCCTTTTTGAATTTTTGAAAAAAGTGTAGGGGACTTTGTTGATGTAGTGAAATTTAGTTGAAATTAAAAAAAAAGTGAAATGATAAAAATACCCCTGGTTATTGTCGACCATTTTTGTCTATTAGATAATATATTAATATCATGATTGTAATAAAATATTTTTGTAATCTTAACTTTGTGTTATTTTATTTTTGCAATATTAATACACAATTACTTCTAATATTGTGATAGTTCTGATCTACTTAACAAATAATATATCAAATCTTATTCTTGGGACAAAATAAAATTTAATTTGACTCCTGAAAAGTCTCGCGAATTCACGTGTGTTAAGCTAGTTAGAATTTGAATATTAGAATTAGAATTTAGAATAATAATTATAAAATGGTTCAGTAAATTGCTAAATATTTTTTATCAATTTGCATTTACATCAGAATTGATCAAAAAAAGAATTTTTTATTTTTTTTATCAATTTGCATTTACACCAGAATTGATTAAAAAAAATTATGCTATAGTAATTGTTTTATACTTCATGTGTTACTCACCTTTTTGTTGCCACTTTAGTTAAATTTACCAAAGATGCAACTCCACGCAGCTTATTATTTCTGTATGTCCTTAAAAATTGTATTTTATTCAAAAATAATAATAAAAAACTACGAGTGTGTCAATTATACCCCTATATTATTAGATAGTAAAATTAAATATGGCAAATCAACCCACACAATTAAAGGTAAGTTAAATATTTCAATTATATTTCTTAAATTCAAGAAAAATTCAACTTACATATTTAATCCGGAACGAATGGAGTAATTTAAATTAAGTTTACTTGGCATATTTCTTAATAATATTGTCAAAATAATCGAATATCACTGTTCAAATTCTTTCTATTCAATATTATTACTGTATTAGTTACTCCGTATTAATCTTATATTATAAATTATAATATTATAATATTATATTATATTTATATTAAAAAAATCTATTTTATATAGTATTATTTTTTTTTTGAAAGATCAACAATTTTATTAAAACCAAAAGAAGACACAATGAGGGCCAAAGGCCATATACACGAGACTTACACAAGAGCATTTACAAGTGAATTAAACCCTACCGATCTAAGAAGTATATTCTAACTTTTACTCAGGGAAAAACCTTCCACCCGCAGGCTAACTCTCAGCTTTTCCTCACTTTAGAAAAAGCTGGGCCAATTATAATTACAGTACTAAACTATCTTAGCGACAAAGTAATTAAAACCGGCACCATTTAGGTAGTAACTAAGAGATCGCCTGCAAGAGAGGATGAAAAAACCCTGAATTATTAACCAATACCTTCTTTACTTGGCGGGTTAGCATCGAATTTTCTCGGGTTTGCTAGCCAATTATGCCAATCTAAACACCCATATTTTAGCTTTGATGAGATCCATTCAAATGATTTGATTTGAATTTCGGAGACAATTTTAGCGTTACAGAGCCTAGATTTATTAAACACATGATCGTTTCTATTTTTCCAAATGTAGTAACTCGTAACCCAAACAATAGCTTGCCAAATGGAGATTCCTGTTGTCGTATTAATCTGTGAGTTTGAGCCTTTTGTGAGCTCAGTTATATCCGCGAAAACTGTTGAGTTAAGGTTCCACCATTTAAAGATTCTGTCCCATATATCCGAAGCCGTTTTACAGTGGATGAAGGTGTGGTTTGTGGATTCAATATCATCGTTGCAGACCGGGCATCTAACAGAATCCAGATCTATTCCCCTACGATCCAACTCAGATCTTACAGGTAGTTTATTCTGGGAGGCACGCCACATAAGGATACCCACTTTTTGTGGTAATAGATTATTTCTAATAGTAGGTTCGGCGTGAGTAACAACCGTGGAGTTTAGAAACTCGATCAATGATTTCGTGGAGTAAATTCCCGAGCCGCACAGTTTCCATACCCACTCGTCGACACTTTTTCCGGAGCATTTGAATAAAGAGAGCTGATTTTCAAGCCGCAGGAGTTCGGGTGATGTACGCCATTTCGGGAGAGCCGTCCATTGCCATGAGAACTGTACGCGGCCCTCCGATTCGATCCAAAGCATCCTGTCCGAGACCTTTGCCATTTTTTCTGAATCGAGCCTGAATAACTTTGGGAAAGCTTGCTTTAGAGTGGTATCTCCAATCCATCTGTTGTGCCAAAAGAGTGTATCTGACCCTGCACCAATACGCTTAACAAATCCATTAGTAATATCACATCCTAACTTAGTTAGGGTGTGTTTGACATTGATGATTTATACAGTATTATTGGAGTATTTAATTTGAGTGATAACTAGTTGTGGAGCCCTCGCTTCGCGTCGGGGGCTCCGTTTTGAATGCGAGTTAAAAAAAAAGTCTTGATCTATTTTGTAAAAAAGAATTTTTTTTCGACATCTAACATTGAAGCACACCACCCGGGTTCAATTCCTGGCTATGCCAAATTATTCAAAAAGGGAGTGTGACTAGAGGGTGCGCATAATGTGCAATTCACCCAATATCAGGTCTCGCGCTCGGGAGGCTTGATTACCCGAGATTTTACCTTCTATGGGGGAGCCAATGTGCTCGTTCATAGGAGGGTTTCCTTGCTTACCAAAAAAAAAACATTGAAGGGTTGTTCCTTTTGTGAAAGTTGCTTCTTTTAGCGTTCCATTTTTTTTAGAGCTAGTTGATCTATTTTGTAAAAAAGAATGTTTTCGACATCTTTTGGTAGCATTGAAGGGTTGTTCCTTTTATGAAAGTTGCCTCTTTTATCGTTGAGGAAAAAAAAAGGTAGTTGATTTTTTTGTAAAAAAGAATTTTTTTGACATCTTTTAGTAACATTGAAGGGTTGGTTCTTTTACGAAAGTTGCTTCTTTTATCGTTGGAGACAAAAAAAGAAGGTGAAATGACAAAAATACCCCTGATTACTATTGATGAAAAGTGCTACAGTGTTTTGTCTTTTAGATAGTATAGTAATTACATGAGTATTAAATGAAAATTATGATATTTTGGGAAATTGCGAGTTGATTAAATAATAAATCTTAGGGGATGTTTACTTTTCTTTATATTAAGTTCTGTATAAATATAGATGACAAAATAAATATAGATGGCAGTATGGATATGATCAGTGCAAAGTTATTGCTGTTTGCTTTTTATGATCAATAAACGGTCTAAATGATAAAAATGACTATTTTGCCTCAAACGAAATATTTTTTTATGTAAATAATCCGTTCACTATCTTTTATTATATGTATTATAATTATATAATTATTGTTGATTAGAATTATTAATATTTAATATAAGCTATATAAGTAATTACTATGAATCAGAGTCCACCGTCTCCACACCATCTACCATGTGTGCATCTCCAGTTACTTTTACATACTTCCACAGTTCTTCTATGAGCCCCAAATCATATATTCATACATAACAATTCAGCTTATAGCATTTTCCTAATACTCCCTCTATCATATATTAATAGTCCAATATTTCATTTTAGGATGTCTCAAATTAATAGTCTACTTCCATAAATAGAAAAAAGAAAAATAAGTTTAAGTTCTATTATGTCCTTAATGTATGTATATAGGTGATAGTGCTCAAAATGAACATATATTTAGGCGCAATATCCTTCTAATATGT
This sequence comes from Rutidosis leptorrhynchoides, assembly GCF_046630445.1. Classification (NCBI taxonomy): domain Eukaryota; kingdom Viridiplantae; phylum Streptophyta; class Magnoliopsida; order Asterales; family Asteraceae; genus Rutidosis; species Rutidosis leptorrhynchoides. The sequence continues at coordinate 236,715,900 of NC_092341.1, forward strand.
AAAGTTTTTAGTTGCAATTATTCTATTTTTATGTAATAATTGTTTAAATAAATAAGTGCAAAGACAAAAGAAGAAAACGAAGATTTGAAGACGCAAACGTCCAAAATGCTCAAACGTACAAGTTAAACTCCAAGTGGTTCAATTTATGGATGATCAACATCTAAATATTGACAAGAGTACAAGTTGCGAAACGTAAAGTACAAGATATTAAAGCATACGAAAAGATGTTCGAGAAACCGGAACCGAGACATAAACCAGGCGTAAATGTACGAGACAACGGAGCGAAAATTACAAGTCAACTATGCACAAGAATATAATATAATATATATATAATTAATATAAATTATATATATATAAATATATATATATATATATATATATATATATTATATATATATATATATATATATAATAATATGTCGACAAGCAAGAAAACAAAAAATATGTGAGCTGGATCTGACGGCCATGCGATCGCATGGGAAATAGGCATAAAACCCATGCGAGTGCATAAGATTTTCACTAAAACCCCATGCACTCGCATGGGCATCAGAATCGGAAAATATGCCTATAAATACCAGGCTTCTGCTCGACGAAAAAACAACACACTTCACACTTATTTTCTTTCTTTCCTCTGTAATATTTATAATTATATTTATAATTATAATTAAGTTTAAGTAAGATTAATAATAAATTATGGTTTAGTTGGGTTATTGTAAGAAATGTTTTACGGGTTTTAAAGTCGGAGTTCTGTCCGTGTAACGCTACGCTATTAAATACCACTGTAAGCTATGTTCTTCCTTTTTAAATTAATGTCTTGTAACTAAGTTATTATTTTGCTTATTTGAGCCGAAGTAATCGTGATGTTAGATTAAATATTAAGATGGGGTTATTGGATTTTGTACCATAATTAAGGTTTGGATAAAAGACCGACACATGTGAACATTGGACTATTGATTATTAATATGTAGGGGGTATTTTCTAATTGAATGACAACTCATTGGAGCCTGTCGAACCTATCTTCAAATTAGTTAATCTAATAATTATTAAAATGATTATGTATGTGCTATTTAGTGACGTTTATACGACATCTTTTACGATCATTTAATTAATTATTTGTAACGACCCTACTTTTTCCGTTATCTTTTACCGTTAATTATTTAACGACCGTTAACAGTTATTCGTGCCAAGTCATTTCTATGACCTGTATTATTATTTTTTAAAAATATATTAATTATTATGTGCTATGTGAATATTTGTATTCTTATTTTAAGTTATACGTTTCTACGTGTCGCGGATTTCTATCCGGCGAATCTTTTCGGTTTTCAAACCAACGGTTAAGCTTTTGGGATTTTTAAATCCAAATTATCTTAAATATGATATTTTGATGTCATATGATTATATATAGTGTTTATATATTTTATTCGTCGCGTATTTGTTATCTCTCCGAAAAATCAATCGCGTAGCGGTGTTTTCGCGTTTCGGGCTTCGTTCGGGCATTCGGGCCATAAGACTTCTTTCATTTATCAAGTTGGCCCACAATTGGGGCCCACCCTTCATATTTCAGCCGAAAATATCAAAGGGGAGGGGGTATTGTGCCATTTTTGAAAGATTAGATTACATGATCAAAAATTGGCTCATTTCTTTTCATTTTAACCTGATCATTTTTTTTCTCTTCTCATTCCTCCTCCCCTCTTTGATGCCGTCACCACCACCACATAAAATCATCATCATCTTCATCAATTAATACATGGATCAAAAAATCATTCACATATTCGGATTCTACGCGTTCTTCTCTACACATCTACATCATTTGATTCTCGATTAGGGTATAAACCTTAACCCTAACTTTTTGATTTTTATCCAATTTTGCTGATTTTGATGTTTAATATGATAGTATAGTGCTTGTATGTTGTTGGATTATTGATTGTATGCATAGAATCACTCGTTATTGCATGTTTTCGGTTTGATTGAATTGGTACAGCAGCTTTTTCGTTCATTTATGGTTGTGTAACTGATATAAAAGTGAAATTAAAGTATCTAGATGAGTTCCTCTCATCAAGACATTAATTTTAGACTCCGGATTCATGTCATTTCGATTCCCGGAACTCTAGATATGATTAAAATGGTATTTTGTTAAGATTAAATTGTGAAAACGAATTGGTACAGGTATGGTCTGACTTTGTGATCATTTTTAGAGTCCTTAGGGTCTACTAGTGTGTTAGGATTGATGATGGGATGAACTTTCATGTTCGGGTCATCAAAATCCGAGCCACAGATCACCCGTTATGACTAAAACACGTTTTTGAGCGGATTGAAGATCCAAACTGATTTGTGGCTGTAAGTCACGACTTGTTTTCTGTTCTTGGGGTGTTCTTGAGCATACTAAGGTGTTGGGTTAGTTGGTTAGGTGAAGATATATATAAGATTCGCCGAAAACTGATTCCCGGGGCACAAGTTATGACCCGATGAACTTTTAATTAAAACTTATGGTTATTAATTATGACTTATGATAAAAATAATGACTTTCATTATTAATAAAATTACTTATGATATAAAAAGTAATTAATTTAATTTAAGACTTATGATATATATTTATTATATCATTTATTAATTACTTATGATTTAATTAAACATTTAATTAAACTTATGATTAATAACACTTTTATTATCAATGAAAAATACTTATGGTAAGTATTAAACTTATATTATGAGATTATTATAATAAGACTTATAATAAGGATTAATTAATTATTTAATTATTATAAGGCTTAGTTATTATTTAATTATAATTTAATTATTAAATACTTATGATTTAATAATTAAAATTAGAAACTTATGATATGATTAATAATTCATTATTAATTAGTGATACTTATGATATGACTTAAAATTTATTATTAATTAATAATACTTATATTATGATTAATATTTAATTAATTAATTAAATACTTATGTTATATTAATTATACCATTTAAACTTATGTTAACTTTAATAATTCATTTTAATTTAATAAAACTTATGTTATAACATAATTATACATATTTAACTTTAATTAACATTATAACTTATATTGTTATTACAACTTACACTTTAAAAACTAATGTTGACTATGTTTGACCAAGGTTGACTTTTGAGTTGACTTTGGATTGACTTTGACTTTCAGTTGACTTTTGTTGACTTTCTAATTAATGAAACTTTTCTAACTTATAAACTTTCCAAAAATAGCAACTTTCTAAATTTGGAAACTTTCCTAAAATAGAAACTTTTCAAAAATAGAAACTTTTCAAAAATAGAAACTTTCCTAAAATAGAAACTTTTTCCAAAAACGAAAACCTGCTAAAAATAGAAACTTTCTAAAAATAGAAAGTGTGTGTCCGTACGCTGTTACGATCAAACCGATGCATGTTGAGTTTTGTTCTATGTCTACTTACAACATGTACAATAGCTATCATACTAAGACTTGACCTAAGTTAGTTATTTATATCGACCTTCTTTATTTATAGGTCGGCGTTGTGATCATTCCTGATCACTTTACTTCATTTGTTGTTCGCATATTGTGTGGTTACTTCGTTTGCTATTAAGGTGAGTTATAGTTCCATTTTTCTATTTTAAATCTTTTGGGATGAGAATACATGCATTTTATTTTTACGTATTGGACACAAGTGGAAATTGGTTTATATTATTCATTGTGAGTCAAACAAAAATATTCCCTAATCTGGTAATTGTAATCACTGGTTTCTACTGGTGAACGCGAATCCTACGGATAGATCTATCGGGTTTGACAACCCCATTTCGAGCTAGTCGCGCTAGCAATTTATAATCGGAATGTTTAGTACTTCGTATTTAGTTGAAGATACACTTGTTCGGTGTATATTATTTATTGTGTTTGGCAAGGGTAAATAAATGGTTAAGTGGTTACCAGGTGGCTCACAGAAAAATGGAATAATGTTTTATTATATGTTTTCTAGCATATAATTTTATGGTCCAAAAAGGAGTTTTTATGTTTTCAAACATAAATTTTTATGGTTTAAATTAAATATTGTTTGCAATATTAAACCTATAATTCACTCAACATTTTTGTTGACAGTTACTCGCATGTTTTATTCTCAGGTTAATGATTAATTGCTTCCGATGTGCTTAGAGAGTCTGCATATATATGATGGCAGCTTTTGTTAAATATTAACTTGCATTCTATTTTGGTACATTGAATAGTGGGTGTTTGTTGACTTTGTTTTGGTCAACTTTTGGTTAAAGTATTTATGTATAGTTTTTCTAAACTTATACATTTTGGTAGATTTCCTTTATAGGAAATCATTTTCAAATAAAGAATGCAAGGTTGTTTTATTAAATTCATATAGAGTTTCGATCAAACTGTGGGACCAAGATAACGATGGTCGTCAAGTGTACTTTGATGAGTCATTAAAGTTGGTATCAGAGCGTTAGTTGTAGGGAATTAGGCTGCATTGATGTCGTTACCCGAGTCAATAGGGTACATTAGTGAGTCTAGTCTACAGCCCGGCCTATAATATATTATTATATGTGATTATTTGTATCGTATTGGTATGTATATTGTTATCATACATACATCTCTATTATGTTATGAATCCGGGAGGAACTCCCATTCTGACTTAAACGTATTCTCCGACTTATGCGAACTTATCCTTATAAGAACACCTCGGATAGTGAAACCGAGGGATGTCATTTTTGACTTCTAAAATTCTTGACATTTCTATGTCATCTATTATGGTTATGGATATAACGTTTGAGTTATATTACGCGAGATGTCATTCTTGATTTCTAAAGGCTCGACATTTCAATGTCAGCTATTATGTTTAGGTATATAACATTCTTGTTATATTACGTGACTTTGTGCCGTTGTGCCTACGTGCTTTGGTTTTTGAACCGGAAAATGTTATTCTTGACTTTTAGAGATTCTTGGTACTTCGAAGACATTTTTATGTCATCGTTACTGCTATTCATTACTTTTGATGTTTTTGTCTCTTGTGCTATCCTTAGCACATTGTTTAAGAAATCGTTTTAGAGGAATTGTATGGAAATTCGAGGTTGATCGCGTGTCCTGACTTCATGTAGTGCTATTGGAATGGAACTATGAATTAGTGAAATATAATGGCGTCAGGCCAACATGATTATATTGCGTTAATTCATAAAGAAGTCCCAATATGGTGACTTGAGGAATAGAAAGCGAGTCAAAGAAAATTTTTACACTACTTATTCAGAAATTCCGATGTATTACATGGGTAGGGAAAATATTCATTATCTTATTTTTTGATATACGAGAAGCTCGTTTTAACCAGATTATCTATCTCATGCTCTATCCTTCATAACTCGCTTGTTAGCAACAGCTTCGCTCGGGAACAGTTTTGGCCCAGGGACTTATGTCCTGTTGACAGTCAAAACAACATTTAACTCATTGGTTTTCATGACCTCGTAACATTTGTTGGTCAAATGTCGCACGACGATTCAAGTCCTTTACTCGATCTTCCACGATCTTACTTCAACTTGTAACCTCTGAAATACAGATACTCTGTTTATCATCGGGAGTTTTACACATTTGTTTAATTGGGTGGTTCTCACGAGATTTATGTGCGAATAAAAGTAATGAAATATTTTGTCATGTATACAATTTATAAAATCATATATGTACGTATGGATTCAAATGAATAAATTTACCCTTACCTATTTTGGCTAGTATATACTAAATCATACCTTCAAAATTATTTTAAAACCACACATTTATTGAGCTGTTTGACTAAGTCAATTTGTTTTATATAAAATGGTACACATTGTACATACTTCTAAATTTACTAAGAACTTCGTTTCGTTTATGTTGTCACATCAAACGTTTAAAGTTTTTTTCAAAACTCCTTTAATTAATTTTATCAACTTTTTGTATTACTCTACAGAGTGTCTGGATCACAGTTCTTCTCATCCTCCGTTTAAGGATGAAACTTACCATTAAGTTCATTGATAGAAACTTTCCATTAAGTTCATTGATAGAAACTCTTACACCACTTTGGATGCCGGTTTTATTAAATTTGTTAGATAGTCTTTGCGCTCATAAATTTTTCCCTTTTATGGTTAGACATGGCTGAAACGCGGATCGATAAATCATTTTTTTTTGGGTACACTCGGTGTTCACCCTATTGTAGAAAAGGCGCTAGGTGAGTTTCTACCCCAACTGTTGTTATAGTGGGTATCATGGATATATATTGCACTAGACCATTTGAGGAGTTCTACTCTCAATATTCGCTGCTAACCGCATCACCCTCGTAAACATCAATCTTGTGATTCAATACTTTGAGGTGCACGAAATCATTTTTGGAAATTCAGCTCACCTGGAGTTGACCATTCTTTATAACCCATGATTCGCGTTTCTTTTCATCCGCACGTAAATTCAAGAATAAGGATGAATCCTAGATTGCCTCGCTCATTGTGCAAGGGAGTTCACTCTCGTTGAAATATCACACCTTTCGTACGTCTTCTTTTCGGAAATGTAATGAAAATTTACTTTGAAGTCCATGATCCTCGCTATCTCCTTTAAGAGAATTGCCTTAAATATCTATGCCACCGATGTGACTACTCCATATATTTCTTCCTTCATTGTTGCAACTATATTTCATTCGTCCGAGTTCATCCCCTTAGGGATCTCCTGTTTTGTTTATTAAGAAGAAAGATGGTTCGTTCCGGATGTGTATTGATTATTGTGAATTGAACAAGCTTACGGTTAAGAATCGTTACCCTCTTTCTAGAATTGATGATCTGTTCGATCAACTTCAAGGTTCGTCCGTTTATTCTAAGATTGACCTTCATTCAGGTTATCACCAACTGCGGACTAAAGAAACTGATATTCCGAAAACCGCTTTTCGTACCCGTTATGGTCACTGCGAATTTCTTGTTATGCCGTCCGGATTGGCTAACACACCTGATGTGTTCATGGACCTCATGAACCGTGTGTGTAGCTCATATCTGAATAAATTCGTTAATGTTTTCATCAATGGTATCCTTATCTATTCTAAGAAGTGATCAAGAGCACGAAGATAAGTGCTTGATTTGTTAAGAAAAGAAGAGATGTATGCTGAATTTTTCTAAATGTGCATTCTGGTTGAAAGAAATTCAATTCCTTGGGCACGTTGTTATTAAACAGGGAATTCAAGTTGATCCTGCTAAGATTGAGGTAATTGGAAAATGGGAAATTTTCGAAAACTCCTACTCAAATTCGCCAGTTTCTAGGATTAGCAGGCTATTATAGAAGGTTCATTCAAGATTTTTCACGAGTAGTGAAACCTCTGATTGCTTTAATGCATAAGGGGAAGAAGTACGAGTGGAAGAGTGAACAAGAGTCTGCTTTCCAAACTCTGAAGAAGAAGTTAACTTCTGCATCGATATTATCACTACCTGAGGGTAGTGATGATCTTGTTATCTATTGTGATGCTCCGTGTCAAGACTTTGGTTGTGTTTTGATGCAACGAAAGAAAGTCATTATTTACGCGTCACGTTAGTTGAAGATTTATGAATAGAATTATACAACCCATGATGTAGAATTGGGAGCTGTTGTGTTTGCACTCAAGAATTGGAGACATTACTTATATGGGGTCAAAAGTACTGTGTACACTGATCACAAAAGTCTTCAACATATCCTTGATCAGAAATAGTTGAATATGAGGCAACGAAGATGGATTGAGATGTTGAATGATTTTGATTGTGAACTTTTATATCATCCGGGGAAGGCTAATGTTGAGGCCGATACGTTAAGTCGTAAAGAGAGGACTGAACCTCATAGGTTTAGGGCCTTAAATATGACCATTCGAACAAACCTCGCAAGGCAGATTCTGGCAGCTCAACAAGAAGCCTTAAAGGAGGAGAATTTTATAACGGGAAGATCCGAGGCTCGAGTAAAAAGTTAGAGGTATGAACCGATGGCACTCGGTATTTTTCAGGACGCCATTGGGTTCTGAAATTTGGTGCATTGTAACAACTTGTGTTAGATGAGGGCACGAGGCTCATAAGTCTAGGTACTCTATTCATCCTGGTTCAGGAAAGATGTATCATGATCTTAAGGAGCTGTATTGGTGGCCTAATTTGAAAGCTGATGTGGCTACTTATGTGGCTAAGTGTTTAACCTATGCTAAGGTTAAAGTCGAATATCAAAAATCGTCTGGACTTTTGGTGCAACCTGAGATTCCCGAGTGGAAGTGGGAAGGTAGTACGATGGATTTTATTACTAAGTTACCAAGAGTTGTGGGTGGTTATGATACCATTTGGGTGATTGTTGACCGACTCACAAAGTCAGCTCATTTCATGCCGATTAAGGAAACAGATTCGATGGAGAAGCTTACTCATTTGTATTTGAAGGAATTTTTTTTCGAGACATGGTGTTCCTGTATCTATTATTTCAGACCGAGACAGTTGATTTATATCGAGGTTTTGGCAATCCTTACAGGAAGCTATGGGAACTAAGTTGGATATGAGCACCGTTTATCATCCGCAGACAGATGGTCAGAGTGAAAGGACCATTCAAACGTTAGAAGACAGGTTACGAGTGTGCGTTATTAATTTTGGTAATGGGTGGGATAGATATTTGCATTTGGCTGAGTTTTCTTATAATAACAACTATCATGTAAGTATTAAAGCCACACCGTTTGATGCTCTTTATGGTAGAAAGTGTAGGTCTCCTATCTGCGGGAATGAGGTTGGGGATGCTCAACTAACAGGCCCAGAGATTGTTCATGAGACTACCGAGAAGATCGTACAGATTAAAGAAAGATTGAGAACCGCCAGAAGTCGGCAAAAGAGTTACGCCGACGTTACAAGAAAGGATTTAGAATTTCAGGTCGGTGACCGTGTTATGTTGAAGGTATCACCTTGGAAGGGTGTGGTGAAAGGACCCGTTCGTATACATTTTAAACGATTCACAATAGTTGATTACATTGCGAGGTATTTGACCTCTATATGATACATTTTACAAACATTGCATTCGTTTTTAAAAGACAAACTTTTTTTACATCGAAAATTGACAGGCATGCATACCATTTCATAATAACGATAATAATAATATAATAATAATAATAATAATTGGATAATAATAATAATACTAATTATAACTTTAACGATAATAACGATAGTAATAATAAAAAAAATAACAATTTTTAATGATAAATCCCTTTTATTGATAAAGATAATAATAAGATAAAACTAGAACGACGATAAAAAAGAAGATAATAATAATCATTTTTAATAAAAATATCGAAAATTCAATTGATTATAACTTCTAATCCGTTCATCGAAACCATTCGATATCTAAAGGAAAAGTTCTTAATTTTTCGCTAGCTTTCCAAGGACATGCATATCTTATACCTTATCTCAACCGCAAGTGTAACTAATTCAAGATTCAACCTAACCTGTCTAAGGGCAATATCAAAAGTACAAGCATGCATAATCCTAAATACTCGAGCACTAGTCAGGGATACACTGTTAGTATGTAAAAGTTAAATTATGAGTACTCACGTATCAATATTGAGATTCAATATTGCAGGAAAGGTACGTAGACGCAACGGAAATGATATATACTATATTGACCTCACGAGCATACCCATGAACCATACTCAATCACCTCCATAGCTATAACCCATAATTTCCTTAATCCAATCCTACTCGAAAAACAATTTCGAAATCACTCGGACAGCACTCCATCGTAATATTTTATGTATACTAATAATATCTTGAAATAATACGGAGTAAATATATATATGTAAATCGATTGAGAGAGTTTAGAGAAAAATATTTTCAAGTTTCTATGAAATAATGAAACCTATTGAATTCTATTTATAATAGATTTTTGAATTATTAAAGTGAATTATTAAAGTATGAATTATTAAAGTGAATTATTAAAGTATGAATTATTAAAGTGAATTATTAAAGTATGAATTATTAAAGTGAATTATTAAAGTTAAAGTAAAGTAAAAATAAAGTAAAGGTAAAGTTTAATTATAGTAAAAGTATAAAACTATGTACGTATAATACGCGTATAAATATATATAATATTAATTTAAATCGTTATATATATTTAATAAAATAAAATATAAATATCGTTATCTTTATCATACTAGTTAAGTAATGAGTTGTCAAAAGTGGTTCTAGATATTTATAAAAGTTATATATGTTTTAATAATAAATTTCTTTTTAAACTGAAAACGTTTTTGTACGTTTGAAACTAAATAGATCAATCGAGTCTTTATGAGATTCAATCTTCCACTATCCTTTGTCTAGTTCTCAATGATTGACAATTTGTTCTTATTTATAAATCACTTTACCATTTTCCGAATATTGTTAAAATGGAAAGATTTCTCAAATCAACGTGGGCCTTTCAACAGAGACTTGTAATCATAATTCAATATATCTGATAATTCAATCATTTGATCTTATCTTCTAATTCCATTGATAAACATTTTGAAACAGATACAATCATATAAAGTATTTAATCTAATATATTGTTTACGTTTCAAGTTATAATATATATACACATATACATATATAATCATATTCGTTTAATGGTTCGTGAATCGTTGGAACTTGGTCGAGGTTGAATGAATGTATGAACATAGTTTAAAATTCTTGAAATTTAACTTAACAAATATTGCTTATCGTGTCGGAAACATATAAAGATTAAAGTTTAAATTTGGTTGGAAATTTCCGGGTTGTCACAGTACCTACCCGTTAAAGAAATTTCGTCCCGAAATTTGAGTGGAAAGGTCATGAATGATAATAAGTATGTTTTCATGATGCATACGGGCTGAAAATTAGAGTTTTATCATCAGCGAATAATTTGGATAAACAATCCATTTATATGAAGAGTACGAATGAAGCTAACATAGAAGAGTGAAATGAGTAAGTGTAGATTCATCTTATCATTTGACGTAGATATGATTGATTCCCAGATTTCAAGGGATTTGAAGAAAATCTTCTTAATAAGATTTGACTCTCCGGTAATCAAGGGAATTAGGATCTGCTTTAAATGCGATCGTCCATTTTAATTGTTCTGTCGGAGATTTTCTTATAAATTCACCTCCTTCGTTTCCTTACAACTCACACCTTCTGTTGATGCATTTTATGCAAGTCCCTAGACATCTACCCACTTCCATTGCAGGTACAATAGTTTACAGGCCACCATGATTGCTCGTTATTATCCTATCCATGTTTGTATGTGGTTACAGGAACTGCAGGAACGAGATTTAGATGTTTGACTATGTTAGACTTAGTCAGATGTACGAGTGAAGCCTCACTAGTATGGCTGACAGGCTCATACGCACAGTTGATGCTGAGCTAAGTCACAATTACAACCTAAATGAGAAGACACGAGTGAGTGATCACCCGTACGGCTGATGAAGCCAACTCGTACTTGTGATGAATGAATCATATGGGTGAGTCAATAGCAGGGGTATATAAAGTCTTATGTTCTTCATTTTAGGTTAAGCCTCTCATTTATTACACACACTCAGATCTAGTGAGCTCCTCCAATTCTCTCTCAGTCCAAATCACCCAGGTAGTGAATAATAGCTCTAGGTGTTGATCTAATCACACTTGATTTAGTTGTGGTTTGACTAAATTAATCAAAAAAAAAAACTTAACCTATTCACTAGAGGGTTTGATTCACTTATTCCGCCATTGTGTGAGTTAAATCTGTTGATTTCTAAGTTCCATGTCATGTTTCATCACCTTCTATTCTTTCCCCCTCAACTCATATTTTAAAGTATTCATCAATATGATCCATCCAGTTCTGATTCTCGATATACTTCTAACTTTCATATCGGTCATTCTTCTTTTTCATCTACCGCCGGAAGAATCTATTTACTTCTACTATACTCTTGGGTTTATAGTGTTTCTAGTTCTCTCGTGTCTTTATATTGCTATATGCATCGATATATATGGTTTATAATTTCTGGTTTGTCGTTGGGCTTTATATGTTCCCTTATATTTTAAAGTCTCTGCTTCTGTCTTCTATAATCATTATCATTCATAGTTAATGCTCTCTTTTATTTGCTGCAATTTATACCCCAATTTCTATTTCGGAGTTTTATCCTTTTGTTTCTTCTTCTTGCGATTAAGCACCGCTTGTAATGGTCCAGAATTCACAGATATGAATTTCGGAATGAACATTGTTAATGTTCTAGGAAGAAAATTGTGATGGCACGATCTTGACTTGTCAAATTACTAGAATACCTTGGAAAAGGCCGAATCATCAAGAAATATTTTCTTGATATTTTAGAGGTTAAATAGAATACAAGAGTCGTATAACATGGCACATGATGATGTTATGATCTGTGAATCATCACGTTCCATTTAGAAACTCAGCATGACTTACTGTGATATAATCACATTGATCAAGTGACATTATATTATACTAATTCATGCTTCAGTTCCCAACACTACTTCAAAATATTCCTATTTTAAACTTGAATGTTTCAGAATTTAGAAACTAAAATAGTTTCTTTTATGATGTAATACAGATAGCGCGAAGAGGTAAATGATTTCAAATAAGAAAAATTAAGAAAATACCTTCAGAAATATGGAGGATATTTATAATGAAAGATATGATGATATTTTAGAATTTCTAATATCAGAGGATGATGAAGAATATTGTCCGCAGGGGTTTAGAGTCAGGAGCAAGGTATTCGTTAATGACTTCAGCAGGTACTGAATCATTTGGATCCTTTGAAGTCAGGTTCAGTCTTTGTAATTTGTCCACAGTCTCCTTCCTACTTTGCTCAATCCGTTTTCCAGTTCCAAAACTTCTCTTTTTCTGCGCTTTGCCAGCACACTTCATCATTATCATTCAGCTTTTACCGTTTAAAGTCGTTTATAGTTTTTGCTGCTTCATCAGCATTTTTTCCATTTTCGGAGAACCAATTCATAGTTCGGAGTGTTTTTCAGAAACTTCACATTCAAATTAAGTCCAGAAGATAGACGTTATATATACACATATAACTGTTGGCGTAGACATGCTGCGAGATTTCAAAATACTGATTGCTAATTCCCAATGATTCGTATGGCAATTCTCATTACAAGATGCGAATGAGTAAATGATGGGGTTTCAATGAATAATTATAATGACTTTTTGGAGAGGCTAAAGTCAAAGGGTAATGAAGTTGTTGGTACATCTGCTAATAATGTGGTGGAATGTAAAAGGTTCCCTGGTAACGATGGTGTATATCTCATGGTTATAATAAGGTTAGTCTGACTGAAAAGTCATAGTTGATTTGCTGAAGCTGTGACAAAACTGGCTACTTTGAATAGGAGTCGCAAAGTTATTTTTGCTAATAAATGCCAAAGAATCTGACGCGGATACGTTGTTTAAACTTTTACTATGGTTTCAAGAGTTTTTCGGGTACATAACTGTGGGTTACATGTGGTTGGATCATCATCTCGATTGCTCATCATTCGTAGTGTCTTCAGAAATTTTCGAAGGGTTTGAACACAGATTGTAATCGTTAACATACATTTGATATTCTAACATAGTTTTGAAGTCAAAATATAGCTTGTGAAAGATGTAAGGATCTAAGAGTGATGATTCTTGTCATATCTCAAGTTGAATTTTGAGATTTCAAAATCAGAATATGTAATTAAATTTTGAATGAGTATGGTTTTTTTGATTTCTATAAAAGAATGTATATTATTGTGAAAGTAGGGAGTATAATGGATGATTTGCTGAATCAGATTCGAAGAATGTAACATATTAATTGTGAATTTATATATTTCTCGGGTATTACCTACCCGTTAAAAAAATTTCACAATTAATATTTTGTACAAAAGAATTTTATTACAGTCTTTATGAAAATATATATATGTATATTTTCTTCAGATGTAACATAGATTTAATGAGTTAATGTTAAATTAAACTCATTTGATTTACGGTTGAAACTAAAATTGAATATTCCCTAAAGGCTTTAAAAAGTACATAACTTTTACGTAGTATTTCTTTAATGACATTGAAATTATGAATCAATACTTCGTTATTTGTTGATGTATGATGTCCGATTCGTGGAATTCATGTGAATTTCGCAAAGTACGAATGATGTTATCTGAAAAGTTTCGGGTATATCGATGATGAAAGTGTAAAATCAAATATATACTTGATTTATTATGAATTGGAATTTGTTGAATTGTGACAGAGATTGTAGTTAACGCTGGTTAAGTTGCCGCCGAAGGACGTACATTATTGCATATTTGTAATATGAATTAACCGAGTAGTTAAGATTCACACACAATAGCTTAGCAAGGAAAGATTTATTTCAATATATATATATATATATATATATATATATATATATATATATATATATATATATATATATATATATATATATATATATATATATATATTATATATTATATATAGATCAAAAGATTTCGTAGATTACGGAGGACTTTGCGGGATATGTCAGGCAAAGTTTAAAGTAACAGATACGATAAGATATGATTTAGCAGATATGCTAAGATATGAATTTTTGTCTATACACTATTCATGCAATCAATGCAGCAAGACGTGTCTTAGACTAAAATTGATAAGCAGGTAATTTTTGGAGGATGATAAGTAGTTAATTTTCGACACAAAATGATAAGCAAAACTTTTGACATGCAGACACGGTCGAAGTCCAGACTCACTAATGCATCCTATCGACTTATCAGTTAAACACACTAATGCAGACCTGGTTCGCTAAGACCACCGCTCTGATACCAACTGAAAGGACCCGTTCGTATACATTATAAATGATTCACAATAGTTGATTACATTGCGAGGTATTTGACCTCTATATGATACATTTTACAAACATTGCATTCCTTTTTAAAAGACAAACTTTTTTTACATCGAAAATTGACAGGCTTGCATACCATTTCATAATATCCACTATCCAACTATAAATTGATTTAATAATAATCTTTGATGAACTCAATGACTCGAATGCAACGTTCTTCGAAATATGCTATGAAAGACTCCAAGTAATATCTTTAAAATGAGAAAATGCACAGCGGAAGATTTCTTTAACACCTGGGAATAATCATGCTTTAAAGTGTCAACCAAAATGTTGGTGAGTTCATTAGTTTATCATAATCATTTATTTCCATCATTTTAATAGACCACAAGAATTTCATTTCCAGTTCTCATAAATATATGTCCCATGCATAGAGACAAAAATAATCATTCATATGGTGAAAACCTGGTAACCGACATTAACTAGATACATATAAGAATATCCCCTATCATTCCGGGATCCTCCTTCGGACATGATATAAATTTCGAAGTACTAAAGCATCCGGTACTTTGGATGGGGTTTGTTAGGCCCAATAGATCTATCTTTAGGATTCGCGTCAAATAGGGTGTCTGTTCCCTAATTCTTAGATTACCAGACTTTAATAAAAAGGGGCATATTCGATTTCTATAATTCAACCATAGAATGTAGTTTCAATTACTTGTGTCTATTTCGTCAAACATTTATAAAAGCATTTCATGTATTCGCAATTCAAAATGTATTTCAAAAGCATTTAATAAAGCAGTTGTAAAAGTAGCGCATGTATTCTCAGTCCCAAAAATGTAAAGAGTAAAAGGGAATCAAATGAACTCACTCATATAAATATTGTAATGCAGTTAATAAAATATTGCATGTATTCTCAGCCCAAAAATGTAAAGAGTAAAGGGGAGCAAACGAAACTCACCATACTGTATTTCGTAGTAAAAATACATATAACGTCATTGAACAAGTGCAAGGTTGGCCTCGGATTCACGAACCTAAATTAATTATATATATTTATGTGTTGGTCAATATTTGTATAACAAATTAGGTCAAGTCATAGTGTACCACAATCCTAATGCTCGAAACTAATATGCAAAAGTCAACAAAAGTAAATTTGACTCAAAATAATTTCCAAAAATCTATACATGATTAATATATAGTTTAAATATCGTCGTTTTATATTTTTAAATATTTTTAAAAGATTTATTAGAGTAAATAATATAATTTATTTATTAATAAATAAAATTTTATATTAAATTTATATAATAAAATATACTTATATATATATTAAGTAATAAAATTTATAGGGTTCATTTAATATCATAAATATAATATGATAGGTATTATTAAAGTAAGTTATTACACGTAGTAAAATATGTTTGTATCACATATTTATTTGATAAAATAATATCTATAATGATAGTAAGTAAAAGTTATATTATTTTGTAATAATAATTATTATTATAAAAATATCAATATTTATAATTACTAAGATGTCATTATGATAAAATGATAATTCTAATTATGATAACTTTAATATTTACGATAATTTTTAATATTATCTTTAAAATAATAATTCTATTTAAAATAATAATAATAATGATATTTTATAGTAACAATGACATTTCTATTAAAATGATAATTTTTATTAAAATGATAGTTTTAATATTAACGATACTTTTAATAATAATAGTAATGATAAAAATAATAAGAACGATAATTTTATCTAAATCAATATCTTATAATATTTTAATTTCATCATGATACTCTTACTCATTATTTCCTAATCGTTTCGTTTAATAGCTTTTAATCGTCTTTTATATCGTGTTCATAATAATGATAATAATAGTAATCAAAATAATTAGGTGTTACAAATATTTGTTTTAATTACACTAACATTAATAATGATAGTTACTATAACATTATTAACGATAATACTAATAATTATCTTAATGATAATATAGCAATAATAATAATAACAATAACAATAACCATTTTTAAATAATGATATATATATTAATAATAATAATAATAATACTAATAATAATAATAATAATAATAATTGGATAATAATAATAATACTAATTATAACTTTAACGATAATAACGATAGTAATAATAAAAAAAATAACAATTTTTAATGATAAATCCCTTTTATTGATAAAGATAATAATAATGATAATAATAAGATAAAACTAGAATGACGATAAAAATGACGATAATAATAATCATTTTTAATAAAAATATCGAAAATTCAATTGATTATAACTTATAATCTGTTCATCGAAACCATTCGATATCTAAAGGAAAAGTTCTTAATTTTTCGCTAGCTTTCCAAGGACATGCATATCTTATACCTTATCTCAACCGCAAGTGTAACTAATTCAAGATTCAACCTAACCTGTCTAAGGGCAATATCAAAAGTACAAGCATGCATAATCCTAAATACTCGAGCACTAGTCAGGGATACACTGTTAGTATGTAAAAGTTAAATTATGAGTACTCACGTATCAATATTGAGATTCAATATTGCAGGAAAGGTACGTAGACGCAACGAAAATGATAAACACTATATTGACCTCACGAGCATACCCATGAACCATACTCAATCACCTCCATAGCTATAACCCATAATTTCCTTAATCCTATCCTACTCGAAAAACAATTTCGAAATCACTCGGAAAGCACTCCATCGTAATATTTTATGTATACTAATAATATCTTGAAATAATACGGAGTAAATATATATATGTAAATCGATTGAGAGAGTTTAGAGAAAAATATTTTCAAGTTTCTATGAAATAATGAAACCTATTGAATTCTATTTATAATAGATTTTTGAATTATTAAAGTGAATTATTAAAGTATGAATTATTAAAGTGAATTATTAAAGTATGAATTATTAAAGTGAATTATTAAAGTATGAATTATTAAAGTGAATTATTAAAGTATGAATTATTAAAGTGAATTATTAAAGTATGAATTATTAAAGTGAATTATTAAAGTTAAAGTAAAGTAAAAATAAAGTAAAGGTAAAGTTTAAGTATAGTAAAAGTATAAAATTATGTACGTATAATATGCGTATAAATATATATAATATTAATTTAAATCGTTATATATATTTAATAAAATAAAATATAAATATCGTTATCTTTATCATACTAGTTAAGTAATGAGTTGTCAAAAGTGGTTCTAGATATTTATAAAAGTTATATATGTTTTAATAATAAATTTCTTTTTAAACTGAAAACGTTTTTGTACGTTTGAAACTAAATAGATCAATCGAGTCTTTATGAGATTCAATCTTCCACTATCCTTTGTCTAGTTCTCAATGATTGACAATTTGTTCTTATTTGTAAATCACTTTACCATTTTTCGAATATTGTTAAAATGGAAAGATTTCTCAAATCAACGTGGGCCTTTCAACAGAGACTTGTAATCATAATTCAATATATCTGATAATTCAATCATTTGATCTTATCTTCTAATTCCATTGATAAACATTTTGAAACAGATACAATCATATAAAGTATTTAATCTAATATATTGTTTACGTTTCAAGTTATAATATATATACACATATACATATATAATCATATTCGTTTAATGGTTCGTGAATCGTTGGAACTTGGTCGAGGTTGAATGAATGTATGAACATAGTTTAAAATTCTTGAAATTTAACTTAACAAATATTGCTTATCATGTCGGAAAAATATAAAGATTAAAGTTTAAATTTGGTTGGAAATTTCCGGGTTGTCACAGTACCTACCCGTTAAAGAAATTTCGTCCCGAAATTTGAGTGGAAAGGTCATGAATGATAATAAGTATGTTTTCATGATGCATACGGGCTGAAAATTAGAGTTTTATCATCAGCGAATAATTTGGATAAACAATCCATTTATATGAAGAGTACGAATGAAGCTAACATAGAAGAGTGAAATGAGTAAGTGTAGATTCATCTTATCATTTGACGTAGATATGATTGATTTCCAGATTTCAAGGGATTTGAAGAAAATCTTCTTAATAAGATTTGACTCTCCGGTAATCAAGGGAATTAGGATCTGCTTTAAATGCGATCGTCCATTTTAATTTTTCTGTCGGAGATTTTCTTATAAATTCACCTCCTTCGTTTCCTTACAACTCACACCTTCTGTTGATGCATTTTATGCAAGTCCCTAGACATCTACCCACGTCCATTGCAGGTACAACAGTTTACAGGCCACCATGATTGCTCGTTATTATCCTATCCGTGTTTGTATGTGGTTACAGGAACTGCAGGAATGAGATTTAGATGTTTGACTATGTTAGACTTAGTCAGACGTACGAGTGAAGCCTCACTAGTACGGCTGACAGGCTCATACGCACGGTTGATGCTGAGTTAAGTCACAATTACAACCTAAATGAGAAGACACGAGTGAGTGATCACCCGTACGGCTGATGAAGCCAACTCGTACTTGTGATGAATGAATCATATGGGTGAGTCAACAGCAGGGGTATATAAAGTCTTATGTTCTTCATTTTAGGTTAAGCCTCTCATTTGTTACACACACTCAGATCTAGTGAGCTCCTTCGATTCTCTCTCAGTCCAAATCACCCAGGTGGTGAATAATAGCTCTAGGTGTTGATCTAATCACACTTGATTTAGTTGTGGTTTGACTAAATTAATCAAAAAAAAAAAACTTAACCTATTCACTAGAGGGTTTGATTCACTTATTTCGCCATTGTGTGAGTTAAATCTGTTGATTTCTAAGTTCCATGTCATGTTTCATCACCTTCTATTCTTTCCCCCTCAACTCATATTTTAAAGTATCCATCAATATGATCCATCCAGTTCTGATTCTCGATATACTTCTAACTTTCATATCAGTCATTCTTCTTTTTCATCTACCGCCGGAAGAATCTATTTACTTCTACTATACTCTTGGGTTTATAGTGTTTCTAGTTCTCCCGTGTCTTTATATTGCTATATGCATCGATATATATGGTTTATAATTTCTGGTTTGTCGTTGGGCTTTATATGTTCCCTTATATTTTAAAGTCTCTGCTTCTGTCTTCTATAATCATTATCATTCACAGTTAATGCTCTCTTTTATTTGCTGCAATTTATACCCCAATTTCTATTTTGGAGTTTTGTCCTTTTGTTTCTTCTTCTTGCGATTAAGCACCGCTTGTAATGGTCCAGAATTCACAGATATGAATTTCGGAATGAACATTGTTAATGTTCTAGGAAGAAAATTGTGATGGCACGATCTTGACTTGTCAAATTACTAGAATACCTTGGAAAAGGCCGAATCATCAAGAAATATTTTCTTGATATTTTAGAGGTTAAATAGAATACAAGAGTCGTATAACATGGCACATGATGATGTTATGATCTGTGAATCATCACGTTCCATTTAGAAACTCAGCATGACTTACTGTGATATAATCACATTGATTAAGTGACATTATATTATACTAATTCATGCTTCAGTTCCCAACACTACTTCAAAATATTCTTATTTTAAACTTGAATGTTTCAGATTTTAGAAACTAAAATAGTTTCTTTTATGATGTAATACAGATAGCGCGAAGAGGTAAATGATTTCAAATAAGAAAAATTAAGAAAATACCTTCAGAAATATGGAGGATATTTATAATGAAAGATATGATGATATTTTAGAATTTCTAATATCAGAGGATGATGAAGAATATTGTCCGCAGGGGTTTAGAGTCAGGAGCAAGGTATTCGTTAATGACTTCAGCAGGTACTGAATCATTTGGATCCTTTGAAGTCAGGTTCAGTCTTTGTAATTTGTCCACAGTCTCCTTCCTACTTTGCTCAATCCGTTTTCCAGTTCCAAAACTTCTCTTTTTCTGCGCTTTGCCAGCACACTTCATCATTATCATTCAGCTTTTACCGTTTAAAGTCGTTTATAGTTTTTGCTGCTTCATCAGCATTTTTTCCATTTTCGGAGAACCAATTCATAGTTCGGAGTGTTTTTCAGAAACTTCACATTCAAATTAAGTCCAGAAGATAGACGTTATATATACACATATAACTGTTGGCGTAGACAAGCTGCGAGATTTCAAAATACTGATTGCTAATTCCCAATGATTCGTATGGCAATTCTCATTACAAGATGCGAATGAGTAAATGATGGGGTTTCAATGAATAATTATAATGACTTTTTGGAGAGGCTAAAGTCAAAGGGTAATGAAGTTGTTGGTACATCTGCTAATAATGTGGTGGAATGTAAAAGGTTCCCTGGTAACGATGGTGTATATCTCATGGTTATAATAAGGTTAGTCTGACTGAAAAGTCGAAGTTGATTTGCTGAAGCTGTGACAAAACTGGCTACTTTGAATAGGAGTCGCAAAGTTATTTTTGCTAATAAATGCCAAAGAATCTGACGCGGATACGTTGTTTAAACTTTTACTTTGGTTTCAAGAGTTTTTCGGGTACATAACTGTGGGTTACATGTGGTTGGATCATCATCTCGATTGCTCATCATTCGAAGTATCTTCAGAAATTTTCGAAGGGTTTGAACACAGATTGTAATCGTTAACATACATTTGATATTCTAACATAGTTTTGAAGTCAAAATATAGCTTGTGAAAGATGTAAGGATCTAAGAGTGATGATTCTGGTCATATCTCAAGTTGAATTTTGAGATTTCAAAATCAGAATATGTAATTAAATTTTGAATGAGTATGGTTGTTTTGATTTCTATAAAAGAATGTATATTGTTGTGAAAGTAGGGAGTATAATGGATGATTTGCTGAATCAGATTCGAAGAATGTAACATATTAATTGTGAATTTATATATTTCTCGGGTATTCCCTACCCGTTAAAAAAATTTCACAATTAATATTTTGTACAAAAGAATTTTATTACAGTCTTTATGAAAATATATATATGTATATTTTCTTCAGATGTAACATAGATTTAATGAGTTAATGTTAAATTAAACTCATTTGATTTACGGTTGAAACTAAAATTGAATATTCCCTAAAGGCTTTAAAAAGTACATAACTTTTACGCAGTATTTCTTTAATGACATTGAAATTATGAATCAATACTTCGTTATTTGTTGATGTATGATGTTCGATTCGTGGAATTCATGTGAATTTCGCAAAGTACGAATGATGTTATCTGAAAAGTTTCGGGTATATCGATGATGAAAGTGTAAAATCAAATATATACTTGATTTATTATGAATTGGAATTTGTTGAATTGTGACTGAGATTGTAGTTAACGCTGGTTAAGTTGCGGCCGAAGGACGTACATTATTGCATATTTGTAATATGAATTAACCGAGTAGTTAAGATTCACACACAATAGCTTAGCAAGGAAAGATTTATTTCAATATATATATATATATATATATATATATATATATATATATATATATATATATATATATATATATATATATATATTATATATAGATCAAAAGATTTTGTAGATTACGGAGGACTTTGCGGGATATGTCAGGCAAAGTTTAAAGTAACAGATACGATAAGATATGATTTAGCAGATATGCTAAGATATGAATTTTTGTCTATACACTATTCATGCAATCAATGCAGCAAGACGTGTCTTAGACTAAAAATGATAAGCAGGTAATTTTCGGAGGATGATAAGTAGTTAATTTTCGACACAAAATGATAAGCAAAACTTTTGACATGCAGACACGGTCGAAATCCAGACTCACTAATGCATCCTATCGACTTATCAGTTAGACACACTAATGCAGATCTGGTTCGCTAAGACCACCGCTCTGATACCAACTGAAAGGACCCGTTCGTATACATTATAAACGATTCACAATAGTTGATTACATTGCGAGGTATTTGACCTCTATATGATACATTTTACAAACATTGCATTCGTTTTTAAAAGACAAACTTTTTTTACATCGAAAATTGACAGGCATGCATACCATTTCATAATATCCACTATCCAACTATAAATTGATTTAATAATAATCTTTGATGAACTCAATGACTGGAATGCAACGTTCTTCGAAATATGCTATGAAAGACTCCAAGTAATATCTTTAAAATGAGCAAATGCACAGCGGAAGATTTCTTTAACACCTGGGAATAATCATGCTTTAAAGTGTCAACCAAAATGTTGGTGAGTTCATTAGTTTATCATAATCATTTATTTCCATCATTTTAATAGACCACAAGAATTTCATTTCCAGTTCTCATAAATATACGTCCCATGCATAGAGACAAAAATAATCATTCATATGGCGAACACCTGGTAACCGACATTAACTAGATACATATAAGAATATCCCCTATCATTCCGGGATCCTCCTTCGGACATGATATAAATTTCGAAGTACTAAAGCATCCGGTACTTTGGATGGGGTTTGTTAGGCCCAATAGATCTATCTTTAGGATTCGCGTCAATTAGGGTGTCTGTTCCCTAATTCTTAGATTACCAGACTTTAATAAAAAAGGGGCATATTCGATTTCGATAATTCAACCATAGAATGTAGTTTCAATTACTTGTGTCTATTTCATCAAACATTTATAAAAGTATTTCATGTATTCGCAGTTCAAAATATATTTCAAAAGCATTTAATAAAGCAGTTGTAAAAGTAGCGCATGTATTCTCAGTCTCAAAAATGTAAAGAGTAAAAGGGAATCAAATGAACTCACTCATATAAATATTGTAAAGCAGTTAATAAAATATTGCAGGTATTCTCAGCCCAAAAATGTAAAGAGTAAAGGGGAGCAAATGAAACTCACCATAATGTATTTCGTAGTAAAAATACATATAACGTCATTGAACAAGTGCAAGGTTGGCCTCGGATTCACGAACCTAAATTAAATATATATATTTATGTGTTGGTCAATATTTGTCTAACAAATTAGGTCAAGTCATAGTGTATCACAATCCTAATGCTCGAAACTAATATGCAAAAGTCAACAAAAGTAAATTTGACTCAAAATAATTTCCAAAAATCTATACAATGTTAATATATAGTTTAAATATCGTCGTTTTATATTTTTAAATATTTTTAAAAGATTTATTAGAGTAAATAATATAATTTATTTATTAATAAATAAAATTTTATATTAAATTTATATAATAAAATATACTTTTATATATATTAAGTAATAAAATTTATAGGGTTCATTTAATATCATAAAGATAATATGATAGGTATTATTAAAGTAAGTTATTACACGTAGTAAAATATGTTTGTATCACATATTTATTTGATAAAATAATATCTATAATGATAGTAAGTAAAAGTTATATTATTTTGTAATAATAATTATTATTATAAAAATATCAATATTTATAATTACTAAGATGTCATTATAATAAAACGATAATTCTAATTATGATAACTTTAATATTTACGATAATTTTTAATATTATCTTTAAAATAATAATTCTATTTAAAATAATAATAATAATGATATTTTATAGTAACAATGACATTTCTATTAAAATGATAATTTTTGTTAAAATGATAGTTTTAATATTAACGATACTTTTAATAATAATAGTAATGATAAAAATAATAAGAACGATAATTTTATCTAAATCAATATCTTATAATATTTTAATTTCATCATGATACTCTTACTCATTATTTCCTAATCGTTTTGTTTAATAGCTTTTAATCGTCTTTTATATCGTGTTCATAATAATGATAATAATAGTAATCAAAATAATTAGGTGTTACACATATTTGTTTTAATTACACTAATATTGATAATGATAGTTACTATAACATTATTAACTATAATACTAATAATTATCTTAATGATAATATAGTAATAATAATAATAACAATAACAATAACCATTTTTAAATAATGATATATATATATATATTAATAATAATAATAATACTAATAATAATAATAATAATAATTAGATAATAATAATAATACTAATTATAACTTTAACGATAATAACGATAGTAATAATAAAAAATAAATAACAATTTTTAATGATAAATCCCTTTTATTGATAAAGATAATAATAATGATAATAATAAGATAAAACTAGAACGACGATAAAAATGACGATAATAATAATCATTTTTAATAAAAATATCGAAAATTTAATTGATTATAACTTCTAATCCGTTCATCGAAACCATTCGATATCTAAAGGAAAAGTTCTTAATTTTTCGCTAGCTTTCCAAGGACATGCATATCTTATACCTTATCTCAACCGTAAGTGTAACTAATTCAAGATTCAACCTAACCTGTCTAAGGGCAATATCAAAAGTACAAGCATGCATACTCCTAAATACTCGAGCACTAGTCAGGGATACACTGTTAGTATGTAAAAGTTAAATTATGAGTACTCACGTATCAATATTGAGATTCAATATTGCAGGAAAGGTACGTAGACGCAACGGAAATGATAAACACTATATTGACCTCACGAGCATACCCATGAACCACACTCAATCACCTCCATAGCTATAACCCATAATTTCCTTAATCCTATCCTACTCGAAAAACAATTTCGAAATCACTCGGACAGCACTCCATCGTAATATTTTATGTATACTAATAATATCTTGAAATAATACGGAGTAAATATATATATGTAAATCGATTGAGAGAGTTTAGAGAAAAATATTTTCAAGTTTCTATGAAATAATGAAACCTATTGAATTCTATTTATAATAGATTTTTGAATTATTAAAGTGAATTATTAAAGTATGAATTATTAAAGTGAATTATTAAAGTATGAATTATTAAAGTGAATTATTAAAGTATGAATTATTAAAGTGAATTATTAAAGTATGAATTATTAAAGTGAATTATTAAAGTATGAATTATTAAAGTGAATTATTAAAGTATGAATTATTAAAGTGAATTATTAAAGTTAAAGTAAAGTAAAAATAAAGTAAAGGTAAAGTTTAAGTATAGTAAAAGTATAAAACTATGTACGTATAATACGCGTATAAATATATATAATATTAATTTAAATCGTTATATATATTTAATAAAATAAAATATAAATATCGTTATCTTTATCATACTAGTTAAGTAATGAGTTGTCAAAAGTGGTTCTAGATATTTATAAAAGTTATATATGTTTTAATAATAAATTTCTTTTTAAACAGAAAACGCTTTTGTACGTTTGAAACTAAATAGATCAATCGAGTCTTTATGAGATTCAATCTTCCACTATCATTTGTCTAGTTCTCAATGATTGACAATTTGTTCTTATTTATAAATCACTTTACCATTTTTCGAATATTGTTAAAATGGAAAGATTTCTCAAATCAACGTGGGCCTTTCAACAGAGACTTGTAATCATAATTCAATATATCTGATAATTCAATCATTTGATCTTATCTTCTAATTCCATTGATAAACATTTTGAAACAGATACAATCATATAAAGTATTTAATCTAATATATTGTTTACGTTTCAAGTTATAATATATATACACATATACATATATAATCATATTCGTTTAATGGTTCGTGAATCGTTGGAACTTGGTCGAGGTTGAATGAATGTATGAACATAGTTTAAAAATTCTTGAAATTTAACTTAACAAATATTGCTTATCGTGTCGGAAACATATAAAGATTAAAGTTTAAATTTGGTTGAAAATTTCTGGGTTGTCACATGTGGTACAATTTGGTAAAAGGGGAAAGTTGAATCCTCATTTTGTTGGACCATTTGAGATTATTGAGAGAGTTGGACCCGTGGATTATCGTTTGAAATTGCCACAAGAACTCAGTGATGTTCATGATGTTTTTCATGTATCGAATTTAAAGAAGTGTTTGGCCGAGGCCGATAAAACCATTCCTCTGGAGGAACTTCATGTTGATAAGCAACTTTATTTTATTGAGGAACCTGTCGAAATTATGGACCGAGAGGTTAAGACTCTCAAGCAGAGTAGAATTCCTATCGTCGGAGTTAGATGGAACACCAAAAGCGGTCCCGAGTTCACTTGGGAGCATGAAGATCAGATGAGGCAAAAGTACCCGCATTTGTTCCCAGATGCTGAGTCAACCCCTGCACCTGCTTAAATTTCGGGACGAAATTTCCGTAACGGGAAGGTACTGTAACGACCCTACTTTTTCCGTTATCTTTTACCGTTAATTATTTGACGACCGTTAACATTTATTCGTGCCAAGTCATTTCTATGACCTATATTATTATTTTTGTAATAATATATTAATTATTATGTGCTATGTGAATATTTGTATTCATATTTTAAGTTATACGTTTCTACGTGTTGCGGATTTCTATCCGGCGAATCTTTTCGGTTTTCGAACCAACGGTTAAGCTTTTGGGATTTTTAAATCCAAATTATCATAAATATGATATTTTGATGTCATATGATTATATATAGTGTTTATATATTTTATTCGTCGCGTATTTGTTATCTCTCCGAAAAATCAATCGCGTAGCGGTGTTTTCGTGTTTCGGGCTTCGTTCGGGCATTCGGGCCACAAGACTTCTTTCATTTATCAAGTAGGCCCACAATTGGGTCCACCCTTTATATTTCAGCCAAAAATATCAAAGGTGAGGGGGGTATTGTGCCATTTTTGAAAGATTAGATTACATGATCAAAAATTGGCTCATTTCTTTTCATTTTAACCTAATCATTTTTTTTCTCTTCTCCTTCCTCCTCTCCTCTTTGATGCCTTCACCAGCACCACATACAATCATCATCATCTTCATCAATTAATACTTGGATCAAGAAATCATTCACATATTCGGATTCTACGCGTTCTTCTCTACACATCTACATCATTTGATTCTCGATTAGGGTATAAACCCTAACCCTAACTTTTTGATTTTTATCCAATTTTACTGATTTTGATGTTTAATATGATAGTATAGTGCTTGTATGTTGTTGGATTATTGATTGTATGCATAGAATCACTCGTTGTTGCATGTTTTCGGTTTGATTGAATTGGGACAGCAGCTTTTTCATTCATTTCTGGTTGTGCAACTGATATAAAAGTGAAATTAAAGTATCTAGATGAGTTCCTCTCATCAATACATTAATTTCAGACTCCGGATTCATGTCATTTCGATTCCCGGAACTCTAGATATGATTAAAATGGTGTTTTGTTAAGATTAAATTGTGAAAACGAATTGGTACAGGTATGGTCTGACTTTGTGATCATTTTTAGAGTCCTTAGGGTGTACTAGTATGTTAAGATTAATGATGGGATGAACTTTCATGTTCGGGTCATCGAAATCCGAGCCACAGATCACCCGTTATGACTAAAACACGTTTTTGAGCGGATTGAAGATCCAAACTGATTAGTGGCTGTAAGTCACGACTTGTTTTCTGTTCTTGGGGTGTTCTTGAGCACATTAAGGTGTCAGGTGAGTTGGTTAGGCGAAGATATATATAAGACTCGCCGAAAACTGATTCTCGGGGCTCAAGTTATGACCCGATGAACTTTTAATTAAAACTTATGGTTATTAATTATGACTTATGATAAAAATAATGACTTTCATTATTAATAAAATTACTTATGATATAAAAATTAATTAATTTAATTTAAGACTTATGATATATATTTATTATATCATTTATTAATTACTTATGATTTAATTAAACATTTAATTAAACTTATGATTAATAATACTTTTATTATCAATGAAAAATACTTATGGTAAGTATTAAACTTATATTATGAGATTATTATAATAAGACTTATAATAAGGATTAATTAATTATTTAATTATTATAAGGCTTAGTTATTATTTAATTATAATTTAATTATTAAATACTTATGATTTAATAATTAAAATTAGAAACTTATGAAATGATTAATAATTCATTATTAATTAGTGATACTTATGATATGACTTAAAATTTATTATTAATTAATAATTCTTATATTATGATTAATATTTAATTAATTAATTAAATACTTATGTTATATTAATTATATCATTAAAACTTATGTTAACTTTAATAATTCATTTTAATTTAATTAAACTTATGTTATAACATAATTATACATATTTAAGTTTAATTAACATTATAACTTATATTATTATTACAACTTACACTTTAAAAACTAATGTTGACTATGTTTGACTAAGGTTGACTTTTGAATTGACTTTCGGTTGACTTTGACTTTCAGTTGACTTTTGCTGACTTTCTAATTAAGGAAACTTTCCTAACTTATAAACTTTCCAAAAATAGCAACTTTCTAAATTTGAAAACTTTCCTAAAATAGAAACTTTCCAAAAATAGAAACTTTCCAAAAATAGAAACTTTCCAAAAACGAAAACCTGCTAAAAAAAGAAACTTTCTAAAAATAGAAAGTGTGTGTCCGTACGTTGTTTCGATCAAACCGATGCATGTTGAGTGTTGTTCTATGTCTACTTGCAACATGTACAATAGCTATCATACTAAGACTTGACCTAAGTTAGTTAGCTATATCGACCTGCTTTATTTATAGGTCGGCGTTGTGATCATTCCTGATCACTTTACTTCATTTGCTGTTCGCATATTGTGTGGTTACTTCGTTTGCTATTAAGGTGAGTTAGAGTCCCATTTTTCTATTTTAAATCTTTTGGGATGAGAATACATGCATTTTATTTTTACGTATTGGACACAAGTGGAAGTTGGTTTAAATTATTCGTTGTGAGTCAAACAAAAATATTCCCTAATCTGGTAATTGTAATCACTGGTTTCTATTGGTGAACGCGAATCCTACGGATAGATCTATCGATTTAATAACCCTATTTCGAGCTAGTCGCGCTAGCAATTTATAATCAGAATGTTTAGTACTTCGTATTTAGTTGAAGATACACTTGTTCGGTGTATATTATTTATTGTGTTTGGCAAGGGTAAATAAATGGTTAAGTGGTTACCAGGTGGCTCACGGAAAAATAGAATAATGTTTTATTATATGTTTTCTAGCATATAATTTTATGGTCCAAAAAGGAGTTTTTATGTTTTTAAACATAAATTTTTATAGTTTAAATTAATTATTGTTTGCAATATTAAACCTATAATTCACTCAACATTTTTGTTGACAGTTACTCGCATGTTTTATTCTCAGGTTAATGATTGATTGCTTCCACTGTGCTTAGAGAGTCTGCATATTTATGATGACAGCTTTTGTTAAATATTAACTTGCATTCTATTTTGGTACATTAAATAGTGGGTGTTTGTTGACTTTGTTTTGGTCAACTTTTGGTTAAAGTATTTATGTATAGTTTTTCTAAACTTATACATTTTGGTAGATTTCCTTTATAGGAAATCATTTTCAAATAAAGAATGCAAGGTTTTTTTATTAAATTCATGTAGAGTTTCGATCAAACTGTGGGACCAAGATAACGGTTGTCGTCAAGTGTACTTTAACGGGTCGTTAAATTATTCGGGTTGGGTAATTGATTATTCATTCTGATCAAGTGGGTAAATTAATATTCATATCTCATTAAAACAGGGGTGGATTACATACAAGGATAATTGGTGTAATTGTTAACAAAGTATTAAAACCTTGGATTATACGCAGTCGATAACCTGATGTAATCATTAAACAAAGTATTAAAACCTTGTTACAGTTCAAATCCCTAATTAGTTGGAATATTTGACTTCGAGAATAAGGTTAATTTGACGAGCATTTTATAATTATGACCGATGGATTATTATGGACAAAAACCAGATAGGTATCAAATAAATCTAGGACAAAGGACAATTAACCCAGATAAATAAATTAAATTCAAAACGTCAAACATCATGATTACGGAAGTTTAAATAAGCATAATTCCTTTATTTTATATCTTATCGCACTTTTAATTATCGTACTTTTTTAATTATCGCAATTTTATTTATCGTCATTTTAATTATCGTACTTTTTAATTATCGCAATTTTATTTATCGTCATTTTATTTATCGCACTTTAATTTATCACACTTTAATTATCGTTATTTACTTTACGCTTTAAATTAAATTATATTTAATATTTAATATTTTACATTAGGTTTTAATTGCGACTTAAGACATAAAATAGACAAACCGGTCATTAAACGGTAAAACCCCCCTTTTATAATAATAATAATAATATTACTTATATATATATATATATATATATATATATATATATATATATATATATATATATATATATATACACACACACACACAAAAATATAGTTTTAAAATATAGCGTTAAACTTGGCTAGCTCCCTGCGAAACGTACCGGACTTACTAAAAACTACACTACTGTACAATTAGGTACACTGCCTATAAGTGTTGTAGCAAGGTTTAGGTATATCCACTCTATAAATAAATAAATAACTTGTGTAAAATTGTATCGTATTTAATAGTATTTCGGAATAAAAATATAACTATTTCGTATACACCTCGCATAACATCAAGTTTTTGGCGCCGCTGCAGGGGAACATCGAAAGCGAAACGCTATATTCTAAAAAAAAATATTAGTTTTTAAGTAAAAATATAATTTTATATAAGTTTTAAAATACAAAAATATAAAAAAGTATATTTATCTATTTAAGTGTTTAAATTAAAAAAATTTATATTTTATTTATTTATTTAGAGTATAAAATTATTTTTAAAAATATAATTTTAAATATAACCTATATATTAATTTTGTATAAAAAAAAGGTACGATTAGGGTTTGTGTTTAATAATTATTATGTAGCAGCCCAATTTCTTTCCTGGATCCACAGTCCATGCGATCGCATGGCCAGATCAAAGAACCCTCATGCAGTCACTCATGCAGTCGCATGAGGTGAAAAGACAGGTCTGATCCTAGTACGTACGATTAGGGTTTGTGTTTAATAATTATTATTATTAAGTAATTATTAGTTAGGGTTTTAGTTATTTAATCAAATTTTAATTATAGTTTTAATATTAAATTTGTATTTTTCAGTTTTATTTAGTTATTTAGATTAATACTTTTATAAAATAATAATATAAAAATAATATTATTATAAAAATAAGTAATTTTATTATTTTTTGTTTCTTTTTATATTTTGTATCTTTTTATTCATTTAATTCGTAAATTGTATATATATAGTTCGTAATTAGTTTTAAACTTAGTTTTTGCCGTAGTATTTTATAATTCTAGATTTTTAGGCTTTGCCGTAAAATCCCTTAAGTGCTTTTTCTTTAGATTAAGATTTAGGCGCTTTAGAATTTTGCGACACCGTTTTAAGTTTATAGATTTTAGTACCTTTTAAGTTATTGCCGTTTTGGATATAGAATTCCTTTTAAGCTTTAATATATTTAGGCGCAACTTTTTAGAGTTACTTTTTAGACTTTTAAGTTTCAACGTTTTTCTTTCTTATTTTTATTTTTCGACGTTTTTCGACGCGTGCTTTTTCTTTTTCAATTCTACGCTCTAGTTTTTAGGACATAGATTTTTATTTCAAAATTTCAACGAAAAATTATTGTAAGCGATTGAATTAATAGACATTCAAATTTTCTGGTTAATAGTTGGATTTGTTAGTGGCGAGTTGTGGGCTTCCGATTTAAAGGGTCCTGGCTACCTGCTGCATCTATCGGCTATTCGAAACGTGGGCAAAATCAGAAAAGTCTATTAATTTGATAACTTTAATAATTTTTATATTTATAACTAATAAGATATTCAGTGAATGCACCGAGCAAAACGTTCACCACCTTTCATACGTTCACCACCTGTAACTCGATCAAGACATCTAGCCAATATTGTCACCGTTGATTTTTCTTTAGAATCGTCATCTAGTCAACCAAGAACTCCAATTCAATTCTCCGATAATCCATCTTTTGAACCCGACTTCACAATTGAGAACCCGGAGGATATTCAAGGACAATTTCAAGATCCTGAACCACTAATCATTACTCCTGAACTACAAACCGTTAAATCAGAATCCTCTAGTGATTCGTATTCAACAAATTCAATTATGGATGTAACAGAACCTCTAAGTATGGAAGACCGAATGAGAGCCACACGCACGGGCCAAGGTCACGCCATTATTAAGCCAGACATTAATGCGACAGATTATGAAATCAAAGGACAAATCCTACATATGGTAACTAATCAATGCCAATATAGTGGTACACCGAAGGAAGATCCAAACGAACATCTTCCAACCTTTAATAGGATTTGTACTCTATTTAAGATCAGAGAAGTGGAGGATGAACAGATCTATCTCATGTTATTTCCCCGGACTTTAAAGGGAGAAGCCAAAGATTGGTTAGAATCGTTACCTAAAGGGGCGATTGACACATGGGATGTTTTAGTTGAGAAATTTCTTAAAAGATTCTTTTCGGCATCTAAAGCCGTGAGACTTCAAGGAGAAATAGTTACATTTACGCAAAAGCCAAATGAAACACTATATGAGGCGTGGACAAGATTTGGAAAGTTATTGAGAGGATGTCCTCAGCATGGTTTAGACACTTATCAAATAGTACAAATATTCTACCAAGGTATCGACATTGCTACACGAAAAGACATCGACACAGCAGTTGGTGGTTCCATTATGAAGAAAACTGCAACCGAAGCTCACAAAATTATTGATAACACAGCATCCCACTCATATGAGTGGCACCAAAAAAAAGATATCTTTCGTTCATCTAAAGCGGCTAGAGCCGATTCTAGCCATGACTTTGATTCCGTTTCTGTAAAAATAGATGCTTTCGAGAGACGAATGGAAAAGATGACTAAAGATATTCACGAAATACGAATCAACACTTAATGAAAGATTGTCACATTGAGCAAACAATGGAACAACGTGAGAATGTTTCCTATATGAACCAAAGGCCGGAAAATAATTATCAAAATAATTATCAACCACCAAGGCCAAACTTTAATCGAAATCAAAACATTCTTTACAATCCATATGGACCAAACAATAACTCGTACAACCAACAAGGTCCGAATAACCAACCAACTCAAAACAACACTTTCAATCAACAAAGACCTAGCTTGTATAAACCACCACAACAAACCGAAGAGAAAAAGTCAAATCTAGAAGAAATGATGGCAAAGCTAATGGAATCTCAAACACAATTTATTACATCTCAAACCCAAACAAATGAGAGGTTTGATCAGTCATTAAGAACTCAACAAGCTTCCATTTTGAATCTAGAAAAACACGTAGGTACTCTTGCAAGTATGATGAGTGAGAGGGAACAAGGAAAGCTACCGAGTAATACTGAAGTAAATTCTCGAAATGAGAATCTTAATATGGTGTCAACAAATTCTAAAAAACCATCATCAGAAGATGGGAAGGTTTTCGATGTGAGTAACAATGAAGAAGTTACAACACCACCACCACCCGAGTATGTAAAGCCAGTGGTGGCACCATACAAACCACCCATCCCGTTTCCAAGAAAAGGAGTTGAGTATGAGAAAGTAATAGGTAATAAAGTTTGTGATACCTCTGGAAAGAAGAAGAAGAATAAGAAAGTACAAGAAACAAAAACCGTAAAGATAAACCCGGTGAATACAGTTCCACCAAAACTTCAACCCAAAGTGGGTGATCCGGGTGAATTTATTGTTCCTTGTCTACTTAGTGATTGTGTCATGTATGATGCACTAGCAGATTTAGGTGCGAGTGTAAGTGTTATGCCTCTTTCATTATATAAGAGATTAGGAGTAGGTGAGTTAATTCCAACAGAGATGAGTGTTCGAATCTTTGATCAAACCATTAGGCACCCAGTTGGAATTGCTGACAATCTACCCATTCAAGTAGGTAATTTAACCTTTCTAGTCGAATTTATTGTCATTGACATAGAAGAGGACTCAAACATTCCTTTAATTTTAGCTCGACCATTCTTAGCGTCCACTGGGGCGTTATTTGATGTAAGAGAGGGTAGAATAACACTTAGTAATGATGAAAAATCAATCACCTTTGTGAGTCGAAAGACTAAATCTCCACCAACCAAAACCGTTGAACCAACAAAAATGATTGGTAAGAACCATGTTGTTTTACCAACTCCAACGGTAGTGCTTAACAATAATAAAACGCCTAAGTGTGGGGAAGATGAAGTAACACCTAATGATGACTTGATAACAAAGAACCCCGTTGTTGATACGAAATTAAATAACCCCGTTATTAATAGTTCAATGAAGAAACTTATTAAACGGATTCACGATGCTAGAACTAAGGGGAACTTTAAGTATTGTAACAGGTTAGTATCCAATCTATCACCTAAAGAAAAGGTGAAACTAGTTGAATTTGTGGATGTTACACAGGAATCCGACCAATGGCGTAAAGCAAAAGTCACAGATATGCAAGTTGATTATGGCCCAAGAGAAATTGACGATGAAGTTAATCACAATTTCGACACCACAGCTACCTAAGTGTGGGGAGATTCAAATGTTCTAAAAAGAAAACGTTGTCAAGAGTTAGTTGTTCTGTTCTCGTGTAGTTTCGAGAATGGAATCCGATTGGTCTTTTCCACTAGCAGACACTAAAGAACTTGTTTTCTCCCCCCATTCTGAATTTTTGTTTTGTAGGTTTTGTATGAAATTAATTTGCATTTTTAAATTTAATTTTTGTGTGATTTTAAAAAACAAAAATTACTTTATTTCATTAAGTTTAAAAAATGATTTCTAAAATTCATCGTAAGTTGAAGACTAGGTCATGGAACCGAATTTGCTTTACCCGAGGGCGGGGCAAAAAATTTTGTTATCATTATTTTTAATTTTATTGATCTAAAGTATACCAAAAAAAATTTAGAAAACCCAAAAATCTTTGCTTTTAAAACAATCACTTTAAAAACGATAAATTTTAAATTTTGTCGAGGGACGGACTAGGTAAACATACCGAAACTACCTAAAGTAAAAGAAAATAAAAAAAATTATTCATTTAAATTGTTTTAATAAATAAAGGTTTTATAAAAATATATATATATATATAATAAAAATATTATGTATGTTTGTAGTTTATCTTATGTACAAAACATGATAAAACAGTGCACTTTCAAAGACTGACATTAAGTTCAGCAAAAGCTACTAATTTTGACGACATGACGCAAAATATCAAATGTGATATAAAATAATATGTTTGCAAACTCGGTATTTTTAATCACTTTTCTACACTAATCACCCTCATGAATTTATAATTATAATCTGATTTCATGCAAATGAGGGCATTGCATGATCTCAAGTGTGGGGAAGGGTTATAAATTCTCTCGGGTTTACACTTAGTTTATTTGCCAAATTTTGTGAAAATTTGAAAATTTTTCAACTAAATGAATTCAAAATTATGTTTATACATATTTATGAACGATAAAACTAGGCGTTAATACCGTAATTATTGTTACCTCGGAGAGAACATAAATGAAGAAACAACCCAAAACGCTTGAATTCATTTAAAATGGAATAGAAGAGAATAAAAAGGCAAAGAAAAGAATAAATAAAAGCTAAGTGTGGGAAGAATTTACCAAGTTCTTCAAAACATATATCACATATTTGTACAAGATTGTTGCAGGTACTTTTGCTTTGGACTAAACTAATCAGTTTTACCCGATTTATTGTAATACCTTTGAAAGAATAGATGGATCTACACAATGAATCAATTCCATCATTAAAAGGAAGTAAAGTCTTCCGAAAAAGACACGCGCTTCTTGATTTAGGTCAGGAAGTTGTCGTCCAGACCAGCTGTAGGTTGATGAAAAATCTAGAAAAGTCATCTCTAAAATTAGCAGGAAATCCACGGACCTCAGCATCAAATAGGGACGCCAAGTGGTCAGACTTATCCTAACCATGAGAGGATCTGTCTCGTAAAATGGGGAGGGCGCCGTGCAAATTAGCTTGATAAGACTAATGAATCAGACCCTCAGAAAGGATAATCTCCTTAAAGATTAAAAATTAGCTTTTAAGCCTGATATTACTCAATCCTTAAGATTGACCTTAAAGATTGAGAATTACAAACTCATGGAATTTGATGATATCTAAACTCGAGCTTGAACGAGAAAATATTTTGATCAAATTAAAACTGATTTGTTTTCTGAAAACCCTATTTTCAATGCGTTCATTATCATTGAACGTAAAATCCTAAGAATTCACCTGGAATTCATTAGGTCACCTGAACCAAATCGGGTGTCAACCTTAAGAACGGTGGTTGCATAGCATGGTCGAAGACAGGACCTTGTGCCAGACCGAAAAATTATAGGGTGATCTTTACTATTTCTCCAACAAAGGATAGTAATTGCATCCGACACGTTGTGGACCATGAACATCTGCATGTCATTCGACATTGCCTTAACAGTTGCTTGTTCAATGCTTTCCTTTACAACTGGACGGTAGTTTACCGAAAGGTAATATACGGAGCAAGTATACTGGACGTGTTGCTTTTCTAATACAAGGTTAGAAAGTGGGTGACACAAACCGTAAAGTCTTAAGCTAAAATTTTAAAATCCGAAACCCACAAAAACATTATGCAAACACCGGTGAAGGGTTATTCCGGAAAACTTGTCTAGGGTAAAATCTAGAATGAATTTTCAAAAGATCAAATGTTTTCATAAAGATCCAATTTCCTTAAAGGATCTAAATTTTCATAGTCATGTGGGACTGTAGACCACATTGTTACTATCATTGTTTATACCACTGTATCAAAATCACTGATGTATAAAGTGTGAGAATAAAAAAGTGATTCGAGTGAAGTGTGATTTTATTTCAAGTTATGTATTGCTTGAGGACAAGCAACGCTCAAGTGTGGGGATATTTGATAGTGCTCCAAATGAACATATATTTAGGCACGATATCCTTCCAATATGTAAAGTTTTTAGTTGCAATTGTTCTATTTTTATGTAATAATCGTTTAAATAAATAAGTGCGAAGACAAAAGAAGAAAACGAAGATTTGAAGACGCAAACGTCCAAAATGCTCAAACATACAAGTTAAACTCCAAGTGGTTTAATTTATTGATGATCAACATCTAAATATTGACAAGAGTACAAGTTGTGGAACGTAAAGTACAAGATATTAAAGCATACGAAAAGACGTTCGAGAAACCAGAACCGAGACATAAACCAGGCGTAAATGTACGAGACAACGGAGCAAAAATTCCAAGTCAACTATGCACAAGAATGTAATATAATATATATATAATTAATATAAATTATATATATATATATATATATATATATATATATATATATATATATTATATATAATAATATGTCGACAAGCAAGAAAACAAAAAATATGTGAGCTGGATCTGACGGCCATGCGATCGCATGGGAAATAGGTATAAAACCCATGCGAGTGCATGAGCCCATGCGAGTGCATGAGATTTGCACTAAAACCCCATGCACTCGCATGGGCATCAGAATCAGAAAATATGCCTATAAATACCAGGCTTCTGCTCGACGAAAAAACAACACACTTCACACTTATTTTCTTTCTTTCCTCTGTAATATTTATAATTATATTTATAATTATAATTAAGTTTAAGTAAGATTAATAATAAATTATGGTTTAGTTGGGTTATTGTAAGAAATGTTTTACGGGTTTTAAAGTCGGAGTTCTATCCGTGTAACGTTACGCGATTAAATACCACTGTAAGCTATGTTCTTCCTTTTCAAATTAATGTCTCGTAACTAAGTTATTATTATGCTTATTTGAGCCGAAGTAATTGTGATGTTAGATTAAATATTAAGATGGGGTTATTGGATTTTGTACCATAATTAAGGTTTGGACAAAAGACCGACACTTGTAAACATTGGACTATTGACTATTAATAGGTAGGGGGTATTATCTAATTGAATGACAACTCATTGGAACTTGTCGAACCTATCTTCAAATTAGTTAATCTAATAATTATTAAAATGATTATGTATGTCCTATTTAGTGACGTTTATACGACATCTTTTACGATCATCTAATTAATTATTCGGGTTGGGTAATTGATTATTCATTCTGATCAAGTGGGTAAATTAATATTCATATCTCAAAAAAACAGGGGTGGGTTACATACAAGGATAATTGGTGTAATTGTTAACAAAGTATTAAAACCTTGGATTATACGCAGTCGATAACCTGGTGTAATCATTAAACAAAGTATTAAAACCATGTTACAGTTCGAATCCCTAATTAGTTGGAATATTTGACTTCAGGAATAACTTTAATTTGACGAGCATTTTATAATTATGACCGATGGACTATTATGGACAAAAACCAGATAGGTATCAAATAAATCTAAGACAAAGGACAATTAACCCAGATAAATAAATTAAAATCAAAACGTCAAACATCATGATTACGGAAGTTTAAATAAGCATAATTCCTTTATTTTATATCTTATCGCACTTTTAATTATCGTACTTTTTTAATTATCGTAATTTTATTTATCGTCATTTTAATTATCGTACTTTTTAATTATCGCAATTTTATTTACCGTCATTTGATTTATCGCACTTTAATTTATCGCACTTTAATTATCGTTATTTGCTTTATGCTTTAAATTAAATTATATTTATATTTAATATTTTACATTAGGTTTTAATTGCGACTTAAGACATAAAATCGACAAACCGGTCATTAAACGGTAAAACCCCCTTTTATAATAATAATAATATTACTTATATATATATATATATATATATATATATATATATATATATATATATATATATATATATATATATATATACAAATATAGTTTAAAAATATAGCATTAAACTTGGCTAGCTCCCTGCGGAACGAACCGGACTTACTAAAAACTACACTACTGTACGATTAGGTACACTGCCTATAAGTGTTGTAGCAAGGTTTAGGTATATCCACTCTATAAATAAATAAATAACTTGTGTAAAATTGTATCGTATTTAATAGTATTTCGCAATAAAAATATAACTATTTCGTATACACCTCGCATAACATCAATAGGGCTAAAAGAGAAAGAAAATGTGAAGGTAAATGTGGAAAGTAAACAAAAAGTACAATACTTTTATGATATTTCCTTAAACTGTGTGTTTTTTGTCTGTGGATTATTAATATGGGAGGGAGGGAGTAACAAGCAACAATTTTCAGTTAGTTAAAATACTTATCATCTCATGCTATCCTGCCTAATTGCTCTTTTCCTTCAATTTTTCGAGACATGAAAAACTTAACCTAAATTTCACGATCATCCTTAAAACTCAATCAACTATTATATAACAGCCACCACAACTCTCTATCCTTAATTAGTGTTTAAACTTCATCATCATATATATTAACTTCAACCTTAGAGGAGCATGAGGCGGCTACCGGAGGAGAAGTGATGGAGACCAAAGGGGTAAGTGAAGGCATCCGTTTGGTTGAGAACCATTACCGTCCAAGGTCTTCGATTACGTTTTGAATTTACAGATAATTGTTTGAAGATGATGCTAAATTATAATTGTTGTTATTTTTAGTTTATTAGTTGAGGGTTTTTTTTTTCTTTTTTTTTTGTGAAGATGAAATCATGAAATGGCTAAAGGTGGAAATTAAATGTCCATATGGGGACAACAACCCTTTTTTGCATCAATCACACAACTCTTTTGTAAGATGGCTCAAAAAATTAAGTCACAGGTAAATAAGGTAAGGTGGTGACTGAATAAGCCCTCCAGGACAATAATCCCGATTAAGCTAAAAGTAAACAAGCCCTTAATGTATGATAGCACAAACATTAATGTAAATAGATAACCATTTTTTTAAAAAATGGGGTGTGTGAGAGAGAAAGAGAGGAGAGAGAGAGCAAGGAGTGAGAAAACTCATAATCAACAATGAGAGGGCACGACTG
Source organism: Rutidosis leptorrhynchoides (assembly GCF_046630445.1). NCBI lineage: Eukaryota > Viridiplantae > Streptophyta > Magnoliopsida > Asterales > Asteraceae > Rutidosis > Rutidosis leptorrhynchoides. Next base: position 236,756,402 of record NC_092341.1, read on the forward strand.
AAATAGATCGATACAGGGGGGCTTCGGGGACCGATTAAAAAGACTATTTGGAATCCAACTCACATTAATGTTTGGGGTGTGCCGAATTTGTGGCGTTCTTTCCAACCATATGGCGAAATTTGGGATGTTTACATAGCTGGCAAGAGACTTAAGGGAGGGCAACGATTTTCTTTCACCAGATTCAGCCAAGTTCATGATGCAGATGGTATGCTTGCCTCCCTTAAGAACATCATGTTCGAAGGAAACTCTATTAGGGTTTTTAAAGCTTTTAAAAGATGTTCGTGGGAAGATAAGAACTTTCCCAGACTTGAAAGAAATCAGCTTAACCCTAATGTCCAATATGGAAATAACATAAACTACGAGAATGATTTTGGAAATGCGTACAGGGATTGTCACAAGTTCAGTGATGTTACTGCCAACCAAAATTTTGATCTTCGTGAACAACTTAGAAAGACAGATTTAAGAGAAAATCTAAATTAAAAAACAAACAGAAAAGTCGAAAGTACATTGAAGAAAGCCTATGTCAGTCCTGTCAACTGTTATAACCAATTCATTAAGAGATCGTTGATTAGGACACTTAATAATTGGGAAATCATTCCTCAGGTTATTGTTCTTAGTAAGGCTGAAGGTATGACCAACTGTGAGATTAAATACATGGGTGGTATGGAGGTTATGTGGGTGTTTTATTCAACTATTGAAGCTGAGAAGATTATTAACAATAAGGGACATGCGGTTCACCGGTGGTGTAGCTTGGTAAAATTTCTTACAGAACCCTATGTTCAATCCAAAAGGTTAGTGAGACTTAACATTAGACATATGGCGGTGTCTTGTTGGAATGAGGTTTGCTTCAAGGCTGTTGCCAAACTGTGGGGAGAATGTATTGACTTACATAACTGTTCGATCACCCAAGCCCATCAAAGCTTGGATTTAGGGCAGGCTATAATCCTAATAGATAATCAAAGTCCTATTGTTGGGGATGCAATTCTGTATGTTGGCAATAAAGAACATAAAGTTTCAGTCAGTGAAGATTTACATAATGTTATTCCCTTCAACCCGAGGGATGATTATGAGGATCAGGTGGGTACCGTTAACAATCTCCAGGACCAAAATGATAATATAGATGAAGGCGTATTGGTGGAGTCTGAAGATGATGAGGATGAATACATAGATGATACTTTTGGCAACCATGAGGATGATGAAGGAAGTTTGAATTTCTCTAATCCTATGCGTGATGAAGAAGATGAAGTGTGTGTATCTACAGATGAGATTCAGAATAATGAGCAAGGTTTAGATCGTCAAAATTCCCCAGGTTTGAATATTGAGTCCGATATTCCTTTCAAATCTCTAGTTTCCAGGTACAACTTCGGTTGCTCCAGTGGCCGGCGTAAAAATTCCAAAGGAATAGAAGATGAAGAGTCTAATTGACTAGGTATACGGGAACTTTTTGAAGATACCAATGTTGATAACTGTGCTGACAGACCAAACGTGCAAGGGTATAATGATTGTGGTGGGTACCCATGCTGTGGGGAATCCCAAAACCCTAACAATGGTAGGCCCGACCCTAACGGTAAACCGCAGTCTTCCGTTCCCCCAATTCATGGGGGTAATGTTACTCAGTACAGTCCAGATCTAGTTAAAGATACCATGGGCTCTGCAAACCCAAGCCCAATCTAAAAGGATGCTTCTAGCCCAACAAGAGCAAATGTAGGCCACAACAATGATTCACACTCTAACCCCTTGGGCTGTAACCAACAATATTCCAAATCAAGTAGTGGGCTCTTAAATCAAAAACTCTGCCACAGATCCAATCCTTGTAAATCGAAAAAGGGGTTCCGATTTCTTCTGGTACCAAATCGAATGGCGATACGAAAGCAAGAAGCAGAATGTTGGTTGGTGATAAAAGAAAGAAGTGCTGCTGGTCAAGTATGTGTAGCTGGAAAACATCATCGCGTATGTTAAACATCAAGAACAATGCTAGAAATCAAACCCCTGGGAAACATCCCTTACGTTCCAATTGTTCATCCTGTGCAAAGTGTGTACCTATCGAACTTCATCAGACGGGAGCTTCCAAAATAGCATAGCTTTAGGTAAACCTTCACGTTCCTTTAATTTTTTTGAAGCCCGAGAGTACGGAAGTAAACTTGGACTAAGATGAAAGGAGAGGAAATCTACCTAATAGGTGGTTCTCTGATTTCTATTCGTACTGATTTGTTAACAATGAAGATTATCTCGTTTAATGTAAGGGGTTTTCGTTTCGGGAATTCGGTTGATAAGTTTGGTTGGGTTCACAGCTTACTGATTAAATAAAAGCCTAGTTTTATTGCCTTTCACGAAACTAGGTTAAAACAGGTCAATCTCGCCTGAATCCAATCTTTGTGGGGCTTTTTGAATTGTAATTTTGTACAGAAAGAACGTGTAGGTTTAGCAGGTGGACAATTGATTATTCGGAATACTGATTTTTTTATGCTACTGATGTTATCGTGTTTGATTGCGTTTTGGGGGTCCGTGGTGTATGGAAGGCTACCAACTCCCCAGTAAACTTCCTTAATATCCATGGCCCTCAGGACGACATCGGTAAAACTAGATTATGGGAATCGTTATCAAAATTTCTTGGGGTCGACGATGAAGCATGGATATTGTGTGGTGACTTTAACGAGGTTAGGGAAGAGTCGGATAGACTAAATTGTGAATTCATAGAGTACCGGGCAAAATGGTTCAATGATTTTATCTCTAACAACCGCTTGATGGAAATTCCATTAGGTGGTAGAAACTTCACAAGAATTAGCGACGATGGACTGAAATTTAGTAAGATTGATCGTTTCCTATGTACTGAAAAGTTTTTTAGCATGTGGAAGGATGTCTCGGCGGTGGCATTAGAAAGAAAAATCTCGGATCATTGCCCGATCATGTTGAAAGAAGAAGGGAAAAATTTCGGCCCTAAACCTTTTAAGATTTTTTACGTTTAGCTTGATGAAGTAGGTATCGAGGATGTCATCCGCAAAGCATGGGAGATCCTGGTCCCTACTATACACAGAAAAGACTGTACGTTTTGAAATAGATAAAAAAAACGTAAAGAATGCTTTAAAGGAATGGAGTACCAATAAGTTTGGGGGTCTAGACTGTGTGATTGAGGCTTTGAGATTGATGTCCATGAACTATGAGCTAAAAGCAGAAGATAATTGTCTGAATGATGATGAAAGGAAGGTTTGGTTAGATTGTAGGAAGAAGTGGATAGAAAAAGAGAAAGTAAAAACGAGTATGCTAAAACAAAAAGCGCGTGTTAAATGGTGTCTCGAGGGTGATGAAAATACGAAATACTTCCATTCAATTTTAAAACGAAACAATAATAAAAACAACATGAGGGGTTTAAACATTAATGGAGTTTGGAATGAATCGACAAACGATATCAAAGAAGAAGTTTTTCAATCACTTTAAGCATGTTTTTGAGGAAATTGATGGTGAAAGGCTGAGCATGGAAGAACTTAGCTATCCCTTATTATCTTTGGATGATGCAAATGCACTTGAGCTCCCTTTTGAAGAGAAAGAGATCAGAGAAGCGGTCTTTGATTGTGGGAGTACTAAAGCACCCGGTCCTGACGGGTTTAATATGAGATTTCTAAAAAAATATTGGGACATTATTAAGAACGATCTTATTGATGCAATCGGGTGGTTTTGGGATAAATGTGATTTCTCTCGGGGTTGTAATGCATCTTTCGTTACCTTGGTTCCAAAAAAGTACGACCCAATTGGTTTAGGTGATTATCGGCCCATTAGTTTGATCGGAAGTTATTACAAGATCATTGCAAAGATTCTTTCTAATCATCTTCGGAAGGTAATTCCTCATCTCATCGGCTCGGAGCAAAGTGCGTTCCTAAAAGATAGATTCATCCTAGATGGTGTTTTGATTGTAAACGAAAGCATCGAGTTCTTAAAACAAACCAAGAAAAAATGTTTCGTTTTCAAAGTAGATTTCGAAAAGGCTTTTGATTGCCTAAATTGGAATTTCTTGATGGAAGTTATGAAAAGTATAGGCTTCGGGACAAAGTGGAGAAAGTGGATTCTCTCGTGTCTTAAAACTGCTACCATCTCCGTTCTTGTTAATGGATCACCCACCAATGAATTCTCGGCCGAAAGAGGCATTTGTCAAGGTGACCCTTTATCACCTTTTCTTTTCATATTAGTCGCGGAAGGCCTTAACATACTCACGAAGGCCGCAATTGATAATAATTTATTCAAGGGGGTTGAAATTGGTCGTAACAAGATAAAAATCTCTCATCTACAATACGCGAACGATACTCTTTTTTTGGGAGATTGGAGTAGGGCTAACTTACAAAACCTACAAAACCTCCTAAAATGTTTTGAACTAGCTTCCGGTTTAAAGGTCAATTTTCATAAAAGTTGCCTCTACGGGGTTAGTGCCGGTGTTGATGAAACAAACTGGTTTGCTTGTAGTATGGGTTGTCAAATCGGTGCTTTCCCTTTTAAGTACCTTGGTTTGCCTATCGGGGCAAACATGAAAAAAATCTTGTAGTTGGAACCCGGTGATCGAAAAATAAAGTCCAAACTCTGAAATTGGAAAATGCGTTCGATGTCTTTTGGGGAAAAATGGTGCTTATCAAATCGGTCCTAAATAGCCTACCTTTGTATTATTTCTATTGAGAGTGTGAGAAGAGTGTGTTTTTGGGGTGGGTCGGATCTAAACTCTAAGATTCCTTGGGTTAAATGGGATAAAGTTGTTTCTCCTTATGAAAATGGGGGATTAAACTTTGGTCTTTTAAAAAGTAAAAACCTTGCTTTATTGGGAAAGTGGTGGTGGAGGTTTTATACCGAAACCGATTCACTTTGGTCCAAATTGATTCGTAGCATTTATGGTTCTCGTGGTGGTTTGGATCTAGGGAGTGAAGAAATTCGCTCCTTAAAACCATCCATTTGGCGGGATATTCTTTTGGCAGGTACCACTATTGAAGATACAGGTTTAAATTTCAAGAACTCATTCAAAGTTTCTGTGAGCAGCAACTCGTCGAAGGAATTCTGGAACACGAACCGATCTGGCAGCATTCTCAGCAGTAAATTCCCTCGTCTGTTCCAATTAGAAGTGTCGAAACATGCATTCATAAGCAGCCGTCTTCATGTCACTGATTCAGATACTGTTTTTCGAGGCGATTGGAGCAGGGTACCGTCTGGCCACACCGCTAGTGAACTTTCTGAGCTATCTCAAATAATCATTGATTATGTTTTCAACAACAATGGAAAGGACACGTGTGTCTGGTCTAATTCCCACAACGGCTCCTTCACTGTACGATCTCTATCCCTCCTTATCGATAACAAGTTACTTGTGGAACCATTGAACAACATTGAAACAATCCGAAATAATTTTGTTCCAAAAAAAAATTGGAGATCTTTGTATGGCGGGCTCGACAAAAAAGATTTCCCGCTTTGATTGGGCTTAATAAAAGGGGTATTGATTTGCATAGTGTTCGGTGTCCGTTGTGTGATGACGATTTAGAAACCGTAGAACACTCCTTAATTTTCTAAAAGCACGTGATGGAGATTTGGGATCATGTTTTCACGTGGTGGGGCTTCGGTAACATGTCAAATCTAAGCATCAATGAGATTCTCCAAGGTAATTGTACTTCTCCTTCAACGGCTCTCGGTAGTAAAATTTGGCAAGCGGTTGAATGGGTGTGCACCTACTTAATTTGGAGAAATAGGAACGAGAAAGTTTTTCGAGATAGAAGTTGGAACCCTTCGGTAGCCTTGAACGAAATTCAAGTCAAGTCATACGAGTGGATTTCTACAAGGCTAAAGAAACGGAAGATCGATTGGTTATCTTGGCTTAACGATCCAAGTGTTTATCTTAGACTTGTTTAGTTTTTTCGCGCTTTTCTACGGTTTTCTTCCTTTGCAAACCATCGTGTGTTTTGTAAGTGAGCTATGCTCACATATCGTTGTACTATATCTTGAGCTTAATATAATCCTTCTTGCTTTTCAAGATTTCCTCCTGGGCAGCTAGGGATGGCAATGGCCACCCGATCCGGTGGATATCCACCCGATCCACCCGCTTCATGATGGATATGGATGAACTTAAATGGATATGGATACGGATATAGATGAACCTAAATGGATATGGATATGGACATGGATGAAAAGTTTCATCCATGGATATATCCATTACCACCCGAAATACATATACGAATACATTAATATAGATATATACTTGTATATTTACCATTACAAGTTCATTTATCGTTAGATTTACATTTTTTTTTTCAACCCTATAATGAAATAACTATAATATATTACAATAAAGCACGTGTATCTAACAAAATAAACTTACACATGTCATATTTTAGTTTTCATTATCTATGTTTTATAATAAATTTAACAAATATAGTTATATCTCCGACAAAGATTACACATTCTTATGGATATATTATAAGTATGTCATGTTATATTTAATGTTGCTATAATACGGTTTTATTTTAATCGCATATTCGAAAATATTATAATTTTTTTTTAGTATCCATTGGATATCCATTAACCCGCTTAATCCATTGGATATGAATATGGATGGATGACCTGAAACTAAATGGATATGGATATGGATATGGATGAACACATACTAAATAGACATGGATATGGATACGGCATCAACCTATCCATATCCGATCCATTGCCATCTCTATGGGCAGCGATGAAGGCGGGGTCATTATCGCTATATCGGCATAGTCGAAACGGGAGATGATCGCAACAGGTGGTTTAGTCCCCCTCGGGTGATCCCATTTGCTGTTAAAAAAATAATAAATAATTAATGGGTTTAAACTTATGGTGTGACTCGCGAAACATCTCAATAGTCGAGCGAATCAACAGATGATGGATATATTGTTTTTGTTTGTAAACGTTCACATCATTAAAATATAAGTTTAAGATAGATAATATAATAAACAATAAATAAACCAAACCATGGTGCCGTTTGAAACTCTCTCTATCTCAAAAACAGTGCCAGCCGGAATTTTTTGAATTTCTTTTCTCACGCCACCGTTAACCACCGCTCTACTTCTTCCACCTTTTTTCTTTTTCAACTTTTCTACTGTTAATCTTCAATTTTTTGTTTATTCAATTCCTCTCTTCATCATTTCTTTCTTTTTGGCACCCTCTATTCTTTTAATTATGAAATCCTCTGTTTTTTTCCTGAAAGGCCAACGATTTTCTATAAAAAACATCACGAAACATTTACAAGAGTTTGGGGAATTGTCCCCCTAAACAACAATACACATGATAAAATTGGATTGCGAGATGATCAACCCACACGACATAGATTACAATTACATCGACCCTAAGCTAATTTTAAATAAACACAAGGATCGTTTAACCATGACAATAAATCGAAATTCATTCCTTTCGACCTATTGGAGATCCATTCGAAAGATTTAACATGTATTTCATTTAACGCCATCGGAATACTCCATTTTTTCTTTTTGAAGACCATGTCGTTTCGATTAGACCAAATAAGATATGCACTAACCCACTCGACCGCTTGCCATATTTTCTTTCCTTGTGTTGTTGAAGATCTTGGACCATTACCGCAGAGAAATTCATTAAGGCTAAGATCGGACATATTGCCCAAACCCCACCATGAAAACACACGATCCCAAATAGCCATTGTATCTTTACAAAATATTAACGAATGCTCCACGGATTCTAAATCATCATCACAAATTGTACAACATACACTATGAAGGTCTATACCTCGCTTATCAAGTTCAATCATAACGGGCAAATGCTTTTGAAGATATCTCCACACAAATATTTCAATTTTACGAGGAATTGGATTGTTGCGTAAAGTAGGTAGAGGAGAGGAGTTACCCGGAAATAATTGTTCTTGGATAATTGAGGATAGAACCTTTACAGTGAATTTGCCACTTGTGCATAATGACCACAAATATTTATCTCGATATTGTTGTGTAGACACATTTTGCTTTGTTGAAACATTATGACTTTGATCAGAAGCAGGCAAAACAGAGGCAACACCATTTTGACCCGAAGAAATAGCACCATTTTGACACGAAGAAACAACACCAATCTGAGTAGTATCATCCCTATGTTGAGCAGAAATAGAAACAATAGCATTTTGAAAATCAGCAGCAGTGTATTGAGCAGAAACAGCAGCAACATCATGTTGAGCAGTGACATCATCAACATATTGAACAGTAGCACCAACGGTGACCTTGTAACGAAATTTGGACAGCAGATTAGTGAGCCTGTTTAGCTCACCGAGAACTCTTCCACTTAGATTGTGCGACCATTCCCATTGAAACACTTTAGCCACATCAGTAGCTTGGATAATCCGGTTCTTCATCAGCACGTCTTTGTTAATTTCGAGTCTATAAAAGTCTTGGGAATTGGATACGGAGTTTGTTCCCTCCAATCCAATTATCATTCCAAAATGAAGTTGAGGACCCGTCATTTATTTCTTTGACAAAGGAGGATCGTAAGTCAATGTTCATGTCTTGAATATCCACACCTGTAAACAAAATGTTACGCCAAAGGCTTGGTTTTAAAGACCGAATTGCTTCGGCCTCCAATTCCAAACCTCCACAATGACCATAAATACTACGAATAATTCTAGACCAAAGAGAATTGGTTTCGGTATAAAACCTCCACCACCATTTCCCGAGCACAGCAAGATTTTTTGTTTTAAGTAAACAAATGTCCCCCCCCCCCCCGAGTCGTAAGGAGGCACGACATTTTCCCATTTTACCCATGAAATTTTTGACCCTAAATCCGCCCCGCCCCAAAAGAACTTTCTTCTCGTACACTCAATTAATTTCAACACACAAGTGGGGGCACAAAACAACGAGAAAAAGTACAACGAGAGGCTATTCAAGATCGATTCTATAAGAACAATTCTTCCTCCAAAAGACAACGATAATTTATTTTGTCAATAACCGGATACCAACTTGATAATTTATTCATTTTTGCACCGATTGGCAACCCAAAGTAAGTGAACGGGAAAGCACCAACTTGACAATTCAACTTATTGGCAACATAATTTAGCTCATCAACACCTACTCCACACCATAAAGACAACTCTTATGAAAGTTAACCTTGAGCCCCGATGCGAGTTCGAAACACTTTAGTAAATTTTGCAAGCTATACGCGTTTTCTCGACTTCATTCACCTATAAACATAGTGTCATCCTCGTATTGAAGGTGTGACACATTTACTTTATCATTACCAATTTTAACACATTTAAAAAGTTCTTTCTCGGTTGCGGCTTTCGTTAATATATTCAACCCTTCGGTGGTAAGGATAAATAAGAACGAAGAAAGGGGATCCCCTTGATGAATACCACGACCTAATGTGAACTCTTTAGTCGGGGAACCGTTAACAAGAATCAAAATCAAGGCCAACTTTAAACATGAGAAAATCCATTGTCTCCATTTATCACCAAAACCCATACTTTTCATGACTTCCAAGAGAAAATTCCAATTTAGACAATCAAAAGCCTTTTCGAAATCGACCTTAAAAAAGAATGCTTTTTTGCTTTTTTGCCTTTAAGTAGTCGATACTTTCATTAATAATTAGGGCACCATCAAGTATGAAGTGCCCTTTTAAAAAAGCACTTTGCTCCGTCCCGACCAAGTTAGGAATAACCTTCCTCAACCTATTAGATAAGCTTTTTGCCACAATTTTATAAAAACTACTAATCAAGCTTATCGGTCTAAAATCACCGAGACCAAGTGGATCCGCTTTTTTCGGGATTAAAGTGATGAAGGAGGCATTACACCCCCTCGAGAACTCACCTTTTTCCCAAAACCAAACAATTGACTCAACAAGGTCTTTTTTAATTGTCTCCCAAAACTGCTTATAAAAATGCATATTAAACCCGTCGAGCCCGGGAGCTTTCGAACTATCAAATTCAAAAACCGCATCTTTTATCTCTTCTTCTTCAAAACACTTTTTTAGAGCCACGGCTTCGTCTATCGAGATTGTGGGACACCGAAGCTCTTCCATGCTTGGTCTTTCAATTTCCGGTTCTCCGATTTTTTTAAAATGATTGTAAATCTCGTCTTTAATTTCCTCCGGTGTATTATTCCAAACCCCGTTAATGGACAACCCTCTTATATAGCTTTTTTTGTTTTTTCTTCGAATAATAGAGTGGAAAAATTTCGTGTTCTCATCCCTTTCTAGAATCCATTTAACCCTCGACTTTTCTTTGAGCATATTCGTTTTAACTTTCTCTTTCCCCATTAATTGTTTTCTAGTTTCCTGCCACATGATTCTTTCGGCATCACTGATGTTATTACTCTCGGCTTTTAGCTCCAAATTAAGGGCTGTGGACTTTAGATATTCTATTTCTGCAACTAATGAATCAAACATTCGGCTCCAAACTTTCAATACTTTTTTAACACTTTTTAGCTTTCCATGAAAATAACATCTTTCCTGTTAGTCATGCAATCTTTAGAACACGACCATGAATCAGTAACCAACTTTTCAAAACCATCCTCCTTATACCAAGTATCGAAACATTTAAAGGGCTTGGGTCCAAAATTTCTTTCATCGTCCCTAATCATAATTGGACAGTGGTCTGAATGGTTTCTTTCTAACGCGATCGCTGTCAAATCCTTCCATAGATTACAAAAGTTCTCGGATACGAGGAACCTATCTATTTTTCTAAACTTCAAACCATCATCGCTAACCCCAGTGAAATTCCTACCACCTAACGCGATTTCTATCAATCTATTTTTTGATATAAAATCATTAAACCTTCTAGCCCTATATTCTAAGCAATCACAATTCAATCTATCTGACGGTTCCCTAACCTCATTGAAGTCTCCACAAAGAATACAACCATCCCTACTTTGATCAATAAAATTGGAAAGCTCACTCCACAATTTAAATTTACCTACATCATCATGCGAACCATGTATATTTAGCACATTAAACTCAAAACCCGAATCCCTCAAAATACCATGAATACCTATGACCTGATCAAAACTAATAACATCTAAAGCTTCAAAATAGTTTTCATCCCATATCAACAATTGACCACCCGCCATCCCAACCTTTTCTTTTTGCACGAAGTTGCAATTAGAAGAACCCTACATGGATTGAACCCAATTTAGATCCACCACATTTAATCTAGTTTCTTGGAGGACAATTATCGATGGTTTCTCTTTTACAATTAGACTCCTAACCCAACCTACCTTATCTACAGGACCCCCAATACCGAAACCCCTAATGTTCAAAGATATTATCTTCATTGTGAACCACTAAAAAACGAAAGATAGATTCACTTACTGTTGGAGATTACTCTCCTTCCACTTCAGTCCCAGCTTGCATCCATATTCACGTACACTTAATGGATTGACTGAAGATGATGAAGTATCAGAAGAAGATTTACTTGCATTGTTTGAGGTAGACGCATCAACTTTCTTCGCACATGATGAACACTTTGATTTCAATGGTTCGTCTACTTTAGCTCCTCTTGCCATATTTTTGAGGTTTAACATTCTAAACGATGATTTGCATTTTCTAACACAGGACCAACAGCACTTTTTCCCTTTTTGATTCATTCCTTCTAAAAAAATTCCTTTACTCTTTCTTGCTGTTTTCTTTTTAACCGACGGTTTAGGTTTAACAGTAGCACATACACGTTTTTTTTTGGTTGTTTACTTTTGATATTGGGCTCGTCTCTTTGGTTATTATTGATGGGTTTAATTTCTTGAGCATCTATATCTATGACTTTCTCATTCACAATCCTTTCATATGGGCCTGTTCCAGTTGGGCTACTTGCATCATCTTTTGATACACTAGATCTTATTCTCGATGGGCCAGCATGATTGTTTGTACCTGGTGTTTCAAAAACAATATTTGGGCCCATATCCTCCCTATCAAGAAATTCATCAACCGGACTAGAAACCCCATCATCTGTATCTAGGTCTTGCTGCACGTGTGACGAATTGTCCTCCACCTTTTCATCATTGTTCTTGGAATTGGAATAGCCGTTTCTTGCATGGCACAATCATCAAAATTAATTTCTGAAAAGAGATTGCGAATATCGAAACACCCTAACTCCTCATCTTCCTTCTTATCACTATTCCGGTCACAATTCCGGTCACCGTTACCGGAATTACATCTGCCAACAAAACAATTCTCGTTTAACTCATCATCAACTTCATACTCTGATTCAAAGTTGCTAATATCATCATCATCTGTATTTCCATAAGTGTCTTCGATAAATTCATCTTCATCTTCTTCTTTGTTACTCTTAGAATCACTACAAGAAAACTGTTATCTTAGGACCCCCAAAAGGGTCGTAAAAAGCCTATTCTTAGGACCTTTTGCCTCATAGGACCCTCAAACCATTGGACGTATAGGTGGGCGTCGTATCAACCAAAAAGGGTCCTAATGTTTATAGGACCGGTTTCATGAGTCCTATTAATAGCATAAAAAGTGTCCTTATAGAAGACCATCTTAGGACCCTTTATAATATAATCTGATGCATAAATTTGTGTTGTTAGGATCTATTAGGACTCCAAAAAAGTGTACTAATATAATTTAGTACCACAAAAAAGGTCCTAATATAAGTAGATGTTAATTAAGTACCACAAAAAAGGTCCTAATATAATTTAGTACCACAAAAAAGGGTCCTAATATAATTTAGTACCACAAAATAGGGTCATAATATAATTTAGTACCACAAAAAAGGGTCCTAATAAAACTAGATGTTACTTAAGTACTACAGAAAAGGGTCCTAATTCAATTTAGTACCACAAAAAAGGGTCATAAGTTAACTAAATGTTAATTAAGTATCACAAAAAAGAGTCCTAATATAAGTAGATGTTAATTTTGTACCACAAAAAAGGGTCCTGAGATATGTATATGTTAGTACCAAAAAAGGGTCCTAACAAGTAATAGGAGTTCCGGATATCCGGTTCGGATATTCGGGTCGATTTCGGGTTTTAGGCCAGGATATGGTAATTGGGCCTTTCTAGCCCACTTCAGATAATTGGGCCGTTTGGATCTGCTTCAGCTAGCTGGGCCTGTCGCCACGTTTAAGCTTACTGGGCCTTTTGTGCCCGGTAATGCTATTTGGGACTTACGGGCCTGATTCAGCCATTTTGGGCCTTTCGAGCCTGCTTCAGCTATTTGGTCCTTTTGGTACTGGTTCGGATCCAGTTTTCTTTTGCTGCATCAATTTATTATTCATTACAAATTACAAAACAAATATTAATATTGTTGCAATTCAAAAAATATTACAGATTATAGATTACTAATATTGTTTCAACACCACAAATGCAAGAACATGTCCAAGTAACATCAACATATTACAGATCATTATCTCAAACACACAAACTCATAAAACAAATAATATTCATGTTCAAACATTATAATCAAACCGGCCAGCATTACAAAACACACAAACTCTTCAATCCGCCACCAATCTATCTTGATCAGTCATCAAAATCTGCCACCTACAATTAAACCATCTACGTATAAGCATAAAGGTGCACGTTATAAAAATGAATTCATAATTTTAGTACAAAATTAACAAAGACATACCTCGATCAATGCAGTAGGCCAAGCAGTAGACGTACTGATAGTTAAAGCTAAGGGGTATAAAATACTATTAAATTTTAGCAGGAAATACTATTAAATACGATACAATTTTACACAAGATATTTATTTATTTATTGAATGGATATACTTAAACCTTGCTACAACACTTATAGGCAGTGTACCTAATCGTACAGTAGTGTAGTTTTTAGTAAGTCCGGTTCGTTCCACAGGGAATCTTTTTCACAAAGCTTAACGCTATATTAGTTTAAATTATAAAAATACGAATATATATATATATATAAGTAATATTATTATTTTAAAGGGGGGTTTTTACCGTTTAATGACCGGTTTGTCGATTTTAAAACTTTAGTCGCAGTTAAAATCAAATGTAAAATATTAAATAAATAAAAGACTTAATTTAAAGCGTAAAGTAAATAACGATAATGAAATTGCGATAAATAAAAGTGCGATAAAATAAACTTGCGATAATTAAAAAGTACGATAATTAAAAGTGCAATTAAATACAATAACAAAAAATAAAAGTGCGATAATTAGAAGTGCAATTAAATATAAAATAAAGGAAATTAAATATGAAATAAAAGAATTATGCTTATTTAAACTTCCGTAATCATGATGTTTGACGTGTTGATTTTAGTTTTATGCCCATGGGTTAATTGTCCTTTGTCCTGGATTATTTAATATGTCCGTCTGGTTTTTGTCCATAACAGTCCATCAGTCATAAATATAAAGTGCGAGTGTCCTCGTCAAATTATCCTTATACCCGAAGTTAAATATTCCAACTAATTGGGGACTTAAACTGTAACAAGATTTTAATACTTTGTTTAATAATTACACCAGGATGTCGACTGAGTGTAAACCAAGGTTTTAATACTTTGTTATCAATTATGCCAAGTGTCCTTGTACATAATTTCACCCCTGTTTTAATAATTCTAGTGGCTATTAATCCATTCCCGTGTCCGATTAAATGAACGATTATTCGTACATATAAATATCCCGCCCATCGTGTCCGATCGAGTGTATATGGTTATTTATAGGGACGTTCAATTGTAAATCTTTATATTAAAATTAACAAACTATCATTTAGTTAAACAAATATAAAACCCATTAATAGCCCATAGTCTAATTTCCACAAGTGTCGTTCTTTTGTCCAAACCCCAATTATGGTATAAAGCCCAATTACCCAATTTTAGTAATTAGCCCAACATCATGATTACTTCGTTTTAAATAAGCATAATAATAACTTAGCTACGAGACATTAATGTAAAAAGGTTGAACATAACTTACAATGATTAAAAATAGCGTAGCGTTACACGGACAGAATTTCGACTTACACCCTTACAACATTCGCTAACATACCCTTATTATTAGAATTAAAATTAAAATTAAAATTAAAATATAATAAATATAATATATATATATATATATATATATATATATATATATATATATATATATATATATATATTACGTATATAGATAGAGAGATTGATATTATGGATGGATAAATGGTGCACCAAAGCTCGATTTTTATAGGCCTGTGATCTGGAAAAGATGCTCATGCGATCGCATGGATTTATGCCTTCCAGGCCATACGATCGCATGGCCAGCTGGGGAGAGCCACATTTGGTTGTTTTCTTCTACCGACGTTTATTTAAATATAATATAATATATATATATTAATTTTAAGAATTTATTATATATTATATTATATTCATATGCATAGTTGACTTGTAATTTTTAGTCCGTTGCGTCGAGCGTTGAGAGTTGACTCTGGTCCCGGTTCCGGATTTTCGAACGTCCTTGCGAATAATTTAATATCTTGTACTTTGCGTTTTGAATCTTGTACTCTTGTAATTTTGAGACGTTTCTTATCAATAATTGGAACCTTATTGATTGTATTTTGTACTTTTGAGCTTTTTGGTCGTTTGCGTCTTCAATTCGTCGAATCGGTCTTTTGTCTTCACCTTTTATTATTTAAACGAATATCACTTGTAAATAGAACAATTGCAACTAAAAGCTTGTCTTTCTTGAGGAATAATGCTATGAAATATATGTTCGTTTTTAGCATTATCAAATATTCTCACACTTGAGCGTTGCTTGTCCTCAAGCAATATCGTCTTGAAATACTAGAATCACTTCTTTATTCTTCACACTTTGTACATCAGTGATTTCAATACGGTAGTATAAACAATGGTAGTAACGATGTGGTTTACAGTCTCACATGACTTATGAAAATTTAGATCCTTTAGGAAATTGGATCTTTATGAAAACATTTGATTTTTTTTTAAAATTAAATCTAGCTTTTACCCTAGATAAGTTTTCCGGAATAACCCTTCACTGGTGTTTGCAAAATATTTTTGTGGGTTTGGTGGGTTTCAGATTTGAAAATTTTAGCTTAAAACTTGTGGTTTTGTGTCACCCACTTGCTAACCTTGTATTAGGAAAGCAACACGTCCAGTATACTTGCTCCGTATATTACCTTTTGGTAAACTACCGTCCGGTTGTAAAGGAAAGCGTTGAACAAGCAACTGTTAAGGCAATATCCCTTGACATGCTTTTAATTATGATCTATAACGTGTCGGATGCAATTACTATCCTTGGTAGGAGCAATAGTAAAGCTCTCCCTTATGATTTTTCGGTCTGGCATAAGGTCCTATCTTTGACCATGCTATGCAACCACCGTTCTTACGGTTGACGCCCGATTTGGTTCAGGTGACCTAATGAATTCCAGGTGAATTCCTAGGATTTTACGTTCAATGGTAATGAACGCATTGAAAATGGGTTTTCAGAAAACAAATCGGTTTATAATTTGATCAAAATATTTTCTCGTTCAAGCTCGAGTTTAGATATCATTGAATTCCATGAGTTTGTAATTCTCAATCTTTAAGGTCAATCTCTAGGATTGAGTAATATCAATCTTAAAAGCTGATTTTTGATCTTTAAAAGAGATTATCCTTTCTGGGGATCTGATTTATTAGTCTTATCAAGCTAATTTGCACGGTGCCCCCCCATTGTACGAGATAAATCCTTCTCATGGTTAGGATAAATCTGACCACTTGGCGACCTTGTTTTATGCTGAGGTCCGTGGATTTCCTGCTGATTTTAGAGATGACTTTTCTAGATTTTTCATCAACCTACAGCTGGTCTGGACGACAACTTCATGACCTAAATCAAGAAGCGCGTTTCTTTTTCGAAAGACTTTACTTCCTTTTAACGATGGAATTGATTCATCGTGTAGATCCATCTCTTGTTTTCTTTCATCGGGTAAAACAGTTTAGTTTAGACCAAAGCAAAAGTATCTTCAATTATTTGTTACAGAAATATGTGACATATGTTTAAGATAACTTGGTAATTTTCCCACACTTGGCTTTTATTTTCCTTTTTATTGTCCTCTATTCCATTTTAAATGAATTTTAACATTTTGGTTTGTTTCTCAATTTATGTCCTTTCTGAGGTAACAATAATTTCGGTGTTAACACCTAGTTTTATCGTTCATAAATATGTATAAACATGATTTTGAGCTCATTTAATTGAAAATTTTGAAAAATTTTACTAGAATTGGGTAGTCAGTATATAAGACTAGGGCTATTCTTTATCAGAGAGCACTAGATTTTAATACAACTACTACTTTACTAGTATTTCTAATGGTAACCAAGTGTATAAAGTAAAAATTTTTAAAATCCGAAAGAATTTAACCTCTTCCCACACTTAAGATCTTGCAATGCCCTCATTTGCAAGAAATTAGTAATAATTTAAATTATTGAGGGTGATTAGTGTAGAAATGATTAAATTTTACCAAAGTTTCCAAACATATTGGCGTTTGTTTGCTGAATGATAAATGGTGCATATCATTTGTTCATTCCGTCTGTTGTTACATCACATTTATTTATCATCTTGTCATCAAAATTAGTAACTTTTGCTGAACTTAATGCCAGTCTTTGAAAATGCGCTGTTTTACCCTGTTTTGTACAATTTACAATATACATACATACAAATATAAACATGCATGGCAATTTGAAATGGGACATAATATCCTACTTTCAAATCCTAAATGTGAAATATTAGTACACAATAATAATAAAAATGATAAAGATTACATAAGTATATTCAATAACATAAGTTTAAACATGAATAAGTAAAAAGATAAAAACATAAAAATCATATAAATAACCAAATGGAACCAAATCAGTCTGGATAAGGGTTCCAGTTCATCTCATCAGGTGGGTTCCATTGTTGGTTATAGTTGTTCTGATAGGCTTGGTTATAGTCATACCGGTTAAAGGGTGGTCGGATATCGGGGCTGTGTGGCGGAAAATGAGCAGGTCGAGTAGGTACATAGTTATTTGGTACCTGATATGATAGCTGGCTAATGATTTGGTGCTGATGAACTACCCAGCTATCGTGTTGGCATCGCCCATAATCCTCGTATACTTGCTCGGAGTTCCACTGCTCATACATACTATGTCTGGCCGTGTTCGTCATTGCTTCCTCATCTATACGAACGTGGACGTCAAGAATAGCATCTCGAAAGACATCCCTAATGTCTTCTGCCTCCTCCATTTCCTCGTCTGAGCCTCTCTCTACCTGAGGATGAGATCCCTCATAGGGTACTGCCTGGTTACGTCTACTTTTCAATACCTTAGCACCCACATAAACTTTCAATCCTAAAGGCTCAACCTGTTCTCTACAAAGCTGTAATGGACCCCCTTGGTTCCTATCAACACCTAAATACTCTCCATGAGAGTAACAAAAATACCTCCTCCTATTATACTCCCGTCCTGCATTCCCTCTACCATTTTAGATAAATAAAAAGCAACACAGTAAGGGATATTGACAAAGCTTCTAGGATCCCGAATACACTTTAGGTAGAATAAATCATGTAAGGTAATTTTTTCTTTATTATGACCTCTCTGTGTAATCGAGTTAGCCAAAAATCTATGAATAATACGAAGCTCGGCTCTGTCAATATGTGTATAGGAGTGTCCTCATGCTCGTGTAAAAACATCAAAATGTGACATACGCCTCCAAATGGCGTCACGTCAAAGTTACTATCTACCCTTTCACCATAATGAATCAAATTTATACAATCGGGTAATAGCAACTCACCAGGAGTATATATCTGTAAGGCCTTGGCCATGTCCAGCATGGACATTCTGTACATCCTACCGCCAAGGATAAACCTAAGAAATCTTCTATCATCTATTCTAACTATATTTGTATCAAGTGATACAGTACTCATCAACTCAACACACCATTCCTTATATACAGGTCTACGAATGGTGAAAAGACGTTCCCAATCTGTAAAAGAAGAACTGACATACCTTTGTACCAAAAGCTGTCTAACACGGTCAGCTAGATGGACCGTTTCTAAAGGGGCCCAATCGATTACCCTTGGCACCTCTACATTTTTTGTTACCAATTTGAATTTATTCATTTGATATGTCTCGTAATCTCTCCATCTCCTATCAAATCTTAGATTAGGATGCAGAGTGTGCTCAGAAATCGTTGGGAATTCTACTGGCGGCCTCATTGGGAATACTATGAATTCATCAACAAACTGTACCGGATCATAAAAAGGTATGTGCTGATCAGGCTGTTGTTGTGGTTCTTGTTGTGGTTCTTGTTCGTGTTGCATTTCTGATTCTGGTTCTGGTGCTGGTGCTGGTCGTCTAGATGATGATGCTCCTGAACCTCCAGTATCGACTTTCTGCAAAACACATTAAACACAAAATTTGTGCATCCAAATATGCATTAGTGTTATTAAAATAACAACTTAAAACAATCACTATAACATGTTAAATCAAAATTAAACTTATACACATTTTCACAATTTTTCACAATTCTACACTTTTCAAATAAGCACATATGAAAATGTATACAAAATTCATAAGCATTTAACTCAAATAACATGTCAAATTAGTCATTACTAATAATTAAACAAGTCTCAAATGGCAAATATATCAAATTAATCAAGTTCATGAATTTTGGACTTAAAAAGTCCACTTTAATCTCCAAAAATCATGTTTAGGATCAATGTTTGGATCATTTAACTATCTAAACATGTTACACTACTCAATTTAGCAATAATTCATGACAAAAATCGACCATAACCCGTTTATATTAAAAAAAACCCCAAATTGCTCAAAATCACTAACCCTAGATTTCTAAAATTTTTGAAGTTTTTGGCTTCAAATCATGTTAAATAGCATCAATCTAGGTTAAACATGCATAAAATACTAATAATTTAACACTAATTACACTAGAAATTAACAAAATTGCATTAGGTAAAAAAATTTGTAATTATCACAAAAACTAGGAATTTATAGAGTTTAGGGGTGTAATTTTTACCATTTTGCTGAAGAATGAGAATCTAGGCATGATTAAAGCAAGAAAAATGACGAATTACGGTGGAAAATTGGCGAAATTTGGTGAAGATTTGAGAGAGTTTCGTATTTGTGTGTGTGTTGTGTGGAGAAGACAGACCTGCTGTCTGTTTTGAGTCTGACCTGCATTTGGTCCCCATGCGATCGCATGGGTTCCAAGTGCAAACCCCATGCGATCGCATGGGGTGCCGACTACAGTGATTTGGCTTTTTTTTTTTTTTTTTTTTTTAAGGTTATACTTTATAAAACATAAAATTAATAAAATTTTAAAAATTTGTTTCTTTTTAGGATGAGGGCATTTCGGATCGATGTCCTAGTCTGTCCCTCGACAAAATTTTTAAAATTTGTCAAATCAAAGCGCGGTTTTAAATGTAAAGATTTTTGGATTTTTTAATGTTTTTGGCATACTTTAATTCAATAAGATTAAAAATAATGATAATAAAAGTTCTCGTCCCTCCCTCGGGTAAAGCAATTTCGGTTCAACGACCTAGTCTTCAACTCACGACGAATTTTAAAAATCATATTTTTAACTTAGCGAAATAAAGTAAATTTTTGTTTTTAAATTCACACAACTTAAATTTAAAATATGCATAAAATTAAAAATTCACATTTTTTTAAAAATTAAAAATTCACACCAAACTTATATTATATTTTTGTTTTTATACATACAAACTTAAAAATATCAATTGTTCAAATATATACAATTTTAAATATATTAATTTAAAAAGTTACAATATTAATTTAAGATTTATATATTAATTTTAAAAACATGGTAAAAATAAAATTAAAAATTTTTTGGTCTTTTATCCCACTTTAATCAATCAAATATTATCAAAAATATGCGCCCCTCTTTTCGGTAAAGTAATTTCGGTTCCATGACCTAATTTAACTCATGACGAATTTTTGAAATATTTTGGGTTGATTGATTAAAGATATTTATACCTTAAGAATAAACGTTAAATTTCGTAGTGATGTAATAAATTTTTGAATGATATCAATAATTTCGATCGCCAAACCTAATTTTATTCAATACCAATTTAATACTTTATAGCGAACAAATTAGCGTTTATTATCAAAAGGTTAAAAATAAAAATAAAAAATAAAAACTGTACAGACTTACCTGTGAGATAGTATTCTTAGTTATATGATCTATCCCATTCATAAAATAGTCGGTTTAATTGGTTTTCCATAGCTACATAGGCGTAACCTCGAGCATTCAGTGTTTTTTCTTCTAAACATATGAACGGTCCGTCTCTGCATAAAGTAACAAATTCGGTGTTTGAATAGGTTTGATTATTTGAACATTTACCTCCATGTGACCATTTTCCGCATTTGTGACATCTTTCAAGGTGTCGTGCTCTTCTTTTCGCTGCGGATTTTGATTTTCCTTTACCAAATTGTAACTTATTATCTTCGCATCTGGATTCTTTTCTTACTCCGTCCAATCTTTCTCTGATTACTGATACTATTTCACTCGGAAGTGTGTCATTATTACGTTTAGTGATCAAAGCGTGTAGCATTAGACCATGGTTTAGTTCACAGGAAGTCTTCATTTCGTAAAAACCTAAAAAAAAATAAAAATTCAGAATGGCAGGAGAAGACTAGTTCTTTAGGGTCTGCTAGGGAAAGACCATTCGGGTTCCATTTTCGAGAACTACACGAAAACAGAAAATCTAACTCTAACATAAATACATATTATCCTTTAAAGACTTGATTCTCCCCACACTTAGTTAGCTGTGGTATCGAAATTGTGATTAACTTCGTTGTCGACTTCCATCGGATTATCTATGTAATGTTTAACTCTGTGACCATTAACTTTAAATTCAATTCCATTTAAATTTATTAATTCTATCATTCCGTATGGGAAAACTCTTTTGACTATGAATGGTCCAGACCATCTTGATTTCAATTTTCCAGGAAATAGCTTGAATCGTGAAATGAAAAGAAGAACTCTGTCTCCTTCTTTAAATTCTTTTGAACTTCTGATTCTTTTATCATGCCATTTCTTCGTTCTTTCTTTATAGATTAACGAATTTTCGTATGCTTCATGTCTTAATTCTTCTAATTCATTTAGTTGACTTAATCGTAGACATCCAGCTTCATGTAAATCAAGATTACATGTCTTCAAAGCCCAAAATGCTTTGTGTTCAATTTCTACTAGAAGATGACATGCTTTTCCATAAACGAGTCTAAAAGGTGTGGTTCCAATTGGAGTTTTATAGGCTGTTCTAAAAGCCCAGAGTGCATCCTCCAATTTAATGGACCATTTCTTCGGATTTGATCCTACGGTTTTCTCTAGAATACGTTTTAAAGCTTGGTTGGTATTTTCAACTTGTCCACTTGTTTGTGGATGATATGCGGTGAAGATTTTATGAGTTACTCCATATCTTTTAAGAACTTTCTCAAGTTGATTATTACATAAATGAGTTCCCCGATCACTTATTAAAGCTTTCGGTGTTCCAAACCTTGCAAAAAGACGTTTTAAAAAGTTGACTACAACTCGTGCATCGTTAGTTGGGAGAGCTTGTGCTTCCGCCCATTTAGATACATAATCAATGGCGACGAGAATATAGAGATTATTATGAGATTTTGGAAATGGACCCATAAAGTCAATACCCCAAATGTCAAATACTTCACATACTTGAATGACATTTTGTGGCATTTCATCACGTTGACTTATTTTTCCGGACCTTTGACAAGCATCACAGGATTTGCAAAGAAGGTGAGCGTCTTTGTAAATTGTAGGCCAATAGAATCCAGCATCATAAACTTTTCTTGCTGTTAGTTGAGGCCCATAGTGCCCTCCTGTTGGTCCTGTGTGGCAATGGTTTAAAATTTTACTAGCTTCATCTCCAAATACACATCGGCGTATTATTCCATCGGGACAACTTTTAAACAAATGTGGATCTTCCCAGAAATAGTGTTTTATATCACTGAAGAATTTCTTTCGTTTTTGGTACGATAATCCTTTTTCAAGGAATCCACATACTAAGTAGTTTGCATAGTCTGTAAACCATGGAATTTCATTATAATCTATCTTCAATAGATATTCATCAGGAAAGTTGTCTTGTATGGCCGATTCATTTAGAACTTCTAATTCAGGATTTTCAAGACGAGAAAGATGATCAACGGTGAGATTTTCTGCTCCTCTTTTATCTCGGATTTCAATATCAAACTCTTGTAAGAGTAAGATCCAACGGATTAATCTTAGTTTGGCATCTTGTTTCGAAAATATGTATCTAAGAGCAGAATGGTCGGTATAGACCACCGTTTTTGCTAGAACGAGATATGAACGAAATTTGTCAAAAGTAAAGACAATAGCAAGGAGTTCTTTTTCAGTAGTTGTGTAATTTGTTTGTGCTCCTTGTAACGTCTTACTAGCATAATATATAGGTTGAAATCGTTTTTTAATCCTTTGTCCTAAAACGGCTCCCATTGCAAAATCACTTGCATCGCACATTAGTTCAAACCGTAAATTCCAATTCGGTGTTATCATGATCGGCGCATTAGTGAGTTTCTCTTTAAGAATATTAAAAGATTTAATGCATTCATCTGAAATGATGAATGGAGCATCCTTTTCTAGGAGTTTATTCATAGGAGTGGAAATTTTAGAAAAATCTTTTATGAAACGTCGGTAAAAACCGGCATGCTCTAGAAAACTCCTAACTCCTCTAACATTGGTGGGATGTGGAAGTTTAGCAATTACATCTACTTTAGCTCTATCCACTTCAATTCCTTCTTTTGAAATTTTATGTCCAAGAACGATGCCTTCTTTAACCATGAAATGACATTTCTCCCAATTAAGAACTAGATTTGATTGTTCGCATCTAATAAGCATTCATTCCAGATTAACTAGGCATGATTCAAAAGTATCACCGAAGACTGAAAAGTCATCCATGAAAACTTCCATGCATTCTTCTATCATGTCATGAAAAATCGCCATCATGCACCTTTGAAAGGTTGCAGGGGCGTTGCAAAGTCCAAATGGCATGTGTTTGTAAGCAAAAATACCATAAGGGCACGTGAACGTGGTTTTCTCTTGATCTTCGGGTGCTATTGGAATTTGAAAATATCCCGAAAAACCATCAAGAAAACAATAGTAACTGTTTCCGGCTAATCTTTCCAACATTTGATCAATAAAAGGTAAGAGAAAGTGATCTTTTCTGGTGGCGTCATTTAATTTTCTATAATCAATACAAACACGCCATCCTGTTACAGTCCTAGTAGGAATAAGCTCATTTTTTTCATTTGTAATGACAGTCATGCCACCCTTCTTAAGCACGCATTGAACTGGGCTTACCCATGGACTATCAGAAATTGGATAAATTAGACATGCGTCTAGCAGTTTAATAATTTCTTTTTTAACTACATCTTGCATATTAGGATTTAGTCTTCGTTGGCGTTGCACATACGTTTTATGACCTTCTTCCATAAGGATTTTATGTGTGCAATACGAAGGACTTATTCCTTTAATATCATGAATCTTCCATGCAATGGCTGGTTTATGAGCTTTCAACACAGAAATGAGTTGAGATTTTTCATTTTCAGTAAGAGAAGACGATATTATTACAGGTAATCCAGATTCACCATGTAAATAAGCGTATTCCAAATGGTTTGGAAGTGGCTTTAACTCTAATGTCGGAGGTTCTTCTATCGATGATTTATATCGATATCTGTCTTCTTCTTTTAGCATTTGAATTTCTTCTGTTGTTGGTTCATATCCATTTGCTATTAGTGTAGCTAACATTTCAGCTTCATCAATTTGTTCAGTTCCTTCTCCTAAAGAACATTCTCCTGTTCCTTGTAATTCTGGAAATTCTTCTAACAATTATGCATATGAATCTATAGTTTAAATATAATAACATGTATCATCTGCAGATTGCAGTTGTTGCATTGCTCTATCAACTGAAAAAGGTAACACTCTCATCCTCTATACTTAGGGTCAATTTCTTACCGAACATGTCTATCATTGCTTTAGCCGTGTTTAAGAATGGTCTTCCTAATATGAGAGGAACTTGAGAATCTTCTTCCATGTCCAGAACAACAAAATCTACTGAAAATACTAAAGTACCAACTTTAACTAGCATGTTCTCCATTATCCCTCTAGGATATTTTATTGATCGATCGGCTAGTTGTATGCTTATTCTTGTTTGTTTTAATTCTCCAAGGTCTAGTTTAGTGTATAGTGAATACAGCATTAAATTTATACTAGCACCTAAGTCTGCCAATGCTTCTATTGAACTAAGACTACCCAGAAAACATGGAATTGTGAAACTTCCTGGATCAGATAGTTTTTCTGGTATCTTATTCAACAGCACTGCTGAACAATTAGCATTCATAGTAACGGCCGAGAGTTCTTCCATTTTCTTTCTATTTGAGATTAGATCTTTCAGAAATTTAGCATATCTAGGCATTCCTGAAATCACATCAATGAAAGGAAGATTTACATTTATCTGTTTAAACATATCCAAGAATTTGGATTGCTCGGCTTCAAGTTTCTCTTTTTTCATTTTACTCGGGTAAGGAAGTGGTGGTTGGTATGGTTTAACATAAGGTTTATCCTTAACTGTGTTATTTTCATTAACCTTTTCAACTACCGGTTCTTTTTCCTTATCTTGTTCAGGTTGTGGTTCTTGTGAAGTAGGAATAGCTTCAGCAGAAGTTACAGGTATTTCAGGTGGTTTAAGTGTTGTACCACTTCTTGTGGTAATGGCTTTAGCTGTTTCATTCCGGGGGTTTGCATTTGTATCACTAGGTAAACTTCCCGGTTTTCTTTCACCTATTAACCTTGCTAGGTTACTTACTTCTTGTTCCAAGTTTTGAATAGAAGCTTGTTGATTTCTAAATGCTTGAGCATTTTGTTCATTAGTTTGTTTCTGAGATGTGAAAAACTGCGTTTGAGTTTCAACTAGCTTTGTCATCATATCTTCTAAATTCGGCTTTTTATCATCGGTTTGTGGTGGTTTGTTTTGAAAATTAGGTATTTGCTGATTGTAAGTATTATTGGATACTTGTTGATTGTTAGGACCTTGTTGGTTATTGTATGGAATATTTCGATTATAATTCTGGTTTTGATTGTAGATCGGTCTTGGCGGTTGATAATTATTCTGATAATTATTTCCAGGCCTTTGGTTTAGATATGAAACATTCTCTCTTTGTTCCAACGTTAATTCAATACTGAGACAATCTTTTGTCAAATGTGGTCCTCCACACTGCTCACAACTAATTCGTATTGAGTGGATATCTTTAGTCATCTTTTCCATTCATCTCTCGACAACATCTATCTTTGCAGAAATGGAATCTAAGTCATGGCTAGAATCGGCTCTAGCTGCTTTAGATGATCTAACGATATCTTTTTCTTGGTGCCACTCATGTGAGTGGGAAGCAGTGTTATCAATAATTTTGTAAGCATCAGTTTCGGTTTTCTTCATAATGGAACCACCAGCTGCTATATCTATGTCTTTTCTTGTAGTGATGTCGCATCCTTGGTAGAATATTTGTACTATTTGACAGGTGTCTAAACCATGTTGCGGACATCCTCTTAATAACTTTCCAAATCTTGTCCACGCCTCATATAGAGTTTCATTCGGTTTCTGTGTGAACGTAACAATTTCTCCTTGAAGTCTTACGGCTTTAGATGCCGGAAAGAATTGTTTAAGAAATTTTTCAACTAAAACGTCCCATGTATCAATCGCCCCTTCAGGTAACGATTCCAACCAATCTTTGGCTTCTCCCTTTAAAGTCCAGGGAAATAACATGAGATATATCTATTCATCCTCCACTTCTCGGATTTTAAATAGAGTGCAGATCCTATTAAAGGTACGAAGATGTTCATTTGGATCTTCCTTCGGCGCACCACTAAATTGGCATTGATTAGTTACCATGTGTAGAATTTGTCCTTTGATTTCATAATCTGGCGCATTAATGTCTGGATGAGTAATTGCGTGACCTTGGCCAGTGCATTTAGCTCTCATTCGGTCTTCCATACTTAAAGGTTCCAGATTCTCCATAATTGAATTTGTTGAATCGGAATCACTAGAGGATTCTGATTTAATGGTTCGTTCCTCAACAATCTCTGTTTGAATGATTGGTGGTTCCGGAGGAAAATTTAATGGTTCAGGATCTATGAATTGTCCCTGAATATTCCCCGGATTCTCAATTGTGAGGTCGGGTTCAAAAAATGGATTATCGGAAATTTGAATTGGAGTACTTGGTCGACTGGATGACGATTCTAAAGAAAAATCAACGGCGGTAATATTTGCTAGATGTCTTGATCGAGTTACAGGTGGTGAACGTACAAAAGGTGGTGAACGTCTTGCTCGGTGCATTCACTGAATATCCTATTAGTTTTTAAAAGGAAAGAAAAAATTATATAAGTTATCCAATTAATAGACTTTTCTGATTTTGCCCACGTTTCGAATAGCCAAAAGATGCAGCAGAGGGGCAGGATTCATTTGGTCTCAATATAATTGAGGACTGTTTGGCTCCAATAACCCGGTCCACGTACAAATCCAACTATTACTACGAACCAGAAAATTTTGACGTCTATCAATTTAATCACTTAAAATAAATTTTCGTAATTTTAAGAAATTTAGATAAGAAGTAGAATAAAAATCTATGTCCTAAAACTAGAATGGCGAGAAATAAGAAAGAAAAAGAGCGCGTCGAAAAAGGTCGAAAAAGAAAAGATCGAAAAAATAAGAAAGAAAAAGAGTGACTTATAAAACTTAAAAATACTTGACTAACCCAACCGTATTACTATCACTAACTTAAAATTATAATCGCAAATTGAGATTACTAATTGGAATGATAATTGATACATAGGTAAAAGGCGTCTAAAAATATTAAAGCTTACAAGTAAAACTGTATCCCAAATGGCAATATCTTAAAAAGGAACTAAAACTTAAAAAGGCGTCGCAAAATTCTAAAGCACCTATATCTTAGTCTAAAGAAAAAGCACTTAAGGGATTTTACGGCAAAGCCTAAAAATCTAGAACTAAAAATAACTATGGCAAAAACTATGAATTAAAATTAAATACGAGCGAAAAATACAAATATTATGCTAAAAACAATTAAAAAAAATAAAATATAAAAATATACTAAAAGTTGTAAAAAGTACAATTTTTATAAAAATATTATTTTTATATTATTTATTTTATAAAACTATTAATTTTAAAATTTAATTAAACTAATTAAACTAAATAAATAAATTAAATCTAAAAACTAATAACTAATTAAATAATAAAACCTAATTAGGGTTTATTAAATAATAATAATAATACCCCTAATTAATGCAGTTTTAGGGTTGCAGTTGGCGTGTCAGACACTCTCATGCGATCACATGAGTTTATGCCTTCGGGCTCATGCGATCGCATGAGCTGAGGTTTTGGGCCAGGTTATGGACTGCTACAGTAGTAGGCCCGAGTGTTTATATATATATATATATTTTTTTTTCTGTTTTGAATTTTCTGTTTTATATATTTATGTAATATATTTATATAAATTAAATAAAACTTATATTTTTATAAAATAAAGATAAAGAAACTTTTATAGAACTTAAATATTTAACAAACTCTTAAAAATATTTATATTTTTGTTTTCTTTTTATATTTTTGAATATTTAAAACGTATTTTTACAAAAGCGTATTTTTTTTATATGTGTGGCGTTTCGCTTCGTCGTTCCCCGGCAGCGGTGCCAAAAATACTTGATAGTTAAAGCTAAGGGGTATAAAATACTATTAAATTTTAGCAGGAAATACTATTAAATACGATACAATTTTACACAAGATATTTATTTATTTATTGAATGGATATACTTAAACCTTGCTACAACACTTATAGGCAGTGTAGCTAATCGTACAGTAGTGTAGTTTTTAGTAAGTCCGGTTCGTTCCACAGGGAATCTTTTTCACAAAGCTTAACGCTATATTAGTTTAAATTATAAAAATACGAATATATATAAGTAATATTATTATTTTAAAGGGGGTTTTTAACGTTTAATGACCGGTTTGTCGATTTTAAAACTTTAGTCGCAGTTAAAACCAAATGTAAAATATTAAATAAATAAAAGACTTAATTTAAAGCGTAAAGTAAATAACGCTAATGATATTGCGAATATAAAAGTGCGATAAAATAAACTTGCGATAATTAAAAAGTACGATAATTAAAAGTGCAATTAAATACAATAACAAAAAATAAAAGTGCGATAATTAGAAGTGCAATTAAATATAAAATAAAGGAAATTAAATATGAAATAAAAGAATTATGCTTATTTAAACTTCCGTAATCATGATGTTTGACGTGTTGATTTTAGTTTTATGCCCATGGGTTAATTGTCCTTGGTCCTGGATTATTTAATATGTCCGTCTGGTTTTTGTCCATAACAGTCCATCAGTCATAAATATAAAGTGCGAGTGTCCTCGTCAAATTATCCTTATACCTGAAGTTAAATATTCCAACTAATTGAGGACTTAAACTGTAACAAGATTTTAATACTTTGTTTAATAATTACACCAGGATGTCGACTGAGTGTAACCCAAGGTTTTAATACTTTGTTATCAATTATGCCAAGTGTCCTTGTACATAATTTCACCCCTGTTTTAATAATTCTAGTGGCTATTAATCCATTCCCGTGTCGGTTAAATGAACGATTATTCGTACATATAAATATCCCGCCCATCGTTTCAGATCGAGTGTATATGGTTATTTATAGGGACGTTCAATTGTAAATCTTTATATTAAAATTAACAAACTATCATTTAGTTAAACAAATATAAAGCCCATTAATAGCCCATAGTCTAATTTCCACAAGTGTCGTTCTTTTGTCCAAACCCCAATTATGGTACAAAGCCCAATTACCCAATTTTAGTAATTAGCCCAACATCATGATTACTTCGTTTTAAATAAGCATAATAATAACTTAGCTACGAGACATTAATGTAAAAAGGTTGAACATAACTTACAATGATTAAAAATAGCGTAGCGTTACACGGACAGAATTTCGACTTACACCCTTACAACATTCGCTAACATACCCTTATTATTAGAATTAAAATTAAAATTAAAATTAAAATATAATAAATATATATATATATATATATATTACGTATATAGATAGAGAGATTGATATTATGGATGGATAAATGGTGCACCAAAGCTCGATTTTTATAGGCCTGTGATCTAGAAAAGATGCTCATGCGATCGCATGGATTTATGCCTTCCAGGCCATGCGATCGCATGGCCAGCTGGGGAGAGCCACATTTGGTTGTTTTCTTCTGCCGATGTTTATTTAAATATAATATAATATATATATTAATTTTAAGAATTAATTATATATTATATTATATTCATATGCATAGTTGACTTGTAATTTTTAGTCCGTTGCGTCGAGCGTTGAGAGTTGACTCTGGTCCCGGTTCCGGATTTTCGAACGTCCTTGCGAATAATTTAATATCTTGTACTTTGCGTTTTGAATCTTGTACTCTTGTAATTTTGAGACGTTTCTTATCAATAATTGGAACCTTATTGATTGTATTTTGTACTTTTGAGCTTTTTGGTCGTTTGCGTCTTCAATTCGTCGAATCTGTCTTTTATCTTCACCTTTTATTATTTAAACGAATATCACTTGTAAATAGAACAATTGCAACTAAAAGCTTGTCTTTCTTGAGGAATAATGCTATGAAATATATGTTCGTTTTTAGCATTATCACGTACCAATGACGTCATGAATGTATCTCATATGCTCATATGGCCTAAACAAAACTTCATTTTTTTCGATGGCCACTTGAAGCTCTACCTCACACCAACCAGCTCCAAGTTCTGTCTGCAAAACAACCGTAGTTGGATCCATGCTTACCAACTTTCCTCTTGCTACCTTGTTGTTTGAAATGCTTTTCACATACACTTCATCTCTCACCTAAAATTTAGTTTCCAAAAAAAAAAACATTTATGAAGGCTAAAAGGGTAGAAAAACAGTAAGGTAAGCTATTAAATTGAAACATACCTTTAAACATTTAACAACCGAACCATTATTCTGATGACCCGAACCTTCATTCTCAACACCAGAACCATTATTCTTCCGAGCCAACTGGGCTTTTAACCTTGAATTTTCATTCTCAAGTTCTGCCTTATCAGACTTGAGTTGAGCATTCTCCTTACGAATGGCTGACTGACCAGGTACTACGCCCCACAAGTCTTTAGCACGAACGCCAAGCCCATATGTTTGGGCAAAACCAGAATTATTGGGCCCCATTACCTGGGAAAAAACATCGTCTGGTCCAGGTGTATCAGTTTGACCATCCACAAGTTTGCCCGTAAGTTCTTTCATTTGTTTCTGCATAAAAAAATTAATATTTAAACAGGCATATAAATATATGTCATGCAACATATTTCAGTATGACAGAAATAATTCTACTCTGGTATTAGATATATGCAATGCCCAATCAAAGTGTAGCCCAATCACACCCAGATATTCGATATATATCCAATGCTTAACGTATTAATGTTAGACTAGGATTTTGGGATTTCTACATTAATACATAATGAAAAGCAAGTGGTGACTATCAATTGAAGACTCTATTAATATTCACCTCAAATAAATTAGCTAGAAGATTATCAAGTGGTTTATGGTGATTAACATATAAATATACAACTAATTAACTTAAAAGATAAAATAACCCAACTGAAGCGCAGGAACATATCACAAAGGTAAAAGTCACTAAAAGTCTACTTCAAATGCAATAAAAACCTCATAGGTGGTTTATGGTAATTAACATATAAATATACATCTACTGATATCATGTGTAGGATATATTTGATCCACTTTTGATTCTTTCATACATCATAATAGTGTTCGTAAAATTACTTACGAGTACAGTTGCAGCTTCACCATCAGTACTTCCATTTATAAAACACTTCTTAAACATATCGACCCGAGTAGGTTCTCTTCCGAAACTCGTCTGCAATGAGTAAAAATGAGGTAACTATTAACAATGTATATTCAAAAGCTATACTATATTAATAATTTCCCCATGATATTACCTTCAGTTATTCACGGATTCTTGCAAAACTTTTTTTCCCGGTCAATTGTGTGACGAACCAGAAATTTCCGACCAAATTTAAACTTAATCTTTGAATGTTCCGATACGATAAGCAAAGTCTGTAATGTTGAGTCTCGAAAGTTTTGGAATTTAATTCATGTAATCAATTACCCTTTTAACTGTGCTCGACGATTCATGGACAATTGTGTTAATATATATATATATATATATATATATATATATATATATATATATATATATATATATATATATATATATATATATATATATATAACTAAATGTAAGTGTATATATATTTGAAGTAATAAGATACAATTTAATCATTTGAATTGAAATATAATGTAATATATAAAAAATATATAACTAAACTGTTATTAAAATGACATCTGTATATAATTAATATTATAGATATTGTAATGTATATATGAAGTACATTAAAATTAAACATTCAAATATATTATTATATAAAATAAGTATTACATATTTAACAAAATGTAAATTTAATATATTAAATTATATAGTTTAAATATAATTGTTATATTAATTTTTTTATATTATTATTTCTAAAATAAAAGATATAAATATGAGATTTGATATATGTAATTTATTATATTCTAATTACTATTTGTATTATCATTAGATATTATTATTTCCTTTGTTATTAATAAACATTATTTTTATATCATTAATAATATTATTATTATTATCATCTTTATAATTACTATTGAAATCATTTATATTATTATTGTAAATATCATTATTAACATATTTATAAATAATTATCATTAGACTTAATATTAACATTATTGTTATTATATTCGGTAGTATTAGTAAAAGTATAATTATTATTAATACAATTATATTTACAAATTATGAATATTGATTAAATATTGTATATAAAAAATAATAATAAATAAATAAATAAGAAAAAGAATCAGATGCTATTGATATCACTATCTGAATAATCAAACTTGTCTGTTAATCGAATCCATTAAATAAGGTTTAGCCAAAATCCGTTGCATATCAACATCAACTTTTATTTTTTTATTCATTATTATCTTTGTCTGATTCAAGGAACATATTAACTCATTGGTGCTATAAATCAAACTATTACTTTCATATTGTTGACAACTCAATCAACTATCCTCTCTCAATAACAATTACAATTAGTTTGGACAGATTATGAGTGTAAATTTAAAACAGAAAAACCTTTTATAGCTCGTCACCTCTGTTTTACAACTTTTTGGTCATATCTCGAATTCAAATCAATTTTAAAAATGTAATATTGCAGAGTTGTTAGGAATTGTCTTTTAAAGCTACCTGTAAAGTTTCAAAATCCAATTCGTTCTATCGAATTCGAATTTTGAAGTCAAAGTTTTATTTTTCAAAAGTCAAACCTGTGTTCTTCAATCAAATTGAAGTTTTATAGCTCGTTTCTGTCAAAATTGATGATTGAAAAAGTTTTTATGAATCATTTGAAACCAAAATCGTGTTATAACAATCATCTAAAACGCATTAAAAATTGAAAACATAAATTTTTTTTCAAAAGAAACTGCGACAGCATATCTTGCTGTTTCTTCTTCATTTTTTTTATTTTTTTTTATTTTAAGATCACACTGATGGTTTTATTATTGTTTACAAGTCTTAATTGAAGTCACAAAATTCGTTACTTTAGTTTTGGACTCCTCTGGTCGAACTTAATTTTGTGAAGAAAAAGAAAAAATAGAAACAGATTTAGTACGGGTTAAATACAGTGGGTTTTTGATTTAATTCAGAAAAACAAGATAGCGTGAATGGTTAAGGGTATTAGTAAGTATTCAAGAGGTCTCGAGTTCGAGCCCCGGCAAAATTTTTTAAAAAGGCTTACACTTTAAGGTAGTTATTATATTTTTATTATTATTACTTCTTTATTATTATTATTGTTATTATTTTTACTATGATTAATATTATTAATTGTTTTCATGTTAGATGTTATTACTAACAAAATAATCAATAATATAATTTATGATATTATCATTATTATTACTAGTATTATCATTTATAAATTATTAGTATTATCATTACTAATATTATTATTATTATTATTAGTATTATTATTACTGAATTATTATTGTAAGTATTATTATTATAATTTCAAGGATATTAAACATGTTTATAATATATATATATATATATATATATATATATATATATATATATATATATATATATATATATATATATATATATATATATATATATATATATATATATATATATATATATATATATATATATATATATATATATATATATAATAAAAGATGATGTGATAAAGATTATTGAAATTAGTTATAATTATACGAATACATGTAAAATCGTGATTCTGATTACAAATTAATGTTATAAGAAACTATAGTCATTAGTTTATAAATTAAACACGAAGGTTATGATTATTATAACTATGAATATACAGGTTTAATAATATTGTTAAGATTAAAAATATAGAAATTTTGGGATATAAATATTGTTATGAAAATGATTAACATCTTAACTAATGTATATTTTAAAGGAATTATTATAAGTAATATTATCATAGTTATTTTATTACAATTTAGTATTATTATCATTATTAATATCATTATTAACATTATTATTATTATCACTTTTATCATTATTATATAGTGTCAATATTATTACTAATATTAGTATTATCATAATTATTAATTTCAACCATGTGATCCCCATATAAAAATATATTTAACTTAACTATATTAATATTATTATGTACAAAGATGAAAATATATAAATAAATAATGAAACTTATAAATTAATAAATATAAAAATTATATCACTAATACTAATAATATATATATTTAATCAATTACAATTATATATATTAATGAGTATGCAATTGATATAGGTTCGTGAATCCAAGGCCAACCCTGCATTGTTCAGTATCATCGTATGAATATTTTTACTACAAAATATTGTATCGTGAGTTTCATTACTCCCTTTTTATATGTTTTTGGGACTGAGAATACATGCGCTGTTTTTATTAATGTTTTACGAAATAGACACACGTGATCAAAAACTATATTCTATTGTTGGATTATGAATATTAAATATCACCCCTTTTTAGCTTGGTAACCTAATGATTAGGAAATTGGTATGGCCCCTAATCGACGCGAATCTTAAAGATAGATCTATGGACCTCGACAAGTCCCATCCGGGGTACGGATGCTTTAGTACTCTGAGATTATTATTATTATATAGACGAGAGGTTCTGTTTGGGGATATTCTATGCATTAAAGCTAAGTCAGTTATCAAGCTTTCACCATATGAATGAATTTTAATTCGCGGGTTACGCTTGTTATTATGTACTCGGGTTACGTGTACAATTGAATATATGAAATCTTGTGGTCTATTAAAAGGATGGAAATGAATGTCTATGATAAACTAATGAACTCGCCAACCTTTTGGTTGACACTTTAAAGCATGTTTATTCTCAGGTATGAAAGAAATCTTTCGCTATGCATTTGCACATTTTAAGGATATTACTTGGGGTCATTCATGGCATATTTCTAAAGACGTTGCATTTGAGTCGTTGAGTTCATCAAGATTATTATTAAGTCAATTATAGTTAGATAGATATTATGAAATGATATGCATGTCGTCAACTTTTGATGTAAAGAAAGTTTGTCTTTTAAAAACGAATGCAATGTTTGTAAACATATATCATATAGAGGTCAAATACCTCGCGATGTAATCATATGTTATTGTATTCGTCCTTATAGATTAGGACGGGTCACTTCATGTGGTATCAGAGCGGTGGTCTTAGCGAACCAGGTCTGCATTAGTATGTCTAACTGATAGTTTTTATGATGCATTAGTGAGTCCGGACTTCGACCATAGTTGCATGTTAAAAGTTTTGCTTATCATTCCGTGTCGAAAATTACCTGCTTATCATTCTTAGGGAATCACTTGCTTATCATTCTTAGTCTAGACACATCTTACTGTATTAGTGTATCTGCTGATTCATATCTTAGCATATCTGTTATTATTACCTTTGCCTGACAGCTTCCGTAGATTCCTCCATAACTTATGGGATTTTAGTATTATATATGCATATGTAAATTATGTATTGCAGGGTACTAATCTACATCCTATAATCTATTTCTTATCGAAAATCCTTCATCTGATTGTACGAGATGAATCCCTCAACCAGTTCGAGTCCCTCAGATTCGATAGTTATTCCGACATGAATATTCACCTAAGCTCCGAAAGCTATGTAAATGAAATGGATCAACCAACTAGTCATCTTCAATTCTTGATGAATTGGGGATGGGTTCGTAGTCGACCTAATCGATGGAGACGAGAGGAAGGTGATCCTTTCCCTTCCACCAACCGAATTCACCTCTTGGCGATGAACCTGAATCACTTATCGGCGAACCAGTTCGAAACACCATCTTCACTTTCATTTCCAGAGTATCTTGTGACGACCCGAAAATTTCCAACCAAATTTAAACTCAATCCCTATATGATTTCGACACGATAAGCAAAGTCTGTAATAGTGTGTCTTGAAAATTTTGGAACTATGTTCACGTAATCAATTACCCTTTGACTGTGCTCGACGATTCATGAACAATTGCGTATGAATAAATATGTAAACATCTATATATAAATATAAATATAAGTGCATATATAATATTAATAAAGTATACTTTAATCAATTAGAATTAAAAATGTAAAATAACAAGTTAAATAGGTTACCATTAGAATAAATATATATAATTAGATATATGATATTATTATGAATCGGTATATATATATATATATAAAAGATTTCTAATAATAATTATTATATTATAACGTTTATAAAATACATAACTATTAAACATTCAATAGATGTATTCATATAATATAGGATATAATTATTAGTAAATGTAATCACAAGTTGTATTATCAATATGTATATAACTATAAGATAAAATATAGTTACTATATTAGAATAGTTATTATTAAAATAAATATTAATATTAATACCTGTAGTATGAATACAATTATATGATATATATATATATATATATATATATATATATATATATATATATATATATATATATATATATATATATATATATATATATATATATATATATATATATATATTTTTATATATGTATATATCTATTTTTATATATGTATATATAAAATTTGATACAATTAAATCGGTATTATAATAACCATTTTTATTTAAAATTATTATCATTATTACTTTTATCATTAATCTTATTATTATTTGTATTATTTCAATATTATTATTAATATCATTATTAATTCTAACATTGTTTTATTAAGTAATACTTTGATTATTAATAGCATTATTATTATTATTAATTGATATTATTAATATTGTATATTTTTTTATTTCCTTTTATTAGAAAATGTATTATTATTATTTATTATTAGAACTATTATTATTATTATTATATAATTATATTTATTAATTATTAATATTAATATCAATTATAAATAAAATTTTATACATAATCATATTCCTTTTGACATCACGATCGTACTATTATATTTCTCTGTTCCTGTCGGTTATATGGTTCAATTAATCACAAGTAAGTCATACTAACAAACAATTTATGTTATAAATCAATACCTGCTCCATTTTTTTTATTTATTTCTCTGTAGTTGATTGATTTTGTCTATCGATGTTAATTGCCATAAAACTTGACTAAATTCAGTGTTAATTGACACCAATCGACTACATTATCAGTTAACAACTATAAACATTTTTTTTACAGAGTCTAAATTGTCAATTTAAAGAAAATATTGAAGAACACTTGGACAACTGTCCTGTTCGTGCACCATTACCTCAATCACTTCGAATTTGAGTTCAACATCAAAATTTTTTATTGCAGTCTTGTCTGAAATCTTTCACTTAATCTATCTGCACAATCACAGCTCCTAACTCAATGAATTGAATCTAAATTTTTGAAGTCAAACTTAATTTTCAAAAGTCAACAAATTTTGTTCATCGAAAAATTCATGTTCATTTGGATGTTTTAAGTTGAATTGACGATTCAGAAAGTTCCAAGGATCGATTTAGAATACATTTCATTTAGCAATCTTGATCTAAAACGTTTTAGAAATTGATTTTTGATATTGAAATTAGTTGTGTTCTTCGTGACCCTTCAGCGACTGTTTTGGATTTTTATTTTTTTATTGAACGAACGTATTAAATTCTGTTGTTTACAATTAATTTACAAATCCTAAATCAAGATAAGTATTAGCTGTTGAGTGGTTTGGTTCCCGGGCCATTTGAACTAGGAGATGGAAGATGAAGGGATTAATAAAACAACGGGTTAAATGAATCATGTTAGAAAGTTTGATCACAAAGACAGTCTTGGAGTATTGGTTTAGAGTGTGGTTGGGTGAGCGAGAGGTCTCGGGTTCGAGTCCCGTCTCGGGCAGTTTATTCCTTTTTAAAGCTACTAAGGTATAATTTAATGTTATTATTTTTATTATTATGATTGTTATTGTTATCACTATAATTATTATTATTATTATTAGTATTATAGTAATTATTATTATGAATATCATAGATACAAGTATTATAAGTATTACAAAAGGTTAGTATTATTAATTATTATTATCATTAACATAACTTAGGACATTATCATTTTGTTACTAGTATTATCACTCTAAAAGTATTAGCATTATCATTACTAATATTATTATTATTAGTATTACCATTATTGTATTATTGTGATTATTATTATTATTATTATTATTATTATTATTATTATTATTATTATTATTATTATTATTATTATTATTATTATTATTATTATTATTATTATTATTATTATTATTATTATTATTATTATTATTATTATTATTATTATTATGAACATGTTAATAACGTTGATATTTTGAAGTCAACGATAAGTTAATATGGGAAAATTATGGAAAATATTTATAATTATATGAAGAAAGGTACAATTATGAATATGATTATGGATTAAAAAAATAGGAATAACAGTTATAAATCTAGAAATTTAAAAACGAACTTTACGATAAATCTTATTATTATTAATACTGTTATTATTATAGATTATTATAATTACTAAAAGTATCATTATTTTAAATCTACCATTTTTATTAAAACTATTATTTTTGCTATTATTATTATTATTATTATTAATATTAAAATTATTATTACTATTATTATACTTATTCTATTATTATAACGATTAAATTGCAAACAAATAATATATTTAATATACACAATTTAATTTTTTTTAATACTTTTAATTATCTAAAATATGTAAAATGAATATATAATAAAATATATAAGATATTGATATAAAAATCACTAATAAAAAGTATATATATAATTGTTCGATTTCGATTATAGGTTTTAATATATATACAGATGATATAGGTTCGTGAATCCAAGGCCAACCCTGCATTGTTCAATTGTTCAATTTAGTCATATGTATTTTTACTATAAAATACAGTATGGTGAGTTTCATTTGCCTTTTTACCCTTTATATTTTTGTGCTGAGAATACATGCACAATTTTTATAAATGTTTTACGAAATAGACACAAGTAATCGAAACTACATTATATGGTTGAATGATCGAAGCCGAATATGCCCCTTTTTTCTTGGTAACCTAAGAATTAGTAAACCGATCTACTAATTGACGCGAATCCTAAAGATAGATCTATTGGGCCTAACGAACCCCATCCAAAGTACTGGATGCTTTAGTACTTCGAAATCGTTTTTATCATGTCCGAAGGATTTCCCGAAATGATAGGGGATATTCTTATATGCATCTTGTTAATGTCGGTTACCAGGTGTTCACCATATGAATGATTATTTTTGTCTCTATGCATGGGACGTATATTTATGAGAAATGAAAATCTTGTGGTCTATTAAAATGATGGAAATGAATGTTTATGATAAACTAATGAACTCACCAACCTTTTGGTTGACACTTGAAAGCATGTTTATTCTCAGGTATGAAAGAAATCTTCCGCTGTGCATTAGCTCATTTTAAGAATATTACTTGGAGTCATTCATGACATATTTTAAAAGATGTTGCATTCGAGTCGTTGAGTTCATCAAGATTATTACTAAGTCAATTATAGTTGGATATATTAAGAAATGGTATGCATGCCGTCAACTGTCGATCTAATGAAAGTTTGTCTTTTAAAAATGAATGCAATGTTTGTAAAATGTATCATATAGAGGTTAAGTACCTCACGATAAAATCAATTGTAATGTATTCGTCCAGATGGATTAGGACGGGTCATGAAAGTTGGTATCAGAGCGGTGGTCTTAGCGAACCAGGTCTTGCATTAGTGTGTCTAACTGATAGTTATTTAGATGCATTAGTGGGTCTGGACTTCGACCGTGTCTGCATGTTAAAAGTTTTGCTTATCATCTAGTGTCAAAAAATTAATTGCTTATCATTCTTAAAGTCTAGACACGTCTTACTGCCCCTATTGCATAGATAGTGTATAGATTAATTCATATTTTAGCGTATCTGTTATTGTTACCCTTGCCTGACAGCTTCCGTAG
This sequence comes from Rutidosis leptorrhynchoides, assembly GCF_046630445.1. NCBI lineage: Eukaryota > Viridiplantae > Streptophyta > Magnoliopsida > Asterales > Asteraceae > Rutidosis > Rutidosis leptorrhynchoides. The sequence goes on from NC_092341.1 coordinate 236,797,013, forward strand.
ATTCCTCCGTAACTTATGGGATTTTAGTATTATATATGTATATATAAATTATATATTGCAGGGTACTAATTTACATCCTATAATCTATTTCTTATCAAAAATCCTTCATCTGATCCTACGAGATGAATCCCTCAACCAGTTCGAATTCCTCGGATTCCGACAGCTATTCCGATATGGAGTTTCACCTAAGCTCCGAAAGCAGTGTCACCAGAATGAATTAACCAATTCATCTGATGGGTTCGTAGCCTACTTAATCATTGGAGACAAAAAGAAGATGATCCTTTTCATCAACCGAATTCACCTCTTGACAATGAACCTGAAGCGTCAACCGACGAACCTGTTCGAGACACCATTTTCTCTCTCATTTCCGGAGTATCTCGTCATGATCATATACTATCTCAGATTCTAAACCTCATTCATCCGCTCGTCCGAACTGACAATCATCCTGGTATAATAGAAGAAGTCAACGAGCTTCGCGCCCGAGTTGTAGCCTTGGAAAATATAGTGCAAAATGTACCAGCTTTAACAACATCACCGGCACCAACAGTACCACCAACATCAATACCAGTACCATCAACAACACACGCTTCAACATCACAATCTGTACCTCGAGCTTAATCATCATTCTACATCATTCATCTTCGTTCGACATGACGATTATGTAATCTCTAATGTTTTAGAGATTATGTATTCTAGTTCTAACGGTAAAACAAATGAGATTAATATTATATTAACTCTTTAAATCTGTATTACATCTGAAGAAAATATATGTGTATATATGTTTTCATAAAGATTGTAAAAAATAAAAATAAAAAAAAAATTTCTTTCGTACAAACTGTTAATGATGAAAATATTTTAACGGGTAGGTAATACCCGAGGAATATTTAGATCTCCCATTAATAAGTTACACTGTACATTCCTTGGATCTGATTCAACGGTCATTTACTATCCTACTTACATCCACAGATATACGAATCCGTTCACCACAGAATAACCATTTTCCATTCAATTTCATATTTGGATTTTGACTTACCATAATCCAACAAGTGACAGAATGAAGAAAACATTAGACAAAATAAAATTTGTTAGAAACAAACAAATTAACTACGAGAAATTTTGTTAAGAATCCACGCTAACTGTTCCTAGCTAACTGATTACATTTTATTTATCGCAATTTAATTATCGCAATTTATATTCTCGCAATTTTATTTATCGTCATTTAATTTCTGTTATTTATTTTACGCACTTTAAATATCGGGACACGTAGTTTTGACATATCATATCGACGCATCTATATATATTATTTAGAATAAGCATAGACACTCTAATGCTGGAGTTAGCTATACAGGGTTGAGGTTGATTCTACAATAATATATATACTTTGAGTTGTGATCGAGTCTGAGACATGTACACGGGTCACGATACATATTACTTAATTCGAATATTATATATTAAACTATATATAAATTATTGGACTGTTAACTGTGGACTATCGACTGTGGACTGCCAACATTGGACAATTAAAATGAATTAAAATATTGATTATAACATATGAAACTAAACAATTCTTCAAGTTTGCCACTTGATTTCATCTTAAAACTCATTTGTATCTTGAGGATTACAATCTGCGTTCAAACCTTTCATGATTCTTGAAAACACCTCAATCGAGAGGATGAACCAACCCAACTTCATCTACGGAAGAAAAGATTGATACATATAGTTATGCACCTGAAAAACACTTGAAACCTGAGTAAACGTTTAACACGTATCTGTGCTAGCTCCTTTGGCATTGTTATTACTGAAAATAGCATTCTAATTCTTTTTCAAAGTAGTCAGTTTTGTCACAGCTCCAGCAAGTCAACTTCGACTTTTCAGTCGAAACAACCTTATTATAACCTTGATATATACGTTGCCTTTTCGCCATCGTTACCGGGGAACCGCTTATATTCCACCACATTAGCAGTAAACTTATCAGCAACTGTAATGATCTAGGATTTTTCAAAAAATCATTATATTTATTAAAACCCCATCATTTACTCATCTGCATCTTGTAACAAGAATTTTCATACGAATCATCGGGAATTAGCAATCAGTATTTTGAAATCTCGCAGCATGCCTATGCCAACAGTTATATGTGTACATATAACGTCTATCATCTGGACTTACATGCTTGAATGTGAAGTTTCTGAAAAACACCCCGAACTGCGAAGTAGTCCTCAAAATGCTGATGAAGCAGCAAAAACCGTAAACGACCTTAATCGTCGGAAGTTTTATGATAAAGAATAGTATGTTGGAAAAGCTCAGAAAATTTGGAACTGGAAAACGGATTGAGCTAACCATGAAGGAGACTAAGGACAAATACAAGGACCAAACCCTATATTCAAAGAATCCAGGTAATTCTGGATCCGATGAAATCTTTAGAGAATATCCTCCTCCGAAGTCATGTTAAAATCTTGCGGAAAATCTTTCTTCATCAACCACCGAACTTAGAAATTCCAAAATATCATCATAAATATCTTTGATATTTCAGAAGATATTTTCATAAATATTCTCGTCCGAAATTATTCATCTCTTCGTACTATCTCTATTACATCATAAAGGAAACTACTTTAGTTTCTAAAATTCGAGTTTTAATTATGAATGATTTTGAAGTAGTGTTGGAAATTGGTGCATGAGTTAGTATAATATAATGACACTTGATCAACGTGATTATATTACAGTAAGTCATGCTGAGTTTCTAATGGAACGTGATGATTCACAGGCCATAACATCATCATGTGCCATGTTACATAACTCTTTCATTCTGCTTAACTTCTGAACATATCAAGAAAATATATTCTTGATAGTTCTATTCTCAGTAATTCTGGTAATTTGACAAATCAAATTGTGCGATTATGTTCTTACTTGTTTAGAACATTAAGTTCATTCGAAACTTCATACTTAAGAACTTTGGACTGTTACTCGTTTTACTAGAGATCGAGAGGAGAATAAAAAGGCAAAGAGCTCCAAAACATAATGGAAGATACAAAACTCGACAACAACACCGAAATCACAAACCGTGTACATTAATACGAATAGCAATATAAAGACACGGGAGTATGATAAGCAAAATAACCCTAAGAACGAAGTAAAAGTAAACATATTCCTCCGGTGGTAGATGAAAAAGGAGAATGATCGATATGAAGGTCAGGAATATAGCTAGAATTAAAACTGGATGAAGCATATTGACTAATGATTTGAAAGTATGAATTAAAATATAGAAAATGGGAGTGGTGAGAATAATGGAACGGAAGAGTTTAATTTATAATGGAAATATCAGACAGAGTAATCGAGGCAGATCACCGTATGTAATTATAGAGATCCTAATTTCCTTAAATCGCGAAGAATCAGATCTTATAGATTTTCAAGATTTTCTTTTGAATCTCTTGAATTCCGGAATTCAACCCTCTACGTCAAAAGTTAAAACACGCCTTATTTTCTAAATTCAATCAAGACAACGTCAAAAGTTAAAACGAAACTTTATTTATTCATTTCACTCTTTTGTGATAGCTTCATTCGTACTCTTCGAATAATTGAATTGTTTTATTGTTTTATCTATATTACTCAATGATGATAAAACTCTATTTATCAACTCATATTCGTCATGAAAACATTTTTATTGTTAGCCATGACGACCTCACTCAAATTTTGGGACGAAATTTCTTTAACGGGTAGGTACTGTGACGACCCGGAAATTTCCAACCAAATTTAAACTCAATCCCTATATGATTTCCACATGATAAGCAAAGTCTGTAATAGTGTGTCTCGAAAATTTTGGAACTATGTTCACGTAATCAATTACCCTTTGACTGTGCTCGACGATTCACGAACAATTGCGTATGAATATATATGTAAACATCTATATATAAATATAAATATAAGTGCATATATAATATTAATAAAGTATACTTTAATTAATTAGAATTAAAAATGTAAAATAACAAGTTAAATAGGTTACCATTAGAATAAATATATATAATTAGATATATGATATTATTATGAATCGGTATATATATATATATATATATATATATATATATATATATATATATATATATATATATATATATATATAAAAGATTTCTAATAATAATTATTATATTATAATGTTTATAAAATACATAACTATTAAAGATTCAATAGATGTATTCATATAATATAGGATATAATTATTAGTAAATGTAATCACAAGTTGTATTATCAATATGTATATAACTATAAGATAAAATATAGTTACTATATTAGAATAGTTATTATTAAAATAAATATTAATATTAATACCAGTAGTATGAATACAATTATACACACACACATACACACACACACACACACACACATATATATATATATATATATATATATATATATATATATATATATATATATATATATAAAATTTGATACAATTAAATCGGTATTATAATAACCATTTTCATTTAAAATTATTATCATTATTACTTTGATCATTAATTGTGAAGACCTGGGAATTTCTGACCAAATTTAAACTTAATCTTAATATAAACTCCGACACGATAAGCAAAGTCTGTAATATTGAAGTCTCAAAAAACTTTGAACTGTGTTCATGTATACATTTGATCTCTGACAAATCCCGACGATTCACGAACCTATAAACGCAATATGGAAATTTGCATGTAATTAACTATACATATACATAATTAGATATTGTTTAATACTCATTATTATATAAAATATATTATATAATTATATTACATAATTGATAATATGTAATACTAATATATTAAGTATAATTGTTACAATAATATTATTACTTTCTTTATTATTACAATATATATCCGAATTAATAATATTATGATATAAATATGAACTTTTATTATCATTTTTATTATTATTATTATCATTATCCCTACTATTATTAGTGTAATAACTTTAGTTTTATCAATATTATTACTACTATTATTAATATCATTATTAAATATTAACATTATCATTATTAATAATTATTAATAATATTATTATTATTATTATTTATCATTAATATTAATGGAATTATTATTATTAATATTTATTTATTTAAACACGAATTAAAAGAGTGAATCACTTGCAGATCCTTTACAACTGTATTTGATTGGTACTTTGGACTCTAATCTGATTACTACTCGAATTCCATCTGTAAGAAAACAAATTCTGTTTAGAGTCCACATCAAACTTTATTTTTTTCTTTATTGATTTATTTCGTACGATTAAAATCCTTATCCAACTATAGGAAATTTCTTCTATATTCAGGATAGTACAAATCACTGTTCAGGATAGTACAAATCATGACCTTAATGACAGTAAATCTGTTAGTTGTTGCAATCAGACTTTTATTTTTATTTTTCTTGTTTGTTCGTTCTTCTGCTGGATTCCTTGTGTCGATCCATCAATCTACCATAAAGTAATAGATGTGCTCAATAATATGGATTAACTCATTCGTTTTCTTCACCCTCCATATCCATTACAACACCACTCTCGTCACGTTTTCCCAGCTCCTGCTTATGTTTCTTGATTCATTAGAGTAACACCATAATCGCCACAATCACTGCAACTACCTATATTTTTATTACTTTCCAGCTAATCGAACACTTGTTTTTTGTTCCTACTTGAATCACGAAACCATTACCTTAACTCATTTTTGCTGCTGCAGTATTTTATGATTTCTGTTCTAATCGAAAAATCGCACAAAGCATTACCTTTCACCACCACAAACACCCTCCTTGATCACCACCTTTACGATCATCTTGGAACGTCATCATCATTGAAGACCACAACACCACGATTCAACCTGTAACCATCATTAGTACAGCCTAATTAAAAATTTCTGCTGCGTTTTTGATTCTGTGGAACAGCGAGTTAAATAAACCAACGATATATATATATATATATATATATATATATATATATATATATATATATATATATATATATATATATATATATTTTTGTGTTTGCTTTGTTTCTAAATGCAACAAATACAAAATGATTGATATATAATGATGAGGAAATATGGTGGATACAGCTGTGTTATTATTCGTTGCAGCTTGTGTGTCCATTTCTAATTATGATAACATCACGATCCCACTCTAGCCCCACGAATTCACTTTTAGGATATGAGTTGTTAAAGCTATAAGGCTCGATTTATTATTGGGATTATTATGGATTAGTTTAATTGCTGTTGGGCCATGATGATAGTATGTTGGGGCCTGGTGTCGTTTCTTTTTGGTCAAAGAGGTTGGAACTCGTTCGTTAATAGCTGCTTTACAGCAACGTTTATATTTTTTTTTTAAACTAGATACATAAAAAGGAAGGGTGATGATATGATACTAAGATGATGAAGGCATATTGATAATGATAATGATACGGTTATGATGATCATCATGATTATTATGATGATGGTTAAGATAGACGTAAGATGATGATTGTGATGTTAAGATACGAAGTTGTAAAGATGGAGTTATAGAGATGCTGACAATAATAGATAATGATGATGTTGAGAAGATGGTAATGAAAGAAATTGTTGACAAATGAAGACTGTGTTCTTTCAATTTGTTTTCCTCTTTTCTCCTGGCGAACTCATAATTAGATTAGGGTATATATATTGGGCTACTGGTTCACTGTAATTGGGTTGCTACAATTCAGTTTAAAATTGGGCCGAATTTGAACTTGGGCCGAAATCAATCTCAAAATCCTGTTGGGCCAAGAATTACGGCCTATATAGATTTAGTTTAGTGTATTAAATAGAAAAACTGAGATAGCGGATTGGTTAAGGGGTGTTTTGGTTAAGCGAGAGGTTGTGGGTTCGAGTCCGGGCAATGCCATTTCATTCTTTTTTAAGGCTATTTTATGTGAGGTAGTAATTTTATTATTATTATTATTATTATTATTATTATTATTATTATTATTATTATTATTATTATTATTATTATTATTATTATTATTATATTATTATTATTATTATTATTATTATTATTATTATTGTTAATTATTAAGAATGTTATGATTATTATTATTAGTATCAAGTATTATTATTTCATATTATTATAAGCATTATTATTATTATTATTATTATTATTATTATTATTATTATTATTATTATTATTATTATTATTATTATTATTATTATTATTATTATTATTATAACTAGTATTAGAGTAAGAGTTATTAGTAATATGATTAGGATTATTGATATTAGTAAAACTATTAGTAGTATCATTATTATTAAACTTATCTTTTCATAAAATTTCTAGTGTTACTAAAAGTATCATTATTATTATTAGTAAAATTATTATTTTTATAGTTATTATTATTAGTGTTCATTATTATTAAAATTAACATTTTAATTAAAAGTATCATTTTTACTAAAGTTACCATCTTTATTATTAATACTAAAAGTATAAATTTTAACTCTATTATCATTATTATTATTTTTATCATTACTAATATTATTTTAGTATTATTGTAATATAAATATATACAAAAATATATTTGATACACATAACATAACAAAATTTATATTTTTTATTTATTTTAAATACATAAAAATGAATATATGAAAACATATAGGTTATTAACATAAAAATGATATAAATTTGTTCGATTACAATATGGGTGTTAATATATACATAAATGATATAGGTTCGTGAATCCGAGGTCAACCCTACACTTGTTAAATGACGTCATATGTATTTTTACTACAAAATACAGTATGGTGAGTTCATTTGCTCCCATTTACTCTTTACATTTTTGGAACTGAGAATACATGCGCTGTTTTTACAACTGCTTTATTAAATGCTGTAGAAATATATTTTGAACTGCGAATACATGAAATGCTTTTATAAATGTTTGACGAGATAGACACAAGCAAAACATTCCTCGAATGAATTATTATGCAGACAGAAGTTCTGTGAATTATTGTTGAATTATGTGGATATGATAATTGCCACCATTGAATTATGTGGACATGATAATTGCCACCATTGAATTATGTGGACATGATAATTACCACCAATTGATATGAATGTTATGTATCGAGAGAATGATTTTATACACAGGTTATGTGTATGTTATTTTGTGCACAAGATATGTGTACGGTTACTAAGATTATGAAAAATGGTTTCGTACACGAGAAAGGTGTACTGTATTTAAAAGATATCGCATGTGCATTACAGGTGGGTATAGGATTCGGGCCCATTTGTACCATGCAGGATTTAAATCTTGTGGTCTATCAAAATGATGAATTTTATTGTTTTATGATAAACTTATGAACTCACCAACCTTTTGGTTGACACTTGAAAGCATGTTTATTCTCAAGTATAAAAGAAACATTCCGATGTGCATTTGCTCATTTTAAAGATAGTATTTGGAGTCGATCATCGCAATGGAACCAGTTGTTGGTGACCTCATACAGATGGATTAGGACGGGTCCTTTCAGTTGGTATCAGAGCGGTGGTCTTAGCGAATCAGGTCTTGCATTAGTGTGTCTAACTGATAGTCGTTAGGATGCATTAGTGAGTCTGGACTTCGACTGTGTCTGCATGTCAAAAGTTTTGCTTATCATTTCTAGTCGAAAATCATCTGCTTATCATCCTTAGGAAATTACCTGCTTATCATTCTTAGTCTAGACACATCTTACTGCAATGATTGCATGAATAGTGTATAGACAAAATTCGTATCTTAGCGTATCTGCTAATTCATATCTTAGCATATCTATTACTATAACTTTGCCTGACAACTTCCGTAGATTCCTCCGTAACTTATGGGATTTTAGTATTATATATGCATATGTAAATTATGTATTGCAGAGTACTAATCTACATCCTATAATCTAATTCTTATCGAAAATCCTTCATCTAATTGTACGAGATGAATTCCTCAACCAGTTCGAGTTTCTCAAATTTCGATAGCTATTCTGATAGTTATTCCGACAGCTATTCCGACATGGATATTCACCTAAGCTCCGAAAGCAGTATAACCAGAATGAATCAACCAATCATCCAACCCCAATTCATCTGATGGGTTTGTAGTCGACTTAATCAATGGAGACGCGAAGAAGGCGATCCCTTCCACCAACTGAATTCACCGATTGGCGAAGAACCTGAAGCACTTACCGGCTAACATATCTGAAACACCATTTTCACCCTCATTTCCCGAATATCTCGCCACGACTATATCATAACTAAGATTCTAAACCTTATTCATCCGCTCGTTCCGACCGACAATCATCCCAAAATAATAGAAGGAGTTAGCGAACTTCGCGCTCGAGTAATCAATTTGGAGAATATGGTGCAAAATCTACCAGCTTCAGCAACATCACCGACACCAGTACCATCAACAATTCATGCCTCAACATCTCATTCTGTACCTCGAGTATAATCATTGTTCTACATGACGTTCTACATTATTTATCTTCGTTTGACATGGCAATTATGTAATCTCTAATATTTTAGAGATTATATATTCTTGTTTTAACGATAAATCAAATGAGTTTAATATCATATTAACTCATTAAATCCATGATTATATCTGAAGAAAATATATATGTATATATGTTTTCTTAAAGATTGTAATTAAAAATTCTTTTGTACAAACTGTTAATGTTGAAGATATTTTAACGGGTAGGTAATACCCGAGGAATATTTAGATTTCACATTAATAAAGTTACACTGTATATTCTCTGAATCTGATTCAACAGTCATTTACAATCCTACTTACATCCATCGATATACGTATCCGTTCACCACAGAATAACCATTTTCATTCAATTTCATATTTGGATTTTGACCTATCAGAATTCTACAAGTGGCATAAGGAAGAAAATATTGGACAAAATAAAATTTGTTAGAAACAAACAAATTAACTATGATAAATTTTGTTAAGAATCCACGCTAACAAAATCCTAGCTAACTGTTCCTAGTTAACTGTTAATTCCTTGTTGTACATTTAATTATCGCAATTTATTTTATCGCAATTTAATTCTTGCAATTTTAATTATTGTCATTTACATTCTGTTATTTATTTTACGCACTTTATTTATCGTCATTTAATTTCTGTTATTTATTTTACGCACTTTAAATATCGGGACACGTATACAAGGTTTTGACATATCATATCGACGCATCTATATATATTATTTGGAATAACCATAGACACTCTATATGGAGTAATGTTGGAGTTAGCTATACAGGGTTGAGGTTGATTCTACAATAATATATATAGTTTGAGTTGTGATCGAGTCTGAGACATGTACACGGGTCACGATACGTATTAATTAATTCGAATATTATATATTAAACTATATATGAATTATTGGACTATTACTGTGGACTATCGACTGTGGACTAAGAACATTGGACAATTAAAATAAATTAAAATATTAATTATAACATATGAAACTAAACATTTCTTCAAGTTTGCCACTTGATTTCATCTTAAACCTCATTTGTATCTTGACGATTACAATCTGCGTTCAAACCTTTCATGATTCTTGAAAATACCTCAATCGAGAGGATGAACCAACCGCACTTCATCTATGGAAGAAAAGAGTGAGGCATATAGCTATGCACCTGAAAAATTCTCGAAACCTGAGTAAACGTTTAACGTATATCTGTGCTAGCTCCTTTGGCGTTATTATTACCGAAATTAACCTTGCAACTCCTATTCGAGATAGCTAATTTTGTCACAGCTCCAGCAAATCAACTTCGACTTTTCATTCGAAACAACCTTATTATAATCTTGATTTATATGCGTATTTTTTTGTTGTTACCGGGGAACCTTTTATATTCCACCATATTACCAACAGATGTACCAGCAACCTCGTTGCTCCTTGGCTTAAATCTCCCCGACAAATCACTATACTTATCTATTGAAGTCTCATCATGTACTCATCCGCACCTTGTAACAAGAATTGGCATACCAATTACCAGGAATTAGCAAATATGTATTATGAGTCTCACAACGTTTCCATATCAATAGTTATATGTATCCATATAACATTTACCTGTTAGAACTATGACCTTTCATTTTGAAATTGTGAAAAGCACTCAGTCTGCAAAGCAATACTCTGAATGTTGAAAAAGCTGAATGAAGCAGCAGAAACCGTAGACAACCGTAAACGACCTTAATTATCGGAAGTATGATGATAAAGAATAGTATGTTGGAAAAGCTCAGAAAAGTTAGAACTGAAAAATGGATTGAGCTAACCACGAAGGAGACCAAGGACAAATACAAGTACCATACGCTATATTCAAAGAATCTAAGTAATTGTAGATCCGTTGAAATCTTTAGAGAATACCGTGCTCCGAAGTCATGCTAAAAATCTTGCGGAAAATTTTTCTTCATCAACCTTCGAACTTAGAAATTCCAAAATATCATCATAAATATCTTCGATATTTCTGAGGATATTTTCATAAATATTCTTTTCCGAAATTATCTACCTCTTCGTGTTTTCTGTATTCCATTATATTGGAAACTTCTATAAAATCGAAGTATAAATTATGAATGTATTGTGGAGAAGTGTTGGGAATTGAAGCATGAGTTAGTATAATATAATGGCGCTTGGCCAACGTGATTATATTACAATAAGTCATGCTGAGTTTCTAATGAAACATGATGATGGTTCACAGTAGATCATACCATCATCATGTGTCATATTACATAACTCTTTCATTCTGCTTAACCTCTGAACATATCAAGAAAATATATTCTTGATAGTTCTATTCTCAGTGAATCTGGTAATTTGACAATTCAAATTGTGCTATTACGTTCTTTCTTGATTAGAACATTAAGTTCATTCGAAACTCCATACTTACGAATTCTGGACCGTTACTCGCTTTACTAGAGGCCGAGAAGAGAAGAAAAAGGTAAAGAACTTCGAAACATAAGGGAAAATATAAAGCCCAATAACAACACGGAGATTACAAACCGTGGATATTAATACGAATAGCAATATAAAGACACTGTATAATTAAGAATAGTATCACCTCAAGGTAATAGTAGAAGTAAGCAGATTTAAAATTTTTCTGGTGGAAGATTAAAAAGAAGAATGACAGAAATGATAATTAGAAAAATATCAAGGATTAGAACGGGATTAAGCATTTTCACAATCTTTTGTATTTGGGAATTGAGTATAGGAATGGTGAGAATAATGGAACAGAAGAGTTAAATTTATAATGGAAGTATCAGACAGAGTAATCGAGGCAGATCATCGTATTTATTTATAGAGATCTTAATTTCTTTATTCACCGAAGAATCAAATCTTATAGATCTCGAAGATTTTTCTTTTAAATCCCTTGAATTCCGGAATTCAATCGACACGACGTCAAAAGTTAAGACGAACCTTATTTTCTAAATTCAATCAAGACAACGTCAAAAGTTAAGACGCACCTTATTTTCTAAAACCAACCGTGACTACGTCACCAGTTAAGACGAATTCCTATTCCTCATTTCACTCTGTTATAATAGCTTCAACCATACGTTTCGAATAAACGAATTGTTTATTCCATATTACTTACTGATGATAAAACTTTATTCATCAGCTCATATTGTCATGAAAATATTTTTATTGTTAACCATGACCACCACACTCAAATTTAGGGACGAAATTTCTTTAACGGGTAGGTACTGTGACGACCCGGGAATTTCTGACCAAATTTAAACTTAATCTTTATATAAACTCCGACACGATAAGCAAAGTCTGTAATATTGAAGTCTCAAAAACTTTGAACTGTGTTCATGTATACATTTGATCTCTGACAAATCCCGATGATTCACGAACTTATAAACGCAATATGGAAATTTACATGTAATTAACTATACATATACATAATTAGATATTGTTTAATACTCATTATTATATAAAATATATTATATAATTATATTACATAATTGATAATATGTAATACTAATATATTAAGTATAATTATTACAATAATATTATTACTTTCTTTATTATTATAATATATATCCGAATTAATAATATTATGATATAAATATGAACTTTTATTATCATTTTTATTATTATTATTATCATTATCCCTATTATTATTAGTGTAATAACTTTAGTTTTATCAATATTATTACTACTATTATTAATATCATTATTAAATATTAACATTATCATTATTAATAATTATTAATAATATTATTATTATTATTATTATTATTATTTACCATTAATATTAATGGAATTATTATTATTAATATTTATTTATTTAAACACGAATTAAAAGAGTGAATCACTTGCAGATCCTTTACAACTGTATTTGATTGGTACTTTGGACTCTAATCTGATTACTACTCGAATTCCATCTGTAAGAAAACAAATTCTGTTTAGAGTCCACATCAAACTTTATTTTTTTCTTTATTGATTTATTTCGTACGATTAAAATCCTTATCCAACTATAGGAAATTTCTTCTCTGTTCAGGATAGTACAAATCACTATTCAGGATAGTACAAATCACGACCTTAATGACAGTAAATCTGTTAGTTGTTGCAATCAGACTTTTATTTTTTGTTTTTCTTGTTTGTTCGTTCTTCTGCTGGATTCCTTGTGTCGATCCATCAATCTACCATAAAGTAATAGATGTGCTCAATAATATGGATTAACTCATTCGTTTTCTTCACCCTCCATATCCATTACAACACCACTCTCGTCACCTTTTCCAAGCTCCTGCTTATGTTTCTTGATTCATTTGAGTAACACCATAATGGCCACAATCACTGCAACTACCTATATTTCTATTACTTTCCAGCTAATCGAACACTTGTTTTCTGTTCCTACTTGAATCACGAAACCATTACCTTAACTCATTGTTGCTGCTGCAGTATATATTTTGTTTGCTTTGTTTCTAAATGCAACAAATACAAAATGATTGATATATAATGATGAGGAAATATGGTGGATATAGCTGTGTTATTATTCATTGCAGCTTGTATGTCCATTTCTAATTATGATAACATCACGATCCCACTCTAGCCCCACGAATTCATTTTTAGGATATGAGTTGTTAAAGCTATAAGGCTCGAATTATTATTGGGATTATTATGGATTAGTTTAATTGCTGTTGGGCCATGATGATAGTATGTTGGGGCCTGGTGTCGTTTCTTTTTGGTTGAAGAGGTTGGAACTCGTTCGTTAATAGCTGCTTTACAGCAACGTTTATATTTTTTTTTAAACTAGATACATAAAAAGGAAGGGTGATGATATGATACTAAGATGATGAAGGCATAATGATAATGATAATGATACGGTTATGATGATCATCATGATTATTATGATGATGGTTAAGATAGACGTAAGATGATGATTGTGATGTTAAGATACGAAGTTGTAAAGATGGAGTTATAGAGATGATGACAATAATAGATAATGATGATGTTGAGAAGATGGTAATGAACGAAATTGTTGACAAACGAAGACTGTGTTCTTTCAATTTGTTTTCCTCTTTTCTCCTGGCGAACTCATAATTAGATTAGGGTATATATATTGGGCTATTGGTTCACTGTAATTGGGTTGCTACAATTCAGTTTAAAATTCAGCCGAATTTGAACTTGGGCCGAAATCAATCTCAAAATCCTGTTGAGCCAAGAATTACAGCCTATATAGATTTAGTTTAGGGTATTAAACAGAAAAACTGAGATAGCGGATTGGTTAAGGGGTGTTTTGGTTAAGCGAGAGGTTGCGGGTTCGAGTCCGGGCAATGCCATTTCATTCTTTTTGAAGGCTATTTTATGTGAGGTAGTAATTTTATTGTCTTATTATTATTATTATTATTATTATTATTATTATTATTATTATTATTATTATATTATTATTATTATTGTTAATTATTAAGAATCTTATGATTATTATTATTAGTATCAAGTATTATTATTTCGTATTATTATAATCATTATTATTATTATTATTATTATTATTATTATTATTATTATTATTATTATTATTATTATTATTATTATTATTATTATTATTATTATTATTATTATTATTATTATTATTATTATTATTATAACTAGTATTAGAGTAAGAGTTATTAGTAATATGATTAGGATTATTGATATTAGTAAAACTATTAGTAGTATCATTATTATTAAACTTATCTTTTCATAAAATTTCTAGTGTTACTAAAAGTATCATTATTATTATTAGTAAAATTATTATTTTTATAGTTATTATTATTAGTGTTCATTATTATTAAAATTAACATTTTAATTAAAAGTATCATTTTTACTAAAGTTACCATCTTTATTATTAATACTAAAAGTATAAATTTTAACTCTATTATCATTATTATTATTTTTATCATTACTAATATTATTTTAGTATTATTGTAATATAAATATATACAAAAATATATTTGATACACATAACATAACAAAATTTATATTTTTTTATTTATTTTAAATACATAAAAATGAATATATGAAAACATATAGGTTATTAACATAAAAATGATATAAATTTGTTCGATTACAATATGGGTGTTAATATATACATAAATGATATAGGTTCGTGAATCCGAGGTCAACCCTACACTTGTTAAATGACGTCATATATATTTTTACTACAAAATACAGTATGGTGAGTTCATTTGCTCCCTTTTACTCTTTACATTTTTGGAACTGAGATTACATGCGCTGTTTTTACAACTGCTTTATTAAATGCTGTTGAAATATATTTTGAACTGCGAATACATGAAATGCTTTTATAAATGTTTGACGAGATAGACACAAGCAAAACATTCCTTGAATGAATTATTATGCAGACAGAAGTTCTGTGGATTATTGTTGAATTATGTGGATATGATAATTGCCACCATTGAATTATGTGGACATGATAATTGCCACCATTGAATTATGTGGATATGATAATTGCCACCAATTGATATGAATGTTATGTATCGAGAGAATGATTTTATACACAGGTTATGTGTATGTTATTTTGTGCACAAGATATGTGTACGGTTACTAAGATTATGAAAAATGGTTTCGTACACGAGAAAGGTGTACTGTATTTAAAAGATATCGCATGTGCATTACAGGTGGGTATAGGATTCGGGCCCAATTGTACCATGCAGGATTTAAATCTTGTGGTCTATCAAAATGATGAATTTTATTGTTTTATGATAAACTTATGAACTCACCAACCTTTTGGTTAACACTTGAAAGCATGTTTATTCTCAGGTATAAAAGAAACATTCCGCTGTGCATTTGCTCATTTTAAAGACAGTATTTCGAGTCGATCATCGCAATGGAACCAGTTGTTGGTGACTTCGTCCAGATGGATTAGGACGAGTCCTTTCATTAATCTTATTATTATTTGTATTATTTCAATATTATTATTAATATCATTATTAATTCTAACATTGTTTTATTAAGTAATACTTTGATTATTAATAGCATTATTATTATTAATTGATATTATTAATAATAATATTGAAATAATACAAATAATAATAAGATTAATAATATTGTATATATTTTTTTTTCCTTTTATTAGAAAATGTATTATTATTATTTATTATTAGAACTATTATTATTATTATTATTATATATTTATATTTATTAATTATTAATTTTAATATCAATTATAAATAAAATTTTATACAGAATCAAATTCCTTTTGACATCACGATCGTACTATTATATTTCTCTGTTCCTGTCTATTATATGGTTCAATTAATCAAAAGTAAGTCATACTAACAAACAATTTATGTTATAAATCAATACCTGCTCCATTTTTTTATTTATTTCTCTGTAGTTGATTAATTCTATCTATCGATGTTAATTGCCATAAAACTTGACTAAATTCAGTGTTAATTAACACCAATCGACTACATTATCAGTTAACAACTATAAACATTTTTTTACAGAGTCTAAATTGCCAATTTAAAGAAAATATTGAAGAACACTTGGAAAACTATCCTGTTCGTGCACCATTACCTCAATCACTTCGAATTTGAGTTCAACATCAAAAAATTTTATTGCAGTCTTGTCTGAAATCTTTCACTTAATCTATCTGCACAATCACAACTCCTAACTCAATGAATTGAATCCAAATTTTTGAAGTCAAACTTAATTTTCAAAAGTCAACAAATTTTGTTCATCGAAAAATTCGTGTTCGTTTGGACGTTTTAAGTTGAATTGACGATTCAGAAAGTTCCAAGGATCGATTTAGAATACATTTCATTTAGGAATCTTGATCTAAAATGTTTTAGAAATTGATTTTTGATATTGAAATTAGTTATGTTCTTCGTGACCCTTCAGCGACTGTTTTGGATTTTTTTTTTGTTTTTTTATTGAACGAACGTATTAAATTCTGTTGTTTACAATTAATTTACAAATCCTAAATCAAGATAAGTATTAGCTGTTGAGTGGTTTGGTTCCTGGGCCGTTTGAACTAGGAGATGGAAGATGAAGGGATTAATAAAACAACGGGTTAAATGAATCATGTTAGAAAGTTTGATCACAAAGACAGTCTTGGATTATTGGTTTAGAGTGGGTTGGTTGAGCGAGAGGTCTCGGGTTCGAGTCCCGTCTCGGGTAGTTTATTCCTTTTTAAAGCTACTAAGGTATAATTTAATGTTATTTTTTTTATTATTATGATTGTTATTATTATCACTATAATTATTATTATTATTATTATTATTATTAGTATTATAGTAATTATTATTATGAATATCATAGATACAAGTATTATAAATATTACAAAAGGTTAGTATTATTAATTATTATTATCATTAACATAACTTAGGACATTATCATTTTGTTACTAGTATTATCACTCCAAAAGTATTAGCATTATCATTACTAATATTATTATTATTAGTATTATCATTATTGTATTATTGTGATTATTATTATTATTATTATTATTATTATTATTATTATTATTATTATTATTATTATTATTATTATTATTATTATTATTATTATTATTATTATTATTATTATTATTATTATTATTATAACTAGTATTAGAGTAAGAGTTATTAGTAATATGATTAGGATTATTGATATTAGTAAAACTATTAGTAGTATCATTATTATTAAACTTATCTTTTCATAAAATTTCTAGTGTTACTAAAAGTATCATTATTATTATTAGTAAAATTATTATTTTTATAGTTATTATTATTAGTGTTCATTATTATTAAAATTAACATTTTAATTAAAAGTATCATTTTTACTAAAGTTACCATCTTTATTATTAATACTAAAAGTATAAATTTTAACTCTATTATCATTATTATTATTTTTATCATTACTAATATTATTTTAGTATTATTGTAATATAAATATATACAAAAATATATTTGATACACATAACATAATAAAATTTATATTTTTTATTTATTTTAAATACATAAAAATGAATATATGAAAACATATAGGTTATTAACATAAAAATGATATAAATTTGTTCGATTACAATATGGGTGTTAATATATACATAAATGATATAGGTTCGTGAATCCGAGGTCAACCCTACACTTGTTAAATGACGTCATATGTATTTTTACTACAAAATACAGTATGGTGAGTTCATTTGCTCCCTTTTACTCTTTACATTTTTGGAACTGAGAATACATGCGCTGTTTTTACAACTGCTTTATTAAATGCTGTTGAAATATATTTTGAACTGCGAATACATGAAATGCTTTTATAAATGTTCGACGAGATAGACACAAGCAAAACATTCCTCGAATGAATTATTATGCAGACAGAAGTTCTGTGGATTATTGTTGAATTATGTGGATATGATAATTGCCACCATTGAATTATGTGGACATGATAATTGCCACCATTGAATTATGTGGATATGATAATTTCCACCAATTGATATGAATGTTATGTATCGAGAGAATGATTTTATACACAGGTTATGTGTATGTTATTTTGTGCACAAGATATGTGTACGGTTACTAAGATTATGAAAAATGGTTTCGTACACGAGAAAGGTGTACTGTATTTAAAAGATATCGCATGTGCATTACAGGTGGGTATAGGATTCGGGCCCATTTGTACCATGCAGGATTTAAATCTTGTGGTCTATCAAAATGATGAATTTTATTGTTTTATGATAAACTTATGAACTCACCAACCTTTTGGTTGACACTTAAAAGCATGTTTATTCTCAGGTATAAAAGAAACATTCCGCTGTGCATTTGCTCATTTTAAAGACAGTATTTGGAGTCGATCATCGCAATGGAACCAGTTGTTGGTGACTTCGTCCAGATGGATTAGGATGAGTCCTTTCATTAATCTTATTATTATTTGTATTATTTCAATATTATTATTAATATCATTATTAATTCTAACATTGTTTTATTAAGTAATACTTTGATTATTAATAGCATTATTATTATTAATTGATATTATTAATATTGTATATATATTTTTTTTCCTTTTATTAGAAAATGTATTATTATTATTTATTATTAGAACTATTATTATTATTATTATATATTTATATTTATTAATTATTAATATTAATATCAATTATAAATAAAATTTTATACAGAATCAAATTCCTTTTGACATCACGATCGTACTATTATATTTCTCTGTTCCTGTCTATTATATGGTTCAATTAATCAAAAGTAAGTCATACTAACAAACAATTTATGTTATAAATCAATACCTGCTCCATTTTTTTATTTATTTCTCTGTAGTTGATTAATTCTGTCTATCGATGTTAATTGCCATAAAACTTGACTAAATTCAGTGTTAATTAACACCAATCGACTACATTATCAGTTAACAACTATAAACATTTTTTTTACAGAGTCTAAATTGTGAATTTAAAGAAAATATTGAAGAACACTTAGAAAACTATCCTGTTCGTGCACCATTACCTCAATCACTTCGAATTTGAGTTCAACATCAAAAAATTTTATTGCAGTCTTGTCTGAAATCTTTCACTTAATGTATCTGCACAATCACAGCTCCTAACTCAATGAATTGAATCCAAATTTTTGAAGTCAAACTTAATTTTCAAAAGTCAACAAATTTTGTTCATCGAAAAATTCGTGTTCGTTTGGACGTTTTAAGTTGAATTGACGATTCAGAAAGTTCCAAGGATCGATTTAGAATACATTTCATTTAGGAATCTTGATCTAAAATGTTTTAGAAATTGATTTTTGATATTGAAATTAGTTGTGTTCTTCGTGACCCTTCAGCGACTGTTTTGGATTTTTTTTTGTTTTTTTATTGAACGAACGTATTAAATTCTGTTGTTTACAATTAATTTACAAATCCTAAATCAAGATAAGTATTAGCTGTTGAGTGGTTTGGTTCCTGGGCCGTTTGAACTAGGAGATGGAAGATGAAGGGATTAATAAAACAACGGGTTAAATGAATCATGTTAGAAAGTTTGATCACAAAGACAGTCTTGGAGTATTGGTTTAGAGTGTGGTTGGTTGAGCGAGAGGTCTCGGGTTCGAGTCCCGTCTCGGGTAGTTTATTCCTTTTTAAAGCTACTAAGGTATAATTTAATGTTATTATTTTTATTATTATGATTGTTATTATTATCACTATAATTATTATTATTATTATTATTATTATTATTATTATTATTATTATTATTATTATTATTATTATTATTATTATTATTATTATTATTATTAGTATTATAGTAATTATTATTATGAATATCATAGATACAAGTATTATAAGTATTACAAAAGGTTAGTATTATTAATTATTATTATCATTAAGATAACTTAGGACATTATCATTTTGTTACTAGTATTATCACTCCAAAAGTATTAGCATTATCATTACTAATATTATTATTATTATTATTATTATCATTATTGTATTATTGTGATTATTATTATTATTATTATTATTATTATTATTATTATTATTATTATTATTATTATTATTATTATTATTATTATTATTATTATTATTATTATTATAATTATGAACATGTTAATAACGTTGATATTTTGATGTTAATGATAAGTTAATATGGTAAAATTATGGAAAATACTTATAATTATATGAAGAAAGGTACAATTATGAATATGATTATGGATTAACAAAATAGGAACAACAATTATAAATCTAGAAATTTAAAAACGAACTTTACGATAAATCTGATTATTATCAATACTGTTATTATTATAGATTATTATAATTACTAAAAGTATCATTATTTTAAATCTACCATTTTTATTAAAACTATTATTGTTGCTATTATTATTATTATTATTATTATTATTATTATTATTATTATTATTATTATTATTATTAAAATTATTATTACTATTATTATGCTTATTCTAATATTATTATAACGATTAAATTGCAAACACATAATATATTTAATATACACAATGTAAATTTTTTTAATACTTTTAATTATCTAAAATATGTAAAATGAATATATAATAAAGTATATAAGATATTGATATAAAAATCACTAATAAAAAGTATATATATAATTGTTCGATTTCGATTATAGGTTTTAATATATATACAAATGATATAGGTTCGTGAATCCAAGGCTAACCCTGCATTGTTCAATTGTTCAATTTAGTCATATGTATTTTTACTACAAAATACAGTATGGTGAGTTTCATTTGCCTTTTTACCCTTTATATTTTTGGGCTGAGAATACATGCGCAATTTTTATAAATGTTTTACGAAATAGACACAAGTAATCGAAACTACATTATATGGTTGAATGATCGAAGCCGAATATGCCCCTTTTTGCTTGGTAACCTAAGAATTAGTAAACCGATCTACTAATTGACGCGAATCCTAAAGATAGATCTATTGGGCCTAACGAACCCCATCCAAAGTAGCGGATGCTTTAGTACTTCGAAATCATTTTTATCATGTCCGAAGGATTTCCCGGAATGATAGGGGATATTCTTATATACATCTTGTTAATATCGGTTACCAGGTGTTCACCATATGAATGATTATTTTTGTCTCTATGCATGGGATGTATATTTATGAGAAATGAAAATCTTGTGGTCTATTAAAATGATGGAAATGAATGTTTAAGATAAACTAATAAACTCACCAACCTTTTGGTTGACACTTGAAAGCATGTTTATTCTCAGATATGAAAGAAATCTTCCGCTGTGCATTACCTCATATTAAGGATATTACTTGGAGTCATTCATGACATATTTCAAAAGACGTTGCATTCGAGTCGTTGAGTTCCTCAAGATTATTACTAAGTCAATTTTAGTTGGATATATTAAGAAATGGTATGCATGCCGTCAACTGTCGATGTAATGAAAGTTTGTCTTTTAAAAACGAATGCAATGTTTGTAAAATGTATCATATAGAGGTCAAGTACCTCGCGATGAAATCAATTGTAATGTAATCATCCAGATGGATTAGGACGGGTCATGAAATATCTCGCCATGGCTATATCATATTTACAATTCTAAACCTTATTCACCCGCTTGTTCCGACCGACAATCATCCCGGAGTAATCGAAGAACTCACAAGCTTCGCGATCGAGTAATCAATTTAGAAAACATGGTGCAAAAATTACCGGCTTCAGCAACATCACCGGCACTAACAGTACCATCCATAACAGCACTAGTACCATCAACAATCCATGCCTCAACATCTCATTCTGTACCTCGAGTATAATCATCGTTCTATGTATCGTTCTACATCATTTGTCTTCGTTCGATATGGCGATTATGTAATCTCTAAAGTTTTAGAGATTATTCATTCTAATTCCAACCGAAAACCAAATGAGTTTAATATCATATTAACTCATTAAATTCATGATTACATCTGAAGAAAATGTATATGGAAGTATATTTTCATAAAGATTGTAATTAAAAATTCCTTTGTACAAACTGTTAATGGTGAAAATATTTTAACGGGTAGGAAATACTTAATGAATATTTAGATTTCACATTAATAAGTTACACTGTACATTCTTCGAATCTGATTCAACAGTCATTTACTATCCTACTTACATCCACAGATATACGTATCCGTTCACCGCAGAATAACCATTTTCATTCAATTTCATATTCGGATTATGACTTATCGGAATCCAAAAGTGGCATAATGAAGAAAACATTGGACAAAATAAAATTTGTTAGAAACAAACAACTTAACTATGAGAAATTCTGTTAAGAATCCACGCTAACAAAATCCTAGCTAACTGTTCCTAGCTAACTGTTAATCCCTTATTACATTTATTTATCGCAATTTATTTATCGCAATTTAATTATTGCAATTTTAATTCTCGCAATTTTATTTATCGTCATTTAATTTCTGTTATTTATTTTACGCACTTTAAATATCGGGACACGTATACAAGGTTTTGACATATCATATCGATGCATCTATATATATTATTTGGAATAACCATAGACACTCTATATGCAGTAATGTTCGAGTTAGCTATACAGGGTTGAGGTTGATTCTACAATAATATATATACTTTGAGTTGTGATCGAGTCTGAGATATGTATATAACGGGTCACGACATGTATTAATTAATTCGAATATTATATATTAAACTATACATGAATTGTTGAACTACTAATTGTGGACTCCTAACTATGGACTAATGACATTGGACAATTAAAATGAATTAAAATATTGATTATAACATATGAAACTAAACATTTCTTCAAGTATGCCACTTGACTTCATCTTAAATCTTAGTTGTATCTTGACGATTACAATCTGCGTTCAAACCTTTCATGATTCTTGAAAACACCTCAATCGAGAAAATGAACCAACCGCGCTTCATCTACGAAAGAAAAGATTGATGCATATAGTTATGCACCTGAAAACACTCAGAACCTGAGCAAACGTTTAACATGTATCTATGCTAGCTCCTTTGAATTTATTATTATCGAAAATAACTTTACAATTCCTTTCCAAATTAGCCAATTTTGTCACAGCTTCAACAAATCAACTTCGACTTTCATTTGGATTAGCCTTATTATAACCTTGATATATAAGTTTGCCTTTCGTCGTCGTTACCGGGGAACCGTTTATATTCCACCACATTAGCAGTAAACTTACCAGCAACTTCATTACTCATCGGCTTGAGTCTCTCTGAAAAACCATTATATTTGTTCATTAAAACCCTATCATATACTCATCCGCATTTTGTAACGAGAATTGCCATACCAATTATCGAGAATCAGCAATCAGTATTTTGAAATCTCGCAGCATGTCTACATCAACAGTTATATGTATACATATAACATTTACCTTTTAGAATTATGATCTTCCATTCAGAAATTCTGAAAAGAACCCAGTCTACGAATCAATACTCCAAATTTTGAAAAAATTTGAATGAAGCAGCAGAAACTATAGAAAACCGTAAACGACCGTAACCATCGGAAGTTTGATGATAAAGAATGGTATATTGGTAAAGCACATAAAAGTTGGAACTGGAAAACTGATTGAGCAAACCACGAAGGAGGCTGTGGACAAATCACAAAGACTAAACCTGTCTTCAAAGAATCTAAAAGATTCAATATCTGCTGAAGTTATTAACAAATACCTTGCTCCTGACTCTAAACCTTTACGGACAATTCTTCTTCATCATCCATCGATATTAAAAATTCTAAGATATTATTGTATCTTTCAATATAAATATCCTCCATATTTCTGAAGAAATATTCATAACTATTCTTATCCGAAATCATTTATCTGTTCGTGATATTAGTGTTACATCATAAAGGAAACTGTTTAGTTTCTTTATTCTGTAAACTTTTGAGTTTAAATTCTTAATGTTTTTGAAGTGTTGGGGAACTGAAGCATGATTTAGTATAATATAATGACACTTGATCAACGTGATTATATTACAGTAAGTCATGCTAAGTTTCTAATGAAACGTGATGATTCACAGACCATAACGTCATCATGTGCCATGTTACACGACTCTTACATTCTACTAAATCTTTAAATATATCAAGAACATATTTTCTTGATAGTTCTATCTTTTCTCTTGAATTTTGGTAATTTAACCAATCAAGATCGTGCTATTACAATTTCTCTCTTAGAACATTAGTCATGTTCATTCGAAACTTCATACCTACGAATTCTAGACCATTACTTGACGTGCTTAATGGAAAGAAGAGAAAACAGAGCATAAAGCTTCAAAGTGTAAATGGGGGTATAAATCGCAGCAAATAGGAGAGAGCATTAACTGTGGATGACAATGATTATAGGAGACAGAAGCAGGGACATCGAAATATAAGAGAAAATATAAAGCCCAATAACAACACGGGGGTTACAAACCGTGGATATTAATACGAATAACAATATAAAGACACGGTAGAATTAAGAATAGTATCACTCCAAGGTAATAGTAGAAGTAAACAGATTTTTTTTGGGTGGAAGATTGAAAAGAAGAATGACAGAAATGATAATTAGGAAAAATATCAAGGATTAGAACTGGATTAAGTATTTTCACAATCCTTTGGATGTATGAACTAAGAAAGAAAGTATAGGAATGGTGAAAATAATGGAATGAAAAAAGTTTAATTTATAATGGGTATATCAGACAGAGTAATCGAGGCAGATCATCGTATTTAATTATAAAGATCTTAATTTCCTTATTCGTTGAAGAATCAAATCATTTAGATTTCGAAGATTTTCTCTAAATCCCTTGAATTTTGGAATTCAAACTAGACAACGTCAAAAGTTAAGATGAACTTAATCTCTTCAATTCACTCTTTTATGATAGCTTCACTCGTACTCTTCACAAAATCAAATTGCTTTATCTATATGGCTCACTGATGATAAAACTCAAATTTCTAACTCGTATGTGTCATGAATACATACTTATTGTCAGCCATGATGATCCCACTCAAATTTCGGGACGAAATTTCTTTAACGGGTAGACACTGTGACGACCCGGAAATTTCCAACCAAATTTAAACTTAATCTTTGAATGTTCCGATACGATAAGCAAAGTCTGTAATGTTGAGTCTCGAAAGTTTTGGAATTTTATTCATGTAATCAATTACTCTTTTAACTGTGCGCCACGATTCACGGACAATTGTGTTAATATATATATATATATATATATATATATATATATATATATATATATATATATATATATATATATATATATATATATATATATATATATATATAAGTGTATATATATTTGAAGTAATAAGATATAATTTAATCATTTGAATTGAAATATAATGTAATATATAAAAAAATATAACTAAACTCTTACTAAAATGACATCTTTATATAATTAATATTATAGATATTGTAATGTATATATGAAGTACATAAAAATTAAACATTCAAATATCTTATTATATAAAATAAGTATTACATATTTAACAAAATGTAAATTTAATATATTAAATTATATAGTTTAAATATAATTGTTATATTAATTTTTTTATATTATTATTTATAAAATAAAAGATATAAATATGAGATTTGATATATGTAATTTATTATATTCTAATTACTCTTTGTATTATCATTAGATATTATTATTTCCTTTATCATTAATAAACATTATTTTTATATCATTAATAATATTATTATTATCATCTTTATAATTACTATTAAAATCAATTATATTATTATTATTAATATCATTATTAACATATTTATAAATAATTATCATTAGACTTAATATTAACATTATTGTTATTATATTCGGTAGTATTAGTAAAAGTATAATTATTATTAATACAATTATATTTACAAATTATGAATATTGATTAAATATTGTATATAAAAAATAATAAATAAATAAATAAGAAAAAGAATCAGATGCTGTTGATATCACTATCTGAACAATCAAAGTTGTCTGTTAATCGAATCCATTAAATCAAGTTTAGCCAAAATCCGTTGCATATCAACATCAACTTTTATTTTTTATTCATTATTATCTTTGTCTGATTCAAGGAACATATGCGATCACTGGTGCTATAAATCAAACGATTACTTTCATATTGTTGACAACTCAATCAACTATCCTCTCTAATAACAATTACAATTAGTTTAGACAGATTATGAGTGTAAATTTAAAACAGAAAAACCTTTTATAGCTCGTCACCTCTGTTTAACAACTTTTTGTTCATATCTCGAATTTGAATCAATTTTAAAAATGTAATATTGCAGAGTTGTTAGGAATTGTCTTTTAAAACTACCTGTAAAGTTTCAGAATCCAATTCGTTCTATCGAATCCAAATTTCGAAGTCAAAGTTTTATTTTTCAAAAGTAAAACATGTGTTCTTCAATCAAATTGAAGTTTTGTAGCTCGTTTCTGTCGAAATTGATGATTGAAAAAGTTTTTATGAATAATTTGAAACCAAAATCGTGTTATAAAAATCATCTAAAACGCATTAAAAATTGAAAACATAAATTTTTTTTTTCAAAAGAAACTGCAACAGCAGCTCTTGCTGTTTCTTCTTCATTTTTTTCGTTTTTTTATTTTTTATTTTATTTTAAGATCACACTTATGGTTTTATTATTGTTTACAAGTCTTAATTGAAGTCACGAAATTCGTTACTTTAGTTTTGGACTCCTCTGGTCGAACTTAATTTTGTGAAGAAGAAGAAAAAATAGAAACATATTTAGTACGGGTTAAATACAGTGGGTGTTTGATTTAATTCAGAAAAACAAGATTGCGTGAATGGTTAAGGGTGTTAGTGAGTGTTCAAGAGGTCTCGGGTTCGAGCCCCGGCAAAATTTTTTTTAAAAAGGCTTACACTTTGAGGTAGTTATTATTTTTTTTATTATTATTACTTCTTTATTATTATTATTATTATTATTATTATTATTATTATTTTTACTATGATTAATATTATTAATTGTTATTATTGTTATCATGTTTGATGTTATTATTAACAAAATAATTAATAATATAATTTATGATATTATCATTATTATTACTAGTATTATCATTTATAAATTATTAGTATTATCATTACTAATATTATTATTATTATTATTAGTATTATTATTACTGAATTATTATTGTTAGTATTATTATTATGATTTCAAGGATATTAAACATGTTAATAACATATATATATATATATATATATATATATATATATATATATATATATATATATATATATATATATATATATATATATATATATATATATATATATATATATATATATATATATATATATATATATATATATATATATAAATAATAAAAGATGATGTGATAAATATTATTGAAATTAGTTATAATTATACGAATACATGCAAAATCATGATTCTGATTACAAATTAATGTTATAAGAAACTATAGTCATTAGTTTATAAATTAAACACGAAGGTTATGATTATTATAACTATGAATATACAGATTTAATAATATTGTTAAGATTAAAAATATAGAAATTTTGGGATATAAATATTGTTATGAAAATGATTAAAATCTTAACTAATGTATATTTTAAAGGAATTATTATAAGTAATATTATCATAGTTATTTTATTACAATTTAGTATTATTATCATTATTAATATCATTATTAACATTATTATTATTATCACTTTTATCATTATTATATAGTATCAATATTATTACTAATATTAGTATTATCATAATTATTAATTTCAACCAAGTGATCCCCATATAAAAATATATTTAACTTAACTATATTAATATTATTATGTACAAAGATGAAAATATATAAATATATAATGAAAGTTATAAATTAATAAATATAACAATTATATCACTAATAATACTAATATATATATATATTTAATCAATTACAATTATATATATTAATGAGTATGCAAATGATATAAGTTCGTGAATCCAAGGCCAACGCTGCATTGTTCAGTATCGTCGTATGAATATTTTTACAACAAAATATTGTATCGTGAGTTTCATTACTCCCTTTTTTATATATTTTTGGGACTGAGAATACATGCGCTGTTTTTATTAATGTTTTACAAAATAGACACAAGTGATCAAAAACTACATTCTATGGTTGGATTATGAATATTGAATATCACCCCTTTTTAGCTTGGTAACCTAATGATTAGGAAACGGGTATGACCCCTAATCGACGTGAATCTTAAAGATAGATATATGGACCTCGACAAGTCCCATCTGGGGTACGGATGCTTTAGTACTTCGAGATTATTATTATTATACAGACGAGAGGTTCTGTTTGGGGATATTCTATGCATTAAAGTTAAGTCGGTTATCAAGCGTTCACCATATGAATGAATTTTAATTCGCTGGTTACGCGTGTTATTATGTACTCGGGTTACGTGTACAATTGAATATATGAAATCTTGTGGTCTATTAAAAGGATGGAAATGAATGTTTATGATAAACTAATGAACTCACCAACCTTTTGATTGACACTTTAAAGCATGTTTATTCTCAGGTATGAAAGAAATCTTCCGCTGTGCATTTGTCATTTTAAGGATATTACTTGGAGTCATTCATGGCATATTTCTAAAGACGTTGCATTCGAGTCGTTGAGTTCATCAAGATTATTATTAACTCAATTATAGTTGGATATATATTATGAAATGATATGCATGCCGTCAACTTTCGATGTAAAGAAAGTTTGTCTTTTAAAAACGAATGCAATGTTTGTAAAAATGTATCATATAGAGGTCAAATACCTCGCGATGTATTCATATGTTATTATATTCGTCCTTATAGATTAGGACGGGTCGCTTCAAATTGCGTCAACTTCTTGTTAGCCCTATTGGCTTTATTTTTGTCTGACATCGCCTAAAAAGAAAATATATTAAATATTCTAATATGAAAATAATATAATATAAAAAAAGTTACACCAAGTGTAAGATTATTTCATACCTTCACCCTTTCTTTACTCCAATATTCAAGAAGTCTTCTCCAATGTCTTTTGGTCAGTTCTTCAGGTAGTGAATTCAATTGAACCTCCCATGATAAAGACGGATCAAAGTAGGCTTCCTTTATTCTCGCCCTCCAATTTTCATTTTTTGACCATATGACTAGAGTATCCAAGAATCAGCAGTTTGTGGAAAATCAAACTTTGTCTACAAATTATAAAAAGAGAAAATATATCACATGAGAGGTAAAAAAAGGCTTATTATCACACAGATTTTAAAATACGTACCCTTAAGAAGTTGAGCAGCTTATCTTTTTTGTGTTTTAACTTGATTCCACGGTCTATAAACTGGACAATATTGGTAGCTCCGCGTTAAGTTACGAAGAAAATGGGTGAGTTTACTACTGTTTTTGCAAATCGGTTGTCCATATTCATTAACAGAAATTGGAATTCGAACAGATGCCTCCTGTTTCTAGATTTTTCGCATAAGTGTCGGTCCTCGAACTCTGTCGCCTTTATCTACAAAATATGAGCACTTGATTTACAATTGATATACTACTAAACAATCAACAATATAAATCAAATAAACAAAACAAATTAGAAAAACAAAAAATAACCTGATTCATCTGCTAGTTGGGTGGTTTGCTGATCAACATTCATCACAGGTTGAGTACTCGCATTTACTTCTTTACTCGCATAATAAAAAGGATACTGAAAGTTATAATACATTCTTTAACATAATAAAAAGAATCAAGCAATATATAACAAATAAACCTTCTAGTTGTTGGGTGGTTTCTCGTTGGTGGTCTTCAAAATCATCATAATATTCATTTCCATATACGTAACCATCGTAAATATCATTGTTGACTTCATACTCAGGCCCGGGCTCCATATCCGTTTCTTCGTCTATAAGACTTCTAGCTTCTTCGTATCTAACTTTTTTGTGTCTAGACACCAACTTTCCCTCTAAATTTTGATCTTCAGGATTGTCTGTGTTAAGTAATGTAATCAATACATGTATTATTATATATTGCGAATGAATTATCAGTACATGAAGAGAGTCCATATATAGCCAAATACCCTAGCTAAGTACAATGGGCTAAGCCCAACAAGCATAATAAATGGGTTGAAGATTGCCTAAACCCAACAGAAACATACAACAAAAAACAAGTCCGATACAGCAAAAACAACTAATACACCCCAGATCAATGTTTAATGTGAAATCTATCACCAAACACATCTAAATTCCATACATTCCCAACCCTGCTAATACCTTCATAAATAATACATGATATGTGTACAGAGTAATGAAATAGTTAATATGAACTCACCATGACTGACTCTTATTCCATCTGGAGCTTTACTTTTTTTAACCCTCGGCCTCGTATCACTTGTTTGGCCCTTGGATTTTGCGTATAACCCTTTAGAGTTATCAGGAGTAACATAAACTCTTTTATTTGTTAAACTCACTCTTCTCATTGTATTGGGAGCAAGGAACTGTTTGCTTTTGCGTTTCTTGGTGGTTTGAGTCACAGTAGCCTCAACCTGTTTACCGGATCTAAGCTGGCAAGAGTTCTTGCTTCCTTCCATTGACATAATCTAAAAGAATGTAACGAACAATACGTACTCAACAATTATATGAATAACATGTAATCACTTAACATAAAATACTTGTATATTTATAAACCTTTTAGCTACATAAAAATAAAAATTAATAAAGCAAGCATAATACGTATTTTGGATGGTCCATAATCTACACATAATACGGAGTTGCATCTTTTCATCGTCTTATGCTCAAAAAGATTTAAGATTGGTTGGAAGTTAATTCAAGTATATGGCTATTTTTATTTAAAATGCTTGTTATTGGAAGTTAATTCTACAGAGTAGTTGACTATTTTAAATGCAAAATTAATCAAAGCATGGCCGAATTTGTTAAATACAACATTCTCATTAGAAAACATCTTATATGAAGAACATCTATTCATTTAACGCAACAGAGTTATAAACAAATTTATATATGGAGTAGTTAGCAACAATGTTATAAATAATCTAAAAGAATCGTTAATAACAGACAAGATAGATACCTGTACTGTGTTCTTTGGTGAAAAAATAGATAGCTTGAGTTTCTATGGTCAAAAAAGAGATAAGTGTGTTGTTCAGAAACCTTTTAGCTACCCCAATTTGATTTGGCGCCTTCAATTTTGGGAGGTGATCTTTACACACTAGCATTTGATCCATCCACACCAAATTAATCCAAACTTCCTATTTTACCCTTAAACTACTATTTAGTCAATATACTATTTATAAGTGTAAAATAGGTAATTTATGTTGTTTTGGTGTGGATGGATCAAAACTAGTGTGGCAGGATCAACCCCGAATTTTTTGAATCTACCAAAAATTTTGAATGAAAACATTTGGACCAGCTTAAAAATCTGGTTCCAAAATCCGTGATATTGGCGGTAATGTTTGAGAGGGTAATTTTGGTGAAAATAAATTAGGGATAACTTCTCTATCTAGTTACATATTTACTTACATATACTCCGTATAATTTAAATAAATAATACGTATCTATCTATTTATTTAATTTAATTTATTTATTTTTTAATATTAAATCTCTAAAATGATGATGTTATAAATGAACATTTTTCTAAGCATAAAAATAATTCAAAATAAACGAAAAATTTTAAAACATCTTTGATGATGTCATTATTTTATATTAAATTTATTAAAAAAATAATACGAAATCTTTTATAAAAGGAAATACTAATCTTCAAAAGAACACCAACATATTTACAAGTTCATGTTGGCCGTTAACCTAAACGAACATCGTCTATCATAATATTGATCCTAATTGAACATCGTTTATCATATATGTTAATTTGTTTAACGTAATAAGTACAGTGCATTAAGATCAATATACGAATTAACATTATTAAGATCATCGAACACCCGATAAGCCTTTAATTAGAGCGTTTGCTACCTCAGCTTCAATCAACGGTATATTATAATTGAGATCACCCTTATCGATTGAGTTCATATGTCTTATCATATCATCCGTCAAGTTCTAAACTGCTTGAATAGCTTGTTAGGTGATATACCATATCGCATTAAGTTCGTCCGATAAGCAAGCTCATCCTCGATCATCATTACGATGGGTCGATGGCACTAAACTCTAAACCCTAAACACTAAACCCTAAACCCTAAACAGTACTAAACCAACAACAACAACAAATAAACATACCCAATATCACATGAAACAACCCAACCCGTTAACCATCCGAAAACGTGCCACAAAAAAAATTTCTAGAACAGTTGATCTGGACGGCGTCCAGCACTTAATACTGGGACGGTGTCCAGATGTACTAAAACATTCTGATCAGTTTATAAACACACGCGGGCGAAAAACCCGCTTCCCGATAAAATGTCCCGTTCTTATTGATTAAAAACGTTCCATATTAATTGATTTCGTTGCGAGGTTTTGACCTCTATATGAGACGTAGATTATCAAATAATGATAATCTAAAATATCCTGTTTACACACGACCATTACATAATGGTTTACAATACAAATATGTTACAACAAAATAAGTTTCTTGAATGCAGTTTTTACACAATATCATACAAACATGGACTCCAAATCTCGTCCTTATTTAAGTATGCGACAGCGGAAGCTCTTAATAATCACCTGAGAATAAACATGCTTAAAACGTCAACAAAAATGTTGGTGAGTTATAGGTTTAACCTATATATATCAAATCATAGTAATAGACCACAAGATTTCATATTTCAATACACATCCCATACATAGAGATAAAAATCATTCATATGGTGAACACCTGGTAACCGACATTAACAAGATGCATATATAAGAATATCCCCATCATTCCGGGACACCCTTCGGATATGATATAAATTTCGAAGTACTAAAGCATCCGGTACTTTGGATGGGGTTTGTTAGGCCCAATAGATCTATCTTTAGGATTCGCGTCAATTAGGGTGTCTGTTCCCTAATTCTTAGATTACCAGACTTAATAAAAAGGTGCATATTCAGTTTCGATCATTCAACCATATAATGTAGTTTCGATTACTTGTGTCTATTTCGTAAAACATTTAAAAAAAAAACAGTGCATGTATTCTCAGCCCAAAAATGTAATGAGTAAAAAGGGAAAATGAAACTCACTTTCACAGATTTTTACTTCGTCGTGAAGTAAGACTTGGCCACTGGTTGATTCACGAACCTATAACAATATATACATATATATCAAAGTATGTTCAAAATATATTTACAACACTTTTAATATATTTTGATGTTTTAAGTTTATTAAGTCAGCTGTCCTCGTTAGTAACCTACAACTAGTTGTCCACAGTTAGATGTACAGAAATAAATCGATAAATATTATCTTGAATCAATCCACGACCCAGTGTATACATATCTCAGTATTGATCACAACTCAAACTATATATATTTTGGAATCAACCTCAACCCTGTATAGCTAACTCCAACATTCACATATAGAGTGTCCATGGTTGTTCCAAAATATACATAGATGTGTCGACATGATAGGTCGAAACATTGTATACGTGTCTATGGTATCTCAAGATTACATAATATACAATACAAGTTGATTAAGTTATGGTTGGAATAGATTTGTTACCAATTTTCACGTAGCTAAAATGAGAAAAATTATCCAATCTTGTTTTACCCATAACTTCTTCATTTTAAATCCATTTTGAGTGAATCAAATTGCTATGGTTTCATATTGAACTCTATTTTATGAGTCTAAACAGAAAAAGTATAGGTTCATAGTCGGAAAAATAATTTACAAGTCATTTTTTTAAAGGTAGTCATTTCAGTCGAAAGAACGACGTCTAGATGACCATTTTAGAAAACATACTTCCACTTTGAGTTTAACTATAATTTTTGGATATAGTTTCATGTTCATAATAAAAATCATTTTCTCAGAATAACAACTTTTAAATCAAAGTTTATCATAGTTTTTAATTAACTAACCCAAAACAGCCCGCGGTGTTACTACGACGGCGTAAATCCGGTTTTACGGTGTTTTTCGTGTCTCCAGGTTTTAAATCATTAAGTTAGCATATCATATAGATATAGAACATGTGTTTAGTTGATTTTAAAAGTCAAGTTAGAAGGATTAACTTTTGTTTGCGAACAAGTTTAGAATTAACTAAACTATGTTCTAGTGATTACAAGTTTAAACCTTCGAATAAGATAGCTTTATATGTATGAATCGAATGATGTTATGAGCATCATTACTACCTTAAGTTCCTTGGATAAACCTACTGGAAAAGTGAAAAATGGATCTAGCTTCAACGGATCCTTGGATGGCTCGAAGTTCTTGAAGCAGAATTATGACACGAAAACAAGTTCAAGTAAGATCATCACTTGAAATAAGATTGTTATAGTTATAGAAATTGAACCAAAGTTTGAATATGATTATTACCTTGTATTAGAATGATAACCTACTGTAAGAAACAAAGATTTCTTGAGGTTGGATGATCACCTTACAAGATTGGAAGTGAGCTAGCAAACTTGAAAGTATTCTTGATTTTATGTAACTAGAACTTGTAGAATATATGAAGAACACTTAGAACTTGAAGATAGAACTTGAGAGAGATCAATTAGATGAAGAAAATTGAAGAATGAAAGTGTTTGTAGGTGTTTTTGGTCGTTGGTGTATGGATTAGATATAAAGGATATGAAATTTTGTTTTCATGTAAATAAGTCATGAATGATTACTCATATTTTTGTAATTTTATGAGATATTTCATGCTAGTTGCCAAATGATGGTTCCCACATGTGTTAGGTGACTCACATGGGCTGCTAAGAGCTGATCATTGGAGTGTATATGCCAATAGTACATACATCTAAAAGCTGTGTATTGTACGAGTACGAATACGGGTGCATACGAGTAGAATTGTTGATGAAACTGAACGAGGATGTAATTGTAAGCATTTTTGTTAAGTAGAAGTATTTTGATAAGTGTATTGAGGTCTTTCAAAATTATATGTCTCATGCTAGTTGTAAGCATTATATGTAATTGTAAGCATTTATGAGATATTTCATGCTAGTTGCCAAATGTCTTTACAACGATAATCGTTACATATATGTCTCGTTTAAAAATCATTAAGTTAGTAGTCTTGTTTTTACATATGTAATTCATTGTTAATATACTTAATGATATGTTTACTTATCATAGTATCATATTAACTATATATATATCCATATATATTTCATCATATAGTTTTTACAAGTTTTAACGTTCGTGAATCACCGGTCAACTTGGGTGGTCAATTGTCTATATGAAACATATTTCAATTAATCAAGTATTAACAAGTTTGATTGCTTAACATGTTGGAAACATTTAATCATGTAAATATCAATCTCAATTAATATATATAAACATGGAAAAGTTCGGGTCACTACAGTACCTACCCGTTAAATAAATTTCGTCCCGAAATTTTAAGCTGTTGAAGGTGTTGACGAATCTTCTGGAAATAGATGCGGGTATTTCTTCTTCATCTGATCTTCACGCTCCCAGGTGAACTCGGGTCCTCTATGAGCATTCCATCGAACCTTAACAATTGGTATCTTGTTTTGCTTAAGTCTTTTAACCTCACGATCCATTATTTCGACGGGTTCTTCGATGAATTGAAGTTTTTCGTTGATTTGGATTTCATCTAACGAAATAGTGAGATCTTCTTTAGCAAAACATTTCTTCAAATTCGAGACGTGGAAAGTGTTATGTACAGCCGCGAGTTGTTGAGGTAACTCAAGTCGGTAAGCTACTGGTCCGACACGATCAATAATCTTGAATGGTCCAATATACCTTGGATTTAATTTCCCTCGTTTACCAAATCGAACAACGCCTTTCCAAGGTGCAACTTTAAGCATGACCATCTCTCCAATTTCAAATTCTATATCTTTTCTTTTAATGTCAGCATAGCTCTTTTGTCGACTTTCGGCGGTTTTCAACCGTTGTTGAATTTGGATGATCTTCTCGGTAGTTTCTTGTATAATCTCCGGACCCGTAATCTGTCTATCCCCCACTTCACTCCAACAAATCAGAGACCTGCACTTTCTACCATAAAGTGCTTCAAACGGTGCCATCTCAATGCTTGAATGGTAGCTGTTGTTGTAGGAAAATTCTGCTAACGGTAGATGTCGATCCCAACTGTTTCCGAAATCAATAACACATGCTCGTAGCATGTCTTCAAGCGTTTGTATCGTCCTTTCGCTCTGCCCATCAGTTTGTGGATGATAGGCAGTACTCATGTCTAGACGAGTTCCTAATGCTTGCTGTAATGTCTGCCAGAATCTTGAAATAAATCTACCATCCCTATCAGAGATAATAGAGATTGGTATTCCATGTCTGGAGACGACTTCCTTCAAATACAGTCGTGCTAACTTCTCCATCTTGTCATCTTCTCTTATTGGCAGGAAGTGTGCTGATTTGGTGAGACGATCAACTATTACCCAAATAGTATCAAAACCACTTGCAGTCCTTGGCAATTTAGTGATGAAATCCAAGGTAATGTTTTCCCGTTTCCATTCCGGGATTTCGGGTTGTTGAAGTAGACCTGATGTTTTCTGATGCTCAGCTTTGACCTTAGAACACGTCAAACATTCTCCTACATATTTAGCAACATCGGCTTTCATACCCGGCCACCAAAAATGTTTCTTGAGATCCTTGTACATCTTCCCCGTTCCAGGATGTATTGAGTATCTGGTTTTATGAGCTTCTCTAAGTACCATTTCTCTCATATCTCCAAATTTTGGTACCCAAATCCTTTCAGCCCTATACCGGGTTCTGTCTTCCCGAATATTAAGATGCTTCTCCGATCCTTTGGGTATTTTATCCTTTAAATTTCCCTCTTTTAAAACTCCTTGTTGCGCCTCCTTTATTTGAGTAGTAAGGTTATTATGAATCATTATATTCATAGATTTTACTCGAATGGGTTCTCTGTCCTTCCTGCTCAAGGCATCGGCTACCACATTTGCCTTCCCCGGGTGGTAACGAATCTCAAAGTCGTAATCATTCAATAATTCAATCCACCTACGCTGCCTCATATTCAGTTGTTTCTTATTAAATATGTGTTGAAGACTTTTGTGGTCGGTATATATAATACTTTTGACCCCATATAAGTAGTGCCTCCAAGTCTTTAATGCAAAAACAACCGCGCCTAATTCCAAATCATGCGTCGTATAATTTTGTTCGTGAATCTTCAATTGTCTAGACGCATAAGAAATCACCTTCGTTCGTTGCATTAATACACAACCGAGACCTTGCTTTGATGCGTCACAATAAATCACAAAATCATCATTCCCTTCAGGCAATGACAATATAGGTGTCGTAGTTAGCTTTTTCTTCAATAACTGAAACGCTTTCTCTTGTTCATCATTCCATTCAAATTTCTTCCCTTTATGCGTTAATGCAGTCAAGGGTTTTGCTATTCTGGAAAAGTCTTGGATGAACCTTCTGTAGTAACCAGCTAGTCCTAAAAACTGGCGTATGTGTTTCGGAGTTTTCGGGGTTTCCCACTTTTCAACAGTTTCTATCTTTGCCGGATCCACCTTAATACCTTCTTTGTTCACTATGTGACCGAGGAATTGAACTTCTTCCAACCAAAATGCACACTTTGAAAACTTAGCGTACAATTCTTCCTTCCTCAATACTTCTAACACCTTTCATAAATGTTCACCGTGTTCTTGGTCATTCTTTGAGTAAATAAGTATGTCATCAATGAAAACAATGACAAACTTGTCAAGGTATGGTCCACACACTCGGTTCATAAGGTCCATGAACACAGCTGGTGCATTAGTTAAACCAAACGGCATGACCATAAACTCGTAATGACCGTAACGTGTTCTGAAAGCAGTCCTTGGAATATCATCTTCTTTCACCCGCATTTGATGACACCCGGAACGTAAGTCAATCTTTGAATAAACAGACGAGCCTTGTAGTTGATCAAATAAGTCGTCGATTCTCGGTAGTGGGTAGCGGTTCTTGATGGTAAGTTTATTCAACTCTCGGTAGTCGATACACAACCTGAATGTACCATCTTTCTTCTTGACAAACAAAACAGGAGCTCCCCACGGTGATGTACTTGGTCGAATGAAACCACGCTCTAAAAGTTCTTGTAATTGGCTTTGCAGTTCTTTCATCTCGCTGGGTGCGAGTCTGTAAGGAGCACGAGCTATTGGTGCAGCTCCTAGTACAAGATCTATTTGAAATTCAACGGATCGATGTGGGGGCAATCCCGGTAATTCTTTCGAAAATACATCGGGAAATTCTTTTGCAATGGGAACATCATTGATGCTCTTTTTTTCAGTTTGTACTTTCTCGACATGTGCTAGAATAGCATAGCAACCTTTTCTTATTAGTTTTTGTGCCTTCAAATTACTAATAAGATGTAGCTTCGTGTTGCCCTTTTCTCCGTACACCATTAAGGGTTTTCCTTTTTCTCGTACAATGCGAATTGCATTTTTGTAACAAACGATCTCTGCTTTCACTTCTTTCAACCAGTCCATACCGATTATCACATCAAAACTCCCTAACTCTACTGGTATCAAATCAATCTTAAATGTTTCGCTAACCAGTTTAATTTCTCGATTCCGACATATATTATCTGCTGAAATTAATTTACCATTTGCTAATTAGAGTAAAAATTTACTATCCAAAGGCGTCAATGTACAACTTAATTTAGCACAAAAATCTCTACTCATATAGCTTCTATCCGCACCCAAATCAAATAAAACGTAAGCTGATTTATTGTCAATAAGAAACGTACCCGTAACAAGCTCCGGGTCTTCCTGTGCCTCTGCCGCATTAATATTGAAAACTCTTCCGCGGCCTTGTCCATTCGTGTTCTCCTGGTTCGGGCAATTTCTAATAATGTGGCCCGGTTTTCCACATGTATAACAAACTACATTGGCATAACTTGCTCCGACACTACTTGCTCCGCCATTACTCATTCCGACACCATTTGTTCCTTTCGTTCTATTAACCCCTGGTCCGTAGACCTCACACTTCACCGTGCTATGACCATTTCTTTTACACTTGTTGCAAAATTTGGTGCAGAACCCCGAGTGATACTTTTCAAACCTTTGGCATAGCTGCTTCTGATTGTTGTTGTTGTTGTTGTTGTTGCGGTTGTTATTGTTGTTGTTGGGCCGTTTGTTGTAGTTGCGATTGATGTTGCGATTGTTGGGATAATTGTTGCGATTATTATTGTAATTGCTGTTGTTGTTGTATTGGTGATTCTTATCACCGTTTTCCTCCCACTTTCTTTTGACTTGCTTCACATTGGCCTCTTCAGCCGTCTGTTCTTTAATTCTTTCCTCAATCTGGTTCACTAGTTTGTGAGCCATTATACATGCCTGTTGTATGGAGGCAGGCTCGTGTGAACTTATATCTTCTTGGATTCTTTCCGGTAATCCTTTCACAAACGCGTCGATCTTCTCTTCCTCATCTTCGAATGCTCCCGGACACAATAGGCACAATTCTGTGAATCGTCTTTCGTACGTGGTAATATCAAATCCTTGGGTTAGTAACCCTCTAAGTTCTGTCTTGAGCTTATTGACCTCGGTTCTGGGACGGTATTTCTCGTTCATCAAGTGCTTGAATGCTGACCACGGTAGTGCGTACGCATCATCTTGTCCCACTTGCTCTAGATAGGTATTCCACCATGTTAACGCAGAACCTGTGAAGGTATGCGTAGCGTACTTCACTTTGTCCTCTTCAGTACACTTACTTATGGCAAACACCGATTCGACCTTCTCGGTCCACCGTTTCAATCCGATCGGTCCTTCGGTTCCATCAAATTCCAAAGGTTTACAAGCAGTGAATTCTTTGTAGGTGCATCCTACACGATTTCCTGTACTGCTAGATCCAAGGTTATTGTTGGTATGTAGCGCAGCCTGTACTGCGGCTATGTTTGAAGCTAGAAAAGTACGGAATTCCTCTTCATTCATATTCATTGTGTGTCGAGTAGTCGGTGCCATTTCCTTCAAAATAGTCAAATGGAACAAGTTAATCATACAGAATATTAAGAGTAGTTAATAGTATTTCGTAGCATAATATGAACTCATTTATAAAAGCTTTTTCTTCATATTAGCGTTTTATAAGTTTAAATTCGGGTAGTACCTACCCGTTAAGTTCATACTTAGTAGCTAATATACAATTCAACTACTACAATTCTATATGAAAAACTGATTATAATAATATTTCGCGTTCAAACTTTTATACAATATTTTACAAACTTACAATACCGCTTATTTTACATAAAGCATGAAATATAGCACACAATAACTTTGATACAAGATAGTTGTGAAGATAATTCTAGCTAGTACACAAGTCGTTCAGCAAAGGCAATAAAGACACGTAATTCATACGTCCAGAAACAAGTCATGCATTCTGGTTTTACTAGGACTACTTCCCATCCTTGGTCTTGTGGAACATAACCGTTATGGCCGTTGATAAGACAGCGTGTTGTAACGTCGTCAAAGGGATGAGGGTTACGTAATGACCAACAGTCTCGTAATAACCTAAAAACCTCATTTCTTACCCCAATTACCGACTCCGTCACTTGTGGGAACGTTTTGTTTAATAGTTGTAGCCCGATGTTCTTTTTCTCACTTTGGTGAGAAGCGAACATTACTAACCCGTAAGCATAGCATGCTTCTTTATGTTGCATGTTAGCCGCTTTTTCTAAATCATGAAGTCCTATATTCGGATACATTGAGTCAAAATAATTTCTTAACCCGTTGCGTAAAATAGCATTTGAGTTCCCCGCAATATATGCGTCAAAGTAAACACATCGTAACTTATGGGTTTCCCAATGTGATATCCCCCATCTTTTAAATGAAAGTCTCTTATAAACCAAGACATTCTTGGAACGTTCTTCGAATGTCTTACAAACTGATTTCGCCGTAAATAGTTGTGCCGAAGAATTCTGACCGACTCTAGACAAGATTTCATCAATCATGTCTCCGGGTAGGTCTCTTAAAATATTGGGTTGTCTATCCATTTTATGTTTTTATACTGTAAAATAGACAAGAGTTAGATTCATAAAAAAAAATACTTATTAATACAAGCAATTTTTACATATATCATAAAGCATAAGCACACTATATTACATATATTACACCACACGAATACAACTATCTTATTCCGACTCGCTTGTTTCTTCTTCTTCGGTTTTGGTTCGTTTTGCCAAGTTTCTAGGGATATATGATGTTCCCCTAATACGAGCCGTCGTTTTCCACATTGGTTTAGAAAAACCTGGTGGTTTAGAGGTTCCCGGGTCATTGTTATAACTTAAGGACTTCGGGGGTTGACGGTACATATAAAGTTCATCGGGGTTGGATTTAGATTTCTCTATTTTTATGCCCTTTCCCTTATTATTTTCGTTTGCCTTTTTAAATTCAGTTGGGGTAATTTCTATAACATCATCGGAATTCTCGTCGGAATCCGATTCATCGGAGAATTGGTAATCCTCCCAATATTTTGCTTCTTTGGCGGAAACACCATTGACCATAATTAACCTTGGTCGGTTGGTTAAGGATTTTCTTTTACTTAACCGTTTTATTATTTCCCCCACCGGTTCTATTTCCTCCTCCGATTCCTCCTCTTCCGGTTCTGATTCTTCTTCCGGTTCCGACTCTTCTTCCGGTTCCTCTTCGGGAACTTGTGAATCAGTCCACGAATCATTCCAATTTACATTTGACTCTTCATTATTATTAGGTGAGTCAATGGGACTTGTTCTAGAGGTAGACATCTATCACATAATATCAAACGCGTTAAGAGATTAATATATCACATAATATTCACATGTTAAAAATATATAGTTTCCAACAAAATTTGTTAAGCAATCATTTTTCAAGTAAACACGGTCGAAGTCCAGACTCACTAATGCATCCTAAGAAACTCGATAAGACACACTAATGCAAAATTCTGGTTCTCTAAGACCAACGCTCGGATACCAACTGAAATGTCCCGTTCTTATTGATTAAAAACGTTCCATATTAATTGATTTCGTTGCGAGGTTTTGACCTCTATATGAGACGTTTTTCAAAGACTGCATTCATTTTAAAACAAACCATAACCTTTATTTCATCAATAAAGATTTAAAAAGCTTTACGTAGATTATCAAATAATGATAATCTGAAATATCCTGTTTACACACGACCTTTACATAATGGTTTACAATACAAATATGTTACAACAAAATAAGTTTCTTGAATGCAGTTTTTACACAATATCATACAAACCTGGACTCCAAATCTCGTCCTTATTTAAGTATACGACAGCGGAAGCTCTTAATAATCACCTGAGAATAAACATGCTTAAAACGTCAACAAAAATGTTGGTGAGTTATAGGTTTAACCTATATATATCAAATCATAATAATAGACCACAAGATTTCATATTTCAATACACATCCCATACATAGAGATAAAAATCATTCATATGGTGAACACCTGGTAACCGACATTAACAAGATGCATATATAAGAATATCCCCATCATTCCGGGACACCCTTCGGATATGATATAAATTTCGAAGTACTAAAGCATCCGGT
This sequence comes from Rutidosis leptorrhynchoides, assembly GCF_046630445.1. NCBI lineage: Eukaryota > Viridiplantae > Streptophyta > Magnoliopsida > Asterales > Asteraceae > Rutidosis > Rutidosis leptorrhynchoides. The sequence goes on from NC_092341.1 coordinate 236,840,473, forward strand.
ACTTTGGATGGGGTTTGTTAGGCCCAATAGATCTATCTTTAGGATTCGCGTCAATTAGGGTGTCTGTTTCCTAATTCTTAGATTACCAGACTTAATAAAAAGGGGCATATTCAGTTTCGATCATTCAACCATATAATGTAGTTTCGATTACTTGTGTCTATTTCATAAAACATTTAAAAAAAACAGTGCATGTATTCTCAGCCCAAAAATGTAATGAGTAAAAAGGGAAAATGAAACTCACTTTCACAGATTTTTACTTCGTCGGGAAGTAAGACTTGGCCACTGGTTGATTCACGAACCTATAACAATATATACATATATATCAAAGTATGTTCAAAATATATTTACAACACTTTTAATATATTTTGATGTTTTAAGTTTATTAAGTCAGCTATCCTCGTTAGTAACCTACAACTAGTTGTCCACAGTTAGATGTACAAAAATAAATCGATAAATATTATCTTGAATCAATCCACGACCCAGTGTATACGTATCTCAGTATTGATCACAACTCAAACTATATATATTTTGGAATCAACCTCAACCCTGTATAGCTAACTCCAACATTCACATATAGAGTGTCTATGGTTGTTCCGAAATATATATAGATGTGTCGACATGATAGGTCGAAACATTGTATACGTGTCTATGGTATCTCAAGATTACATAATATACAATACAAGTTGATTAAGTTATGGTTGGAATAGATTTGTTACCAATTTTCACGTAGCTAAAATGAGAAAAATTATCTAATCTTGTTTTACCCATAACTTCTTCATTTTAAATCCGATTTGAGTGAATCAAATTGCTATGGTTTCATATTGAACTCTATTTTATGAATCTAAACAGAAAAAGTATAGGTTTATAGTCGGAAAAATAAGTTGCAAGTAATTTTTGTAAAGGTAGTCATTTCAGTCGAAAGAACGACGTCTAGATGACCATTTTAGAAAACATACTTCCACTTTGAGTTTAACCATAATTTTTGGATATAGTTTCATGTTCATAATAAAAATCATTTTCTCAGAATAACAACTTTTAAATCAAAGTTTATCATAGTTCTTAATTAACTAACCCAAAACAGCCCGCGGTGTTACTACGACGGCGTAAATCCGGTTTTACGGTGTTTTTTGTGTCTCCAGGTTTTAAATCATTAAGTTAGCATATCATATAGATATAGAACATGTGTTTAGTTGATTTTAAAAGTCAAGTTAGAAGGATTAACTTTTGTTTGCGAACAAGTTTAGAATTAACTAAACTATGTTCTAGTGATTACAAGTTTAAACCTTCGAATAAGATAGCTTTATATGTATGAATCGAATGATGTTATGAAAATCATTACTACCTTAAGTTCCTTGGATAAACCTACTGGAAAAGAGAAAAATGGATCTAGCTTCAACGGATCCTTGGATGGCTCGAAGTTCTTGAAGCAGAATCATGACACGAAAACAAGTTCAAGTAAGATCATCACTTGAAATAAGATTGTTATAGTTATAGAAATTGAACCAAAGTTTGAATATGATTATTACCTTGTATTAGAATGATAACCTACTGTAAGAAACAAAGATTTCTTGAGGTTGGATGATCACCTTACAAGATTGGAAGTGAGCTAGCAAACTTGAAAGTATTCTTGATTTTATGTAACTAGAACTTGTAGAATATATGAAGAACACTTAGAACTTGAAGATAGAACTTGAGAGAGATCAATTAGATGAAGAAAATTGAAGAATTAAAGTGTTTGTAGGTGTTTTTGGTCGTTGGTGTATGGATTAGATATAAAGGATATGAAATTTTGTTTTCATGTAAATAAGTCATGAATGATTACTCATATTTTTGTAATTTTATGAGATATTTCATGCTAGTTGCCAAATGATGGTTCCCACATGTGTTAGGTGAATCACATGGGCTGCTAAGAGCTGATCATTGGAGTGTATATACCAATAGTACATACATCTAAAAGCTGTGTATTGTACGAGTACGAATACGGGTGCATACGAGTAGAATTGTTGATGAAACTGAACGAGGATGTAATTGTAAGCATTTTTGTTAAGTAGAAGTATTTTGATAAGTGTATTGAAGTCTTTTAAAAGTGTATAAATACATATTAAAACACTACATTTATATACATTTTAACTGAGTCGTTAAGTCATCGTTAATCGTTACATGTAAGTGTTGTTTTGAAACCTTTAGGTTAACGATCTTGTTAAATGTTGTTAACCCAATGTTTATAATATCAAATGAGATTTTAAATTATTATATTATCATGATATTATCATGTATGAATATCTCTTAATATGATATATATACATTAAATGTCTTTACAACGATAATCGTTACATATATGTCTCGTTTAAAAATCATTAAGTTAGTAGTCTTGTTTTTACATATGTAATTCATTGTTAATATACTTAATGATATGTTTACTTATCAGAGTATCATGTTAACTATATATATATATCCATATATATGTCATCATATAGTTTTCACAAGTTTTAACGTTCGTGAATCACCGGTCAACTTGGGTGGTCAATTGTCTATATGAAACATATTTCAATTAATCAAGTCTTAACAAGTTTGATTGCTTAACATGTTGGAAACATTTAATCATGTAAATACCAATCTCAATTAATATACATAAACATGGAAAAGTTCGGGTCACTACACCCGACACTTTTAATCCAAAACACTTTCACAATATATTACAATAGTTTAAACTAAGAGTTTTTCACAATAAAAACCGAGTTTTATGACACCGGGCCCACATCGACCCAAAATACCACAAGTGACTATTTCGACCCATTAGTTTATACAAAAACATAGACCGAGCATGGGATTGGGGACACGCTACCCAATCCTAATCAAATCCAAAAGCAAGTCTTCTAAAGCAACTACGCAAGTCCACTAGTCCCCGCATTTACCTGAGCCACTGCATCCGTACAATCTATAAAAATGTAAACAACGAGAGGGTAAGCTAACGCTTAGTGAATGATAATATACTACATACATATATATGTATAAAATGGACACGCCACACAAATATCAAATACTGCATACCGAAGCATCCATGTATAAGGCAACTACACTAAGCATACCGTACTACCTCTAAGCAACAAGCTAAAGATATCAACAAAGTGTAAGTTCACCAACGACGATGTGAACAACGCCAATAAGCTACACCCGGAGGGTTAGCTACAACACAACAATACATTAATATATAACAATATAAAACGAAATAAGGTTAACCCCTTAACCCATTACCGAATACCAAATGCCACAATGAAGATTGGCCGAACTACACGAGCCTTAGTAATCCGAAACCACACGAGATTACTATCTTCACAACATCGAGGTTGGCCGAACTACATGAGCCTTAGTAATCCGAAACCACACGAGATTACTACCTCAATAAGATGACCGAACTACACGAATCACCATGAATCCGAACTACACGAGATTCATTTCCAATAAGATGACCGAACTACACGCGTCATCCTGAATCCGAACTACACGCGATTCACTTCTCCAACTCAACCCACGGTCACGGGATTATAAAATCTACCACGTCGGGGGTATCCACATCACAACAATATCAACCCTTCGCCATTGGGGTTATAACATCCAAATCACAACCACGTGTGATAACGTACACACAAGCGTGTACCTCGCCATAGGTGGTCAACCAAAATGCACAACCGTGCCAATTGGACCTAAACGCAAGTCTATCGAATCCACCTATATGTGAAGTGAGCTCTATAACCGAGAACCACTTCACCCGACCCGCACCCATCCTACACATACACATGTACATAGGATATTAACACTCACCTTGTCGCCTTGATGAATGCTTCCAAATAATCCGCAAGCGCCAAATGGAAAGTACTTATTCCATTATCACAAACACAACAACACAATTAGGGTTGACTTACAAACCAACCCAATTGACACCTAGTGCAAATTCGACCCATTTGCACTTCCAAGCACGAAACGCGCCCAAACTAACCAATATCCACTAACACGAGAATGGTCCTAACACACCGATTAAGCCCGAACACAAGTGTTAAACACGTGTCATACCCATTTTGACACCAAAACCCTAATTTTGACCCATTTCAAAATTAGTTAGCCAAACTCACTCAAAAGAGTTTCAACACTTCCATAATCACTAAACCTAGTGATTAAACTCAAGATCAAACCCTAATCAAGGCTAAAACGTCAACCAACCCAAAACCCGCCAAGTGACAAGATTAACAAGTCACCATGAACCTACTTCATCATCTAAAAGGGTTTCACAACAATCTAGCTCAAAATCCTAACTTGAACATCAAATCTAACAAATGAAATTCGTAGTTTGAGCTTACCAATACCACCACAACGTAGCTAGGAGCGAGATGAACAACTTTAGAACCCGAGCTTTTGCGAGAATCCGACTCCTTCTTCTCCAAATCCACCTCTCTCTCTCTCTCTAAAACCCTCCTCTCTCTCTAGATAAGGTTGAGAGTGTTTGTGAGGATGAAATATCATCCACAAATGACCAAGGAACCAGCCTTGAAGGTTCCAAACCGGCATCCAAGTGAATTTACCATTTTACCCCTTTTTAATTAATTAAAACAGCTGGCTCGACAGACAGTTTGGACGGCGTCCCGAATCTTGGACGGCGTCCCGTCCTTCTTTGTTGGACGGCATCCCGAAGGTTGGACGGCGTCCCGATCTACTGCAAAATCAGAAACAGAAACAGGGTCTTACAACTCTCCCCCACTTAAACACGATCGCGTCCTCGCGATCTGCAACACGTACCCGAACAGACCTCACTCAACGGTCCTCAAACATAGCCCCAATCCGACTTTCCTAAGCAATCCTTCCCAATGAATCGCCTTTAACAACTAAATCGTCACACGCGATTTATCAATTCACAATCCCGAGCACTAAAACCATGCTCATTCCCTAACATCGGGAAAAACTCAACCAAATCTCGAACCGAGGTATCAACCCTTCAGCGTACCATTACAGGTACATTGCTAGAAGCAACCAAGTCTCAATCCTAAAGTCAACAATCCGAAACGATGAAGACCGAACCACATGAATCCTTACGGATTACACTTACCACTAAACATCCTTTGTAGTGCGCAATACAACCAATACGCCACAATCCTAACATCATAAACAACGGCTAAAACCAAAAGCGCCCAAAATGACTATGGCAATACTAATCCTAAGGTGTACAAAATCGACTATTGTCACACCCGTAACAACATGTGAGCGAAACACGACGATCGCATCACTAATCACACAACATGGTCCTCGCGACCACACCATCGGCGTATAAAACAACTGATAGTTCCCACAACACGGTCCTTACGACCCCACCATTGGTGCATAAAACAACCAATAGATCAAACATCATCCGTTAGTGTACAACGACATATAACACTAACTCATGGACAACGCATATCCAATCGCACACGGAGATGGTACTCGAATTTCCCATCGGTGCTCACACATCCAACAATACGAAGGCTGGCCGAAAACACACGCGCCTTAGTGAATCCGAACTACACGCGACTCACTACCTTCATCACAGCAACAATCGGGAATGGCCGAACTACACGCGCCATAGTGAATCCGAACTACACGAGAGTCACTATCCCAGAGGAATGACTGAACTACACGAGTCATTTGTGAATCCGAACTACACGAGACTCACTCCTCAATACAATGACCGAAACTACATGAGTCATTTGTGAATCCGAACTACACGAGACTCACTCCTCAATACAATGACCGAAACCACACGAGTCATTTGTGAATCCGAACTACACGCGATCCACTACCATGATGAAGTCAGCGGACCCGAAGATCATGCTTCACCAATCTCAACACTGGATGAAGTCAGCGGACTCCGAAGGTCATGCTCCACCGATATAACACCTCGCTCATGATGAAGTCAGCGGACCCCGAAGGTCATGCTCCACCAATCGCATACTCCCATGATGAAGTCAGCGGACCCTAAAGGTCATGCTTCATCAATCACCAATACCATGATGAAGTCAGCGGACTCCGAAAGTCATGCTTCATCAATCAACGCCCTTTTGGCCTCGAACGACGAGTAGCGTAACATCGCTCTCTGCTACGCCATAGTGAATCCTAACGGATACCACTAACCATTCACACACTCGAGCAAGAACCACCTATATCAAACATAGGCACAAAACAATAATTCTCTAGAAGAGAATCCGACACACACCCCTTAACCGAAGGATTTCACCTTGCTCACCAAACACGTCCATTATCTCTCAATGAGATTTACCACATTACCACCTCGGTGATAATTCAAATCCAAACCATAAGTACAATTTATCCGAAATTGTAATCTACCACAAATCGACCAAACTAGGTCCCAACACAATTTTCGGGTCTTACTAAAACGTCATCCGAAATCTCACACTAAAACTTCCTCGGGCAGGAGTGTAACTCCCCCACTTAGAATTACATCACATAACCGCATCTCGTACAACCGTACCATGCTACCAAAGGTAGACTTTACCAACAATTGGGTTCACACGACCCATCACCACATCTTTCTCCAACCGAGAGCACACGAAGGATTTAAATCAATCCTCAAACACTTCGAACAAAAAGTGTACTACAATTACACAAACCACACCCTCGCAATCATCCAATTGCTCTAGTTTGTCAATTTCCACCTAGTCACTCATGTACCTAAGGGTTTCACTTCGGTACCCTGAGTACAATGTAACCGCAACACAATCAGAGTTGAACACCACACTAGTAGGTATAAAAGAGGCACCTAATGTTGCGTCATATAAACTCCATTACCAACATACATCGAGATTCAAAACACTCAATTTCAAGGGTTCCAACCACCCGACGAACCTCATAGTTCATCAACTTCCACACTATAGCGAACACGCGCTTAACAATCGAACACCGAAGCCCACACATATGGCTTGGTAGAAACAATTCCCAATACTAAGGAATGCTTGGTTGCACCAAGTCTTACGCCCTTTGCCCGACAATCAAACGTCACCATAGGGTACTTCCATTAGGAACGTCACCCATATCAACAATATGCACAACACAAGGCATTTTACAAACTCAAATTCAACGGCACTTAATAAATAATCAAAGAACATATTTATTAAAATGAAACGTACCTTAACGTCTCTTTGCCGCACCCGTCCCCGCTAACTTGGGACATTCCGGCTTACGATGTCCTTCTTCTTGGCAGTTGAAGCACATCATACCATCACTCTTTGGTACGGAACATTCCCAAGACTTGTGACCCCTCTTGCCACAATTGTAACATCTAGATGCACTAGAATCCGGTATACCCGTCCGCGTACCACCCGTGCTCACACTCGGACCCTTAGTCCTCTTACTCGAAGCACCATACGAAACAACCCTTCTCTCACTTGAAGGTTCACCAATCTTTGATCGCGTATACGACTCGAAACCTCTAGCCACCGCGAATAATTCCATAAATGACTTCGCGTAACCCCGGCTAATCTTACTCTTCAAGTCATCATTCAAAGTCCGATAGAAATCTTGCATCAACAAATTATCATTCCCTAAATACTCCGGGCAAAAATGAGCCTTCGCCATAAAGGTCGTCTTGAGAGTATTCAAGTCCATAGAACCCTGTTGCAAATTTCGCAACTCATTACGCATTTCCGATAAATCGGCTGAAGTCGGAACTCCTCGAAGAATTCCTTCTTAAATTTGTCCCATGATAATGCCATAAACGTTTCGCCACCGACAAGATCAATCTTACCATCCAACCAATCCTTCGCCCTACCCCGCAACAAACTAGTAGCGAGTCTTGTCCTCTTCTCGGGAGGGCATTCAATAGTACAAAAACACCCTTCGACATCCGAGATCCAAGTTGTGCTTACCAAAGGATCCGGTTTCCCGTCATACATCGGGGGTTTAGTCCTCATGAAGCTCTTAAGACAACGCTCCATTTCACTACTACCCCGAAATTCGGAATACTTCCTATCCATTTCTTCTCGAAACGTACTCATTTGCTCCACAACGGCGGCCTCAACTCTAGAGTTAAACTCCTCGTCATTCGTCTCGATCTCGTTTCGCGTCGTCATTCTAAAGAATGCAAAACGATTAGTCTACGAATGTATAAAACCATACGCACAACACCGCCCCATCTTGCTTGACACTCGTGGTACATCACTTATTAAACACGATTTGCACCCGTAATAAGGTTTGCAAGTCCTTATTACGCACACACATCATATCCCCTCGTTAGTACAATGACCATCTTGCTCGATGATATTCGCAACGCAACATAAACACAAACATAACACAATCGTATATTAATAATATCCACGTATTAATATACACGTTAGTCCACCTATCAATTAAGGCACTAACCAAATTCCCATTCCGAACCCGTACTCCTACAAGTCCCGCAACAAATTAAGCACACACAAAAGTCTAAGTCTAGGCACCTATCTCAAGTCGCCTAAATCCCTTAGACCATGCTCTGATACCACTTGTAACAACCCAACCCATTAACCATCCGAAAACGTGCCACAAAAAAATTTTCTGGAACAGTTGATCTGGACGGCGTCCAGCACTTAATACTGGGACGGCGTCCAGATGTACTAAAACATTCTGATCAGTTTACAAACACACGCGGGCGAAAAACCCGCTTCCCGACACTTTTAATCCAAAACACTTTCACAATATATTACAATACTTTAAACTAAGAGTTTTTCACAATAAAAACTGAGTTTTACGACACCGGGCCCACATCGACCCAAAATACCACAAGTGACTATTTCGACCCATTAGTTTATACAAAAACATAGACCGAGCATGGGATTGGGGACACGCTACCCAATCCTAATCAAATCCAAAAGCAAGTCTTCTAAAGCAACTACGCAAGTCCACTAGTCCCCGCATTTACCCGAGCCACCGCATCCGTGCAATCTATAAAAATGTAAACAACGAGAGGGTAAGCTAACGCTTAGTGAATGATAATATACTACATACATATATATGTATAAAATGGACACGCCACACAAATATCAAATACCGCATACCGAAGCATCCATGTATAAGGCAACTACACTAAGCATACCGTACTGCCTCTAAGCAACAAGCTAAAGATATCAACAAAGTGTAAGTTCACCAACGATGATGTGAACAACACCAATAAGCTACACCCGGAGGGTTAGCTACAACACAACAATACATTAATATATAACAATATAAAACAAAATAAGGTTAACCCCTTAACCCATTACCGAATACCAAACGCCACAATGAAGATTGGCCGAACTACACGAGCCTTAGTAATCCGAAACCACACGAGATTACTATCTTCACCACATCGAGGTTGGCCGAACTACACGAGCCTTAGTAATCCGAAACCACACGAGATTACTACCTTAATAAGATGACCGAACTACACGAGTCACCATGAATCCGAACTACACGAGATTCATTTCCAATAAGATGACCGAACTACACGCATCATCGTGAATCCGAACTACACGCGATTCACTTCTCCAACTCAACCCACGGTCACGGGATTATAAAATCCACCACGTCGGGGGTATCCACATCACAACAATATCAACCCTTCGCCATTGGGGTTATAACATCCAAATCACAACCACGTGTGATAACGTACACACAAGCGTGTACCTCGCCAAAGGTGGTCAACCAAAATGCACAACCGTGCCAATTGGACCTAAACGCAAGTCCATCGAATCCACCTATATGTGAAGTGAGCTCTATAACCGAGAACCACTTCACCCGACCCGCACCCATCCTACACATACACATGTACATAGGATATTAACACTCACCTTGTCGCCTTGATGAATGCTTCCAAATAATCCGCAACGCGCCAAATGGAAAGTACCTATTCCATTATCACAAACACAACAACACAATTAGGGTTGACTTACAAACCAACCCAATTGACACCTAGTGCAAATTCGACCCATTTGCACTTCCAAGCACGAAACGCGCCCAAACTAACCAATATCCACTAACACGAGTGAAAATGGTCCTAACACACCGATTAAGCCCGAACACAAGTGTTAAACACGTGTCATACCCATTTTGACACCAAAACCTTAATTTTGACCCATTTCAAAATTAGTTAGCCAAACTCACCCAAAAGAATTTCAACACTTCCATAATCACTAAACCTAGTGATTAAACTCAAGATCAAACCCTAATCAAGGCAAAAACGTCAACCAACCCAAAACCCACCAAGTGACAAGATTAACAAGTCACCATGAACCTACTTCATCATCTAAAAGGGTTTCACAACAATCTAGCTCAAAACCACATCAAATCTAACAAATGAAATTCGAAGTTTGAGCTTACCAATACCACCACAACGTAGCTAGGAGCGAGATGAACAACTTTAGAACCCGAGCTTTTGCGAGAATCTGACTCCTTCTTCTCCAAATCCACCTCTCTCTCTCTAAAACCCTCCTCTCTCTCTAGATAAGGTTGAGAGTGTTTGTGAGGATGAAATATCATCCACAAATGACCAAGGAACCATCCTTGAAGGTTCCAAACTGACATCCAAGTGAATTTACCATTTTACCCCTTTTTAATTAATTAAAACAGCTGGCTCGACAGACAGTTTGGACGGCGTCCCGTCCTTCTTTACTGGACGGCGTCCCGAAGGTTGGACGGCGTCCCGATCTACTGCAAAATCAGAAACAGAAACAGGGTCTTACATCACATGTGTGAGGTATGGGGGAGGTGAGACGTAGATATTCCTACCTCTATCATATCCTAGAATAAAGAGAAATCATTTCTCTATCCCGAGTGAAACACTTATAAGCTAGCTAGAGTAGAGAAATTCCTCCATCTCTCTATTCACAATAAATTAACCTATAAACCCTAAACCCTAAACCGTACACCCTACACCCTACACCCTAAACCCGACTTAAACCTTAAACCCTAAACCCTACCCCAAACCCTAAACCCTTAACCCTAAATTACGTACCCTAGTCATTAAACCATAAACCCAATATCACATGTGTGAGGTATGGGGGAAGTGAGACGTAGACAATCCTACTATACCTCTATCATTTCCTAGAATAAAGAGAAATCATTTCTCTACCCCAAGTGAAACACTCACAAGCTAGAGTACGTAGAGAAATTCCTCCCTCTCTGTATTCACAATAAATTAAACATATAAACCCTAAACCCTAAAACCGTACACCCTAAACCCTAAACCCGACTTAAACCCTAAACAATAAACCCTACCCCAAACACTAAACACTTAACCCTAAATTACGTACCCTAGTCATTAAACCATAAACCTTAAACCCCAAACACTAAACCATAAACCCAATCCTTAGTCAAAAGTTCAAACAAGAACCATACAAATTAATGGGGAAAACTGTGAGAACCATTTAATTTCAATTGGTGACACCACGTGATCGACTTGATTTAATTCACATGTAAATGTTAATGGCCGAATATGTAGTGATTAATATTATATGAGATTAATATTTACATGAATAAATGTTTATGGTTTAATATTTACATGAATAATATATTATATGAGATTAATATTTACATGAATAAATGTTTCCAACATGTTAAGCAATCAAACTTGTGAAGACTTGATTAAGTGAAACGGATTTTGTGTTAACGTTTGGCAACCCAGTTTGTTCGATGATTCACGAACGTTATAACTCGTATATGACATGTTAATATATATATTGACATATAGATATGTTTAACATGATGAAATGATATTTAAGTATCTCATTATGTATATTAACAACTAACTATATACATAAAACAAGACTACTAACTTAAGAAATTCAAAACGATATCTATACGTAACGATTCTCGTTGTAATAACGTCTTAATATTTATATATCATAATAAGATACATGAGTACATCATGTTATCATGATAATGTAACAATTTAACATCTCATTAGATATAATAACAATGGGATTAATTACATTTAATGAGATAGTTAACTTAAAGGTTCTGAAACAACATGTACATGTAACGATTAACGATGACTTAACGACTCTGTTAAAATTCATATACATGTAATGTATTAAGATGTGTTAATACACTTTTGAAAGACTTCATGACACATATCAAAGTACTTCTACTTAACAAAAATGCTTACAGTTACATTCTCATTCATTTTCATCAACAATTCTACTCGTATGCAACTGTATTCGTACTCGTATAATACCCAGCTCCTAGATGTACATTCTATTGGTATATACGCTTCAATGATCAGCTATTAGCAGCCTTAATGAGTCACCTAAACATGTGGGAACCATCATTTGGCAACTATCATGAAATATCTAACAAAAATACAAACAAATGGAGCCTATATCCTGACTCCTAATTCACGAAATTATGCACTCACACAAACACTTTCATTTTCCAACTTTTATGCATCAAACCTCTCTGTCTCAAGTTCTATCTTCTTGTTCTAAGTGTTCTTCATCATCCTCATCAAAATCTATATCAATCTAGTTCAAAAATCCTAACTTAGATCAACTTACAAAACAACTACTCAAGAACACATCAAGAACACTTTCAAGTTTGCAAGTCTACTTCTAAGCTTTCTAATCCATTCCAATCAATCATCTAAGATCAAGAAGCCTTTGTTATTTACAGTACGTTATCTTTCTAATTCAAGGTAATATTCATATTTAAGCTTTGATTCAATTTCTATAACTATAACTATCTTAATTTGAGTAGTAATCTAACTTGAACTTGATTCTACTTCAAGAACTTCCAAGCCATCAAAGTTCCTTTAAAGCTCAAGTTATTTTCTCATCATTTCCAGTAGGTTTACCTACTATATATGAGTTAGTAATGGTGTTCATAACATCATTCAATTCATATATATAAAACTATCTTATTCGAAGATTATAACTTGTAATCACTAGAACATAGTTTAGTTAATTCTAAACTTGTTCGCAAACGAAGTTAATCCTTCTAACTTAACTTTTAAAATCAACTAAATACATGTTCTATATCTATATGATATGCTAACTTAATGATTTACAACCTGAAAACACGAAGAACACCGTAAAACCGGACATACGCCGTTGTAGTAAAACCGGGGGTTGTTTTGGGTTGGAAAAATAAAAACTATCTTAATCTTTGAATTTGAAGTTTGTTTTCTGGAAAAATGATATTTCATATGAACATGATACTATATCCAAAAATCATGGTTAAACTCAAAGTGGAAGTATGTTTTTCAAAATGGTCATCAAGATGTTGTTCTTTCGACGAAAATGACTACCTCTTTCAAAAACGACCTGTAACTTGTATTTCTGACTATAAACTTATAATTTTCCTATTTAGTTTCATAAATTTCAGTTCATTATGAAACCATAGCAACTTGATTAACGAAGAAATTATGGGTAAAACAAAATTGGTTAGATTTACTAGTTTAGCTACGGAAATTTTATAACATATCTATACTAACCATAACTTAACTAACTTATATTGTATTATACATGTAATCTAACATATATTATGTAATCTTGATAGACCATAGACATTTATACAATGTTTTGACATATCATATCGACGTCATCTATATATATTATTTGGAATAACCATAGACACTATATATGCGGTAATGCTCGAGTTAGCTTTACAGGGTTCAGGTTGATTCCAAAATAATATATATATACTTTGAGTTGTGATCGAGTTTGAGACTTGTATACACTGGGTCGTGGATTGATTCGAGATAATATATATTGATTTATTTCTGTACTACTAACTGTGGACAACTAATTGTGGACTACTAACGTTGGACTGTTAACTTAACAAATTTAAATTGTTAAAAAGTAATAAAAATGTTGTTAATATATTTTGATCATACTTTAATATATATGTATATATTTGTTATAGGTTCGTGAATCGTTTTAATACCCCGTCAGAATCCACTAACGAAATATTAACTCCTGGTCCCACAGTTTAGCGGTCACGCCCTCTATATAAGACATTTCTGAAAAGTATTCGCATTACTTATCAAATCAAGTCATTTATTAAAGAAAATGTAACTGGAAAACGTTTGACATAAATGACTAATGTATGTGAACCCAAAACATCTTGAAACAAAATAGTTTAAATGCGAATATTTGTTCTTGAAATGAAAATGATAAATATGCTAGACGTCGTCCAGTTCTAGCAGCAAACTGCCTAATAACTTCAGATAAGCGGAAGCACTACCTCTAAGTACCTGAGATGAAACATGCAAAACGTCAACGAAAAACGATGAGTGAAACTACAGGTTTAGGAAATCATTTTGTAAGTTAGGCCACAAGGTTTACTTAGAAAACATCATAGGAAAAGTATACATTATCATGAGCACTTGATTATAAAGCTTTAACCTTTGCGTAGGCCGAGCTCACGTCTTTATTTTACCCTATCTTGGCGATACACCAATTAAGTGTACGAGTAACAACAAAATAAGCACCAGTTATGTTGGGTGAGGTTTGTCAAACCTAACGGTACCATCCCTATAAGTTGAGCTTACAAAGTAACTAATATAATCAAGCTAAGGAATTTTTGATCTGAACTCATATGTATAGTCATTTAAGTACTTGTGCCTAATATGTAAAACATTTGTAAAAAGCATGCATCTCATCCATGTAAAAACGTAGTAGGGACTGTAGACTCACCTTAGCAAAAGCACTTGTAATTTCTTAGCAAAACGTACGGTTGTCGAACAATCTCGACTGAACAACGTAACCTAAATAAGTAAATCATCTTAAGTATACACTTATAGGTCAAAACATGTCAACCCATAATGTACGCAAAGTCCTAGTGCTCAGACTGACTCAACGAACAAGTAAAAGACAACTAATCCAAGCAAGTCAACAAAAGTCAACCAAAGTCACCCCTAAAGTCAACTCGGTCAAAGTGGTCAAATAAAGTCAAACATCTCAGTAGGTCATACAAACATGATCAATAAGTCAAACCTAGGTCAAGTATCACTTTACAAGTTATTGTTAAGCATATTGCACTTTTGCACCTTAAAGCATGCCTTAGAAATTCGTACGTCGTAGAAAGATCCAACTATAGCTCATAGCACATAAATCATTAAATCATAAACAAATCCAGATCTTAAATACACTTAAAATTGATTCCAAAATGTCTAGCCAAAGCCTCATACGATAAATAAAAGTCCAATATCCGAAAGGGTCTATTCATAGTTCATTACAGAAATTTCTGCCTGCGTGTCAGTTTTTAAAGAGTTTTCATAAAATATATAAAATAGATTTTAACGAACAGCCAATTGAAGTCATCTCAAAACATCTCAAAATTTTAGTGTTAAAATAATCAGAAACATTGCTTTAGCCAATTTGTACAGTTTCGCAAATCTTTACAGACTCATCAGTTTTTGATCATCAACCGAACACATCACAAAGACGAGCATATATCTCATGGAAAATCACGTTCTCGCAAGTTCGTATATAAATGAAACATGTCAAGGAACACTTAAAATAACATATTCTAGAAAATTAAAGTCTTAAACAATTCGTAGTTCACTCTAGCAATTTTTATGTAACTCTGAAAAACGATTCTGCTCAGTTTAAAAACCAAACCTTCGTTTTGATATAACGGGAGCATTACATAACCTTTTGACGCAAATCTTTAGTCTAAATTGCATAAATTTTAACAAGGAATACAGTAGTACACTTTATATAAGCTAAAACATAAAGCATGCAACTCATAAAATTCGGATTACGCACAAAACCTTGTCAAATCTTCGATTAAGCATAACTTAAGTATACGATAACGAAATCACGCAAAATCGGAGTCTAAAATTAATAACTTTTTGATATATTTCTATTTAAACATATTCCTATGTCATATATCATATAAGTTAAATCATATCAAGAAGACACAAATTCGTTTTTCGTACATACAACGTTAATTACGCAATCAAACGATAAATAACAACACTAGACACCATTAATTGAGCACTAGACTTGATTACACCATGTAATTGCATAAAATTCAGATTTATAAAATTAGGGTTACTAGTTATACCTTAAAACACAAGTTGATTGATGCTAGGGTGCGTAGAACGATCTAGGGAACAACTTTGATCTTCAAAACTTGATCTAATTTTGAGTGGTGATGGTGTTTGTGGGGTGTTGGTGGCCGACGGCTTCCAGGGGGGAGAGAGAGAAAAATCGACTAGCTCAAGAAAATAATGAGGGTTTGTGATTTAATTTTCTATTTATAGTCGAGATTAGGGCCTCAAATTAATTAACTAATGATCCACTAACCAAAATAAGTCCACTAAGGGGGGTTTGGGTGAGGGTTCGGCTGAATGGACCTATAGGGGTGTTCCTGGGCTCGTTTTTCCTATTTACTTGTACGCACGTGGTCCGTTTCGAATGCCGTTAACCGTACCGGGTCTCCGAAACGTTAACTAGTCGTTGAAACAAAATCACCGGATTTAATTCATTAAATAAATAATAAATTAAATTAGTTTTTCTTAAAGTTAATAATTATTGAAAATAATTATTTCGTCGTTTTTCTGAGTTTCGTAAACTAAAAAGCATTCTAGGCGATTAACTTAATCGTAACGTTTTCTAGTTATTTCACTTTCTGAAATAAGTTCATAAATTAATATATCCTATTAATTCAGGAATCTCATTAATAAGCATGTATTTAATTCTATTAAACACACGAGTCTAAGTAACCACCATTAAATACTTAACGAACAAGTAACGACAGTAAACTAAAAAAGTTTGGGTGTTACATTACCCACCTGTTATGAAAAATTTCATCCCGAAATTTTAGTGCTCATCCGCCGCAGTCGTCTCCTCCGGAAACAGTTTCGGATACTTAAGCCTCATCTGATCTTCACATTCCCACATGAATTCTATTCTTCTACGGGCATTCCATCTAACCTTAACAAGCGGAATTCTGCTTTGCTTTAGTTGCTTAATCTCGCGATCCATAATCTCAGCGGGTTCTTCAATGAAATTAAGCTTAGGATCAACTTGTACCTCTTCTAAGGGAATTACCAAACTTTTGTCTGATAAACAATTCTTCAAATTGGAAACATGAAATGTATCGTGAATCTCACTAAGTTCTTGTGGCAACTTCAGTCTATACGCTACTGGACCAATTCTTTCGGTAATCTCAAACGGTCCAACATACCTCGGGCTTAACTTCCCTCTTTTGCCAAAACACACTACACCCTTCCAAGGTGATACCTTGAGCATAACTTTGTCTCCAACCTGAAATTCCAAGTCTTTCCTTTTAATATCGGCATAACTCTTTTGACGATCTCGCGCTATTTTCATTCTCTCTCGTATCTGCGT
This sequence comes from Rutidosis leptorrhynchoides, assembly GCF_046630445.1. Lineage (NCBI taxonomy): Eukaryota > Viridiplantae > Streptophyta > Magnoliopsida > Asterales > Asteraceae > Rutidosis > Rutidosis leptorrhynchoides. The sequence goes on from NC_092341.1 coordinate 236,857,824, forward strand.
GATCTTCTCAGTCGTTTCGTGTACAATCTTAGGACCAGTTAACTGACTATCTCCTAACTCAGTCCAACATATCGGTGATCTGCACTTTCTGCCATATAGTGTTTCAAAAGGCGCTGCCTTTATACTTGCGTGATAACCGTTGTTGTAAGAAAATTCTACTAATGGTAGATGTCTATCCCATCCAATTCCAAAGTTAATCACACACGCTCTTAACATGTCTTCTAATTTCTGAATGGTTCTCTCACTTTGACCATCAGTCTGTGGGTGATACGCTGTACTCATATCTAAACGGGTTCCCAGGGCATCTTGCATAGCTTGCCAGAATCTAGATGTAAATCTGCTATCTCTGTCGGAAATAATAGATAGCGGCACTCCATGTCGAGAAACTACTTCCTTTATGTAGATCTGTGCCAACCTCTTCATCTTATCAGTTTCCCTGATCGGTAGAAAATGAGCGGACTTCGTAAGACGATCAACGATAACCCAAATCGTATCGTAACCTCCTACCGTTTTAGGCAACTTAGTGATAAAATCCATTGTAATATTCTCCCACTTCCATTGGGGAATCTCTAGCTGTGTCAACAATCCTGACGGTTTCTGATGCTCTGCCTTAACTTTAGCACAAGTCAAGCACTTACCAACATAAGTAGCAATATCAGCTTTCATATTAGGCCACCAATACAGTGCCTTAAGACCTTGGTACATCTTGTCGGATCCAGGGTGAATAGAATACCTTGTCTTGTGTGCCTCTTCTAGCACTAGTTCCCTTAATCCGCCAAACTTCGGTACCCAAATTCTGTCAATAAAATATCGGGTTCCATCATCTCGAGTAATGAACTTCTTATCAATTCCTCGAAGTGATTCGTTAGTAACTTTCTCTTCCTTCAACGCCTCTAACTGTGCATCATGTATCTGAGAAGTAAGATTCCTTCGAATAGTCAAATTCAATGCTCTAACTCGAATAGGCTTAACTCTCTCCTTCCTACTCAAAGCATCTGCCACTACATTAGCCTTACCAGGATGGTAGCTAATGTCGCAGTCGTAGTCATTCAATAGTTCAATCCAACGTCTCTGTCTCATATTGAGCTGTTTCTGATTGAAAATATGCTGCAAACTCTGTGGTCCATAAAAACAGTAAACTTAGTACCATACAAATAGTGTCTCCACATCTTCAACGCAAAGACTACAGCACCAAGTTCTAAATCATGAGTCGTGTAGTTCAACTCGTGTATCTTCAATTGTCGTGATCCATACGCAATCACTTTCTTACGTTGCATCAACACGCAACCAAAACCTTGTCGTGAAGCGTCGCAGTAAACTACAAAATCCTCGGTTCCTTCGGGTAAAGACAAAATCAGTGCAGTCATTAACTTCTCTTTTAACAACTGAAATGCAGCTTCATGCAACTCTGTCCATTCATACTTCTTACCCTTGTAAGTCAATGCTGTTAACGGTCGGGCAATAGTAGAAAATCCCTCAATGAATCTTTTATAATATCCAGCGAGACCTAAGAATTGTCGTATCTGTGTTGGCGACTTAGGAGTCTCCCATTTCTTAACCGTCTCTATCTTCGCAGGATCAACTTGAATACTATTGACACCTACGATATGACCCAAAAATTGGACTTCTTGCAGCCAAAAGTCACACTTCAAAAATTTCGCGTACAACTGCTCCTTCCTGAGCATCACTAGTAACAAACAGAGATGCTGTTCATGTTCCTTCTCACTCTTAGAATATACCAGTATATCATCGATGAACACAATAACAAACTTGTCTAGATATGGCTTACACACACGGTTCATGAGATCCATGAACACAGCTGGTGCGTTCGTCAATCCAAACGGCATTACAGTAAAGTCATGATGACCATAGCGTGTCCTAAACGCGGTCTTCGGTATATCTGTCTCTTTCACTCTCATCTGATGATAACCTGATCTCAGATTGATCTTAGAGTAACTTGCTGATCCTTGCAATTGATCAAACAAATCATCAATCCTCGACAACGGATATCTATTCTTGATAGTTAACTTATTCAGCTACCTGTAATCAATACAGAGTCTCATAGATCCATCCTTTTTCTTCACAAACAGTACCGGAGATCTATCTCTGAAGTCCTTGGCCATGTAGCACGCCTTCTTGCACCTGACACAAGTCAGAGCATTGCGACCCTGATGTTCTTCACTATGGGGAGCACTTCGACACAGAGTAGCATAACATGCTAGTTCCAATAATAAACAAGGCTATAATCAAATATACTAGCAACGAGTAGTGATGCATAGTAAATAATATTAAATCATAGTGATTTTAGTAGAACTAGTGTTAAGTAATAGCGATACTTAGCATATAGTAGTAGCAGTAGTAAGGACAATGTACACTAGTAGCATTATCACTAATTAACAATAGTAGTAGCAACACTAAGCATGATCAATCATTAATAAATCCAACACTTAATGTAATAACAATCTCGTTCAAACATCATGCATAACCAACAAAAGTAACATATCCTCTCATGTCATAAGCAAAACCACATAAGTAAAACCACATCTAGCAATGTATGTGCGAATATCAAATAATAAACAGTAATATTCAAATAGTATTCAATAGCGCTGAACAAGTCTAAACGAGCGATCTCTATTTGCATTTTTGAAGCTCCTTCAACAAATACTCGACCATCTTCTCCAAAATCTCGACTCGCAACGTGAGGTCACTAGGGTTGTTGTCATTAGCAGTAGCTGTGGAGGTACTAGGCTTAGAAGTAGATGTAGAAGTATAATTGGGATGGTGACGTTGACACATCTTAAGCGACTGACTGTCATAGTGAAAACTCTTACAAAATGGGTTATTTCCTCAAGCAGTTCCTTTCAGTATCCTACGGTGGCCTCTCGGTCCATAGGGGTTAACATAGTCGAGTTTAACAAAAGGTGACTGGGGTGAATCAGGTACGTCAGGTTTGGATTCAGATTCGGGTTCCGAGTCTTCCTCGGGATCCTCTTCCGGTTCCTTTCCCTTGGGCTCATCCTCGTGCTAGGTTTCCATCTCAGTTTCTGACTCGGTATCATCTACAAACTCGAGTATCGAATTTCTTTGCGCTTGCACAGTTTACTCGGATTTCGTGTCAGAGTCGGTAAGAATAATAGGATTGGAAGAAGTCATCTAGCACTCAAATAAAACACAAAGTTAGTTCATCTAGTAATCATTTCATTATAGAAATCAAGTAAGATAATAACTAACGTAACTAGGGTTCATGTAACTTAGCGAGTCTAAGGTTATAGTCTAGACTCATTAGACTTCCTAACGTTTGACTCTCTAATGCAGCCTAGTCTTAGGTAATCGATCTGCTCTGATACCAAATGTAATACCCCGTCAGAATCCACTAACGGAATATTAACTCCTGGTCCCACAGTTTAGCGGTCACGCCCTCTATATGAGATGTTTTCGAAAAGTATTTGCATTACTTATCAAATCAAGTCATTTATTAAAGAAAATGTAACTGAAAAACGTTTTACATAAATGACTAATGTATGTGAACTTAAAACATCTTGAAACAAAATAGTTTAAATGCGAATATTTGTTCTTGAAATGAAAATGATAAATATGCTGGACGCCGTCCAGTTCTAGCAGCAAACAGCATAATAACTTTAGATAAGCGGAAGAACTACCTCTAAGTACCTGAGATGAAACATGAAAAACGTCAACGAAAAACGTTGAGTGAAACTACAGGTTTAGGAAATTATTTCGTAAGTTAGGCCACAAGATTTTCTTAGAAAACATCATAGGAAAAGTATACATTATCATGAGCACTTGATTATAAACCTTTAACCTTTGTGTAGGCCGAGCCCACGTCTTTAGTTTACCCTATCTTGGCGATACACCAATCAAGTGTACGAGTAACAATAAAATAAGAACCAGTTATGTTGCGATAAGGTTTGTCAAACCTAACGGTACCGTCCATATAAGTCGAGCTTACAAAGTAACTAATATAATCAAGCTAAGGGATTTTTGATCTGAACTCATATGTATAGTCATTTAAGTACTTGTGCCTAATATGTAAAACATTTGTAAAAAGCATGCATCTCATCCCTGTAAAAACGTAGTAGGGACTGTAGACTCACCTTAGCAAAAGCACTTGTAATTTCTTAGCAAAACGTACGGTTGTCGAACAATCTCGACTGAACAACGTAACCTAAATAAGTAAATCATCTTAAGTATACACTTATAGGTCAAAACATGTCAACCCATAGTGTACGCAAAGTCCTAGTGCTCAGACTGACTCAACGAACAAGTAAAAGACAACTAATCCAAGCAAGTCAACCAAAGTCAACCCTAAAGTCAACTCGGTCAAAGTGGTCAACTAAAGTAAAACATCTTAGTAGGTCATACAAACAAGATCAATAAGTCAAACCTAGGTCAAGTATCACTTTACAAGTCATAGTTAAGCATATTGCACTTTTGCACCTTAAAGCATGCCTTAGAAATTCGTACGTCGTAGAAAGATCCAACTATAGCTCATAGCACATATATCATTAAATCATGAACAACTCCAGATCTTAACTACACTTCAAATCGATTCCAAAAAGTCCAGCCAAAGCCTCATACAATGAATAAAATTCCAATATCTTAAAGGGTCTATTCATAGTTCATTACAGAAATTTCTGCCCGCGCGTCAGTTTTTAAACATTTTTCATAAAATATAGAAAATAGATTTTGACGAACGGCCAATTGGAGTCATCTAAAAAAATCTCAAAATTTTAGTGATAAAATAATCAGAAACATTGATTTAGCCAGTTTGTACAGTTTCACAAATCTTTACAGACTCATCAGTTTTTGATCATCAACCGGACACATCACAAAGATGAGCATATATCTCATGGCAAATCATGTTCTCGTAAGTTCGTATACCAATGAAACATGTCAAGAAACACTTAAGATAACATATTCCAGAATATCAAAGTCTGAAATAATTCCTAGTTCACTCTAGCAATTTTTATGTAACTTTGAAAAACGATTCAGCTCACTTTAAAAACCAAACCTTCGTTTTGACATAACGGGAGCATTACATAACCTTTTTGATGCAAATCCTTTGTCTAAATTGCATAAATTTTCACAAGGAATACAGTAGTACACTTTATATAAGCTAAAACACAAAGCATGCAACTCAGAAAATTCGGATTACGCACAAAACCTAGTCAAATCTTCGATTAAGCATAACTTAAGCATACGATAACGAAATCACGCAAAATCGGGGTCTAAAATTAATAAATTTTCGATATCTTTCTATTTAAACATATTAAAATGTCAGATATCATATAATTTAAATCATATCAACAAGAAACAAATTCGTTTTTCGTACATACAACGTTAATTACGCAATCAAACGATAAATTAAAATACTAGACACCATTAATTGAGCATTAGACTTGATTACACAATGTAATTGCATAAAATTCAGATTTATAAAATTAGGGTTACTAGTTATACCTTAAAACACAAATTGATTGATGCTAGAGTGCGTAGAACGATCTAGGGAACAACTTTGATCTTCAAAACTTGATCTAATTTTGAGTGGTGATGGTGTTTGTGGGGTGTTGGTGCCCGACGGCTTCCAAGGGGGGAGGGAGAGAGAAAAATCAACTAGCTCAAGAAAATAGTGAGGGTTTGTTATCTAATTTTCTATTTATAGTCTAGATTAGGGCCTCAAATTAATTAACTAATGACCCACTAACCAAAATAAGTCCACTAAGGGGGTTTGGGTGAGGGTTTGACCGAATGGACCTGTAGGGGTGTTCCTGGGCTCGTTTTGCTTATTTATTTGTACGCGCGTAGTCTGTTTCAAATGCCGTTAACCGTACCGGGTCTCCGGAACGTTAACTAGTCGTTGAAACAAAATAACCGGATTTAATTCATTAAATAAATAATAAATTAAATTAGTTTTTCTTAAAGTTAATAATTATTGAAAATAATTATTTCGTCGTTTTTCTGAGTTCCGTAAACTAAAAAGCATTCTAGGCGATTAACTTAATCGTAACGTTTTCTAGTTATTTCACTTTCTGAAATAAGTTCATAAATTAATATAACCTATTAATTCAAGAATCTAATTAATAAGCATGTATTTAATTCTATTAAACACACGAGTCTAACTAACCACCGTTAAATACTTAACGGACAAGTATTTTTACTACCTTAAAACACAAACGGAAAAAGTATGGTTGTTACATTCTACCCGTGGCCAAGTCTAATTCTCGACGAATTGATAATCTGTGAAAGTGAGTTATAGTCCCATTTTTACTATCAAATATTTTCGGGATGAGAATACATGCAGTTTTATAAATGTTTTACAAAATAGACACAAGTACTTGAAACGACATTCTATGGTTGGATTATTAAGCCGATTATCACCCTTTTTAGTCTGGTAATCTAAGAATTAGGGAACAGAAACCCTAATTAACGCGAATCCTAAAGATAGATCTATTGGGCCTAACAAACCCCATCCGGGTTACGGATGCTTTAGTACTTCGATTTTATCATGTCCGATGAGAGTCCCGAATGATGGGGATATTCTAGATGCATTTTTGTTAATGTCGGTTACCAGATGTTCACCATATGAATGATTTTTAATTCGCGGGTTACGCGTATTATTTTGTACACGGGTTATGTGTGCAGTTATAATTGAAATCTTGTGGCCTATTATTATTATGATTTATGATAAAGATTAAACCTATAACTCACCAACATTTTTGTTGACGTTTAAAGCATGTTTATTCTCAGGTGATTATTAAGAGCTTCCACTGTTACATGCTAATTAAAGACAAGATTTTGAGTCAGCATGCTTGTATTATATTGTTTAAAAACTGCATTCGGAATTACCTTTTGCTGTAACATATTAATGTAAACCATTATGTAATGGTCGTGTGTAAACGCTATATTTTAGATTATCATTATTTTATAATCTACGCTACGTCCTTTAAACCTTTGTCGATAAAATAAAGGTTATGGTTTGTTTTAAAAACGAATGCAGTCTTTGAAAAACGTCTCATATAGATGTCAAAACCTCACAACGAAATCAATTAATATGAAACGTTTATAATCCATATGAACGGGACATTTCAGTTGGTATCTGAGCGTTGGACTTAGAGAACCAGAAATTTGCATTAGTGTGTCTTATCGAGTTTGTTAGGATGCATTAGTGAGTCTGGACTTCGACCGTGTTTTTCCTTAAAAACGATTGCTTAACACATTTGTTGGAAACTATATATTTTTACATGTAAATATTATGTGATATATTAATCTCTTAATGTGCTTGCTATTGTGTGATAGATGTCTACCTCTAGTACAAATCCCATCGACTCACCCAATAATAATGAAGAGTCGAATGTATTTTGGGAAGATTCACAAATTCCGGAAGAAGAAGAAGAAGAAGAACCGGAAGAAGAGGTTCCGGAGGAGGAAATATTTAGAACCACAGAAAAACAGATAAATAAAAGAAAATCCTCAACCAATAGACCAAAATTAAAAATGGTCAATGGTGTTTCTGCCGAGTAAGAAAAATATTGGGAAAATTACCAATTTTTTGATGAATCGGATCCCGATGAGGATTCCGATGATGTTATAGAAATTACCCCGGCTCAATTTAATAAGGCAAAAGAAAATAATAAGGGAAAAGCTATCAAAATAGAAAAACTCGAGTCCAAAACCGATGAACTTTATGTTAACATGAAATATCCCGATGGGATATATCGTAAACACCCGTATTTCTTAAACTTTAACTATAACCCGGGAACATCTAAGCCACCACGTTTTTCTAAACCATTTTTGAAAATGACGGCTCGTATTAGAGGAGCACCATGTATCCCTAGGAAATTAGCAAAACGAACCAAGTCCGAGGAGGAGGAAACAAGTGAGTCGAAATAAAGAATTGTAATCATGCTATGTAATATATGTACTTTAGTGTGCTTGTACTTTTATACTGTATGTAAAAATAGCTTGTAATGTTTGTATTCTATCATCCTTTACAAGATCTAATTTTTCATCTCTTTTACAGTATAAAAATACAAAAGGGATGTTAAGGATAGACGACCGAATATTTTAGAAGACCTACCAGGAGATATGATTGATGAAATCTTGTCTAGAGTTGGTCAGAATTCATCGACTCAATTGTTTACGACGAGATTAGTTTGTAGTAAATTTGACAGACGTTCTAGACATGCCTTGATTTATAAAAGGCTTTCCTTCGATAGATGGTGTATATCACATTGGGGAGACCTTAAGTTACGCCATGTTTTCTTTAAGGCATTGTGTGTGGGAAACCCTATTGCAATTTTCTGCTATGGGTTGAGAGCCTATTTTGACTCCACATATCCCAACATAGGACTTCGTTCTTTAGAAAGAGCTTCAAACATGCAACTTAAAGAAGCATGTTATGTTTACGGGTTAGTGATGTACGCTTCTCACTAAATTGAGAAAAAGAACATCGGACTGCAACTTCTTAATAAAACATTCCCACAGGTGACGGATTCAGTAGTTGGGGTGAGAAATAAGGTTTTTAACTTGTTACGGGGCTGTTGGATATTTCGTAACCCCCGTCCTTTTGACGATGTTACAACGTACTGCCTTGCCAATGGCCACAACGGTTATTTCCCACTTGATCAAGGATGGGAAATAGTATTAGTAAAACCCGAATGCATGACTTGTTTCTGGTCTTATGAATTACGTGTCTTCACTGCCTTCACTGAACAATTTGAGCTTCACTAAAATTGTCTTCACAGCTGCTTAGTATCAAAGTTATTATGTGCTATATTTCATGCTGTATGTAAATTAACAGTATTGTATGATTGTATGATATTGTATCGAAAGTTTAAGCGTGAAATGTTAATGAATTAAGTTTTTCATGATAGAATAGTATTTCGATAGTAGTAGTTAATTTTTGCGCTAGCTATTAAGTATGAACTTTAACGGGTAGGTACTACCCGAACTAAAATTATAAAACGCTAATATGAAGAAAAGGCTTTTATAAATAAGTTCATATTATGCTACGAAATACTATTGACTACTCCTAATATTCAATATGATTAACTTAACTCTTTTGACTATTTTTGAAGCAAATGGCACCGACTACTCGACAGAACTTGAATATGAACGAAGAAGATTTTCGTGCATTCCTTGCTGCAAACATAGCAGCAGTACAGGCTGCAATGCAAAATAACTACAATAACTCAGGGTCTAGCAGTGGAGTTAACTCTACAGGAAACCGTGTAGGATGCTCCTACAAGGCTTTCACTGCCTGTAAGCCTCTGGAATTCGACGGGACTGAAGGACCAGTCGGATTGAAACATTAGACCGAGAAGGTTGAATCTGTGTTTGCTATAAGCAAATGTTCTGAAGAAGACAAGGTAAAGTATGCCACACATACCTTCATAGGTACTGCGTTAACATGGTGGAACACCTATCTCGAACAAGTGGGACAAGATGCTGCTTACACACTACTATGGTCAGCATTCAAACACTTGATGAATGAGCAGTACTGTCCCAGAGACGAGGTCAATAAGCTCAAGGCAGAACTTAGAGGACTACGAACACAGGGGTTCGATATTACCACATACGAACAACGATTCACAGAGTTGTGCCTACTGTGTCCAGGAGTGTTCGAGGATGAAGAGGAGAAGATTGACGCATTTGTAAAAGTACTACCAGTAAGGATTCAAGAGGATGTGAGTTTAAATGAGCCCACCTCCATACAACAGGCAAGTCGACTGGCTCATAAACTCATAAATCAGATTGAGGGAAGAATTGATAGTGCTCCAAATAAACATATATTTAGGCACAATATCCTTCCAATATGTAAAGCTTTTAGTTGCAATTGTTCTATTTTTATGTAATATTCGTTTAAATAAATAATGCGAAGACAAAAGAAGAAAACGACGATTTGAAGACGCAAATGACCAAAAAGCTCAAATGTACAAGATATAATTCAAGTGGTTCAATTTATTAATAAGAAACGTCCAAAAATGACAAGAGTACAAGTTGCGGAACGCAAAGTACAAGATATCTAAGCGTACGAAAAGGCGTTCGAAAATTCGGAACCGGGACATAAACCGAGCATCAACGCGCGAGTCAACAGAGCTAAAATTACAAATCGACTATGCACATGAATATAATATAATATATATATAATTATATAAAATTATATATATATTATATATATTAAATAAATATGTCGACAAGCTAGGAGCTAAAAAGTATGTGACCAGGAAATGACGGCCATGCGATCGCATGGCCAGAAGGCATAAATCTCATGCGACCGCATGAGTTACTGTAGCAGGCCACATCCTATAATTTTGCCAGTTTTCTGCGAGTTTTAATACATCTTTTTCTATTTTCTTTCTCTTATCTCTCAATTTATATTTATATTTATATTTTAATTATAATTTTAATTTAAATTAATAATAATTGGGTTATTGTAAGAAATGTTTTATGGGTTTTAAGTCGGAACTCTGTCCGTGTAACGCTACGTGATTAATCACCACTGTAAGCTATGTTCTTCCTTTTTAAATTAATGTCTCATAACTAAGTTATTATTATGCTTATTTAAGCCAAAGTAATCGTGATGTTGGACTAAAAATTAAGATTGGGTTATTAGATTTTGTACCATAATTAAGGTTTGGACAAAAGACCGACACTTGTGGACATTGGACTACTGACTATTAACAGATAGGGGGTATTGTCTAATCGAATGACAACTCATTAGAATCTGTCGAACCTATCTTCAAATTAGTTAATCTAATAATTATTAAAATGATTATGTATGTCCTATTTAGTGACGTTTATACGACATCGTTTACAATCATTTAATTAATTATTCGGGTTGGGTAATTGATTATTCATTCTGATCAAGTGGGTAAATTAATATTCATATATCATTAAAACAGGGGTGGATTACATACAAGGATAATTGGTGTAATTGTTAACAAAGTATTAAAACCTTGAATTACGCGCAGTCAATAACCTGGTGTAATTATTAACAAAGTATTAAAACCTTGTTACAGTTCGAATCCCTAATTAGTTGGATTATTTGACTTTGGTAATAAGGTTAACTTGACGAGCATTTTATAATTATGACCGATGGACTATTATGGACAAATACCAGATAGGTATCAAATAATCCAGGACAACGGACAATTAACCCGGGTAACAATTAATCAAAACGTCAAACATCATGATTACGGAAGTTTAAATAAGCATAATACTTTTAATTCATATTTCATCGTACCTTTATTTACTGTCATTTTAATTACCGCAATTTTCTTTATCGCAATTTAAATTCTGTCATTTATATTATCGTCATTTATCTTTACGCTTTATTTAAAATCGACAAACCGGTCATTAAATGGTAAAAACCCTCTTTAAACTACTTATATATAGTTTTGAAAAATATAGCGTTAAACTTAGACAGCTCCCTGTGGAACGAACCAGACTTACTAAAAACTACACTACTTTACGATTATGTACACTGCCTATAGTGTTGTATCAAGGTTTAGGTATATACACTCTATAAATAAATAAATAACTTGTGTAAAATTGTATCGTATTTAATAGTATTTCGCAATAAAAATATAACTATTTTGTATACACCTCTGCTTTAACATCAAGAATTAAAGAGCAGGCAGCTGAAGAGGTCAAAATGAAGCAAGTCAAGAAAAAGTGGGAAGAAAACAGTGACAAGGGTCACCAATCCAACAGCAACAACAATCGTTATAACAACCACAACAACCGCAACATTAACCGCAACAATAATCGCAATCCCAACAACAACTACAATAACCCCCATAACAACTACAACAAACGTCCCAACAACAACAATCCCAACAACTATCTCAATAACAAAAATGGCAACCAAAATTAGAAAATTCCGTGCAAAAGGCGTGAAGGATACCATCTGACTACTTACTGTTTGGTATCATGTACCAAGTGTAAGAGAAATGGGCATAGTGCGGCAAAGTGTGAAGTTTACGGACCAGGGGTTAATGGAACAGAAAATGCCGACATTACTTGTTTCGGATGCGGGAAAAAGGACCATTACAAAAGTAAGTATCCCAACCAGGGGAATAATAATGGTCAAGGCCGAGGAAGAGTTTTCAATATTAATGCGACAGAAGAACAGGAAGACCCAAAGCTTGTTACGGGTACGTTTTTTATCGATGAAAAATCAGCTTATGTTTTATTTGATTCGGGTGCGGATAGAAGCTATATGAGTAGAGATTTTTGTGCCAAATTAAGTTGTCTATTAACGCCTTTGGATAATAAATTTTTTACTCGAATTAGCAAACGGTAAATTACTTACAGCAGATAAAATATGTCGGAATCGAGAAATTAAACTGGTTAGCGAAACATTTAAGATTGATTTGATACCAGTAGAGTTAGGGAGTTTTGATGTGATAATTGGCATGGACTGGTTGAAAGAGGTGAAAGCAGAGATCGTTTGTTACAAAAATGCGATTCGCATTATGCGCGAAAAGAGAAAACCCTTAATGGTGTACGGAGAAAAGAGCAACGCGAAGTTAAATCTTATTAGTAATTTGAAGACGCAAAAGCTAATAAGAAAAGGTTGCTATGCCATTCTAGCACACATCGAAGAAGTCAAACCCAAAGAAAAGAACATCGATGATATTCCCGTCTCAAAAGAATTTCCCGATGTATTTCCAAAAGAATTACCGGGATTACCTCCACATCGATCCGTTGATTTTCAAATAGATCTCGTACTCGGGGCTACACCAATAGCTCATGCACTATACAGACTCGCAGCCAGCGAAATGAAGAAACTCCAGAGCCAATTACAAGAACTTTTATAGCGTGGTTTCATTCGACCAAGTACATCACCGTGGGGAGCTCCTGTTTTGTTTGTCAAAAAGAAGGATGGTACATTCAGGTTGTGTATCAACTACCGAGAGTTGAACAAACTTACCATCAAGAACCGTTATCCACTACCGAGAATCAACGACTTATTTGATCAATTACAAGGCTCGTCGGTTTATTCAAAGATCGATTTACGATCCGGATATCATCAAATGCGGGTGAAGGAGGATGATATTCCAAAGACTGCTTTTAGAACACGTTATGGTCATTATGAGTTTATGTTTATGTCATTTGGATTAACTAACGCACCAGCTGTGTTCATGGACCTCATGAACCGAGTGTGTGGACCATATCTTGACAAGTTTGTCATTGTCTTCATCGATGACATACTTATTTACTCTAAAAATGATCAAGAGCACGAAGAACATTTGAGAAAAGTGCCAGAATTGTTAAGAAAAGAAAAACTGTACGCCAAGTTTTCAAAGTGTGCATTTTGGTTGAAAGAATTTCAATTCCTCGGTCATATAGTGAGCAAAGAAGGTATTCAAGTTGATCCAGCAAAGATTGAAACCGTTGAGAAGTGGAAAAAAAAACTCCTACGTAGATATGCCAATTTTTAGGATTGGCTGGTTACTACAGAAGATTCATCCAAGATTTTTCCAAAATAGCAAAACCCTTGACTGCATTAACGCATAAAGGGAAGAAATTTGAATGGAAGGATGAACAAGAGAAAACGTTTCAGTTGTTGAAGAAAAAGTTAACTACGGCACCTATATTGTCATTGCCTGAAGGGAATAATGATTTTGTGATATATTGTGACGCCTCAAAGCAAGGCCTTGGTTGTGTATTGATGCAACGAACGAAGGTAATTGCCTATGCATCCAGACAATTGAAGATTCACGAGCAAAATTATACGACTCCGATTTGGAATTGGGTGCTGTTGTTTTTGCATTAAAGACATGGAGGCACTACTTATATGGGGTCAAAAGTATTATATATACCGACCACAAAAGTCTCCAATATATATTTGATCATAAACAACTAAACATGATGCAGCGTAGGTGCATTGAGTTGTTGAATGATTACAATTTTGAGATTCGTTACCACCCAGGGAAGGAAAATGTGGTAGCCGATGCCTTAAGTAGAAAGGACAGAGAACCTATTCGAGTAAAAGCTATGAATATAATTATTCATACTAATCTTACTACTCGAATAAAAGAGGCGCAACAAGGAGTTTAGAAAGAAGGAAATTTGAAGAAGGAAATACCCAAAGGATCAGAGAAACATCTTAATATTCAAGAAGATGGAAACCAGTATAGGGCTGAAAGAATTTGGGTACCAAAGTTTGGAGATGTGAGAGAAATGGTACTTAGGAAAGCACATAAAACCAGATACTCAATACATCCCGGAACAGGAAAGATGTACAAAGATCTCAAGAAACATTTTTGGTGGCCGGGTATGAAAGCCGATATTGCTAAATACGTAGGAGAATGTTTGACGTGTTCTAAGGTCAAAGCTGAACATCAGAAACCATCAGGTCTACTTCAATAACCTAAAATCCCAGAATGGAAATGGGAAAACATTACCATGGATTTCATTACTAAATTGCCAAGGACTGCAAGTGGTTATGATACTATTTAGGTAATAGTCGATCGTCTTACCAAATCAGCACACTTTCTACCAATGCGAGAAGATGATAAAATGGAAAAGTTAGCAAGACTATATTTGAAGGAAGTCATCTCCAGACACGGAATACCAATCTCTATTATCTCTGATAGGGACGGTAGATTTGTTTCAAGGTTTTGGCAAACGTTACAACAAGCATTGGGAACTCGTCTAGATATGAGTACTGCCTATCATCTACAAACCGATGGGCAGAGTGAAAGGACGATACAGACTCTTGAAGACATGCTATGAGCATGTGTTATTGATTTTGGAAACAGTTGGGATCGACATCTACCGTTAGCAGAATTTTTCTACAATAACAGTTACCACTCGATTATTGAGATGGCACCGTTTGAGGCACTTTATGGCAGAAAGTGCAGGTCTCCGATTTTTTGGAATGAAGAAGGGGATAGACAAATTACGGGTCCAGAAATTATCCAAGAAACTATCGAGAAAATCATTCAAATTCAATAACGGTTAAAAACCGCCCAAAGTCGACTAAAGAGCTACGCGGACAGTAAAAGAAAAGATATAGAATTTAAAATTGGTGACATGGTCATGCTTAAGGTATCACCTTGGAAAGGTGTTGTTCAATTTGGTAATCGGGGGAAACTGAATCCAAGGTACATTGGACCATTCAAGATTATAGATCGTGTTGGACTAGTAGCTTACCCACTTGAATTACCTCAACAACTCGCCGGCGTACATGATACTTTTCACGTATCGAATCTAAAGAAATGCTTAGCCAAATAAGATCTCACTATTCCTTTAGACGA
Source organism: Rutidosis leptorrhynchoides (assembly GCF_046630445.1). Taxonomy (NCBI): domain Eukaryota; kingdom Viridiplantae; phylum Streptophyta; class Magnoliopsida; order Asterales; family Asteraceae; genus Rutidosis; species Rutidosis leptorrhynchoides. Next base: position 236,873,111 of record NC_092341.1, read on the forward strand.
AATCCAAATCAATGAAAAACTTCAATTCATTGAAGAACCCGTCGAAATAATGGATCGTGAGGTTAAAATACTTAAGCGAAATAAAATACCAATCGTTAAGGTTCGATGAAATGCTCGTAGAGGACCCGAGTTCACCTGGGAGCGTGAAGATCAGATGAAGAAGAAATACCCGCACTTATTTCCAGATGATACGTCAACACTTCCAACTGTTTAAAATTTTGGGACGAAATTTATTTAACGGGTAGGTACTGTAGTGACCCGAAATTTTCCGTGATTATATATTATATGAGATTAATATTTACATGAATAAATGTTTCCAACATGTTAAGCAATTAAACTTTTGAAATGCATATACATGTATTGTATTAAGATGTGTTAGTACACTTTTGAAAGACTTCATGACACATATCAAAGTACTTCTACTTAACAAAAATGCTTACAATTACATTCTAATTCATTTTCATCAACAATTCTACTCGTTTGCAACCATATTCGTACTCATACAATACCCAGCTCCTAGATGTACATACTATTGGTATATACACTTCAATGATCAGCTCTTAGCAGCCTTAATGAGTCACCTAGATATGTGGGAACCATCATTTGGCAACTAGCATTAAATATCTAACAAAAATACAAACTAATGGAGCCTATATCTTGACTCCTAATTCACGAAATTATGCACTCACACAAACACTTTCATTTTCCAACTTTTATGCATCAAACTACTATGTCTCAAGTTCTCTCTTCTTGTTCTAAGTGTTCTTCATCATCCTCATCAAAATCTACATCAATCTAGTTCAAAAATCCTAACTTAGATCAACTTACAAAACAACTACTCAAGAACACATCAAGAACACTTTCAAGTTTGCAAGTCTACTTCCAAGCTTTCTAATCCATTCCAATCAATCATCTAAGATCAAGAAGCCTTTTTATTTATAGTAGGTATCTTTCTAATTCAAGGTAATATTCATATTCAAGCTTTGATTTAATTTCTATAACTATAACTATCTTAATTCGAGTAGTAATCTTACTTGAACTTGTTTTCGTGTCATGATTCTACTTCAAGAACTTCCAAGCCATCAAAGATCCTTTGAAGTTCAAGTTATTTTCTCATCATTTCCAATAGGTTTACCTACTATACTTGAGGTAGTAATGGTGTTCATAACATCATTCGATTCATATATATAAAACTATCTTATTCGAAGATTATAACTTGTAATCATTAGAAAATAGTTTAGTTAATTCTAAACTTGTTCGCAAACAAAGTTAATCCTTCTAACTTAACTTTTAAAATCAACTAAACACATTTTCTATATCTATATTATATTCTAACTTAATGATTTACAACCTGGAAACACGAAGAACACCGTAAAACCGGACATACGCCGTTGTAGTAAAACCGGGGGCTGTTTTGGGTTGGAAAAATAAAAACTATCTTAATCTTTGAATTTGAATTTTATTTTCTGGAAAAATGATATTTCATATGAACATGATACTATATCCAAAAATCATGGTTAAACTCAAAGTGGAAGTATGTTTTTCAAAATGGTCATCAAGATGTCGTTCTTTCGACAGAAATGACTACCTCTTTAAAAAATAACTTGTAACCTGTATTTTTGACTATAAACTTATACTTTTTCTGTTTAGTTTCATAAATTTCAGTTCATTATGAAACTATAGCAACTTGATTCACTCAAAACGGATTTATAACGAAGAAATTATGGGTAAAACAAAATTGGTTAGATTTACTAGTTTAGCTATAAAAATTTTATAACAAATCTATACTAACCATAACTTAACTAACTTATATTGTATTATACATGTAATCTAACATATATTATGTAATCTTGATAGACCATTGACACGTATACAATGTTTTGACATATCATATCGATGTCATCTATATATATTATTTGGAATAACCATAGACACTCTATATGCGGTAATGCTCGAGTTAGCTATACAGGATTGAGGTTGATTCCAAAATAATATATATACTTTGAGTTATGATCGAGTCAGAGACTTGTATACACTAGGTCGTGGATTTATTCGAGATAATATATATATTGATTTATTTCTGTACTACTAACTGTGGACAACTAATTGTGGACTACTAACGTTGGACTGTTAACTTAACAAATTTAAATCGTTAAAAAGTAATAAAAATGTTGTTAATATATTTTGATCATACTTTAATATATATGTATATATTTTTTATAGGTTCGTGAATCGACCCGTGGCCAAGTTTAATTCTCGACGAATTGATAATCTATGAAAGTGAGTTATAGTCCCATTTTTACTACCAAATATTTTCGGGATGAGAATACATGCAGTTTTATAAATGTTATACAAAATAGGCACGAGTACTTGAAACAACATTCTATGGTTGGATTATTAAATCGAATATCACCCTTTTTAGTCTGGTAATCTAAGAATTAGGGAACAGAAACCATAATTGATGTTAATCCTAAAGATAGATCTATTGGGCCTAACAAACCCCATCCGAGTTACAGATGCTTTAGTACTTCGATTTTATCATGTTCGATGAGAGTCCCGGAATGATGGGGATATTATAGATGCATTTTTGTTAATGTCAGTTACCAGGTGTTCACCATATGAATGATTTTTAATTCGCATGTTACGCGTATTATTTTGTACACGGGTTATGTGTGCGGTTATAATTGAAATCTTGTGGCCTATTATTATTATCATTTATGATAAAGATTAAACCTATAACTCACCAACATTTTTGTTGACGTTTAAAGCATGTTTATTCTAAGGTGATTATTAAGAGCTTCCGCTGTTGCATGCTAATTAAAGACAAGATTTGGAGTCAGCATGCTTGTATTATATTGTTTAAAAACTTCATTCGGAATTACCTTTTGCTGTAACATATTAATGTAAACCATTATGTAATGGTCGTGTGTAAACACTATATTTTAGATTATCATTATTTGATAATCAATGCTATGTCCTTTAAACCTTTGTCGATAAAATAAAGGTTATGGTTTGTTTTAAAAATGAATGCAGTCTTCGAAAAACGTCTCATATAGAGGTCAAAACCTTGCAACGAAATCAATTAATATGAAACGTTTATAATCCGTATGAATGGGACATTTCAGAATAGTAATTAAGATTTAACCGAAAAAAATTAAAAAACATATATATAATATTTAACCAGCCATATAAATATTAGATATATATATAATTTCTCGTATGTACGTACGTGCAGGTATGTTGTGAGCATGTGAACATTTATACCTTAAACCCTACCCTAAAGTACCGGCCTAAACCATACATATACCCCAAACCCGTCCTATACCTAAACCCTAAACCCTAAACCCGCATATACCCCAAACCCTGCACGCACCCTAATCCCTAATTAGCATGAACGTACAATATTAATTAGACCATGCATATATATATATATATATATATATATATATATATATATATATATATATATATATATATATATATATATATATATATATATATATATATATATATATATATATATACCCTAAACATTACATTAAACCATAAACAAATTAATAACCCTAAACCCTAAATCATTAGTGTTGTATATTATAGCTAGCTTTTAGCTTGTCCAAGTCGATGTTATGATTATACGTCACTCTAATTAAGTTAATACTAGTTGTACGAAATTGAAGACATAAGTTAATTGCGATCATCGAAAACTTGACAAATTTATTGAACAAGGTTAATTTCTTTCTTCTTCTTACTGAAGTCATTTAGTCTAATGACCCGTGGAACCACAGAGTCTGACTAAGAAACTCGTCAGCTGAACATTTCATCAAACACCTAAAATGAATATTAAACATTCCATATTTTTATTTTGAAAGTGTAAATTAAAATATAAATTTAGAATTTGTTTCCTTCTGTCTAGCTTTTTTACCTTCTCATACTCAATTCATAATAATTAATTGAAATAATTCAAAAATATTTAATTTTAATAATTAAATTAATTATTAATAAGATCTGTTAATAATAATTAATTAATAATATTTAATTTTAATTCAAAAAATTGTACTGTAATGACATCACCCACCATGCTTAGATTTTTTCTTTTTAAAATTTTTTAACAAAGAAATTAGCCTAATAATGACATCATCATAGGATTTTAATAGAAAACTAGTAAAATGACCCGTTAAAAGACGAGTTTGTTTAAACGAAACAGTTTAATGATATGTTTTAGGTATTAAGTGAATGTAAATGTTAAAGTCATTTGGTTTATTAACCTGTGGAACCACAGATTCCGACTAAGAAACGTGTCGTTGATGTTACAAACATAAAGTTCGCTCAAAGTTGAATATTTATAATTATATTTTTAATAATAATACTACGTAATAATTATTAATAATAATTAATGACTTTTAAATTTTTTTAGAAAAATAAAATTACAATTTAGGAGAGATTAATATTTCCTTTTATAAAACATTTTGTATTATTTTTTAATTAAATTCATATATAATTTTGACATCATCAATATGAAAAGTAAAGGGTAAAATAGCTTAATGATGACATTATCATTTTAGAGGTTTATTAGATTATATAGATAGATGTAAATAGATAGATTAAGTACATTTTTGTAACACCAAAACGTGGTTTTGAAATTAAACAACACCATATGCACACCCGTTTGATTACTTTTATTATTTTATAAATCATTTTGATTTTCTTTATTCACCTTAGATTTCAAAAATTAGTAAGCTGATAGTATATGATCATAAATAAATAAAAAACCTATCTCAACTATGTTTATTATCCAACTATGTTTAAAATCCTTCGTATGTTTACTTAACAAATGAATTAGGATGCATTTTATGTAGGTCCTATATAAGAAATTGATGAATATTGCAGATTTTGTCAAAATTTCCAATAATAATATGTTAATATAAAAGCGAACTAAAATCCAGATTTTAGGAAATCAATAAGTATTTTAGTAAGGGAAGGATTTAAATCAAAATTGATATAACTATAAATTTTCTGTTGTTGTTGTAAAATTTAATTTGAAATTTCTTAAATAATTATCAAAAACTTACTTATTAGTCAACATGAGATAATTTTGAAATAGATTTTAGGAAATCTGCATCTAGTATATTTATATATTTATTCCCGTATTCCATGTTTTTTTAAAAGTCGTTATTTATTAAACTCAAATCTGCTGATTTAATTTTCTTATTTGCATCTTTGAATTGATAATAATCTAATAATTACGAAAAAAGCTCCATTAATTTAGGATCATTTTTTTTAAAATAACATTTTAATTTTAATTAAAAGATTATGACATCGGCATGATTAATAAAAATTAAAAGATTAGAAGTATATATATATACTGTATATTTTAATTTTATTTATACTCTAAATCATCATTAAGTGCACACGTGGAACTTTTGGGTTAAGTATACCAAAAATCAACTTTAAAAGGACGTGGGCAGACGGCAAGTTGCCTTTTGTGTCTTGTTATTTCCCATCATCATCATCTTCTACAAAGCTAACCACAATTTTCATCTCTTTTACAATATCTTTTAAACAAAATACAAAAATAAATGGATGTTAGGGTTAGACATGCGAACATTCTAGAAGATCTTCCACAATATATGCTTGTGGAAATCTTGTCTAGAGTTGGTGTGAATTCATCCGCTTAATTGTTCATGGTGAAGTTAGTTTGCAAAGCATTTTGGAAGCTTTCCGATGATGCTTTGGTTTATAAAAGGTTTTCCTTTGATAGGTGGTGTATCTCACCTTGGGGAAACCATAAGTTGACAGATATTTTCATTTCTTCTATGTATTTTGGAAACCCTAATGCGATTTTTCGCTATGGTTTGAGGGCTTATTTTGATTCTAAATAACCCGATGTAGGGCTTCATTTATTAGAAAAAGCTTCGAATATGCAACTTAAAGAGGCGTGTTATGTTTATGGTTTGGTCATGTTTGCCTCTTACCAAATAGAGAATAAGGACATCGAATTACAAATTCTTAATCAAACATTTCCACCAGTGTCGGGTTTGGTGGTTGAGGTGAGAACCAAGGTTTTTGATTTGTTGCAACGCTGTTGGGTATTATTTAACCACCATCCTTTTGATGATGTCGCAACGTGCTGCACTATCAAGGCCCATAATGGTTATTTTCCACTTGACCATGGGTGGGAAATTATATTGACTAAACCAGAATGCATGTCTTGTTTTTGGTCCTATGAGTTTCATGTTTTTGCTCAACGATTTGGGTTTAACTAGATTTGTTAGTACTTTATCTTTTCTATATTTTAGATTTTGTATAAATTTTACTCATCAGTTAATGTAAATATTACTAATTATGTCTATTACTTCTATCATATATCAGTTTATTTCCATTTGCGATGTTATATGTTAATTACGGAGTACTAGTACATTTGTGATGTTATTGTATTTTTATAATCTATGTTAAGTAATACTGTAATATACAATAGTGAGTGGAAAGTAAAATAATCATGAGTTTAGTTTATTACCTACATAATAGGTCAGCATTACCTGTATAATAGGCCATGATAGTAGATAACTTACTGTTATCTATAAAGTAAATTACAAGTTACAACACATACAAAACATTTCTTTATTTGTTGGATTTAGTCACTAGATAACCACTCTCATTATTATCTTGAAATTTATAAAAAAAACCATTCTCATTATTTTTTTTTTAAATGCACATTATTAATCTTATTAAAAAAATTCTCTTTTTGACACTTAAAATTGCCAAAAGGAAACTTTTTGACACTTTAAAAGTGTCAAAAAGTTAATACTTCATATTTTTTTGACACCATATTTTTTGACACTTCAATTTTTTGACACCATATTTTTTGACACTTCAATTTTTTTGACATCATATTATTATAGGTGTCACTAGAACAAGTGAGAAGAAGCAAAATACAAAGGTTGTAATCTAACCATTCTCATTATTATCTTGAAATTTAAATTCAAAAATTAGATTTCAATCTATATACGTATATCTCATAGGGTTTTTAACTTTTTATCATAGATACCCTCTTAACCTTTAAAATGACATATTTACTCACTTCAATATGTTACTCTTAGACATTAAAAAAATTTCACCTTAAGTGGGATAAATGAGATTTCAAAAATTATTCACCTTAAGTGGCAAATATTTCGTAATATTGGCAAATATTTTATCTTTAAATAAAATAAAACGAGCGCATTAAATGCACTTCGAATCAATATCACCAAAAATCTCCTTTAAAGGTTAAGATTGCAGATAAAAGGTTGAGTATTTTCTCTAATACAATCTTCTCTCAAGTACACCAAACACAAAAACTTAAAAAAATATTTTTTATTTTTTAAAGAATACAATAATGGAAGAAGTAATTCAAGAGAACATGCTCGAAACTCTTCCACAAGATATGCTTGTGGAAATTTTATCTCGAGTTGGTCAGGAATCATCCAAGCAGTTGTTCATATTCAAGTTGGTTTGCAAATGCTTTTTGAATCTTTCCGACGATCCTTTGATTTGTAAAAGGATATCCTTAGATAGGTGGGATCTCGTACCTTGGAGAAAACCTAAGATGGCACATATTATCAAACTTTGTTATTTTTTTGGAAACCCTAATGCGATTTTTAGCATGGGTTTGATAAATTATTTTGATAAATCTTACACTGAGTTAGGGCTTCGTCTTTTAGAAGAAGCTGCGAACAGCCAAATTATAGAGGCGGTTTATGTTTATGGTTTGATCATGTTTGCCTCTCACCAAATAGAAGCAAAGCATGTCAGATTACAAGTTTTGAATAAAACATTCCCACCAGTGCCGGACTTGGTGGTTGCGGTGAGAACCAAGGTTTTTCATTTGTTGCATGAATTATGGTTACATAACCGCCGTCCTTTTGATGACTTGGCAATGCGTTGCCCTATCTCAGGCCACAAAGGTTATTTTCCACACATCCGAGGGAGTGGGTTTGAAATGAGGATACCAGAATGCATGTCGTGTTTTTGGGCCTATGAGTTGGGTGTTTTTGCATACCAATTTGGTTATGTTACCCGGTTAATGTAAATATTAGTAGAAAAAACTAGATTTATGTTGGTATTTTTTAGATTTTGAATAAATCTTACCCAGTTAATTAATGTAAATGTTAGTAGTAATTGCTATTACTTATGATCAGTTGATTATATTGCTTCCATTTTTCCTTTGTATTATGTGGATTTTGATGTTATTTATATTGCTATATCTAACATGACTATTAATAAAATAAAAATAAAGGCTAATTAAGTGCTTTTTGACAGTTATTTCAAACTAGTTAAGTGCCTTCGAATCTTACAAGAGTCATATCAGAGGAAAAGAGCCTCTAATAAAACTATAAAACTAATACTACACAAAAGAGAACACCCAAAGAGGTGATTCCTTGTTAGCGGTTGTATGTTGGTCTGCACTTTGCTGTTGACTTGATGTTGCTTAAAACTGTCACCATTAGTCCCTTTCTATATTTTGATATATGATGGAGAACATTTTCTTCTGATCCAAACTTTAACAACCTTAAAAGGAAGGATTCCATTTGTTTTATTTTTTTATGTTCAGTCTACTATAGTACGTAATACAATATTTTTTATTTTCTAAAAATGCAGAGTTCAATATGGTAATTAATTCTATCCAAATTAAGTAATGGGAAAATGGGTAGTATTCAATTCGCATCATTAGATCATTAACTAACATCATCAAATACATCATTAAATATGGGTGAGTTACTTTTCTGTATTGTTTGGGTGAGTTACTTTGCAATGTAAACTGAATGTACAATGAATAAGCATTGAAAGAATCGCAAACCTTATCTTAGTTCATCTTGTTGTAACCAATTTCTGCACTAATTGTCAAATCGAAACACATAATTTGAAGCCAAAAGACATAAAAAGAACAGTCACATACATTCATCTAACTATCAAAATAGCAACTAATACACACAAGACAACCACAATTGCTATCATAGTTAAAAGTTTGGGTGAGTTACTTTGCAAGGTAAACTGAATGTACAATGAATACGCATTGAAAGAATCGCAAACCTTATCTTAGTTTATCTTGTTGTAACCAATTTCTGCACTAATTGTCAAATTGAAACACATAATTTGAAGCCAAAAGACATAAAAAGAACAGTCACATACATTCATCTAACTATCAAAATAGCAACTAATATACACAAGACAACCACAATTGCTATCATAGTTAAAAACAACTTATCATAAACTTACAGTTTTTTCTTGAAAATAGCTAAGTCTTCTATGAGTTTCGAATCTCAAGATCATGAATTCGAGGGTTCAATTTCTTAATTTCCAAATGCATTTTGTATAGCAGATCTTTGTAATGTTGGTTTGGAAGCTCATCATCAAAAAACATAAAAAATTTACACTCTCTTTGTTTATCCTGCAAAAGAAACAATAAATTGGGGAAAAAAATTAAAAACTTAAAATTAGGGCAAATTGAGCACTTACAAATACTGGACACCCGACGAATCCTCTTCCCGGGTTTGCTCGAGTCCATGCAAGTCTAAAAGAAACAATCAATTGGGGAAAAAAATTAAAAACTTAAAATTAGGGAAAATTGAGCACTTACAAATACTGGACACCCGATGAATCTTCTTCCTGGGTTTGCTCGAGTCCATACAAGTCTATCATATATGATATACTCGATACCCACAATCACAATATTTTCTTCTTGGCAATGGATTCGTGTTGAGACTTGAGTTAGCTAGGTTTGATAAGTACTGAGTAAATAAAAAAAGATAACAATTGCTTTAACTATTGATCGACGATCATGTTTTTGGGCCATGTTGTTTGGGCCAAAAAAATAAATAATTAATTCATTAAATATGGCCCAACCACGGTTCCCAGCTGAAAGTCCGATCTGTTATACAAACATTTTTAATTTTTGAAATAAAAATGACAAAAAAAGGGATTTGAACCCAGGTATATCAGTTGAAAAGGTCACACATAAACGACTAGACTATCAATGCTTTTGCATATTGAATGGAAGTTCAATTATATAAGTTGAATCATTTTTTTAACAAAAGTGAAATAATACGACTTAAATAGTAAATGTCATAAGTGCATATTTTCGCAACCACAATTTAAGGGTCGTATGCTAATTAGGACCTTAAATACCCAAGCGTTCTATTTTTATGACCTTATTATCTTGTTGGTCACTCATTATGAGACACAAACACGATAATATCATAATAACTCCATTTGTTCGCAACCACAATTTAAGGGTTCTATGACAATTTAGACCTTAAATACCCAAGCGTCCTATTTTTATGATCTTATTATCTTGTTAGTCACTCATTATGAGACACCAACAAGATAATGTCTTAATACGTACTTTTTTTCACAACCACAATTTAAGTGTCCTATGATAGTTACGACTTTAGATACCCAAGCGTCCTATTATTATGACTTTATATCTTATTGGTCACTTATTATGAGACATCAACATGATAACGTCCTAATTAGTCCATTTTTATGCAACCAAAATTTAAGGGTCCTGTGATAATTAAGAGCTAAATAACCCAAGCGTCGTATTGTTATGACCTTATATCTTGTTAGTCATTCATTTTGAGACACCAACAAGATAATGTCCTAATAAGTCCAATTTTATGCAATCACAATTTAAGGGTCCTATGATAATTATGACCTCAAATACCCAAGCGTCCTAGTCTTATGACCTTATATCTTGTTGGTCACTTATTGTGCGACACCAACAAGATAATGTCCTAAGAAGTCGATTTTTATGCAACCACATATTAAGGGTCCTATGATCATTAATACCTTAAATGCGCAAGCGTTGTATTGTTATAACCTTATTATCTTGTTGGTCACTTATTATGAGACGCCAACAAGATAATGTCCTAATAAGTACATTTTTATGCAACCATAATTTAAGGGTCCTATGATAATTAGGACCTTAAGTACCGAGCGTCCTATTATTATGAACATCTGTATCAAATAAATGACTCAAGTGTCCTATGATAATATGACCAAAAAATTATGTGTCCTATAATATAGATTTTATTACACCAGTTTATACAATCATATCATAGTGTGACTCACCTTCTAAGTGTCCTATAAAACGTTTGAATAATAGGACCCCAACAAATAATGTGTCATATTAACTAACATTTTAGAACCAAGATTATGAGCGTATCTAATAAAATGACCCAAAATTCATATGTCTTATTCTATAACTTTTTAGGACCCTACTTTATAAGCGTAATGTGGCTTAGGACACCACTACTTTTGCATATATCTTATGGGACCCCTAGAATTGCCCCGTCCCAATTTATGCTTTCTTAGGACGCTTTTTCAGCGGGGTCCCAGATGAGGGGTTCTAAGATAACAAGTTTCTTGTAGTGAATCATCAAACATATTCTCATCTTCAACCTGAGTACCACTACTACCCATACTCACATCCACATTAATGATATGCGTATCCGCAAGACTATGCGGATTGCGCATCCAAAAGCCCTAGAACGCACAAACCGCCATATAGGGCGTGTGGCATGGGTATAGTTGCACCCTATGCGCCTATACCATCTCATGCGAGTTTCGTATACTTGTATAGGGGTCCGGTACATTCTAGAAGAATGTACGATATAATCAATTCGGATTCTTTTCCTTAAATAATGAAAGTTAGTTGGGATAAGATTGCATTTAATTAAGGAAGAGATTCTACCGAAACCTTAATTCGTGAGCCTATAAATACATAGCTCAAAAACCCTAAAGATACACATTCACTAATTTAATCATACGTAAACCACAGCATACAAATCTCTATCGTACGAACAAAGCTTCATACAATCTATAAAGACTTTCAGGTATGTATCGAACTATAAAACCGTCATGTCTTTGGGCCACTCAACCTCGTATGCTAGGTTGCTGGTGGACTCTCAAATCGGCCACCCTGTCGGAATCAAAACGATACGGATATGGGTTATCCACGACTAAGCTTCTGAGGTTCGAATGTTGTTAGTCCTTAAACCCCTTTTTGCACTCAAGCGTAGGTTCACCTTGACCCCGTGAAAATATGCTTGATCATTTGGCGCCATCCGTGGGACCGGTTACATGAGCAAATAAGAAAGAAATTCATAATGAATCTAATGCGTTTTTGCGTTTTCAATAAAATATTTTATGTTCATACTAATCGGTCAATTTCAGGTTGTTCATCTAATTCAGATCAATGGCAGGCAACAAAGGTTCAAAGCCAACTTTTCAGACATTTCCAGGTCAACGAACACCTGTACAAACATCAAAACATACATCTGTGACCGAAGGGAAAAAGGTGTCAAAACCCCCTTCGACAGAAGCTATCGAGACAGGGCTGACAAGCGTCGGGACGGAAAAAACTGTTCCTTCAATCACGGTAGGAACAGAAAGTGAGCGGCTACAGAATAGTGGAGAAGGTGCGCCCCCAGCAGTAGAAACTGGCGATGTGCGCTTCAAAGAAATGGAAACGGGATGTATGAAGTCTCCGGAAAAAATAAGTTTCGGATCTCCAGACAACATGAGCTATATGCGCTCTAAAGAAGCGGACGACGAGTATGACTCTCCGCCAAGTGGTGCCAAGCTAATGGCAAAAACTACGTATGTAGGAACAATCCCAATTATCACAACGGTGGAACCAGAAACTCAAACTTTGAGGGTTACCCCGGCAAGTGCGCAAGAGGAAATAAGAAAATTGGGTTTGAGAAACCTAGATGGTTCGTATATTAGAGTAGCGCCGCTACAAGCGAAGATGACTTATACACCACCCCAACCAAATGTAGGTGGGTTAACACGAACGCAGCACCAGGGTGATGAGGGGAGTGTGCCTTATAATCCGTTAGAACCAAGCAGCTCGAATAATTTTATTTCACAATTGCAGCAAGTTGCACCTCCACATTTAGCATAAGCACTCAATGAGCCAGCGCGATTCCAGGAGTTTATGCAAAACTGGTTTGCAGCAATGCAAGGGCATAAAGCAAGGCAATCTCTAGAGGTGGCTCCCACTATAGAAAAATTCGCTGCACATATAGCGAATCACCTGTTCCCTCAAGCGCCTGTAATACCACTAACATTAGGAAGCTACGATGTGTTATCTGACCATGATGACTTCCTGCAAAGGTTTGAGGGGAAGGAAAGAACCCACAATTGGGGAGATAAGGTAGCATGTCATATGCTACCAATCGTGTTGCAAGGAGTGGCGCGGGAGTGGTTCAATAATCTAACTCCCAGAAGCATAATGGGGTATGCAGACTTAAGATCCCAGTTTTTACTTAATTTTCATAGTCTGCGCGCGCGTAGAAGAACGCATGTGGAATGCCACGATATAAAGCAAAAACCCAAAGAATCTTTTGGTGAAATCATTGATAGGTACACTAAAGAGGTGGCTAAAATACCAGATCTACCAGAAAGCCAAAAGGTGTCAGGGTTTATACACTGTCTAGATACCGAAAAGCATCTATTTTTATGGCAGAGGTTACGAAGGAAGGTTCCACAAACATTTGCGAAAGCAATAAATGAGGCACATGATTACATGCGGGCGCAAGAAGATATAACACAGAATTGCGGAAAAAGCTACTCGGGCAAAAGTAATAATGATGAGGATCACCATCGTGATCAGGGCAAGAGCTCTGGATCTGTGAAGAGGTATAATAATAATAGCCCTCTCAAAGGTGGAATTATAATAATAACAATAAGTATCGACGGTACAACAACAGTAGAGGAGGTGGCAGTTACCGAAACAAGGGTGTTCATGATGATAATTATGCAATCATAAAAGATCTAAGCAAAACGCCAAAGGAAATATTGGCAACCGAGTCAGTATGTAAAACGTTCGAAGCACCGACACCACTACCCGATTATGCAAAAAAGGACAAAACCAAATTTTGGGATTTTCATGATGATTTTGGTCACGAAACTAATAAGTGCAGGCAGTTAATCGAGAGGGTGGTTGCAGAACTAAAAAAGGGAAGGTTGCAGCATTTAAAGAAATCGGCTAAAGCAGAAGGCCATAAGTCAAGACAGGAAAAAGAATTTCTGTGGCAAAAGAAAAGCGAACTAAAAGCAGGGGAAACAGAAAAAACCATAAATATGGTAACAAGTGAGAACGTGATAGCAAAAGTGAGAAAGGTTAGAGATTGGAGAAAAGCAGAAATCTCATTTGAAGCAAGTGAAAGGGACTGGTTGAAAAAACCCGTGTTAGTTAAAGGATACATCAAAAGCTGCAATCAGGAACTTAAGGGATTGTGTGTAGACACTGGCGGCGGTACAGATATAATGTATGAACATTGCTACATGTCATTGCCTATGTCAGTTTGGTCGCAGTTAAAAAAGAAAGCATTTACTTTGTTTGGTTTTGCTGGTGAAATGGTTCCGTCATTAGGAACGATTAAAGTTGGGTTAGAACTACGAGACGACATTAATGATAAAAAGAAAATTGATGTTGAAATTGAATTCACTGTAGTCCAATCGAGAGCTAAGCACAACGCACTATTAAGCAGGAGCACCTTGCAAAAGTTAGGTGCCATACCGTCGACAATACATGGCATGCTAAAATTCCGAACAAAAAGGGGAATCGCAACCATAAAATAAGAAGTGGATAAGAAGAACAGAATGAGGCTAGAGGTTATGAGACGGAGAGAAAAAGATGTAGAGTCAAGTGAACAGCGAATGACCCAAGAAGCGCTACACTCACAGGTACACAAATATTTCAAATCGATATTTAATATTGCAATGTCACAGTTTCTAGAAAAAAAAGTACAAGCACCAATTTGTATTTGAAACAAAGTCGCTCACTTTAAAGTTAGCAGCAATTAAGATAAATGCTTAATTACATAATAAGGGTGCATAAAAACTGTGTTGTAACTACCTGTTTTAAAAATATTATACGTTATTATAAGATGCAGGGTTTGGAAAATGAAACAACCCAACCCGTATTCCATACGATAAAATGTTTTTTTATATATAATACACATTTACGCGCCAATTAAATATGTAAACCATTCCACAAGTTCCATTTAAACGTACATCAATTTAAATGTTTACAAAAGGCACGAAGGCCATTAATTAAGTTTAATACAAGTTGACCCACCACAATGATAGTTTATAATCCAAACGACACTCGAGCACGGTTTGGGGTTAAACTACCCAAACGTTAGGCCAACTTCAAAAAGCTAACACCAAGAGCACCCCCAGTCAACATAAACGGGAGACAACTAATCTAACCGTATGCCCTTACCCTTGTCCCAGCCGGAACCTATAAAATGATAAACAACGAGAGGGTAAGCAATGCTTAGTGAGTGCAACAATTATACATACATATATATAACCCATCCATTTGCAATCACAATACCAAATACCTCATACGAACTGGTAACTCAATTAGCATGTCAACATACCCGTAACACTAACAAGTCGTACATTATCACACCACTTCATTAGTATATACTCAACTCAATATATATTATATGCTAAACAAAACATCAATCTCAATATGGTTAACCAATAACGCTATGGTGCTACCGGCTCGTGGTTCACACCATACGCTTTTGAGTCATACTCGTTAATAGTGCTACCGGCTCGTGGTTCACACTCGATGCTACCGGCTCGTGGTTCACATCTTAGTTTATAGTGCTACCGGCTCGTGGTTCACACTCGATGCTACCAGCTCGTGGTTCACATCCTATCCCACACATGTTATGGCACTACCGGTACGTGTTTCATACCATAACATTCACAAATAAACACGCCATATACATGAACGCATAATTATTCCACTCACCTTGTCACAAGGATGATGATTTAGCACTTCCGAGCTTCAACGCAATGTACCTAAATCATTAAGTGCACATTCAATTTCACAACTAGTGGGATTAGCCACAATACTCCCACTTGAGCATTTAATGACCCAATTTGCATTAAATGACTCAACTACTCACAACCGCCCATAAATGGCCAAGACTCGACTTTAATCACTAAGACTAGTGAATTAAAGTCTATTAACTTCAATTAACACAAAACTTAGGGTAATCCATACCCATTTCATCTAATTAGGTCAACTTGTACATTTTGACCCATTTTATATTACCTAGACTCACAATCAAGTCAAACTTACCCATTAACACTTCTTTCATAAATCTTAAAGTGCATTAGTGACTAACAACACCAATTGACACTTACAACCTCAAATCACAAGGCCAAAACCCTAGATTGTGGCTATTAGAGTTTCATTACAACAACATAACCCAAACTCACCCATTTTACCCTCAAATGGGTCATACAAATCTCTAGTAACCAAAACCCTAGCCATTAACCAATTAAAACTTAAATCATAAGGTTAGAACTTACCAAGACTATCTTCTTGTAGCTAACAACAAGGAGAACAACTTTAATTCTTGCTCCTAGGTTTGATTCACAAACCTTCACCTTCAAATCTCAAGATTAAACTAAGTGAGTTTTGTGTTTTGGAAGAGAAATTGGAAAGAAAAGAGAAAAGAAAATGAAATAAATGGATAAGTGGTTGTGATTTAATGCTCCAATCTGATCTACAAGTCAAATTACCAAATTGCCCCTAAAACCCTTTTAAATTGAGTAGAAATCGGAGTCTGATCTGCAGGGATGCCGCGGCGCGGCGCTATATGTCGCGGCGCAACGTTACGAAGGAAAAATAACCTCTCTTAACCTACATTCTAATCTGAATTTGCTTTATAGGTCGCGGCGCGACCCATTTCCTCGCGGTGCGGCGTAAGCCTACACCTGAACACTTCGACAAGTTAGCATAAAATGATGGTTTATACCACTAACACACCTCGTTCACTCTTCCTATGCACATCTAAGCTTCGACCTTAAGCCTCACACGACTCAACACCAATACGACACACATACATATGTATATGTGCATATATATATATATATATATATATATATATATATATATATATATATATATATATATATATATATATATATATATATATATATATATATACACTAATAAACTAACACTTGGCTCATTTAATCACATAAACGAACAAGTTACAAACGTGCTAATAATTAAGTTTGTACCTTTAGACGTGCACGAGAAAACGGGGTGTTACAACTCTCCCCCACTTAAATCGGAGTGCGTCCTCGCGATCCAAGCCGCATGACAAGAAGGAAGATAAACCAACACAAACTCTTCGGGCTCCCAAGTAAACTCGGAACCCTTACTACGACGCCATTGAACTTTAAAAGTCCTAACCTCTTTACGTCTCAACCTTTTGACCTTCTCATCAAGTATGGCAATCGGTTCCTCAATATATTCTAACTTATTATTTAGCTCAATCTCGTCTAATGGCACCCAAGATGAATCATCCGCAAGACACTTACGGAGATAGGAAACATGAAATGTATTATAGATCCCCACAAGCTCTTCGGGTAATTCCAAACGATACGCGACTTCACCAACACGAGCTAAAACCTTAAACGGCCCAATAAACCGAGGATCTAACTTTCCTCATTTTCGAAACCAAATAATACCCTTCCATGGCGAAACCTTAAGCATCACCATATCACCTTCTTGAAATTCGATCATTCATCTACGCTTGTCGGCGTACGACTTTTGCCTATCTTGAGCCTTTTTCAAATGCCCCCGGATCATATCAATTTTGCTATTCGTCTCTAAGACCAAATCGGTACTCCCGATTTCCTTTTGTCCCACTTCACCCCAACAAATCGGGGTTCAACACCTACGCCCATAAAGCATCTCATAAGGTGGCATCCCAATACTAGTATGATAACTATTATTGTACGAGAATTCCACCAAAGGTAAGTGCTCGTCCCAACTACCACCAAAATCGATAATGCACGCTCGTAACATATCTTCCAAAGTTTGATTCGTACGTTAGGTTTGACCGTCCGTTTGAGGATGATACGCCGCGCTTAATTTTAATTGCGTACCCATATCTTCATGAAATTTCTCCCAAAACCGAGATGTAAAACGGGTATCTCGATCCGAAATAATAGATATAGGAACTCCGTGTCGAGAGATAATTTCCTTGATAAACAACTTAGCCAAGGTCTCCGACGATATTTTCTTCTTTAATGGTAAGAAACAAAGCGCTTTTCGTCAATCGATCTACTATAACCCAAATCGAATCAAATTGGGTTCTCACCGTTTTAGGTAACTTTGTGATGAAATCCATGGTAATGTGCTCCCATTTCCATTTCGGGATTTCTAACGGTTGTAACTTACCATACGGCTTTTGGTGCTCAGCCTTAACTTGCAAACACGTGACGCATTGTTCAACATACTTTACAACATCACGTTTCATGCCCGGCCACCAATAATCTTTCCTTAAATCAAGATACATTTTCGTTGCGCCCGGATGAATGGAATACTTTGACTTATGTGCTTCATCAAGTAGCACTTGTCGATAATCTCCCATCTTAGGCACCCACACTCTTCCTTGAAAAGACAACAAACCCCGTGAACCCATAGTAATGAACTCCGATTATCCCACAATTCGTTCCGCATGCTTGTTGTGAACGTAAGCCTCTATCTGAATCACGCCGAGTTTTTTAAGAAAATCGTTAGTAATAATCATACGTAACAATCCCAATCGTAATGCCGGGTGATGACTCTTTCGACTTAACGCATCCGCGACCACGTTCGCCTTGCCCGAATGATAAAGTATCTCACAATCATAGTCTTTTACCACATCCATCCATCTACGATGACGATAATTCAAATCTCGTTGATTAAAGAGATGTTTCAAACTTTTGTGATCCGAATAAATCGTAGACTTGACACCATACAAGTAATGGCGCCAAATTTTCAACGCATGCACAACCGCCGCCAACTCAAGATCATGAGTCGGATATCTCGTCTCGTGTTCCTTTAATTGTCGAGAGGCATAAGCGATGACTTTACCTCTTTGCATTAGAACACACCCGAGTCCATTTAACGAGGCATCACAATAAACCGTCATGTCTTCCACCCCTTCTGGTAAAACTAACACCGGAGCTTGACACAACTTCTCTTTTAACAATTGAAAAGCAATTTCTTGCTCGTTCTCCCACATAAATCTCGCGTTCTTCCTTGTCAATTTCATCAACGAAGAAGCGATCTTAGAAAAATCTTGGATAAATCGACGATAATAACCGGCCAATCAGAGAAAACTTTGGATTTCCATAGGCGTAGTCGGTTGTCTCCAACTCTTCACCGTCTCTATCTTCCCCGGATCTACTTGAATACCGTCTTTGTTCACAATGTGGCCAAGGAATTGAACCTCCCTTAGCCAAAATTCACATTTGGAGAACTTAGCATACAACTTCTCCTTTCGTAACGTCTTCAATACTTCACGCAAATAATGTTCATGTTCGTTCATACTCTTCGAGTAGACTAGTATGTCGTCAATTAACACAATCACCGACTTGTCCAACATGGGTTGGCACACCCGGTTCATAAGATCAATGAATGCCGCCGGTGCATTCGTAAGACCAAAAGGCATAACTACAAACTCAAAATGCCCATAACGCGTTCGAAAATCCGTTTTCTCGATATCTTCCTCACGGACCCGCATTTGGTGATAGCCGGACCGTAGATCGATCTTAGAGAAATACGTCGCACCTTGAAGTTGGTCAAACAAATTGTCAATCCGAGGCAATGGATAACGATTCTTGATCGTCACTTTATTCAACTCCCGGTAATCGATGCACATCCGCATACTACCATCCTTCTTTTTCACGAATAAAACCGGAGTGCCCCATGGCGAAGCACTCGGTCGAATAAAACCCTTCTCAAGAAACTCTTGGGTTTGATTTAACAACTCTTGCATTTCCGTCGGCGCTAAACGATAAGGAGTTTTAGCAATGGGAGTAGCTCCCGGAACCATCTCAATGCGAAATTCTACTTGTCTTTCCGCCGGAACACCAAGTAACTCGTCCGGAAAAACGTCTTCGAATTCACTAACCACCGGAATTTCATGGATGGGTGGTGACTCATCACGAGTATCAACTACATGGGCAAGAAAATCCATGCCACCACTAACAAGAAAATGACGTGCCCGTGCAAGAGAACATATCGGCACAAGTCTTGTTCGTTTATCACCGTGAATAATTAACTCTCCCCCACTAGGGGTCTTCACACGAATAAAATTCTCATGGCATGCAATATCGGCTCTATTGTGATCGAGCCAATCCATTCCCACAACAACATCAAAGTCGCCCAAGGTCATAGGGATAAGATCAATTTTAAAGTTTTCGGCACCAAAAACAACATCACAATTTTTACACACATCAACCACTAGCACCATCTTGCCGTCCGCTATTTTGACTTCTACCGGACGACTTAACTTAGCTAACGGTCTATCAAGTTTAGGTACAAATTTTGGAGACACAAACGACAAGTTTGCACCGCTATCAAATAAAATCCTTGCCAGATTAGAGTTAACCATAAAAGTACCTGAGACAACTTCGTTGGATTGTTTGGCTTCGTCATTGGTCATTAAATAGTTGCGACCCCTAGCTGTGCCCGCCACCTTCTCTAACTTCTTAGCATGATCATTATTCAAATCGGGGCATTCCGGCCTCTTGTGCCCCTCCTTACCAAAATTAAAGCAAGTGACTTTGGTCGACGCCTTGGTGCAATCACGGGCCATGTGTCCGCTTTGATTACAATTATAACACGTGGGTACGAAACCCCCCGGAAGTACCCTTCTTCACACTATTAACGCTCTCGGAGCCTTTCTTGTTCTTTTTATTTGAAAAATTCGAATGACTAGAACCTTCAAACTTTCTCTTTGAAAAAGTGAAATCGCTTTTTCTTGGAACCTCCGGCTCAAAACCCCGAGCCAACTCGAATAGCTCTTCAAAAGTCTTAGCCATTCCCCGACTAATCTTACCCTTGAACTCGTCGTTCAAGGTACGGTAGAAATCTTTCATTAGCTTGTGATCGTCACCAACATATTCCGGGCAAAAGTGAGTCTTTGCCAAAAAGGTAGACTTGAGAGTAACCAAGTCCATCGAACCTTGTTGCAATTGATGCAACTCGTCCCGGATTCTATCAAGGTCGGAAGAAGTTCGGTATTCTTGGAAGAATTCCTTCTTAAACTCCTCCCATGTCAAGCTCATGCATTGCTCTTCACCATATAAATTGATTTTATCGTCCCACCACAACTTGCCTTCTTCACGTAGCATGCTAGACCCATATCTCGTCTTCTTCTCGGGACGACACTCCGCGGTACGGAACGCCCCCTCGATATCGGAAATCCAACAAGTGCTTTTCAATGGATCCCTCACCCCATTAAACATCGGAGGTTGAGTATCCTTGAAATTTTTGTAGTGGAAGTCCCGTCTTCCTTCACCTCCTTCACCACGAGAATAAATGTTTCTAGCTTCAAGAGCCTCTTCGATAGTGGTCTTCATTCGTTCATTTATCAAATCGGTCACTTGTCCATCGACCGAATCTTGGAAGACCTTTCGGACGTCCGTAAGAAAATCCGCTTTTAACTTTTTAAAGACGGCCTCAACCTTGGCCGAAAACTAGGCGTCCTCACTTGTACTTCCATTATCATTATCGGGTCCGTTTCTCGTCTTCATTCTATAAAACGAAGTAGGTTAAACGGCGAATCAAAAGGACATAACACTTAAGTATATTCATATACACCACACTACTCCATCTTGCTCAACAATCGTCGTACATTACTCGTTTGACAGGATTTGCACCCGTAACAATGGTAGCTAATCGTTTTTACGCGAACACGTCGCATTAACTCGCTAGTACAACGTCCGTCTTGTTTGATGATTGCTAAACACAACACAAAACAATTAGCACAAGGTTAGTTCACATAAACCAAAGCACTAACAATTCCCGATTAGACCCAAAGTCCTACAAGTCCCGCATAAAGCGCTCACACAAGAAAACCCAAGTCTAGGCACCTATCTCAAGTCGCCTAAATCCCTTAGACCATGCTCTGATACCACTTCATACAACCCAACCCGTATTTCATACGATAAATTTTTTTTTATACATAATACACATTTACGCGCTAATTAAATATGTAAACCATTCCACAAGTTCCATTTAAACGTACATCAATTTAAATGTTTACAAAAGGCATGAAGGCCGTTAATTAAGTTTAATACAAGTTAACCCACCACAATGATAGTTTATAATCCAAACGACACTCGAGCACGGTTTGGGGTTAAACTACCCAAACGTTAGGCCAACTTCAAAAAGCTAACACCAAGAGCACCCCCTGTCAACATAAACGGGAGACAACTAATCCAACCGTATGCCCTTACCCTTGTCTCAGCTGGAACCTATAAAATGATAAACAACGAGAGGGTAAGAAATGCTTAGTAAGTGCAACAATTATACATACATATATATAACCCATCCATTTGCAATCACAATACCAAATACCTCATACGAACTTGTAACTCAATTAGCATGTCAACATACCCGTAACACTAACAAGTCGTACATTATCACACCACTTCATTAGCATATACTCAACTCAATATATATTATATGCTAAACAAAACAACAATCTCAATATGGTTAACCAATAACGCTATGGTGCTACCGGCTCGTGGTTCACACCATACGCTTTTGAGTCATACTCGTTTATAGTGCTACCGGCTCGTGGTTCACACTGGATGCTACCGGCTCGTGGTTCACATCTTAGTTTATAGTGCTACCGGCTCGTGGTTCACACTCGATGCTACCGGCTCGTGGTTCACATCCTATCCCACACATGTTATGGCACTACCGGCACGTGGTTCATACCATAACATTCACAAATAAACATGCCATATACATGAACGCATAATTATTCCACTCACCTTGTCACAAGGATGATGATTTGGCACTTTCGAGCTTCAACGCAATGTACCTAAATCATTAAGTGCACATTCAATTTCACAACTAGTGGGATTAGCCACAATACTCCCACTTGAGCATTTAATGACCCAATTTGCATTAAATGACTCAACTACTCATAACCGCCCATAAATGGCCAAGACTCGACTTTAATCACTAAGACTAGTGAATTAAAGTCTATTAACTTCAATTAATACAAAACTTAGGGTAATCCATACCCATTTCATCTAATTACGTCAACTAGTACATTTTGACCCATTTTATATTACCTAGACTCACAATCAAGTCAAACTTACCCATTAACACTTCTTTCATAAATCTTAAAGTGCATTAGTGACTAATAACACCAATTGACACTTACAACCTCAAATCACAAGGCCAAAATCCTAGATTGTGGCTATTAGGGTTTCATTACAACAACATAACCTAAACTCACCCATTTTACCCTCAAATGGGTCATACAAATCTCTAGTAACCAAAACCCTAGCCATTAACCAATTAAAACTTAAATCATAAAGTTAGAACTTACCAAGACTATCTTCTTGTAGCTAACAACAAGGAGAACAACTTTAATTCTTGCTCCTAGGTTTGATTCACAAACCTTCACCTTCAAATCTCAAGATTAAACTAAGTGGGTTTTGTGTTTTGGAAGAGAAATTAGAAAGAAAAGAGAAAAGAAAGTGAAATAAATGGATAAGTGGTTGTGATTTAATGCTGCAATCTGATCTACAAGTTAAATTACCAAATTGCCCCTAAAACCCTTTTAAATTGAGTAGAAATCGGAGTCTGATCTGCAGGGATGCAGCGGCGCGGTGCTATATGTCGCGGCGCGACGTTCCAAAGGAAAAACAACCTCTCTTAACCCACATTCTGATCTGAATTTGCTTTATAGGTCGCGGCGCGACCCATTTCCTCGCGGCGCGGCGTAAGCCTACACCTGAACACTTCGACAAGTTAGCATAAAATGATGGTTTATACCACTAACACACCTCGTTCACTCTTCCTATGCACGTCTAAGCTTCGACCTTAAGCCTCACACGACTCAACACTAATGCGACACACATACATATGTATATGTGCATATATATATATATATATATATATATATATATATATATATATATATATATATATATATATATATATATATACACTCATAAACTAACACTTGGCTCATTTAATCACATAAACGAACAAGTTACAAACGTGCTAATAATTAAGTTTGTACCTTTAGACGTACACGGGAAAACGGGGTGTTACAGAAAATCTTAGAAAACGTGTTAAAACGAACCAAGGAGTCAAAAGAAACTGCGAAAAAAGATCCGCACACATATCACTGGTTTAGCGAGAAAGCGCAAACCAAGGAATAAGAAAGCGGCCACACATGCAAAGGTTGAAAAATTAACTAACGCTAAAGAATGGCAACTTGCAATGCAAAAGCAAAATACAAGGGTGAGCGCACAGATAAAGCCTAAAAACAGCTTGCGCGCAGCGTCCAAAATCAGTATAACTGTAGAAAATGATGCGCCTGAAGAGCTCGATATAAAGCAAAGCGCGCGCACCCGAACATCTACTGACATCATTCAAAAATGGTTGTCAGGAAGAGGTAAGTTGCGTACAATAGCAACAAAGTTAAATATTTTACCTTAAGCGAAATTGAAATTTATTATCGGACATTATATCAACAGGAGGTTTATGGCGTTTAAAACAATGACAATGGAATGAATGGTGGGACAAACACCATACAAGCAAAAAACCTATGAAGATAGTCCGTGAAAAGATAAAAGGAAGTAAAAGAGAGTCGAAAGGAAAACGGCCACGAAAGCAACATTGGGTTAAAATACATGATGGCACTGCCACATTAAAAGCGGTAAGGAAAAATAAAAACCCAAGAAGTGACTGCATGGTGAAGGACCCAGATAATACGGTTACTGGGAAATGCAACAAAGAGGGGCACAAGGGCTTGAAATCAAACTGACAGGATGCACCTTGCATGCGTAAAAATAAACGGCGCAAAAAAGCAAAAGATAGCAACAGTAGGATTGATCACCCAGACATCTGTTAAAATTTTGTTATGTTTCTATCTCTGTCATTTGAATTATCTTTTATAAATTGAATCATGTAATTTAAGCCCATAATTTGTGCATTTTTATTATTTATATGCCCCTTAAGCTGCACAGGGACGCGCTCCGAGTCCCAAGTGGTATAGTTTAGTTTGGTTACTAATACTATCTCTAATGGTAACAGTAGTAAAACATTGGTTTATTTCAAACGCTTTTATATCGCGTAAGATGGAGACTTGCAAAGTCATGACTATAAAATACAAGTTTGGTTACTTTTTCATATCACGGACATTGGATTGTCCGGAAGACTCTTGAAATAAGCATTGGGTTGTTTATATAGACGGATTCGATATTGGTTTATGAATGCGTACAAATAATGTAAAACTCAAGAGTATAATATGTATAAGCATTGGTTTGCTTTAATAATAAATATAAAATAAAAAGATCATGCGCATATAGAAGGGTCGCTCCCGTCATGTGCAAATGATATTTATTCCTATGCTATAATGCGCACACGAATGCAAATACGTCGCTTATAAATTTGCAAACAAGAATGAATCGCATATAGCAAAATATATCCATATATTCATACACGATAAGTAGACAGAAAATCTAAGGGTGGATAAAATGCAAAATATATCCATATATATCCAAATATCCAAAATATATCAAAATGCCTTTAGCAAACAGAAAATCTCTTATACTCCAACATCGTATAAGAAATGGCAGATAAAATCTACTCTTCCGCATATCGTTTAAAATGATTATTACCTACTAATATACTAAGGGTGGCTTAATTGGAACGGTGCCCTACACTAAGGAGAATATACAATTCTCGCCCGCAGCGATTAGACGTATATCCCGCTTTCAAATAAAAGACATAAATATAGATATAGGGATGCGAAACCCCTAAACTACCAGGGCCCATCCCTCGCTATCGGAAAAATAACATACCAGGAAGCAGACAACCACTGCTCCTCCAACCCATCGCTTGCAAACCTATGCAAGCATATCTTCAACCACTTGACGTGATGAAAAATTCCGATTTTCAGCCAATTCCTCCAGATGAGGAATCCTTAAACTTGCTAAAGCTGCACAGGCTTCTGTACACTTCCCATCAGCATCCTCCACAAGCTCATCTGAAATTGGTGTCAGAATAATATCCGGTACAGCAAGGTTTGACTTCACAACATCCCAAAAGCGCGATCGCTCAAGAGCACGTGCAGCAACTATAGCCTTACCAAACAGAATGCGAATACTCGGACAAGCCATAATATGCTTCGCAATCTCAGGAAGACCAGACCTTAAGGTCGAGTATTCAGATTTAAGGCTTGAGTATTCAGTTTTGAGGCTTGAGCATTCAGTTTGGAGGCTTGAGCACTTGGCCTTCAGATCATCACGCTCATTAGCAACTATCTGGCGCTCTGCATTCAACTCCTCAAGCTGTTTTTTAAACTGACTGTTTTCCGACGATGCAGTACCAAGTTGTAGGGAAAGATGATTCACTTGCGACTCAAGATCAGCACAAACAGTTTCAGAACGCTTGATTTCATTCAATAAACGCTGACACTCACCCTCAAGATGAGTATTCCTATCTTCCACTTTCAAACGGGCAGCAACCTCCTGATGAAGTTGTTCAGAAATCTGTTGTTTTTCAGCATCATGCTTGGCAAACTCCCTTTGCTCACGCGATAGATGTTTATGACCAAGAATTATGGAATTAGACTTTTGTTTTAGACGGCTGATATCTTTAGCAAGATTAAACATCGTGGCTTGCGTGTCAACAAAAAGATCTTTCTCAGGAGAAAGGTTCTCAAACTTGGTAGCAAGATTAGAAGGAGTGCAGGCACCTAGATGCGAGAATTGTTGGGAAAAAGTGGGGACAGATATTTTAAAAAACTCCTCAAAATAGTCCAGATTCATGTCAGGGATAAGGAAAAGTTGGTCGGAATGTTGAGTCGAGCACGCTTGTTGCGGCTAGTATCAAGCGAGGAGGCATCCGAGTATAAGTTGGTGCGCCTTTAGAATGGTGGAAGCTAGCAGGAAACATTTGGATCTACAGTTGATTGATGGAGAACGGGAGAATTTGGAACTGTTTGAGATACTTGGGCTTCTGGAGCAGGGGCACGGTTGACAGATTGCACCTCTTGGTCAATTTCAATCGGATTGCTAATATCTGCAACATAAGGAATTACAATGAAATATATTTATAATAATAATAAATGCAAAACAGAAATATTCTAAAATAGAGAATACAAGGCGCTTACCTATGATTGGCCTTTTTTCGGCCGCTTTCGAAGTTTCAACAACGGGGGATCGCTGAATTTCAATAAAGGAAGACACGTCAGTTTCTCTCTCTTGGCGCAGACTGGTTGTCCTACGCTTCGAGGTGGCAGGAGCAGCTGGATTAGTTGGAGTCTTGATAATTTCTGGGTGCACATCAGAATCAGTGTCGTGCAGATCTTTCTGTCCATAAGCAACGCCATTAGATGTCTTCAACAGCATAAACTCGTTCAAATCCATCTCTTCAAATACATGAATACATACAAATATGAGAAATAGGGAATTAAACTTATACCCTATGTAATGCAGGTAGAAAAGGGATATACCCTGCTTGTTCTTAATTATAACATGACGCTTATCAAAACGCGCCCAGTGGGTTGAAATGCTGCCGATAACTAAGGGGACATTGGGATAAACACAAGATGGAAGCTGTAGGTTAAGGCAAGACTTATAAAATTTGTCTTCCTTAGCAGGAATCAGCAAAGGTTTGTTTTTCTCCCCTTTCTTGCCAGAATACCAGACAAGAATACTATTCCACTCTTCAAAAATACAAGTAGCTTTAACAAAGAAAAATGATTTTTCCACGCCCCCTTCACACCCTGTTTTAGGGTTACACAAAACTTGGCAACATTATCAAAAGAATACCAGCTCTTGTCACTCATGGAGGCACAAAACAGATTGGTAAAAATAGCTAAAGATGGCTTCTGACCATTGGCACGACACCACATCTCAAATATAGAAATGCGATTGGCACCATACGGCTGAAGTTGGCTAATACCGATGGAATAGTGTAAAAGAACGTCCATTAAAAAAGGGGTTGGAGGAATACGGGTATTACTGAGCTCCAAGACCTTCTCGTAGACTGCAATCATTAGCTCTGATGGTTCATTAGCTCGTTGGCCATTCAAAGGGGCAATCGGGGAGTATTTCTCAAGTGGGGGATATTGTTGCACGATTCGGCGAATCTCCGATTCGGTGATCAACGACTCTATATCTTTGACGTTCTTGTCAAAAGACAAGGCAGATCGATGCAAGATTAAAAAACGTAAATAAAAGACGGAAGGAAAGAAAGCACGGACCTTTGGATAACTAAATGCGAACGGAAAAGTAAATGGCGGCCGAAAAAAGAGCAAAATTTGAAAATCAAGAGGAGCGTGTAAAATCCAAAAAGGGTAATTTGCCTATTTATAGGCAAGTATAAATGAAAATGACACGGATAATTCTTCAGCGTACACGTGTAACAATCTACGTGAGTTAATAATCGGCGTACAATAGCAACTCTAGGCAGTTGCATACGCTGTCATCATTATCTCTAGCGTAAATAGTGATAGCTGTTACCTCGGGTGAAGGAATTACAGTCGAAAGGACGATTTTTCAACTATACGAATATATTGCATTAAATGCAAACAGCGGTTGGGTACACATACACGCATATAATGTCCCGTGTGTCTTGCCTATATGTTAAAATACACAATCCTAAGATCTGAGGTAATCATTGGGCATTATTCAGTGCCGATATTTTATTAGTTCGACGCCATACACTTATTGGCAAAGTATATAACATCGAACTGGGGGGACTTAATGATACGCGTATCCGCAAGACTATGCGGAGTGCGCATCCAAAAGCCCTAGAACGCACAAACCGCCATATAGGGCGTGTGGCACGGGTATAGTCGCACCCTATGCGCCTGTACCATCTGATGCGAGTTTCGTATACTTGTATAGGGGTCCGGTACATTCTAGAAGAATGTACAGTATAATCAATTCGGATTCTTTTCCTTAAATAACGAAAGTTAGTTGGGATAAGATTGCATTTAATTAAGGAAGAGATTCTATCGAAACCCTAATTCATGAGCCTATAAATACATAGCTCAAAAACCCTAAAGATACACATTCACTCGTTTACTCATACGTAAACCACAACATACAAATCTCTATCGTACGAACAAAGCTTCATACGATCTATAAAGACTTTCGGGTATGTATCGAACTATAAAACCTTCATGTCTTTGGGCCACTCAACCTCGTATGCTAGGTTATTGGTGGACTCTCAAATTGGCCACCCTGTCGGAATCAAAACGATACCGATATGGGTTATCCACGACTAAGCGTTGGAGTTTCGAATGTTGTTAGTCCTTAAACCCCTTTATGCACTCAAGCGTAGGTTCACCTTGACCCCGTGAAAATATGCTTGATCACATATCAATATTGTTCTGTGTGTCTTCACTTACACTTACTTGTACTTCATGTTCATCGATCAGTAAAATAACATTACTTTCAATTCGATCAGTTGATTATGTCTTTATAGGAACTTCACCTTGAGAAAGATTTTGATTGCCTTCAGTAATAATGCAGTTTTTCATCTCAATGGTTACACCCCAGTAACTTGCTATGGACTTGAAAAAGATTCGTTCCATAATGTAACCGGAACTCCCTTTATCTTTATCCATACCAATCGGTTAACTTTGATATTAGGACCTTCCAACAGTTTTAAATCAACACACCACTTATGTATGGCATGATCCTTGTTGTTGATGATATTTTTTGCTTCAAATGATGACTTGAAAATCCAAAGACAGTCCAACCCTCCCAGGTACTTAACATCACAATTTCTCATCTTTTCAGCCAAACTGAGTTCGCCGATTAAAGAAACTATTTTCCAATCTTTTAGGGTTCCAAAGATGGATCTCTTCAAATAATGGTTACTGTGTTCAGATTTCTTGACTGTGATTATTTTAATAGGTTCTTTGGAATCCCCCATCTTCATATTAGCACTAGATCCAAATTCAGGTCTTCTTTTCCATTCATTCTTATCCTCTACTTTTCTATTTTTCCCATCTTCTACCTTTCTCTTCCATTCATACTTTTCATTAAGCCTTGATCTAAGATCATTGTTTCTTAGCTTATCACGTAAATCAAAGTTTTGCTGACCGACCACCGAGCTATACTGTCGATGGTCCCTGAATGCAGACCTAGACATGTTTTCATTGTACACCGAACCATTTTCCGTTTTTCCAGGAGCATAATCATTCCTTCCGAAACCCTTATCTTCGCTTCTCTCATAGGCTTTAAAGATCTTGATTGGATTGTTATCAAATTTTATCTTGCTTAAAGAGGCAAGCAAAAGATCCTTATTGTTAACATGTCCAAACCTGGCGAATCCAAACCATTCACCCCTTTTTAGTCGTTTTCCAGCCACATACACGTCACGAATGTCACCAAACTGCTTGAAACACCTCCACAAATCGGTCACATTCCAATACTCTGGGAAATTGAAAAACATGAACGAAGTGAGATGAATTCCGAATAGTCCTTTCAATCGGTCTTGATAGCGCCCATTTATGTTGTTTCTCGTTGAAAACTTGCCTCCTACATTGTTTTTTAGACTCTCTCTCCTCACTTTCTCTCTCCTTACATTCTCTCTAACACTCTCCATTCCATTTTCGATTTTCCTCCATTATCGACTAACTTTGAATTGGGTCAAAAATCTTCATCTTCCTTTTCATTTCAAACTCCTTTCGATTCTAATCATAGGGACTCTGATTTTAACATTTCCTCTCCCCGTTCTTCACCTACCATGTATGCGGTTTCCGAAGGTATTGAGGGTGGTGGTCAGGGAGAGTCTTCTCTGGCAACAGCGACTCCGGCGAAGGTGATTGATTATGTTGATGGACTATCTACTATCTTCATAGGAAGGTTGGAGAAGGAAATAACTAGACACATGCTCGAGAGTGTTTTCAGAAAAATTGATCCGATTTTCGAGATTAAACATTAGACTTCAAGAAGGTATGCTTTCATTTCTTTCATGAATGCTTTGACCGCTGCTAAAGCTGTGAAGGTTTTAGATTGGTCGAATGTGTTTGGAAAACCCATTTTTGTGGGTTGACCAAAATGGGATCGGGTTGGGTTAAACTCTAGTCGTTCGAATGATTTTTTGGCCATAACTCTTAGGTGTTCTCTGTCCCGAATCATGAGTTTTCAGAGAGTTTAAAGAGATGTATTTTGTTGGTGGATCATGTACCCTTGGTTGAGAGTAAGGTGAAGGATTTATTGGTTCAATCTAATGCCTCGGTTACGCATATTAGAAAAATTATTTTGTTTGGATGTGTCGTTTTGTGTTCAAACAATGGGGGATTTAGCAGGATTTTGAAGGTTGGCAAAAGGTCAAACGGGTTTGTTTTGATCTCTTCATTTGAAGAGCATGCTGCGCAGTTTACTCGATTCGTTTGGATTGAAATTAGGGGAATCTCGGCCAAGTTCGTATCGGATGAGAATATACATAAAGTGGCCAGAATGTTTGGTGATGTCTTATACGTGGCTAAATCATCCACATACCTTGGCAACTTTGGTTCGCTTTATGCGTTTCTAAAATCAAGTCGGGTGAAATACATACATGAGTTAGTTGAGACTAATTTGGAGGGTGAAAGGTTCACATCAAAGAATGTTTGGGTAAATGAAGTTGGACAGTCAGTTGATCTTAAGCTGTTAATCAACGATTGTTTTTCGGCGGAGGTGACTTTGAGTGTTAATCGATCCATTAGGTTTGGGTCATTTACAGAATCGGTCAATGTTGATCCTACGGTCACATGTTTAGTGAATGTAACGGGTGATGTTATGGGTGTTCATAGTGGGGTTAACAGTGTGGAGGATAGGATAGATGTGGTGGACGCGGTTGTAAAGGCTTCGGGTTGTTTCGATGCAACAGAAGGTTTTGACGATTTGCTTCAGATGAAGAAGATTGATGGTGAAGCACAAAGGGATCAGAGGGTAGTGTTAGTGTGGTAGATAAGGGTAAAATCACTTGTAGGGTTGATGGGAATTTGGGTTCACTATATTCAGTTCATATGGTCGAGATTGATAATGCACTTAGTGATGCAGGTTTTGGTCCTAAGTGTAAAAAAAGGAGATTCGAGGAGGTTTTGACACCAACAGTGTGTAACGCATCTACTAGTGCTATTCTTGATAACTTGGCTAACGTTGCTACCTGTAATATTGTGGGTCGTAAGTTGATAATGCTAAAAACGAACATATATTTCATAGCATTATTCCTCAAGAAAGACAAGCTTTTAGTTGCAATTGTTCTATTTACAAGTGATATTCGTTTAAATAATAAAAGGTGAAGACAAAAGACAGATTCGACGAATTGAAGACGCAAACGACCAAAAAGCTCAAAAGTACAAAAGACAATCAAAAAGGTTCCAATTATTGATAAGAAACGTCTCGAAATTACAAGAATACAAGATTCAAAACGCAAAGTACAAAATATAAAATTGTACGCAAGGACGTTCGAAAATCCGGAACCGGGACCAGAGTCAACTCTTAACGCTCGACGCAACGGACTAAAAATTACAAGTTAACTATGTATATAAATATAATATAATATATAATTAATTATATTAATTATATATATATTATATTTATATATATAAAACCGTCGGCAGAGAAACTCCAAGGGTGTGAGCTGTAAATACATCCTCCGCGACTCGCGGAGTTTGAAGGGGTTTTTGCCGCGAGTCGCGGAGCCCCAATTTTCAACTCTGGCTATAAAGCCAACCGAATTCTGATCAAATTTCATCATCTTTTTCTTCCTCTTCATACGTAAAATTTATATTTATATTTATAATTTATATTTTAATTTTAATTATAATTCTAATAATAAGGGTATGTTAGCGAATGTTGTAAGGGTGTAAGTCGAAATTCTGTCCGTGTAACGCTACGCTATTTTTAATCATTGTAAGTTATGTTCAACCTTTTTACATTAATGTCTCGTAGCTAAGTTATTATTATGCTTATTTAAAACGAAGTAATCATGATGTTGGGCTAATTACTAAAATTGGGTAATTGGGCTTTGTACCATAATTGGGGTTTGGACAAAAGAACGACACTTGTGGAAATTAGACTATGGGCTATTAATGGGCTTTATATTTGTTTAACTAAATGAAAGTTTGTTAATGTTAATATAAAGATTTACAATTGGGCGTCCCTATAAATTACTATATACACTCGATCGGACACGATGGGCAGGGTATTTATATGTACGAATAATCGTTCATTTAACCGGACACGGGAATGGATTAATAGCCACTAGAATAATTAAAACAGGGGTGAAATTACATTCAAGGGTAATTGGTGTAATTGTTAACAAAGTAGTAAAACCTTGGTTTACACGCAGTCGATAACCTGGTGTATTCATTAAACAAAGTATTAAAACCTTGTTACAATTCGAATCCCCAATTAGTTGGAATATTTAACTTCGGGTATAAGGATAATTTGACGAGGACACTCGCACTTTATATTTATGACTGATAGACTGTTATGGACAAAAACCAGACGGACATATTAAATAATCCAGGACAAAGGACAATTAACCCATGGGCATAAACCTAAAATCAACACGTCAAACATCATGATTACGGAAGTTTAAATAAGCATAATTCTTTTATTTCATATTTAATTTCCTTTATTTTATATTTAATTGCACTTCTAATTATCGTACTTTTTAATTATCGCAATTTTATTTTATCGCATTTTTATTATTCGCAATTTCATTATCGTTATTTACTTTACGCTTTAATTTAAGTCTTGTATTTATTTTATATTTTACATTAGGTTTTAACTGCGACTAAAGTCTTAAAATCGACAAACCGGTCATTAAACGGTAAAAACCCCCCTTTATAATAATAATATTACTTATATATATATTTGTATTTTTATAAAAGTAAACTAATATAGCGTTGAGCTTTGTTTAAAGATTTCCCTGTGGAACGAACCGGACTTACTAAAAACTACACTACTGTACGATTAGGTACACTGCCTATAAGTGTTGTAGCAAGGTTTAAGTATATCCATTCTATAAATAAATAAATATCTTGTGTAAAATTGTATCGTATTTAATAGTGTTTTCCTAGTAAAATAATAACTATTTTATATACACCTCGCTTCACATCAAGTAATTTTTGGCGCCGCTGCCGGGGAATTATCTTAAACGCCGGAAGCGCAACGCTAATATAAAAAAAAAAGATTTTTAGTTACTTTTATTAAAAGTCGTTTTTGTAAAAATACGTTTTAATTATTCGAAAAATATAAAAAGAAAAACAAAAATATAAGTATTTTTAAGATTTTGTTAAATATTTAAGTTTTATAAGTTTCTTTATTTTTTTTTAGTTTATAAAAATATAAGTTTTAATATCTTTTATTTAATTAAAAAACAGAAAACAGATATAAATAAAATAAACAGAAAATAAAAAAAAAATAAATAAAGAAAAACGCGTAAAAAGATAAATCTGTCAGCTGAAATTCTGAACCCCGCGACTCGCGGGGTTTTCTTCTTTAATTGCCGCAACTCGCGGAGATCATCTGACACGCGCACAGGAAGCCCTAATTCAGCATTAATTACGGAAATTATTAATTTTAATTATTATTAAACCCTAATTATGTATTATTATTATAATTAGTTTTATTTTTAGATTTACTTTTTATTTTTATTTAATTTGTTTTATGTAGTATTAATTAGTTTTATTAAATTGTAAAATTAGTAGTTTTATAAAATAAATAATATAAAAATAATATTTTTATAAAAATTGTACTTTTTACAATTTTTTGTATATTTTTATATTTTGTCCTTTTTTAATCGTTGTAGCGTAATATTTGTATTTTTAGCTCATATTTAATTTTAAACTTAGTTTTTACTATAGTTATTTTTACTCCTAGGTTTTTAGGCTTTGCCGTAGAATTCCTTAAGTGCTTTTTCTTTAGACTAAGATTTAGGTGCTTTAGAATTTTGCGACGCCTTTTTAAGTTTTAGTTTCTTTTTAAGTTATTTCCATTTGGGATTTAGTTTTTCCTTGTAAGCTTTAATATTTTTAGACCTTTTACTATGTACCAATTATCATTCCAATTAGTAATTTCAATTTGCTATTATAATTTTAAGTTAGTTGTAGTAATAAGGTTAGGTTAGTTAAGTATTTTTAAGTTTTTATAAGTTTCTTTTATTTTTCCGTCACCTTTTATTTTTCAACCATTTTTCTTTTTCGACCTTTTGCGACGAACTCTTTTTCTCTCTTATTTCTCGCCATTCTAGTTTTTAGGACTTAGAATTTTTTCTACTTCTTATCTAAATTTCTTAAAATTACGAAAATTTATTTTAAGTGATTAAATTAATAGACATCAAAATTTTCTGGTTCGTAGTAATAGTTGGATTTGTACGTGGACCGGGTTATTGGAGCCAAACAGACCTCAATTATATTGAGACCAAACGAATCCTGCCCCTCTGCTGCATCTTTTGGCTATTCGAAACGTGGGCAAAATCAGAAAAGTCTATTAATTGGATAACTTATTATAATTTTTCTTTCCTTTTTAAAACTAATAGGATATTCAGTGAATGCACCGAGCAAGACGTTCACCACCTTTTGTACGTTCACCACCTGTAACTAGATCAAGACATTTAGCAAATATAACCGCCGTTGATTTTTCTTTAGAATCGTCATCTAGTCAACCAAGTACTTCAGTTCAAATTTCCGATAATCCATTTTTTGAACCCAACCTCACAATTGAGAATCCGGAGAATATTCAGGAACGGTTCGTAGATCCTGAACCACTAAACTTTCCTCCGGAGCCACCAATCATTCAAACAGAGATTGTTGAGAAACGAACCATTAAATCTGAAGCATCTAGTGATACCGATTCAACAAATTCAATTATGGAGAATCTGGAACCTTTAAGTATGGAAGACCGAATGAGAGCTAAACGCACTGGCCAAGGTCACGCAATTACTCATCCAGACATAAATGCGCCAGATTATGAAATCAAAGGACAAATTCTACACATGGTGACTAATCAATGCCAATTTAGTGGTGCGCCGAAGGAAGATCCAAATGAACATCTACGTACCTTTAATAGGATCTGCACACTATTTAAAATACGAGAAGTGGAGGATGAACAGATATATCTCATGTTATTTCCCTGGACTTTAAAGGGAGAAGCCAAAGATTGGTTGGAATCGTTACCTGAAGGGGCGATCGATACATGGGACGTTTTAATTGACAAATTTCTTAAACAATTCTTTCCTGCATCTAAAGCCGTAAGACTTCAAGCAGAAATTGTTACGTTCACACAGAAACCAAATGAAACTCTATATGAGGCGTGGACAAGATATGGAAAGTTGTTAAGAGGATGTCCGCAACATGGTTTAGACACCTGTCAAATAGTACAAATATTCTACCAAGGATGCGACATCACTACAAGAAAAGACATAGATATAGCAGCTGGTGGTTCTATTATGAAGAAAACCGAAACTGATGCTTACAAAATTATTGATAATACTGCTTCCCACTCACATGAGTGGCACCAAGAAAAAGATATCATTAGATCATCTAAAGCAGCTAGAGCCGATTCTAGCCATGACTTAGATTCCATTTCGGCAAAGATAGATGCTTTCGAGAGACGAATGGAAAAGATAACTAAGGATATTCACTCAATACGAATTAGTTGTGAGCAGTGTGGAGGACCACATTTGACAAAAGATTGTCTCAGTATTGAATTAACAATGGAACAAAGAGAGAATATTTCATACATAAACCAAAGGCCTGGAAATAATTATCAGAATAATTATCAACCGCCAAGACCGATTTACAATCAAAACCAGAATTATAACCGAAATATTCCATATAATAACCAACAAGGTCCTAGCAATCAACAAGTATCCAATAATACTTACAATCAGCAAAGACCAAATTTTCAAAACAAACCACCATAACAAACCGATGATAAAAAGCCGAATTTAGAAGATATGATGACAAAGCTAGTTGAAACTCAAACGCAGTTTTTCACATCTCAAAAACAAACCAATGAACAAAATGCTCAAGCATTTAGAAATCAACAAGCTTCTATTCAAAATCTGGAACAAGAAGTAAGTAACCTAGCAAGATTAATAGGTGAAAGAAAACCGGGAAGTTTACCTAGTGATACAAATGCTAACCCCCGGAATGAAACAGCTAAAGCTATTACCACAAGAAGTGGTACAACACTTAAATCACCTGAAATACCTGTAACTTCTGATGAAACTATTCCTACTCCACAAGAACCACAACCTGATCAAGAAAAGGAAAAAGAACCGGTAGTTGAGAAGGTTAATGAAGATAACACAGTTAAGGATAAACCTTATGTTAAACCATACCAACCACCACTTCCTTACCCGAGTAAAATGAAGAAGGAAAAACTTGAAGCCGAGCAATCCAAATTCTTGGATATGTTTAAACAGATAAATGTAAATCTTCCTTTCATTGATGTGATTTCAGGAATGCCAAGATATGCTAAATTCTTGAAAGATCTAATCACGAATAGAAAGAAAATGGAAGAACTCTCGGCTGTTACAATGAATGCTAATTGTTCAGCAGTGCTGTTGAATAAGATACCAGAAAAATTATCTGATCCAGGAAGTTTCACAATTCCATGTTTTCTGGGTAGTCTTAGTTCAATAGAAGCATTGGCAGACTTAGGTGCTAGTATAAATCTAATGCCGTATTCACTATACGCTAAACTAGACCTTGGAGAATTAAAACCAACAAGAATAAGCATACAACTAGCCGATAGATCAATAAAATATCCTAGAGGGATAATGGAGAATATGCTAGTTAAAGTTGGTACTTTAGTATTTCCAGTAGATTTTGTTGTTTTGGACATGGAAGAAGATTCTCAAGTTCCTCTCATATTAGGAAGACCATTCTTAAACACGGCTAAAGCAATGATAGACGTGTTCGGTAAGAAACTGACCCTAAGTATAGAGGATGAGAGTGTTACCTTTTCAGTTGATAGAGCAATGCAACAACCACAATCTGCAGATGATACATGTTATTATATTCAAACTATAGATGCACATGCAGAATTATTAGAAGAATTTCCAGAATTACAAGGAACGGGAGAATGTTCTTTAGGAGAAGGTAATGAACCAATTGATGAAGCTGAAATGTTAGCTACACTTATAGCTAATGGATATGAACCAACAACAGAAGAAATTCAAATGCTAAAAGAAGAAGACAGATATCGATATAAATCATCGATAGAAGAACCTCCGAAATTAGAGTTAAAGCCACTTCCAAACCATTTGGAATACGCTTATTTACATGGTGAATCTGAATTACCTGTAATAATATCGTCTTCTCTTACTGAAAATGAGAAATCACAACTCATTTCTGTGTTGAAAGCTCATAAACCAGCCATTGCATGGAAGATTCATGATATTAAAGGAATAAGTCCTTCGTATTGCACACATAAAATCCTTATGGAAGAAGGTCATAAAACGTATGTGCAACGTCAACGAAGACTAAATCCTAATATGCAAGATGTAGTTAAGAAAGAGATTATTAAACTACTAGATGCAGGTTTAATTTATCCAATTTCTGATAGTCCATGGGTAAGCCCAGTTCAATGCGTACCTAAGAAGGGTGGCATGACTGTCATTAAAAATGAGAAAAATGAGCTTATTCCTACTAGGACTGTAACAGGATGGCGTGTATGTATTGATTATAGAAAATTAAATGACGCCACCAGAAAAGATCACTTTCCCTTACCTTTCATAGATCAAATGTTGGAAAGATTAGCCGGAAATAGTTACTATTGTTTTCTAGATGGATTTTCCGGATATTTTCAAATTCCAATAGCACCCGAAGATCAAGAGAAAACCACATTCACGTGCCCTTATGGTACTTTTGCTTACAAACGCATGCCATTTGGACTTTGTAACGCCCCTGCAACCTTTCAAAGGTGTATGATGGCGATTTTTCATGACATGATAGAAGAATGCATGGAAGTATTCATGGATGACTTTTCAGTCTTCGGTGATACATTTAAATCATGTCTAGTTAATCTGGAACGAATGCTAATTAGATGCGAAAAATCAAATCTAGTACTTAATTGGGAGAAATGCCATTTCATGGTTAAAGAAGGCATCGTTCTTGGACATAAAATTTCAAAAGAAGGAATTGAAGTGGATAGAGCTAAAGTAGATGTAATTGCTAAACTTCCACATCCCACAAATGTTAGAGGAGTTAGGAGTTTTCTAGGGCATGCCGGTTTTTACCGACGTTTCATAAAAGATTTTTCTAAAATTGCCACTCCTATGAATAAACTCCTAGAAAAGGATGCGCCATTCATCTTTTCAGATGAGTGTATCAAATCTTTTAATATTCTTAAAGAAAAACTCACTAATGCACCGATCATGATAACACCAAATTGGAATCTACCATTTGAACTAATGTGCGATGCAAGTGATTTTGCAATGGGAGCCGTTTTAGGACAAAGGATTGAAAAACGATTTCAACCTATATATTATGCTAGTAAGACATTACAAGGAGCACAAACGAACTATACAACAACTGAAAAAGAACTCCTTGCTATTGTCTTTGCTTTTGACAAATTTCGATCATATCTCGTTCTAGCAAAAACGGTGGTCTATACCGACCATTCTGCTCTTAGATACCTATTTTCAAAACAAGATGCTAAACCAAGATTAATCCGTTGGATCTTACTCTTACAAGAGTTTGATATTGAAATCCGAGATAAAAGAGGAGCAGAAAATCTCGCCGCTGATCATCTTTCTCCTCTTGAAAATCCCGAATTAGAAGTTCTAAATGAATCGGCCATACAAGACAACTTTCCTGATGAATATCTATTGAAGATAGATTATAAAGAAATCCCATGGTTTGCAGACTATGCAAACTACTTAGTTTGTGGATTCCTTGAAAAAGGATTATCGTACCAAAGACGAAAGAAATTCTTCAGTGATATAAAACACTATTTCTGGGAAGATCCACATCTGTTTAAAAGTTGTCCCGATGGAATAATACGCCGATGTGTATTTGGAGATGAAGCTAGTAAAATTTTAAACCATTGTCACACAGGACCAACAGGAGGGCATTATGGGCCTCAACTAACAGCAAGAAAAGTTTATGAAGCTGGATTCTATTGGCCTACAATTTACAAAGACGCACACCTTCTTTGCAAATCCTGTGATGCATGTCAAAGGACCGGAAAAATAAGTCAACGTGATGAAATGCCACAAAATGTCATCCAAGTATGTGAAGTATTTGACATTTGGGGTATTGACTTTATGGGTCCATTTCCAAAATCTCATAATAATCTATATATACTCGTAGCCATTGATTATGTATCTAAATGGGCGGAAGCACAAGCTCTCCCAACTAACGATGCACGAGTTGTAGTCAACTTTTTAAAACGTCTTTTTGCAAGGTTTGGAACACCGAAAGCTTTAATAAGTGATCGGGGTACTCATTTCTGTAATAATCAACTTGAGAAAGTTCTTAAAAGATATGGAGTAACTCATAAAATCTCCACCGCATATCATCCACAAACAAGTGGACAAGTTGAAAATACCAACCGAGCTTTAAAACGTATTCTAGAGAAAACCGTAGGATCAAATCCGAAGGAATGGTCCATTAAATTGGAGGATGCACTCTGGGCTTTTAGAACAGCCTACAAAACTCCAATTGGAACCACACCTTTTAGACTTGTTTATGGAAAAGCATGTCATCTTCCAGTAGAAATTGAACACAAAGCATTTTGGGCTTTGAAGACATGTAATCTTGATTTACATGAAGCCGGACGTCTACGATTAAGTCAACTAAACGAATTAGAAGAATTAAGACATGAAGCATACGATAATTCGTTAATCTATAAAGAAAGAACGAAGAAATGGCATGATAAAAGAATCAGAAGTTCAAAAGAATTTAAAGAAGGAGACAGAGTTCTTCTTTTCAATTCACGATTCAAGCTATTTCCTGGAAAATTGAAATCAAGATGGTCTGGACCATTCATAGTCAAAAGAGTTTTCCCATACGGAACGATAGAATTGATAAATTCAAATGGGATTGAATTTAAAGTTAATGGTCACAGAGTTAAACATTACATACATGGTCCGATGGAAGTCGACAACGAAGTTAATCACAATTTCGACACCACAGCTAACTAAGTGTGGGGAGAATCAAGTCTTTAAAGGATAATATGTATTTCTGTTAGAGTTAGATTGTCTGTTTTCGTGTAGTTCTCGAAAATGGAACACATATGGTCTTTCCCTAGCAGACCCTAAAGAACTAGTCTTCTCCCCCCATTCTGAATTTTTATTTTTTTTTAGGTTTTTACGAAATGAAGACTGCCTGTGAACTAAACCATGGTCTAATGCTACACGCTTTGATCACTAAAAGAAATAATGACATACTACCGAGCGAATTAGTATCAGTAATCAGAGAAAGAATGGACGGAGTTAGAAAAGGATCCAGATGCGAAGATAATAAGTTACAATTTGGTAAAGGAAAATCAAAATCCGCAGCGAAAAGAAGAGCACGACACCTAGAGCGATGTCACAAATGCGGAAAATGGTCACATGGAGGTAAATGTTCAAATAATCAAACCTATTCAAATACCGAATTTGTTACTTTATGCAGAGACGGACCGTTCATATGTTTAGAAGAAAAGACACTGAATGCTCGAGGTTACGCCTTTGGAGCCATGGAAAACCAATTAAACCGACTATCTTATGAATGGAATAGATCATATAACTAAGAAATCTATTTCACAGGTATGTCTGTACAGTTTTTATTTTTATTTTTATTTTTAACCTTTTGATAATAAACGCTAATTTGTTCGCTAAAAAGTATTAAATTGGTATTGAATAAAATTAGGTTTGGCGACCGAAATTATTGATATCATTCAAAAATTTATTACATCACTGCGAAATTTAACGTTTATTCTTAAGGTATAAATATCTTTAATCAATCAACCCAAAATATTTCAAAAATTCGTCATGAGTTAAATTAGGTCTTGGAACCGAAATTACTTTACCGAAAAGAGGGGCGCATATTTTTGATAATATTTGATTGATTAAAGTGGGATAAAAAGACAAAAAGATTTTTAATTTTATTTTTACCATGTTTTTAAAATTAATATTTAAATCTTAAATTAATATTGTAAACTTTGTAAAAACAATATATGATTTTTAAAAATTCGTCGTAAGTTGAAGACTAGGTCTTTGAACCGAAATTGCTTTACCCGAGGGAGGGACGAGAACTTTTATTATCATTATTTTTAATCTTATTGATTTAAAGTATGCCAAAAACATTGAAAAAACCCAAAAATCTTAGCTTTTAAAACAATCGCTACAAAAAGACAAATTTTAAAATTTTGTCGAGGGACGGACTAGGACATCGATCCGAAACGACCTCATCCTAAATAACAAGGGAAACAAAATTTTAAAATTAATTTCTTAATTGTTTTCAAAAGTTAAAGATTATAAAAAAAAAAAAAAAAAAAAAAAAAAAAAAAGAGCAAACTCCGCGACTCGCGGAGTTTGAAGTGAAAAACCTCCGCGACTCGCGGAGGGACCAAAACCCAGAAAAAAAAATAAAAGAGCTGCACGAACTAATCACTCTCCCACACTCAAAAAACACTGCGAAATACAGCTCGAAAACAGACCCGAAAAAACCCGAAAATCACCCCCAAAAATCCCAATTTTTAACCGTTAATCACCAAATTTTTTGCTAAAATCATGTTGAGAAGGATGCTATCTAAGAATTTCTCAAGAAAAACGGTAAATTTCTACACCTAAACACCATTTAATCCGAATTTTGGTGTTCTTGAGCTATTTTTTCCCCAATTTAATTTTGATGCTTTTTAGTGTAATTAGACTTAAATTGTTTATGTATTATGCTTGTATAACCTAGATTGATGCTGTTTAACATGATTAGAAGCCTTAAACTTCAAATTTTGAATAATCTAGGGTTTGTGTTCTTGAGCAATTTGGGGCTTTTTGATATAAACAGGTTATGGCCGATTTTTGTCATGAATTTTGCTAAATTGAGTAGTGTAACATGTCTAGGTAGTTAAATGATTCAAACTTTGAGCCTAAACATGATTTTGAGAATTAAAGTGGACTTTTTCAAGTCTAAAATTCATGAACTTGATTTTTGAAAGATAATGCCATTTGAGACTTGTTTAATTGCTAGTAATGATTATTTTGACATGTTATTTGAGTTGAATGCTTATGAACTTGGCGAAAATTTTCGTATATGCTTATTTGAAAAAGTGTAGATTTGATAAAAATGTGAAAATAAGCTTAAGTTTGATATAAATTGATAATGTCATTGTAATTATTTTGATTGATGATTTTACTGACACTAATGCATATTTGGATGCACAAAATTTGTGTTTGATGTGTTTTGCAGAATGAAAGGGGTGAATCTTCATCCCAAGCCCGCCATGCTCCTGCTGAGAATTTGGAACAACAGGAGGTGGATAACTACTACAAGCAGGATGTACCTCATCCAGTCATGACCTTTTCCGATATGCATTTGGAAGAGTTGCACCCGAACCTGAGATTTGACAGACTTTGGATAGATTATCCAAAATATCAACGGGGTTTGCATACTCTTCACTCTAAGGTTGTTGAGGTACCGAGGGTCATAGAATGGGGACCCTTAGAAGCTGTAGAATTGGCCGGGCCAATTAGGGAATTACTTGTACAGAGGTATGGTAATTCTTCTTTTAATGACTGGATATGTTTATTCACCATACGCAGACCTGTATATAAAGTATGGTGTGAAGAGTTGTTATGTAGTATAGAGTTGAATGATCGGGTAGCTAGTTTAACCGATCGTTCTTTTATTAGATTTTTGTTAGGCGGTTCGATGCGCCACATGTCTTTACTGGACATGGCTCAGGCTTTACGTATATATACGCCTGAGGAGTTAGCGTCTGCCGATTGTAGAGGATTGATACTAGACGGTAGAAGGATAGATGAGAATTTTGATACA
This sequence comes from Rutidosis leptorrhynchoides, assembly GCF_046630445.1. Taxonomy (NCBI): domain Eukaryota; kingdom Viridiplantae; phylum Streptophyta; class Magnoliopsida; order Asterales; family Asteraceae; genus Rutidosis; species Rutidosis leptorrhynchoides. Next base: position 236,917,174 of record NC_092341.1, read on the forward strand.
CACGGTGTGTGGAGTCAAATGACAAGCCATCACCGTTTCAAAGGGGGAAACTACTCTTATTTGGATATAGATAGAGCCGAATTAAGAGTAATACATAGGTTTTTAGCTAATTCGATTACACAAAGGGGTAAAAACAAAGAAAAGGTAAATGAACAAGATTTGTTTTACCATATGTGTATTCGAGACCCACAGAGCGCTGTAAGTATACCATATTGTGTGGGTTATTATTTATCAGCTATGGTTCGGGGGATGCGACCACATAGCATAATAGGAGGTGGTATTTTTATTACTTTGATTGGTGAATATCTCGGTGTGGATATAAGTCGGGGGGGATTATTACTAGAAGAGCTGGAACCCCGCGACACTATAGGTTTAAATGTATACCATGGTGCGAAAGTTTTGAAGCGGCGAAATAACGCCGCAGTACGATACCATGGTAGACATCCACAGGTGGAGAGAAACCAGGAACAAGGTAATGTAGGAGGGGGGAATGAGATGCAAGAAATGCATAGGTTTATAGCTTCTCAGGAATACGAAAATGCTAGACAGAGAGCATTTGAAGATTGGCAAGTTCATCAGAACCAGATCATAGCGCATTGCCAACATATAGGTAGAAACTATATTCCTACACCGAAACCCGTCTTCCCTCCTTGGTCGATAGAGATGCAGCCACCATATCCTACGTATGATCCTGCCGAAACATTCTATAGCACTTATGGTTATACCTGGAACCCCTATTGGTACCAATATCATCCTTAGTTTATTATTATTATTATTTTTTGTAATTTGTAATTATTGATACGTTTAATATTTTTGTTAATATTGTAATCATTTTTATAATTGTCTAACTTTTATTATTAGACTTTAATAATTTTTGAACGTGGGGTAATATACCAAACTTCAAAAATATGTATATATGTTTGCAGTTTATCTTATGTACACAACAGGGTAAAACAACGCATTTTCAAAGACTGGCATTAAGTTCAGCAAAAGCAACTAATTTTGACGACAAGACGCAAAATATATGTGAAATAACAACAAGACGGAATGAACAAATGATGTGCACCATTTATCATTCAGCAAACAAACGCCAATATATTTGGAAACTTTGGTAAAAATTTAATCATTTTCACACAAATCACCCTCAATAATTTAAATTGTTACTGATTTCTTGCAAATGAGGGCATTGCAAGATCTTAAGTGTGGGAAGGGATTAAATTCTTTCGGATTTTAAAATTTTTATATTAAACACTTGGTTACCATTAAAAATACTAGTAAAGCAGTAGTTGTATTAGAATCTAGTGCTCTCTGATAAAAAAGAACAGCCCTAGTCTTATATACTGACTACCCAATTCTAGTAAAATTTTTCAAAATTTTCAATTAAATGAATTCAAAATCATGTTTATACATATTTATGAACGATAAAACTAGGTTTTAACACCGAAATTATTGTTACCTCGGAAAGGACATAAATTGAGAAACAAATTAAAATGTTAAAATTCATTTAAAATGGAATAGAGGACGATAAAAAGAAAAATAAAAAGCCAAGTGTGGGAAAATTTACCAAGTTATTTTAAACATATGTCACATATATCTATAACAAATAACTGAAAATACTTTTGCTTTGGACTAAACTAAACTGTTTTACCCGATGAAAGAAAAGAAGAGATGGATCTACACGATTAATCAATTCCATCATTAAAAGGAAGTAAAGTCTTCCGAAAAAGACACGCGCTTCTTGATTTAGGTCATGAAGTTGTCGTCCGGACCAGCTGTAGGTTGACGAAAAATCTAGAAAAGTCATCACTAAAATCAGCAGGAAATCCACGGACCTCAGCATTAAACAGGGTCGCCAAGTGGTCAGATTTATCCTAACCATGAGAAGGATTTATCTCGTACAATGGGGGGGCACCATGCAAATTAGCTGGATAAGACTAATGAATCAGATCCCCAGAAAGGATAATCTCCTAAAAAATTAAAAATCAGCTTTTAAGACTGATATTACTCAATCCTAGAGATTGACCTTAAAGATTGAGAATTACAAACTCATGGAATTCAATGATATCTAAACTCGAGCTTAAACGAGAAAATATTTTGATCAAAAATTATAAACCGATTTGTTTTCTGAAAACCCTATTTTCAATACGTTCATTACCATTGAACATAAAATCCTAGGAATTCACCTGGAATTCATTAGGTCACCTGAACTAAATCGGGTGTCAACCGTAAGAACGGTGGTTGCATAGCATGGTCAAAGACAGGACCTTGTGTCAAACCGACAAATTATAAGGGTGAGCTTTACTATTGCTCCTACCAAGGATAGTAATTGCGTCCGACACGTTATAGACCATAATTAAAAGCATGTCACGGGACATTGCCTTAACAGTTGCTTGTTCAACGCTTTCCTTTACAACCGGACGGTAGTTTGCCGAAAGGTAATATACGGAACAAGTAAACTGGACGTGTTGCTTTCCTAATACAAGGTTAGCAAGTGGGTGACACAAAACCGCAAGTTTTGAGCTAAAATTTTCAAATCTGAAACCCACCAAACCCACAAAAATATTTTGCAAACACCGGTAAAGGGTTATTCCGGAAAACTTATCTAGGGTAAAAACTAGATTTCAAAAGATCAAATGTTTTCATAAAGATCCAATTTCCTTAATGGATCTAAATTTTTATAGTCATGTGGGACTGTAAACCATATCGTTACTACCATTGTTTATACCGCCGTATAGAAATCACTGATGTACAAAGTGTGAAGAATAAAGAAGTGATTCTAGTATTTCAAGACAATATTGCTTGAGGACAAGCAACGCTCAAGTGTGGGAATATTTGATAATGCTAAAAACGAACATATATTTCATAGCATTATTCCTCAAGAAAGACAAGCTTTTAGTTGCAATTGTTCTATTTACAAGTGATATTCGTTTAAATAATAAAAGGTGAAGACAAAAGACAGATTCGACGAATTGAAGACGCAAACGACCAAAAAGCTCAAAAGTACAAAAGACAATCAAAAAGGTTCCAATTATTGATAAGAAACGTCTCGAAATTACAAGAATACAAGATTCAAAACGCAAAGTACAAAATATAAAATTGTACGCAAGGACGTTCGGAAATCCGAAACCGGGACCAGAGTCAACTCTTAACGCTCGACGCAACGGACTAAAAATTACAAGTTAACTATGTATATAAATATAATATAATATATAATTAATTATATTAATTATATATATATTATATTTATATATATAAAACCGTCGGCAGAGAAACTCCAAGGGTGTGAGCTGTAAATACATCCTCCGCGACTCGCGGAGTTTGAAGGGGTTTTTGCCGCGAGTCGCGGAGCCCCAATTTTCAACTCTGGCTATAAAGCCAACCGAATTCTGATCAAATTTCATCATCTTTTTCTTCCTCTTCATACGTAAAATTTATATTTATATTTATAATTTATATTTTAATTTTAATTATAATTCTAATAATAAGGGTATGTTAGCGAATGTTGTAAGGGTGTAAGTCGAAATTCTGTCCGTGTAACGCTACGCTATTTTTAATCATTGTAAGTTATGTTCAACCTTTTTACATTAATGTCTCGTAGCTAAGTTATTATTATGCTTATTTAAAACGAAGTAATCATGATGTTGGGCTAATTACTAAAATTGGGTAATTGGGCTTTGTACCATAATTGGGGTTTGGACAAAAGAACGACACTTGTGGAAATTAGACTATGGGCTATTAATGGGCTTTATATTTGTTTAACTAAATGAAAGTTTGTTAATGTTAATATAAAGATTTACAATTGGGCGTCCCTATAAATTACTATATACACTCGATCGGACACGATGGGCAGGGTATTTATATGTACGAATAATCGTTCATTTAACCGGACACGGGAATGGATTAATAGCCACTAGAATAATTAAAACAGGGGTGAAATTACATTCAAGGGTAATTGGTGTAATTGTTAACAAAGTAGTAAAACCTTGGTTTACACGCAGTCGATAACCTGGTGTATTCATTAAACAAAGTATTAAAACCTTGTTACAATTCGAATCCCCAATTAGTTGGAATATTTAACTTCGGGTATAAGGATAATTTGACGAGGACACTCGCACTTTATATTTATGACTGATGGACTGTTATGGACAAAAACCAGACGGACATATTAAATAATCCAGGACAAAGGACAATTAACCCATGGGCATAAACCTAAAATCAACACGTCAAACATCATGATTACGGAAGTTTAAATAAGCATAATTCTTTTATTTCATATTTAATTTCCTTTATTTTATATTTAATTGCACTTCTAATTATCGTACTTTTTAATTATCGCAATTTTATTTTATCGCATTTTTATTATTCGCAATTTCATTATCGTTATTTACTTTACGCTTTAATTTAAGTCTTGTATTTATTTTATATTTTACATTAGGTTTTAACTGCGACTAAAGTCTTAAAATCGACAAACCGGTCATTAAACGGTAAAAACCCCCCTTTATAATAATAATATTACTTATATATATATTTGTATTTTTATAAAAGTAAACTAATATAGCGTTGAGCTTTGTTTAAAGATTTCCCTGTGGAACGAACCGGACTTACTAAAAACTACACTACTGTACGATTAGGTACACTGCCTATAAGTGTTGTAGCAAGGTTTAAGTATATCCATTCTATAAATAAATAAATATCTTGTGTAAAATTGTATCGTATTTAATAGTGTTTTCCTAGTAAAATAATAACTATTTTATATACACCTCGCTTCACATCATAAGTGTTGTATCTGTGCGGATTCGAATTGTAAGGGTTTTTGTAGGGGATGGTATGTGCATACTAGCAAATTTCGAGGCGACGCGGCGAAGAAGACCGGGATTAATAAAGGAGTCAAGATGAGAGGTAAGGTAAAGAAGAAGAACGAGAGGGTTGATTCATTTTCTTTGAAGGGTTTTAGTGATGATGAAGATGAGAGGAATGAGCTTAATAAAAAAAATCCCAAGGACTCTCAAAAGGATGGAGCTTGCAAGTGGACTCGCATAGGAACGGGATCGGGTTGTGTAGGAGGACAAGGGGGTTTTTCGATCAATTTAGGAATGGTGGTTTGAATTCTTCGGGGAGTGACACCGATGAGGGGACTGGAATTGAGTCGACTTTTACGTTCAAGGCTAATGTATATGGCAGCGACGACAATAACATAGCTCGTTTATTGTTTTTGTATTGATGTGTTTTTATTTGTAGGTGTTTGATTCGTTCCTTTGTTTGCATGTTTCGTGTTTGTTATGTTTTCGGTGAAGCTCGGGTTTAGTTTCATTAGTTCGGTGTCTTTGTTAGTTCTTGTTTTCTGTCTTCGAGCCTCGTGAGTGGTTTATTTTGTATCTTTGTTTCTTGTCTCTTTACGAGACAAAGATTCGTTATATAAGTTTTCATTTTTTGGCCAAAAAAAAAAGATATAATAAAAAATAAATGGTTAAATTTACCAATTATATTTCGTGTCGATCGCCACATGTTTTTTATTTTTTATTTTTGCGTGAAATAGAATGAACAATATTAACTCAATTATTTAATTTGTAATTGTATTCTCTCCGTTCTAATTTAATAATACTAAAAAGAAAAAAACACAGTTTTACCAGCAAATGATTTTTATTGATAAAACCTCCATAGTAAGATACAAGAGAGGAAAACAAACAATTACATAAGCTTCAATCGCCAAACATTTCAACTAATGTTACATTTTGTACGTTGTACAAAACACGCATTTTAAGAAATGTGATAGTCATTTTGTACTTTTTTATTCACTTTTCTGTTTTACACCTTACTTTTCACCTACTTTTATGTTTTACATACATAAAGGAATGACATATAAGAACATTACCTTAGTATTCTTATCTATTTTTGGAAGTGGGACGGAGGAAGATAATCATTTTGGGTGTATGTGATGGTGAGAGAAAAATGTATTCGATCAAATGGACTAACTGTTGGAGTGAAGAAGCTTAAGCAAAAATAAAGGAACAGGTGCAACTCGCGACCTCGATGCTCAAACTCGCGATCACGGGAGTGTTGTGGACTAATCACGGGAAAGGGAAGAAAAGGTTCGCGACTAGAGATTATCCACAAAAGATATCTCGCGATCGCGGAAGAGAAAGCATACATATTATCGCGATCGCGAGAATGGGTCTGACGAGCCAAAGTTTTCAAAATCTAGTTTTCTTGTTCGTTAAGTTATTTCCATGTTGAGTTTTGCCTATATAAGCACCCTAATGTAGCCCACACAAAGTTTCACAAATTATATTAATAAAATCTCTCTAGTTTGGTCTGTGGATTAAAGTAATCAACTCTTGATTATATGTAACCACGTTAAATTATCGTGTTCTTATTTTTCTTGTTATTGTCTTCATTTGTCATTGTAGAGAGAGTAATTTTCTGGAAATTACTGTTATTTTTGGATCCTAAATCCTAACAATTGGCATCAAGAGCTCAAGGTAACGAGTTTGGGAAGATGGCAGAAGATGGGAAATTTAGAATTGATGGATTTGATGGAAGAGCCTTTGGCTTTTGGAAGATGCAAATTGAAGATTACTTGTATCAAAAGAAGCTACACCAGCCCTTCTTGAAGATCTAACCCAAATGAATGAATGATGCCGATTGGAGTCTTTTGGATCACCAAGCTTTGAGTGTGATTCGTCTTTCACTCACCAAGAATGTTGCGTACAACGTTGTGAATGAGAAGACGACTTTTACATGTTTGCAGGCACTCTCCAACATGTATGAAAAACCTACCATCTCTAATAAGGTTTTTCTTATTTGACAATTGTTCAATACGAAGATGAGGGAAGGTGCGAGTGCAACAGATCACATCAACGAGTTCAACAACATCTTACCTAGGCTTGAATCAGTAGAAATTAAGTTTGATGATGAACTAAAAGCACTAATCTTGCTATCATCATTACCGAAAAGTTGGTCGGGTGCGGTCATCGTGGTTAGTAGCTCTACGGGAACTACTAAGCTGGCATTTTAAGGTATTAGGGATTTGATTCTTGGTGAAGACACTCGTAGGAGAAACTCGGGGGAATTATCATCCGGATCTTTATTGAGTACCGATAATCGTGGTAGGAAAATTGATCGTGGAGAAAAGAAGGGTAGGAAGAAGTCTAAGAAGAGGTATCCAAGAAAGGACCGAAGTGAAGCTATTTGTTGGGGTTGTAATCAAAAAGGGCACTTTCAAAGGAATTGCAAGAATCTTCCATTGAAAGGTGTCATCTTTACTGTGGAGGATACGAATGTTGCACTTTTATGTAGTGTTGAAAATACGGCGGAGTCTTAGATCTTGGATTCGGGAGCTTCGTTTGATGAAGAATTTTTTATCATATCAAGGTAAGGTAAGATTGGCAAACAATAAAAGGCTTGAGATTGAAGGCATTGGAGATATTATGTTGATGACTACTATTGGTTCTAATTGGACTTTGAAGGACGTGAGGTTCATTCCTAAGTTAAAAAGGAAGCTTATCTCGGTTGGTTAATTAGATGAGGAAGGTAACACAGTTAATTTTGAAAACCGCCAATGGAATGTGGTTAAGGGTAGTTGTGTCATGGCTCGTGGACATAAAAGGGGAACGCTTTATATGGTTGACGTGTTTGATGAAGACACAGTGGTTGCTGTCACGACCCGGAAAATTTTGACTAATTTTGAACCAAACTCACGATACGATTTCATAATTCTAACATGATAAGCAAAGTCCGTTATGTTGCGTCTCAAAAGTTTTGAAATATTTTCATACATTCATTTGACTTCGACCATTTTCGACGATTCACGAACAATTAATTGTAAATAGATATGTGTGTATACATATATATATATGTATATGTGTGTGTATATATATATATATATATATATATATATATATATATAAATAATTGAAAAATAAAATTTGAAATATTACATGTTGTTATTAAAATTAATTATGTAAAATAAAATAAAAATATGATATTATGATAATTATTATTTAAAACACATCTATATAAATAAAGTATATTAAATATATATTTTGTGATTTTGAATCTATTTAGTAAATGACAGTACACTCAATTGTCATTCGATCGATATTAAGCAAGTTAAATTCGAACTTATGTGATTTTAAAATAAACGGTGATCCGAAAATGACTTATATAATTTATAGGCTTATTAAAAGTATATTTAGGATCTAATTATTAAATTTTAATACTTTTTATATTTTACCCAGGATCGAGCGCGGACAGTTGATTTTATTTTTATAACTAATGACCAATTTTATACCATAATGACTGAAATAAATAAATATAATTATTGTAAAAATTTAAGAATTTTTCGAAGACTTTTATTTCGCCACTGATTTAACAACGGAGTACGAAAGACTATCCCTAATTTTTGTCGGTAGAAACATACAATTCAACGACTGCGCATTTGAAATATCTATTCGAATACTATTTAGGTTACTGTGCCTAATTGAAATTTGTTTTGTTACTGTGCTCGTTTTATTCTTCTCACACATTCCTCCAATCTCAGATTTAAGATATTTACTATATTATTATTACTTTATGCCATTATTATTGTTATCAATTAAGTGGAATCATATCCGTGAATCGAGTACAATATGATTGATAAGATTATTATTATGCTTGTTAGTTACTTTTCATGTCAACTAAACTGAAAATATAAATACATATTACATATGCATACACCATACAACACCCATAACCAATCTCTCTCTTCCTTTAATATTTTTGTCTATCTGTTATTTGAAACTCATCATCCACCACGAGTTGTAAGTTGCAATTCCCTTGTTGTTTAGATAAACCAAGAAACTTGATTGACTTATTGCTATTCGATCATCACCACAGTCAAGCTCGTACACCACCATTCTTGTTCCCATCGATCAACCATTAAAGAACCATCACCTTATGCTATTTGGTTTCCATCTTTGCAACAAACCAACATTCACCATCACCAAACCACCATCCTCAATACTTATTAGATATAAAACCCACCACTTTCGTGTTTTCTTGTTTCTCCGACAACCGTCATCACCATCATCACCTTGAAACAACCATGAACCACCATTGATAACCATATCTCTCTCTATATTTTTTCTTTCGTGAACACCATTAATACAATCCACCACCATCACGATCATAAAAACTACTGATGCTATCGATTATATTTTCATCAAATACGCAAACAACTGGATGGGTATAATCAAGAATACAGTGTAAGTTGCACATTTATCTAATCAATTTTCAGTTACAGCAGGGTACTTGAGTTAAACTATCTTTCAACCTGTTTATCTTTCGTATTATGATCTTATTTTGTTACAGCTGTATGTGCTTCTTTTGCAACAACCAACCATCGATTAACCGTTTTAACTACTGCTGTATTTGGTTATTATTCCTGTTGAACAGCCCAACGGTCACCATAACCACCACCATAAACCTCCAACCTCCACCACTCGATTAAAATGTGCTGCTACAGCTTATTTCTATTTCGATTCAAATACACCACCACACCATTGTTGCTGCTCGTTTTGCTTCTGTTTGGCTTCAAACGTAACCCAACCAAAAACCACGTACAACCATCGGGCTTCATCTACCCATTTTCTTTTTCCTCTGCAACAATAATCAGTTAAATGTGGAAGGCATGCGTGATTATAGTAATAATAGAATAAGCGAGTAATAAATGTTGATACATGTTGTTTTGTTCCACAAGAACCCCACCCACCACATTCTGTCGATTAACTTTAACTACCAAGGTGGACAGCAATTGAATAGAGCATGTGTTTTCTTGTTTAGACTCCCTTTCATGGGCCGAACTTTAGTTAACTAGTTGGGCTGAATACTTCTTTTTCTTTTTGTAAGTGTGACACTTTACTTGACTCCCATTTCTGTTATTGGGTCGTGGATATGAGGTTGGGCCATGATCCAAGTATTGTGTTGGGCCACAATTCAGTTTTGCTTTTGGGCACGTTTATACCTCTTAATGGAACTTTAATATATAGATGATGAAGAGTAGAAGTAATGAAGATGAGGTGATGATAAAACAATGGTAGTGAGGTTTTGATTCATGTCATGGCAATTATGATATTGATGATGGCTATGAAACAACACAGTAATGATGATATATAATACACGTTATGATACACGATGGTAGTGATATTAAGATTGATGATGAAGATGATTAGGGTCATGGCTAGTTAATAATATTAGGATGATTATGGGATATTAATTGGAAAAACAGAAATGGTTGAATGGCTGAAAGTGTTATCGGTTTAGCGGGAGGTCGCGGGTTCAAACCCGGGCTTGGACAATTTTTTAAGGGCTACTTCTTTGAGGTAGTATTACTATTACCATTATTATTATTATTATTATTATTATTATTATTATTATTATTATTATTATTATTATTATTATTATTATTATTATTATTATTATTATTATTATTATTATTGTTATTATTATTATCGTATCATTTTTAGTATTAATATAAGTATTATTATTATTAATACTATCATTTTATGTATTAATAAAATAAGTATCATTATTATTTTTATCATTTTTATTATTAGTATTATTATAAGTATTCGTATCATATTTATTTATTATTATTATTATTATTATCATTAGTATTAGTATTATTATTAGTAGTATTATTATCATTATAATTATTAATATAAATATTAGTTATATAAAAATATATTTGATACATAACATAACTATATTATTATTTTTTACAAATAATAAGGTTTTCATTTAAAACATATAAATAAATATATATTTAATTAATTTATTAATAAGACATATAATTTATTAATATAACAATTATATCACTAATAATAATATATAAATTTATTCGATTACAATTATATGTGTTAATATGTATATAAATGATATAGGTTGGTGAATCCGAGGCCAACCCTGCATTGTTCAGTATCATCGTATGCATATTTTTACTACAAAATATCGTATTGTGAGTTTCATTTGCTCCATTTTTATTAAATGCTTTTGCAATATATATTTTTAGGATTGAGAATACATGAAATGCTTTTATAAATGTTTGACGTGATAGACACAAGCAAAACATTCCTCTAATGAATTATTATACAGATAGAAGTTCTGTAGGTTATTATATCGAATATTTCCCCTGATTATTATAGCTTGGTAACCTAAGAATTAGTTGGACGTTATAATTGCCACTAATTGATGCGAATCCTAAAGGTAGCTACTGGGTTTAACACCCCCACCTAGAATATTCACTAGACAGTAGAGCTAGTGGGCGTGGTGTTTAGTACTTCGAGGTTTATATATTTATATAGACGAGAGGATTCTGTTTTGGGGATATTATTTATGCGCATTAAATGTTAAGGTCGATTACCAAGCAAAGGTTATATATAGAGAGAATGATTTTTATACACATGTTATGTGTATGTTATTTTGTACACGAGATATGTGTACGGTTATTAAAAATCGCAAGGCAACCTACGGGGGAGAAAAGGATACGAACCTACTCTGCCAAGCAATTATGAAAAATGATTTCGTACACGAGATAGGTGTACTGTGTTAACCTTGTGGTCTATCAAAATTACTAAATTTTATTGATTATGATAAACCTATGAACTCACCAACCTTTTGGTTGACACTTTTAAAACATGTTTATTCTCAGGTATGAAAGAAATCTTCCGCTGTACATTTGCTCATTTTAAAGATATTACTTGGAGTCGTTCATCGCAATGGGACCAGATGTTATTGCATTCGTCCATATAAATTTGGACGGGTTATGACATGTGGTATCAGAGCGGTGGTCTTAGCGAACTAGGTCTTGCATTAGTGTATCTAACTGATAGTTGATTAGATGCATTAGTGAGTCTGGACTTCGACCGTGTCTGCATGTCAAAAGTTTTGCTTATAATTTCGTGTCGAAAATTATCTTCTTATCATGCTTAAGTCTAGACACGTCTTACTGCACTTACTGCACTTACTACATAGATAGTGTATAGACAAAACTCATATCTTAGCGCATATGTTACTGTAAACTTTGCCTGACAACTTCCGAAGATTCCTCCGTAACTTATGGGATTTTGGTATTATATACATATGTAAATTATGTATTGAAGGATACCAAACTAAGTCCTATAATCTATTTCATATCTAAATTCATTTCCTTGATAATACAAGATGGAACTCGCAACTAGTTCAAATTTCTCGGATTCCGATAGCTATTCCGATATGGATATTCACCTGAACTCCGAAAGCAGTGTAACCGGAATGGATTAACCAATTAGTTATATTCAATTCTGGATGAATAGGGGATGGGTTCGTAGTCGGCTTAAATAATGGAGACGAGAAGAAGGTGATCCTTTCCAACCACCAACCTGCACACTTGGCGAAGAACCTGAAGCGCTTACCAGCGAACCAGTCTGAAACACCATTTTCACCATCATTTCCCGAGTATCTAGCCATGATTATATACTATCTCAAATTCAAAACCTTATTCATCTGCTCGTTCCAACTGTCAACCATCCCGGAGTAATAGAAGAAGTCAACGAGCTTCGCGCTCGAGTAATAGCTTTGGAGAATATGGTGCACAAGTTACAAGCACCAGCAGCATCACCGGCACCAACAGTACCACCATCATCAGCAGATGTACCACCAACAACACAAGACTCAACATCACAAGCCTCAACATCACAATCTATACCTCGAGCATAACCTTCGTTCTACATCATTATCTTCGTTATACATGGCGATTATGTAACCTCTAATGTTTTAGAGATTATTTATTCTAGTTCTAACCGTAAATCAAATGAGATTAATATCATATTGACTCATTAAATCCATGATTACATCTGAAGGAAATATATATGTAAGTATATTTTCATAAATATTGTAATTAAAAATTCTTTTATACAAACTGTTAATGTTGAAAATATTTTAACGGGTAGGTAATACCCGAGAAATATTTAGAATTCACATTAGTATGATACACTATACATTCCTTCAATTCTGATTCAACAATCATTAGCTATACTACTTACATCCGTAGATATATGTATCCGTTCACCAACAAGCAACTATTTTCATTCAAATTCAATTACATATTTTGATTTTGACAAATCAGAATCTAAGTCAAGATTTGACAAGTGGCATAATGAAGAAAATAATGGACAAAATAAAATTGATTAGTAACCAATTAATTAACTACGTAAAATTTAAATCTATACTAACCAAATTCTAGCTAACTGTTCCTATACCCATTATGACTATTTCCTTATTACAATTTATTGTCATTTTAATTATCGCAATTAATTATACCAATTTTAATACTTGCAACTATATTTGTCGTCATTTAAATACTGTTATTTATTTTACGTACTTTAAATATCATCATTTAAATACTGTCATAATATACTAGTCTTGGTTAATCCCGAGACAATATAATATAACCTTGATTAACTAGATTATATATTGAACTATTGGACTATTGGATTATTAGACTACTAACATTGGACTACTAACCTTGGACAATTAAAAAGTATTAAAAGAGTAGGAAATATTAATTGTAACACATTTTTATTTAAAATATCGTTAAGTTACATCTTCTACAGTTAAACATTTCTTCAAGTTTCCACTTGATTCTATCTTAAACATCATTTGTATCTTGACAATTACAATCTTCATTCAAATCCTTCAAACTCTTGAAAACACCTCGAATTGATAACCAATGATTCAGATATGAGAGTGCTGATGAAGCAGCAAAAGCTATAGATGGTCCTAATGACCAGAAGCTTAATAATAAAGAATGGTGTGTTGAAAAGGTTCAGTTTTGGAACTGAAAAATGGATTGAGCAGACTATGAAGGAGGCTATGGATAGATCACAAAATCTATACTTACAGAATCCATATGATTCATTCTCTGCTAAAATTTTTATACTTTGCTCCTTACTTATTCTAAATCCTGGTAGAAAAGTTCTGCAACATCCTTTGATTCTAGATATTTTAAATTCTAAGATATCATCGTATCTTTCATTATAAATATCTTCGATATTTCTGAAGATACCTTCATAAATATCTTTATCCAAAATTATCTATCTCCTCGTGCTATCTATGTTACATCATAAAAGAAACTGTTTTAGTTTCTATCCTTCTATAAAATTTGTGTTTAAATTATGAATGATATCTGGAGAAGTGTTGGGAATTGAAGCATGAGTTAGTATAATATAATGACGCCCGGCCAACGTGGTTATATTACAGTAAGTCATGCTGAATTTCTAATGAAACGTAATGATGGTTCACGGATCATACACTCATCATGTACCATGTTACATAACTCTTTCATTCTACTTAACCTCTAAACATATCAAGAAAATATATTTCCTTGATATTTCTATTTCTCCATAATTTCTGGTAATTCAACAAATCAAATCATGCTATTATGTTCCTCTCTGCTTAGAATATTATAATCCTTCGAAACTCTATACCTACAAATTCTGAGCCATTATTCGCTTGACTTGAAGTCTGGAAGAGGAAACAAAAGCATGCAACTCCGAAATATAAGGGAAAATATAAGCATGACAACAACATGGAAATTACAAACCGTGTATATCAATGCTTATAACAATATAAAGACACGGGAGAATGATAAATACAATAATCCCTAGAGCTTAGTAGAAGTAAAAATATTCTTTTGGTGGAAGATTGAAAAGAAGAATGACTGTATATATGGTCAATATATAGCAAAGATCAATATAGGATTGAGCATCTTAATGGATCTTTTGGTAGTAAGAATTGAGGAAGAAAGTATAGGAGTGGTGAAAATAATGGAACGGAAGAAATGAATTTATAGTAAAATATCAGGCATAGCAATCGAGGCAGATGATCGCATTTAATTAAATAAGATCTAAATTTCTGAATTATCGAAGAATCAAATCTTATATAGATTACGAAGATTTTCTTTAAATCCCTTGAATTCCGGAATTCAACAGTGACTACGTCAAAAGTAAGATGAATCTTTATCCTCCACATTTCACACTTTTTTGATAGCTTCACTCGTACTCTTCGAGTAATCGAATTGTCTTATTCATATTACTCTATGGTAATAAAACTCTATTTATCAACTCATATTCGTCATGAAAACATTCTTATTGTTAGCCATGACGACCTCGATCAAATTTCGAGACAAAATTTCTTTAACGGGTAGGTACTGTCACGACCCGAAAAATTTCGACTAATTTTGAACCAAACTCACTATACGATTTCATAATTCTGACATGATAAGCAAAGTCCGTTATGTTGCGTCTCAAAATTTTTGTACTATTTTCATACATTCATTTGACTTCGACCATTTCCGACGATTCACGAACAATTAATTGTAAATAGATATGTGTGTGTGTGTGTGTGTGTGTATATATATATATATATATATATATATATATATATATATATATATAAATAATTGAAAATAAAATTTAAAATATTATATGTTGTTGCTATTAAAATTAATTATGTAAAATAAAATAAAAATATGATATTATGATAATTATTATTTAAAACACATCTATATAAATAAAGTATATTAAATATATATTTTTTGATTTTGAATCTATTTATTAAACGATAGTAACACTCAATTGTCATTCGATCGATATTAAGCAAGTTAAATTTGAACTTATGTGATTTTAAAATAAACGGTGATCCGAAAATGAATTATATAAATTATAGGCTTATTAAAAGTATATTTAGGATCTAATTATTAAATTTTAATAGTTTTTATATTTTACCCAGGATCGAGCGCGGACAGTTGATTTAATTTTTATAACTAATGACCAATTTTATACCATAATGACTGAAATAAATATATATAATTATTGTAAAAATTTAAGAATTTTTCGAAGACTTTTATTTCGCCACTGATTAAACAATCCCTAATTTCTGTTGGTATAAAGATACAATTCAACGACTGCTGCATTTAAAATATCTATTTGAATGCTATTTAGGTTACTGTGCCTAATTGAAATTTGTTTTGTTACTGTGCTCGTTTTATTCTTCTCACACGTTCCTCCAATCTCAGATTTAAGATATTTACTATATTATTATTACTTTATGCCATTATTATTGTTATCAATTAAGTGGAATCATATCCGTGAATCGAGTACAATATGATTGATAAGATTATTACTGTGCTTGTTAGTTACTTTTCATGTCAACTAAACTGAAAATATAGATACATATTACATATGCATACACCATAAAACACCCATAACCAATCTCTCCCTTCCTTTAATATTTTTGTCTATCTGTTATTTGAAACTCATCATCCACCACAAGTTGTAAGCTGCAATTCCCTTGTTGTTTAGATAAACCAAGAAACTTGATTGACTTATTGTTATTCGATCATCACCACAGTCAAGCTCGTACACCACCATTCTTGTTCCCATCGATCAACCATTAAAGAACCATCACCTTATGCTATTCGGTTTCCATCTTTGCAACAAATCAACATTCACCATCACCAAACCACCATCCTCAATACTTGTTAGATATAAAACCCACCACTTTCGTGTTTTCTTGTTTCTCCGACAACCGTCATCACCACCATCACCTTGAAACAACCATGAACCACCATTGAAAACCATATATCTCTCTCTATATTTTTTTTTCGTGAACACCATTGATACAATCCACCACCATCACGATCATAAAAACTACTGATGTTATCGGTTATGTATTCATCAAATACGCAAACAACTGGATGGGTATAATCAAGAATACAGTGTAAGTTGCACATTTATCTAATCGATTTTTAGTTACAGCAGGGTACTTGAGTTAAACTATATTTTAACCTATTTATCTTTCACATTATGATCTTATTTTATTACTGCTGTACGTGCTTCTTTTGCAACAACCAACCATCGATTAACCATTTTAACTACTAATGTATTTGGTTATTATTCCTGTTGAACTGCCCAACGGTCACCATAACCACTACCATAAACCTCCAACCTCCACCACTCGATTAAACTGTGCTGCTACAGCTTATTTTTGTTTCGATTCAAATATATCACCACACCATTGTTGCTGCTTGTTTTGCTTCTGTTTGGCTTCAAACGTAACCCAATCAAAAACCACGTACAACCATCGGGCTTCATCAACCCATTTTCTTTTTCCTCTGCAATAATAACCAATTAAATGTGGAAGGCATGCGTGATTATAGTAATAATAGAATAAGCGAGTAATAAATTTTGATACGTGTTGTTTTATTCCACAAGAACCCCACCCACCACATTCTGTCGATTAACTTTAACTGCCAAGGTGGACAGCAATTCAATCGATCATGTGTTTTCTTGTTTGAACTCCCTTTCATGGGCCGAACTTTAGTTATCTAGTTGGGTCGAATACTTCTTTTTCTTTTTGTAAGTTCGAAACTTTACTGGACTCCCATTTCTGTTATTGGGCCGTGGATATGAGGTTGGGTCGTGATCCAATTATTGTGTTGGGCCACGATTCAGTTTTGCTTTTGGGCACGTTTATACCTCTTAATGGAACTTTAATATATAGATGATGAAGAGTGTAAGTAATGAAGATGATGTGATGATAAAACAATGGTAGTAAGGTTATGAATCATGTCATGGCAATTATGATATTGATGATGGTTATCAAACGACACAGTGATGATGATATATAATACAGGTTATGATACACGATGGTATTGATATTAAGATTGATGATGAAGATGATTAGGATCATGGCTAGTTAATAATATTAGGATGATTATGGGATATTAATCGGAAAAACAGAAATGGTTGAATGGCTGAAAGTGTTATCGGTTAGCAGGAGGTCGCGGGTTCAAACTCGGGCTTGGGCAATTTTTTAAGGGCTACTTCTTTGAGGTAGTATTACTATTACCATTATTATTATTATTGTTATTATTATTATTATCGTATCATTTTTAGTATTAATATAAGTATTATTATTATTAATACTATCATTTTTTGTATTAATAAAATAAGTATCATTATTATTTTTATCATTTTAATTATTAGTATTATTATTATTATTCATATCATATTTATTTTTTATTATTATTATTATCATAAGTATTAGTATTATTATTAGTATTAGTATTATTATTATCATTATAATTATTAATATAAATATTAGTTATATAAAAATATATTTGATACATAACATAACTATATTATTATTTTTACAAATAATAAATTTTCATTTAAAACATATAAATAAATATATATTTAATTAATTTATTAATAAGACATATAATTTATTAATATAACAATTATATCACTAATAATAATATATAAATTTGTTCGATTACAATTATATGTGTTAATATGTATATAAATGATATAGGTTCGTGAATCTGAGGCCAACCCTGCATTGTTCAGTATCGTCGTATGCATATTTTTGCTACAAAATATCGTATTGTGAGTTTCATTTGCTCTCTTTTTATTAAATGCTTTTGCCATATATATTTTTTGGACTGAGAATACATAAAATGCTTTTATAAATGTTTGGCGCGATAGACACAAGCAAAATATTCCTCTAATGGATTATTATACAGACAGAAGTTCTGTAGGTTATTATATAGAATATTTTCCCTTGATTATTCTCGCTTGGTAACCTAAGAATTAGTTGGACGTTATAATTGCCACTAATTGACGCGAATCCTAAAGGTAGCTACCGGGTTTAACATCCCCACCCAGAATGTTCACTAAACAGTAGATCTAGTGGGCGTGGTGTTTAGTACTTCGAGGTTAATATATTTATACAGACGAGAGGATTCTGTTTTGGGGATATTATTTATGCGCATTAAATGTTAAGGTCTGTTACCAAGCAAAGGTTATATATAGAGAAAATGATTTTTATACACAGGTTATGTGTATTTTATTTTTGGTACACAAGATATGTGTACGGTTATTAAAAATCGCAAGGCAACCTACGGGGGAGAAAAGGATACGAACCTACTCTGCCAAACAATTATGAAAAATGATTTCGTACACGAGTTAGGTGTACTGTGTTTAACCTTGTGGTCTATCAAAATTACTAAATTTTATTGTTTATGATAAACCTATGAGCTCACCAACCTTTTGGTTGTCACTTTAAAAACATGTTTATTCTCAGGTATGAAAGAAATCTTCCGCTGTGCATTTGCTCATTTTAAAGATATTACTTGTAATCGTTCATCGCAATGGGACTAGATGTTATTGCATTCGTCCATATGGATTTGGACGGGTTATGAAAGCTGCTACGGTTGATGTTGGAAGCGATTCTACTCTATGGTACCGAAGATTCGAGCATATGAGTAAGAAAGGTATGAAGATGCTTGTTTCGAGTGGGAGAATTCATGATTTGAAGAAATTGGAGCTTGGATTTTGCAAACCATGTACTTATGGGAAGCAAAAGAAGGTGACTTTCAGGAAATTGGGGAATACACCCAAGTTAGAGAAATTGTAGCTAGTTCATACGGACATGTTTGGACCAACGAATGTAGAATCACACGGAGGTTCTTGTTATTATGTCACCTTCATTGACGTCTTCACTCGAAAGGTATAGGTTTATTTTTTTAAAGATAAATCTGATGTATTTGCTACTTTTGTGAAATGAAAAGCTATGGTAGAGTATGAAATTAACTTGAAAGGGAAGTGCTTAAACTCGTATATTGGAGGAGAATATGGTAGTCTTGAGTTTCAAGACCATTGTGCAAAGCTTAGTATTAAGATGTTAAAGACGGTATCAGAGAGACTGCAACACAATGGGGTTTTTGAACGTATGAATCGTACGTTGATTGAAAGGGCTAAGAGTATGAGACTACATGCCGGTTTGCCTAAGATGTTTTGGGTCAATGTGGTTAATACGGCGGCTTATTTGATCAATGGACCCTCAACACCATTGGGTTTCCAAATTCCCGAGGAAGAATGGCAAGTTAAAAAGGTGAGTTATGGTCATCTTAGAATCTTTGGGTGCAATGCATATGTGAAGACCAAGGATGTGGATACAGACAATACTGAGGCTAAGTCAAAGATGTGTACTTTCATTTGGTTACAGTTTGGATGAGATGGGTTATCGTTGTTGGGATAACGGGGCTAGAAAAGTGATTCATTCTCCTGATGTTACCTTTGATGAAGATTCAGTTTATGGAAAACCGAAAACGGGGAGTCCTAAATAGGATTATCTTACTTTTGATGATGTTTCTATTAATGATCTTGTAAGTTCAAGTGGGAGTTTGGGTAAAAATGAATTTCCGAATAATGGTGAGGCGTCACAAAGTTCTAATGATGAAGAAGGGTCAAAAAGCGGTGATAGTTCCGAACATAGTGAGAGTTCTAGTAATGAGGAGGATGCTAATGAAACGGGTCTAACCATACAGGTTGCTCCTACAGTAAGACACTTGACTAGAGTGTGTCCAAGCCTAATCCTAGGTATTCTTCATCAACAAACTACTTACTCTATACCGAGAATGGTGAACTCGAGAGTTACTTTGAGGTAAGACAATCGAAAGAATCTATATAGTTTGGTTGAGACGAAAATAACAACTCATATGGTGACTTGTTATCAAGGACTTGTGTAGGAAGACGGTTTATTATAAAAACTGCATAGCTAAAGGCATGTGCCCAATAAGTTGTTGGAATGTGCACACTGAACATCATAGCTAAACTAGTCTCAATGATATGTCTATGTTTTCGCTAAGCTCGCCATTTTTCTGTGGTGTATATGGAAAAGAGAGGCGATGATGCGTGCCATTTGTAGACCTCAAGGCACAAAAAAATATTATTAGTAAATTCAATACCACCATCAGATCCAAATATCTTTATTTGGCAAGAAAATTGTGTTTGCACCAAAGCCATAAATGCCGCAAAGATGGTAGGAAATTCATATTTTGTTTTCATTGGATAAAACCATGTAAACCTGGAATAATCATCAATGAAGATAGCATTATATCGAAACTCATCAGCAGATACCATCGGTGAGGGTCCCCACAAATCACAATGAATAAGATCCAAAATATGAAACGAACATTTTAAATTTAAATCAAATGGTAAACAATTACTTTTGGATAATTGACGAGAAGAACATAACCAAGGATTTGGTAAACAGAACTAACATCTAAAAAATCCATCTTATTTAAAATTGAAATAACGTCATGAGATACATGTTTAGTCGACTATGACATAATTCAAATGACGCGTTGAGACGTTTTGAAGATAGCTTTGCCAAAAAACCATGTTTACTCTTTTCAAGGATGTATAAACCATTCCTACGACTTCCTTGAGCTAGAGGTTCTTTTGTTTTGCAGTTCTAAAAAAAGAACAAACGATTAGAGAATAAAACATCAACTTGATTATCTTAGTAAGTTTACTAAAAGTAAATTCTTTTTAGGTTTAGGAACAATAATAATATCAAGAAGAGAGATGTGTGGGGACAATTGAGTTTTACGAGTATGCAAAATAGGTGAAATATGACCATTGGCAAAAGTAACAAATTAATTACCAGGATATGGAGTTGCAACATCTAGATGAGCAGTTAAAGGAGTCATGTGGGCTAAGGCTCCAGTGTTGACAAACCAGATAGATGTGTTACATTGAGCTTGAAAGCTTAAGCTATATTAGCATCAATGGTAGACGTGTTTCGAGTATAACTATAATCTGGACATTGATTTGCATAATGATCGTTGTTGTGACATAGTTGAAAATGATGGGTACGATGAGTACCACGACCCCATCCACGAGATGTAGAATAACCTCAGTAATATGATCTACCACCACCACAAAATGAAAAAGAATCATTGTTCGAAGAAGTGACATTAAAAGAAATCAGAGTGACAGTCGTATCATTAACCGATTGTAAAAACATCTCATGGCTTTCGGCATGAGAAACAAGATCACGAAATCGGGGCCTAAGAGATTTCATCATTGAGGTGTGGAAAACTTTTTAAAGTCAAGACAAGTCTACAAAAAATGAAAGGAGTTTATCATCTTCACCAAGAGGATGACCAATAGCTTAAAGTTGGTTACAGATTCCTTTAAACTTGAGAGAGAATTCAGGGATAGAAGATGATCCTTTTTTAAGATGACGAAGAGAGTCTCTGAGTGTATGAGTTCGCTTTAGAGATTCCTATTGATACGCGAGTTCCAGTGCTGCCCAAACATCACGCTATGTAGAATGGCCAAGGGTTTCTGCCATTGCTTCTTCTCATAAAGAAGATTGAATACCAATAAGGGCCCTTTGATCACCAGCAACCCAGGATGTATAAGCAGGATTTGGTGATGTGGTTTCACCATTGATGATGATAGGCGATGATTGAGGTATAGTAACGTCCACATAGCTAGTTAATTTTTGATAAGCCAACAAGGGTGTCATTTGTTTGTGCCACATAATATAGTTGGTAAAGGAAAGTTTGATTGTGAGTAATGGTGGAACATAATAGAGACTAAAGGGGGCATCGGCCCTCCTAAAGTTCAGGCCTATTGTAAACATCGTCACCCTTTTTTCTGATCTTTCTCTCCGATCTATTCCATCTATGCCGTTTTGTAGCAGTCGTGATGCGTTTCTCCTCCCCGACCACCGGTATCTCGCCGGTGGTTCGGTGAAGTTTTCATTTTCCGTCTTGAATAAGTCCAATCGGCCAGAGCCACTACCGGCTGCTTCGCTCCTATTCCTTCTTCGACTTTGTTCTTAGTCTAGGAGGCGAATCCTTGTAGATTTTGGGGTTTGAATGGGTTTGGGTAGTTGTTGGGTGTGTTCGGCGGGTAATGGTGGTTGCGGTTCAACCCGTTGCCTGTATCTCTTTTCGGCTGTCGATGGCTCCCCTGGTGTTGGTGGTAGGCGGCGAATCTCCTGGAGATTCTACTTCCTCCTGGTGGGTTCATGTACGGTGGGTTGGGGAGGTGCAGGTTTGGGCTTGATTGGGGTGTTTATTTTGTTGTCGCTTGACGGGTTTGATGGTGGTTCTGCCGCCGGTGGCTGCTGTGGTGGGTAGCAGCGAATGGTGGCTCTTGGTGGCTGGTAGTCGTGGCTGCTGACTTTGGTGGTCGCGGGTGGCGGTGGTGGTGTTTGCTACCTCTTGGCCAGCCTGTTTTGTGGTTGGTTTTGGTGGTTGCTGTTGGCGGCCACTAGGGACGTTAGGTGTCTTCATATATTTTTCAAAAATGGAGGTTTTTCTCACTGTTTCTGCACCCCCTTGTTTGGCCATCGTTGAGTGTTCTCACCGGAGTTCTGGTAGCTTGGCCGGTGCCTTATTGCTGTTAGGGTTTCGGTGTTGGCATTCGACGGTTGGTTATAGGTTCGTGTTCCCTTAGTTTTTAGTTTGGTTCTGATCCCGTTCGTCCATCTCCTCGTCACCGGTTTCGTTTTGGAACGGGCCGGCGTAGTTGCCGCCTTATCGACTTCTTGATATTCGTAAGAGGTTTTGGGATCCTTAAGCGCCAAAAGATTGGTTATTTGGAGTTTTATTCTCGGTCGATTGCCGATCTTCCGATGGTTTGGGGTTCGACAGGTTCGAGTTTCTGAGTTGATTGCTTTCAGGGGTTTTCTTGGTGGGCCAATATCCATGGGTTTGTCTCTGGATTTCTGGTTGATGCGGTCTCGAGGCGGATGATCTGGGTTTACCTGATGAACGATTTGGTACCGTTCCTGAGTTCAGGGGCGATGCGGTTTGGTGCGGGACTTGTGGATTGAGGTTAGTAGTTGTTTTCTTTGGTACGGGATCTGTGGGATGTTTGGATTGTTGGTTGCCGCTACTGTCTTCAGTTCAGGTGAGGTCTTTTTTTCAGGGTTCGGTGATCTAGGTGGTGGTTACTTCAATGAAGCAGCAACTTCGTGTTCTATTTCTTGTTTGTGTAGGGGTTTTCCCAAGTTTGTTAGTGTTTCTTTATCGTCATGTCAATGTGTATTCAATTCTAGTGTAGGTGGTCTAGCAATTTCAATTACGCCACTTATCAATTCATGTAACGCCCTAGATCATCGGATCTATTTTTTTCTTTATTTATAGTATATCGTTTTTTCGCCGAAAAAAAAACTTTTATAAGTTGATGTATTTTACATAGTTGGGTCGGTTTGATAAGTTTATGTTTGGATTAATTTCATTATAATTAACTATGATTTCGTTTCATGTAATAATGGCAACTAAGGGTGGGATATGGCTCTACTCCACAGGAACCTGTTGGGAAAAAAAATTAGTAAATTTCTGCCCTTCTAATAGAGATTTTCATGTTCCGCCACTGATTGTGAGCATATGAAGAATGGTTGAAAGGGAAAGAAGGGAATCCGTGTATTCATTAGTTGAAGAACCGGTCATAGTTGAATAGAAGAAAAAAAAACACGGCTAGGTTTAAGTTTTAGATTAGGGTGATACAATATAATGTTTTGGAAATCACACCTTGATTGTGTGTCATTGTCAAAATATAGAATACAACTAAAAGAATTCGGACCGCGCGTTGCAGCGGTTGTATTTGGATATACATTGTTTGCTATCTAGTATATCTAATGGCCCGCGCGTTGCGATGAAATATTTTAACGTCTTTTATAAAACTAATATTGAGCGAGAACAGATAAAAAATAAGCGAACAAAATGGATTAAAGTACTCGAACTCATGTAATATAATTGATTTAGTTTGTTTATTATCATATGTTTCACTTTTTTATATAAAAAAAGCTCCGTTTCGAATATAATTAGTTGCGTTTTGTTCGTAAAATTATTTTGAGTTGAAAGGTGATAACGTAGAAATCTAACTCGCGGCGAGAAAAAAGACAAATTCCGTTAAAAAATTGGTTGAGCTTTAATTAGTAATTATTATATTAAGTTTGCTATCTAGTATACCTAATGGCCCGCGCGTTGCGATGAAACATTTTAACGTCGTTTATAAAACTAATATTGAGCGAGAACAGATAAAAAATAAGCGAACAAAGGGTTAAAGTATTCGAACTCATGTAATATAATTGGTTTAGTTTGTTTATTATCATATGTTTCACTTTTTTATAAAAAAAAAAGCTCCGTTTAGAATATAATTAGTTGCGTTTTGTTCGTAAAATTATTTTGAGTTGAACGATGATAACGTAGAAATCTAACTCGCAGCGAGAAAAAAGACAAATTACGTTAAAAAATTGGGTGAGTTTTAATTAATAATTATTATATTAAGTTTGCTATCTAGTATACCTAATGGCCAGCGTGTTGCGATGAAACATTTTAACGTCTTTTATAAAACTAATATTGAGTGAGAACAGATAAAAAATAAGCGAACAAAATGGGTAAAAGTACTCGAACTCATGTAATATAATTGATTTAGTTTGTTTATTATCATATGTTTCACTTTTTTATAAAAAAAGCTCTGTTTCGAATATAATTAATTGCGTTTTGTTCGTAAAATTATTTTGAGTTGAACGGTGATAACGTAGAAATCTAACTCACAGCGAGAAAAAAGACAAATTCCGTTAAAAATTTGAGTGAGTTTTTATTGATAATTATTATATTAAATTAAAGAGTTACATTTAAATCCCCAAAGATATCTTTTATGCCCCACTTTTATCCCTAAATATTTACAAATATTACCCCTTAACTATAAGTCATATGACAGTTTTTTTCCTTAGCCAAAACTACAATGCACTCTACACACAGTTTGGTCTAAAACGACCAAATTCTTGATGAGGTTTAGTAGATACTAGAAAGAATTCGGACCGCGCGTTGCTGCGGTTGTATTTGGATATACGTTGTTTGCTATCTAGTATATCTAATGGCCCGCACGTTGCGATGAAACATTTTAACGTCTTTTATAAAACTAATATTGAGTGAGAACAGATAATAAATAAGCGAACAAAATGGGTTAAAGTACTCGAACTCATGTAATATAATTGGTTTAGTTTTTTTATTATCATATGTTTCACTTTTTTATAAAAAAAAAAGTTCCGTTTCGAATATAATTAGTTGCGTTTTGTTCGTAAAATTATTTTGAATTGAACGGTGATAACGTAGAATTCTAACTCGCTGCGAGAAAAAAGACAAATTACGTTAAAAAATTGGGTGAGTTTTAATTAATAATTATTATATTAAGCTTGCTATCTAGTATACCTAATGGCCCGCGCATTGCGATGAAACATTTTAACGTCTTTTATAAAACTAATATTGAGCGAGAACAGATAAAAAATAAGCGAACAAAATGGGTTAAAGTACTCGAACTCATGTAATATAATTGGTTTAGTTTGTTTATTATCATATGTTTCACTTTTTTATTAAAAAAAAGCTCCGTTTCGAATATAATTAATTGCGTTTTGTTTGTAAAATTATTTTAAGTTGAACGGTGATAACGTAGAAATCTAACTCGCTGCGAGAAAAAAGACAAATTCCGTTAAAAAATTGGGTGAGTTTTAATTAATAATTATTATATTAAGTTTGCTATCTAGTATACGTAATGGCCCGCGCGTTGCGATGAAATATTTTAACGTCTTTTATAAAACTAATATTGAGCGAGAACAGATAAAAAATAAGCAAACAAAATTGGTTAAAGTACTCGAACTCATGTAATATAATTGGGTTAGTTTGTTTATTATCATATGTTTCACTTTTTTATAATAAAAAAAACTCCGTTTCGAATATAATTAGTTGCGTGTTGTTCGTAAAATTATTTTGAGTTGAACGATGATAACGTAGAAATCTAACTCGAGGCGAGAAAAAAGACAAATTCCTTTAAAAATTTGGGTGAGTTTTAATTAATAATTATTATATTAAATTAAAGAGTTACATTTAAATCCCCAAAGTTATCTTTTATGCCCCACTTTTATCCCTAAATATTTACAAATATTACCCCTTAACTATAAGTCATATGACTCTTTTCTTCCTTGGCCAAAACTACAATGCGCTCTACACACAAATTGGTCTAAAACGACCAAATTCTTGATGAGGTTTAGTAGATATGATAAATGATTAATAATAATGGTAACAAACTAGCTAACATATAAGAATATACAACCTAAATAAAAGATATATATTTCTAAAAATATATATGATATATATCATCCGTTACATACTATCAAGTATAATATATACGAAATTAAAATACATTTCGACAAACTCTGACCAAGAACTGTTAGTATACTACAACTATAACACCCCAACTTTTTCGATCATTTTTAATACAAACGAACTTGAAACTTAGGTTGTCCAAAGCAAACTTACTAGGTTAGAAAACCGAAACTAATGAAAGAAGTGGGTAACGAGGTTACCTAAACTAACGATCATGGCTCGTCATCATCTATAAAAATTTAACGAAGGACTAACACGAATAAAATGTACAAGGACTCGGATGTACATTTGTAAAATTAATAAATAAATAAAAAGCATGCTGCTCGATTAGGAAGAGAAAAAGAAGAACATGGTGATTAAAATTTTGAT
Source organism: Rutidosis leptorrhynchoides (assembly GCF_046630445.1). Classification (NCBI taxonomy): domain Eukaryota; kingdom Viridiplantae; phylum Streptophyta; class Magnoliopsida; order Asterales; family Asteraceae; genus Rutidosis; species Rutidosis leptorrhynchoides. The sequence goes on from NC_092341.1 coordinate 236,944,595, forward strand.
TTTTACACTTTGGTCCATGATCTTTATTAATAGTTACAAAATAATTTAAAAGAATTATATATTTACTATTTAACCCCTGAACTATATATTATTATATAATGTATATAGCTAAAATTGTATATATAATGATTTATGAATTAAGATAACAAAGTGTGGTACATGAATACTTATATTTTACGATAAAACTTATTTAAATATAAGACTATGAGTTGTGTGTTATGTGAAAAGTATAAAATATTAAATGTATGTATATATTTTATTCGTAAAACCCTAACATGAATATGATATTGTATATGTGAAACATATAGATATATATGAAAGATTATGTTCATGTGTATATGAAGATATACATATATACATGAGTGCACGCATGTATAAATGTAGATACATATATACGTACCACATAATTAGAAGTATATGTGTGTATGTGTGTATGTGTGTGTGTGTGTGTGTGTGTATATATATATATATATATATATATATATATATATATATATATATGGAAAGAAATAAGAAATTAAATTGTGACTTAAATATTATTAAAGAATAATATAATATATGATGTATATCGAAAATGGAAATAAATAAGTGATGTATTCCTATACTCACTAGAACATACGTGGAATTAAAAATCACAAACAAATAACGTATGACTTTCACGAGACTCACCGCTACTTACGGTCATGGATGGTGTCTAGGTTGCCAGTTTGGGATGTGGTTGTGGATCTCGAATGTCACGACTTAAAGTCTGATCAAGAGTCCTGGCCCCCGGTTACATCTGGTTGTCCATTGACTTACTTGATAGCAACAAGGATCGTTTGAGTAATGCAACATCTAAACTGTGGGAGTAGTTAACATTGAAAACATTAGAAAGAAACATCAGTAATAAATATGAACATATATATCAAACACATAACTATAATGATAACGATGATGATGATGACCATGATGATCCAACTAACTTAAACCTAATGATGATAGGTTGACAACTTTGGACTACCGCTGCTATTTACTATCATAATGTTTACTGTGCTCATAAGGTGAGTCATAGCCCCAACTTTTTAACTATTTTATAAACTGTTTTCGGGGTGAGAATACATGTCTTTTTCTATTTTACAAGTAGACACAAGTACTAAACTTACATTCGATGCTGAGTTATAACTGAAAATCCCTTAGCTTTGGTAACTAGTAACTATCAGTTTAAGAACTGGTGGGCGCGAATAGGTGTATATGGATCCATAGGGCTTGACATCCCCGTCCGTCCAGGTTAGAAACTAACCTAAACTTAACGGGCGTATACTATTTGAGGTGGTACATTTTCGTTAGGTGTACTTAACAACAGGGGTACTAAACAAACGTTAAGGCTTAGTTACCGGGTGCTCAAACTTATAGAATATCTTTTTATATTTTTAAAGATGCCGGCAAAGCATGCAAACAAACAAATCTTGTGGTCTATACTCTATACTTTATACTACTTAAACCTATGATTCACTCAACCTTTGTGTTGACGTTTTTACATGTTTATTCTCAGGTAATTAGGGAATGCTTCCGCTCTAGCTAGTAAGGCAATAGAGGTCATGCATTTGGATTGAAGATTTGTTTAAATTTTGATAGTGACATTATGTCTTTACATTTTAAATACATTTGGTTTTGATTAGTACTTTGTTGGTTTTCTTTAAGTATTGTAAAACATTTGGTTTTTGAATAAAATGCCACTATTGTTTTTAAAACGTTGCATATAGCTTGCATCGATCAGACTTTGACCTCTGGTAATACAGTACGTCAATGCCACATTTTGGTGGGGTATTACAGTTGGTATCAGAGCTCTGGTTATAGGGAATTAGGATGCATTAGTGTGTCTACCCATAGGATACGTTAATAAGCCTAATCTATAACTAGACTATTATAAGTTGCCTTACTTACTTGTTACTCTAGATTTACTTGTTTTCTTTTAGATAATATGTCAACACTAACCCCATCATTCTCTCCGACTCCGAGGATGAAAGTCCTAGCCATTCACCGAGCTACTATGACCCCCTCCGAATGGAGAAATCACCCTGATTATTTGACAATATGCTAACTCTGTATTTATTGTTTGAAGAACAATGTTTGGAAGATGAACTTACAGTCCTGAAGAACTCCGAGCCCTTATCAATGAAGGTGTCTCCGCTGCATTGGCTAATATGCCTGGAGGCTCAAACACGAGATAAAACTGCACTTACAAGGAGTTTATGGCTTGTAAGCCACTACCATTCAAAGGCACCGAAGGACAAGTGGGTCTAACCCATTGGATTGAGAAGATGGAGTTAGTGTTTAGTATTAATAACTGTGCTCAAGCTAACTGGGTAAAGTTTGCTACTTCCACACTGGAAGGTAAGGCCTTGACCTGGTGGAATTTTATTGCTCGACCTATGGGTCTCGAGGCTGCTCATGCCATCCCTTGTCCCGATAATGAAGTTAAGAAGATGGAGGTTGAGTTATGGGATCTAAAGGTTATTGGGATTAATCTTGTTACTTACACCAACCGCTATTTGGAATTGATTCTGCTGTGTCCGGGAATGGTCCCAACTGAAAGGAAGAAAATCGACCGTTATGTTAAGGGTCTCTCTAAAAATATTCAAGCTAGTGTTCATTCTTCTAAACCCCAAACTTTGCAAGAGACCATTAATATGGCAAATGATCTCATGGATCAAATTACTCAATGGATTGCTGCTGAGGTGAAGTCTGGGGATAATAAGAGGAAGTGGACTGGAAATTCTAACTCCCAGTCATCCAAAAAGCAGGAAGTTTCTGGAAAGGGTATCAAAGAAAGGCTCCTTACTGTTCAAGGTGTGAGAGACATCATGAGGGAAGATGCACCGTGACGTGTGGGAAGTGCAAGAAAATAGGGCACCTGACCAAGAACTGCTGGTCAAAGACTACTGGTACTGCAAATCCTCCAGCTGCTTATACTGATACTGTGAAGATGTGTTATGAGTGCGGTCAGAAGGGGCACTTTAGAAATGAATTTCCAAACAAGAAAGGACCAGAGAAAGGAAGAGGAAGAGCCTTCAATATCAATGCTCATGAGGCTCGTGAGGACCCCGACTTGGTTACTGGTACGTTTCTTCTAAACAATCACATTGTTTCAGTACTGTTTGATTGTGGTACCAATAGAAGTTTCGTATCCATAGAATCTAGTTGCATGCTTGACAAAACCCATGTACCTATAGACACTAAGTACTGTATTGAACTGGTGAATGGTAAACTTATGAAGGCTAATAAAATCTACAAAGACTGTACCTTAGTTTTAGAAGGAAAACCATTTTTGGTGGACCTGATGCTTATTGAAATAGGAAGCTTTGACGTAGTAATAAGAATGGACTGGTTGTCTAAGAATAGAGCCGAATCGTGTGTTTCGAGAAGGCGATTCGTATAACCCTTGATAATGGAGAGAATTTGATGGTTTATGGAGATAAAACTGGCGTAAAACTTAACCTGATTTCGTGCATGAAGGCACAAAAGTATCTAAGGAAAGGTTATCAAGCTATCCTAGCACATGTGAAGGAGATCGAAACCGAAGAAAAGCGAATTGAAGATGTACCAATCGTTAGAGAATTCCCAAATGTCTTTCCCGAAGAACTATCTGGTCTTCCACCTCATAGATCGGTAGAATTCCAAATTAATCTCGTACCCGGAGCTGCACCAGTTGCACGATCACCATATAGACTGGCACCATCGGAACTAAAAGAGTTGTCCAACCAATTGCAAGAATTGTTGGATAGAGGTTTCATTCGACCAAGCTCATCTCCGTGGGGAGCCCCCATTCTCTTTGTCAAAAAGAAGGATGGATCCCTGCGAATGTTATCGACTATCGCGAGCTGAATAAGTTAACTATCAAGAACAGGTATCCACTACCGAGAATCGACGATCTATTCGACCAACTACAAGGGTCATCCGTATACTCTAAGATCGATTTGAGATCTGGTTATCACCAATTGAGGGTGAAGAATGAAGATATCTCCAAGACAGCGTTTAGAACTCGCTATGGCCATTACGAATTCCTAGTGATGCCATTCGGGTTAACAAATGCACCTGCAGTGTTCATGGACCTTATGAATCGTGTATGCAAGCCCTATCTGGACAAGTTTGTAATTGTGTTCATCGATGACATCTTGGTATACTCGAAGAGTAAAGAGGAACATGATCAACATCTGAGATTACTATCGGAACTACTCGAGAAGGAACAATTGTACGCGAAGTTTTCGAAGTGCGAGTTTTGGCTATCAAAGGTACAATTCCTTGGTCACGTGGTTAGTAGCCAAGGGATACAAGTGGATCCAGCGAAGATTGACTCTATTAGAAACTGGGAATCCCCTAAGACGCCAACCCAAGTGCGATAATTTTTAGGTCTTGCTGGTTATTATAGGAGATTCATTGAAGGGTTCTCAAAAATTGCACGACCATTGACTGCCTTGACTCATAAGGGTAAGAAATATGAGTGGTCCGATGTGCATGAAGCTGATTTCCAACTTCTGAAACAGAAGTTAACATCTGCTCCTATCTTGTCCCTACCTGAAGGAAAAGATGACTTTGTCGTATACTGTGACGCTTCTCGCCAAGGTTTTAGCTGTGTCTTGATGCAACGACAAAAGGTCATTGCTTACGCCTCTCGTCAACTAAAGATTCACGAACAAAACTACACCACACATGATTTAGAACTTGGTGTTGTGGTCTTCGCACTCAAAATGTGGAGACACTATCTTTATGGAACCAGGTGGACCATCTTTACTGATCATAAGAGTTTGCAGCATATTCTGAACCAAAAACAACTCAACATGAGGCAATGACGCTGGGTTGAGTTATTAAATGATTACGATTGCGACATCCGATATCACCCTGGTAAAGCAAATGTAGTGGATGATGCCCTAAGCCGAAAAGAAAAGGTTAAACCTTTACGAGTTAGAGCCTTAAATCTGATTGTCCATACCAATTTGACTACACAAATTCGAGATGCCCAACTTGAAGCGCTTAAAAAAGAAAATAAGAAGTAAGAATCTCTTAGAGGTTTAGACAAGCAATTCGAAATAAAAGGAGATGGAACTCGTTATTTTGCCGGAAGAATTTGGGTTCCAAGAATTGGCGAAGTAAGAAAGAAAGTGCTTAATGAGGCACATAAGACAAGGTATTCGATTCACCCAGGCGCTGACAAGATGTATCATGATTTAAAAATGTTATATTGGTGGCCTGGAATGAAAGCGGATATTGCTACCTATGTGGACATGTGCTTGACTTGCTCTAAAGTTAAAGCTGAACACCAAAAACCTTCTGGGCTACTGCAATAGCCTGAGATTCCCGAGTGGAAGTGGGAACGGATTACCATGGACTTTATTACGAAGTTGCCTAAAACCGCAAATGGCTATGATACGATTTGGGTGATTGTTGACCGTCTCACCAAATCAGCTCACTTTTTACTGATGAAGGAAACTGACAAGATGGAAAAGCTTGCTAAGTTGTATTTGAAGGAAGTTGTTTCAAGGCATGGTGTGCCTGTTTCTATTATTTCGAATCGAGATAGCCGTTTTACTTCTAGATTCTGGAAGTCGTTACAAGAAGCTTTGGGAACACAATTAGACATGAGTACTGCTTACCATCCTCAAACAGATGGACAAAGCGAGAGAACGATTCAAACGCTCAAGGATATGTTACGAGCCTGTGTTATTGATTTTGGAAAAGGATGGGACTGATTCCTGCCATTTGCTGAGTTTTCTTATAATAACAGCTACCATTCAAGTATCCAAGCCGCACCGTTTGAGGCACTCTATGGGCGAAAGTGTAGATCGCCAATCTGTTGGAACGAAGTGGGTGACCGACAATTGACTGGTCCCGAGATCATCCACGAGATGACCGAACACATCGTAATGATTAAGAAAAGGCTAGAGACAGCCCGAAGTCGTCAAAAGAGTTATGCTGATGTCAGAAGAAAACCGTTAGAATTCCAAGAAAACGACATGGTCCTGCTAAAGGTGTCACCGTGGAAAGGTGTGATACGCTTTGGCAAATGAGGAAAGCTGAGCCCAAGATATGTGGGGCCTTTCAAGATTATCTAACGTATTGGGCCAGTGGCCTATCGCCTAGAATTACCTAGACAACTCGCTGGAATACACGATACGTTTCATGTGTCGAATTTGAAAAAGTGCTTAGCGAAGGAGGACCTTATCATCCCACTTGAAGAAATCCAAGTTGACGACAAACTGAACTTTACTCAAAAACCTGCGGAAATCGTTGACCGAAATGTCAAAGGACTTCGTCAAAGTAGAATACCAATCGTCAAAGTTCGATGGAACGCATTTCGAGGACCCGAGATCACGTAGGAACGTGAAGATCACATGAGAGAAAAATATCCTCATTTATTTGCAAACGAAACGCCAGATGACGGCAACGACCAAATTTCGGAACGGAATTTCTAATAACGGGTAGGTACTATAACACCCCAACTTTTTCGATCATTTTTAATACGAACGAACTTGAAACTTAGGTTGTCCAAAGCAAACTTACTCGGTTAGAAAATCGAAACTAATGAAAGAAGTGGGTAACGAGGTTACCTAAACTAACGATCATGCCTCGTCATCATCAATAAAAATTTAACGAAGGACTAACACGAATAAAATGTACAAGGACTCGGATGTACATTTGTAAAATTAATAAATAAATAAATAAAAAAGCCTGCTGCTCGATTAGGAAGAGAAAAAGAAGAACATGGTGATTAAAATTTTGATTTTTACACTTTGGTCCATGATCTTTATTAATAGTTACAAAATAATTTAAAAGAACTATATATTTACTATTTAACCCCTGAACTATATATTATTATATAAAGTATATAGCTAAAATTTTATATATAATGATTTATGAATTAAGATAACAAAGTGTGGTACATAAATACTTATATTTTACGATAAAACTTATTTAAATATAAGACTATGAGTTGTGTGTTATGTGAAAAGTATAAAATATTAAATGTATGTATATATTTTATTTGTAAAACCCTAACATGAATATGATATTGTATATGTGAAACATATAGATATATATGAAAGATTATGTTCATGTGTATATGAAGATATACATATATACATGAGTGCACGCATGTATAAATGTAGATACATATATACGTACCACATAATTAGAAGTATATGTGTATGTGTGTGTGTATATATATATATATATATATATATATATATATATATATATATATATATATATATATATATATATATATATATGGAAAGAAATAAGAAATTAAATTGTGACTTAAATATTATTAAAGAATAATATAATATATGATGTATATCGAAAACGGAAATAAATAAGTGATGTATTCCTATACTCACTAGAACATACGTGGAATTAAAAATCACAAACAAATAACGTATGACTTTCACGAGACTCACCGCTACTTACGGTCATCGATGGTGTCTAGGTTGCCAGTTTGGGATGTGGTTGTGGATCTCGAATGTCACGACTTAAAGTCTGATCAAGAGTCCTGGCCCCCGGTTACATCTGGCTGTCCATTGACTTACTTGATAGCAACAAGGATCGTTTGAGTTATGCAACATCTAAACTGTGGGAGTAGTTAACATTGAAAACTTTAGAAAGAAACATCGGTAATAAATATGAACATATATATCAAACACATAACTATAATGATAACGATGATGATGATGACCATGATGATCCAACTAACTTAAACCTAATGATGATAGATTGACAACTTTGGACTACCACTGCTATTTACTATCATACTATTTACTGCGCTCATAAGGTGAGTCATAGCCCCAACTTTTTAACTATTTTATAAACTGTTTTCTGGGTGAGAATACATGTCTTTTTCTGTTTTACAAGTAGACACAAGTACTAAACTTACATTCAATGCTGAGTTATAACCGAAAATCCCTTAGCTTTGGTAACTAGTAACTATCAGTTTAAGAACTGGTGGGTGTGAATAGGTGTATATGGATCCATAGGGCTTGACATCCCCGTCCGTCCGGGTTAGAAACTAACCTAAACTTAACGGGCGTATACTATTTGAGGTGGTACATTTTGGTTATGTGTACGTAACAACAGGGGTACTAAACAAACGTTAAGGCTTAGTTACCGGGTGCTCAAACTTATAGAATATCTTTTTATATTTTTAAAGATGCCGGCAAAGCATGCAAACAAACAAATCTTGTGGTCTATACTCTATACTTTATACTACTTAAACCTATGATTCACTCAACCTTTGTGTTGACGTTTTTACATGTTTATTCTCAGGTAATTAGAGAATGCTTCCGCTCTAGCTAGTAAGGCAGTAGAGGTCATGCATTTGGATTGAAGATTTGTTTAAATTTTGATAGTGGCATTATGTCTTTACATTTTAAATACATTTGGTTTTGATTAGTACTTTGTTGATTTTCTTTAAGTATTGTAAAACGTTTGGTTTTTGAATAAAATGCCACTATTGTTTTTAAAATGTTGCATATAGCTTGCATCGATCAGACTTTGACCTCTGGTAATACAGCACGTCAATGCCACATTTTGATGGGGTATTACAACAACAAATTATGCAAATGTGCACGCTTATTCAATCATTTAGTCACTTTTAAAAGTGTGTGCTTATTTGTTCTACACGCTTATTCCATCCGATTTTAAACGGAATACTTGAACTGACGAATGATTTGACGAGCCCTATCTGCTTCAATCCATCACGAACGAATTTGTTGACGAACAAATTTGACGAACGCTATCGATTTGGGATATCTTTAAACCTAATTTAACCAATTTGTGGTTGCAGATATAGAACCTGATTGATCTGTTTGTTGGACTCGATGAGTAGTCAACATGTGGCTATTGAGTTTTATTTTAAATCTAATTTAGTATTTATATTTATTATATATTTATATATACGAAGTAATTAATTATATGTATGTTAAAATATGTTAATCAGATACGAATCAGATCAGAATTAATATTATATTAAATAAATAATAATGTTATATATATTTAAAACCCCACACTTTCTAGTGTTTTCTTCAACCTTTTAGCAAAACTACACGCTTTTTAGTGTGTTTGGCAATCCTTAGAAACCTCACACTTTTAAATGAGTACCTCACTTTCATCTTATTCACATTTTTGACCGTATAAATATTTATATTCGCTTACAAGCGTGAAGATTTGTTAGTACACAATGAAAATTGTCTAAATTTTTAATCATAATCAAAAGCATGAAAGAAGTTATAAAAAAATATACGCTTGAGACAAGCGTGAAGAAAAAAGCGTGTAGAAATAATACTTTTGTTGTAGTGGTAGCTGTAAAAATAACATTTGAAATTTTGATTAGAGAGCAATCTATGCTTAATATGATAACATTATGATTACCGTAAGGAAATAATAATAAGTAATCAATAATTCAATAAATAATTCCGACGCAAGCATGTAAAAAAGAATGATGTCAACGATTACGAGTGAAACGCACGTTTCTATTTCACCATCTAGAATCAAACTCACATGCAGCGCTTAGTAATAGAATTACTAATTAACAACAATTATTACTAATTAATTATTAATTTAATTAATAAATAATAAGATAAGTTGGCCCATTTAATAACCCTAGACACGTACACACGGACGTACACACGTGATACCACACTATATAAACCGCCTACTAATTAATTACTAACCTCACTTAATTAACTTCAATCTTCCACACATCAAAATGCAGCAACCAAATCATAACAAAATTAACGATGCATCACTTTCTCCTAGCTTTAATTGTTACTTTTCAGATAACTTAACTGTAACAGCTGCAATCAAAATCAGCCGTGAATTGGATCAATTTAGTTACATTCATCAAGATGACTTTGAGTTCTCTTTTGACACTGCTCTTGTCACAACCGATGATGAAATAAATCATCTCGTGGTTGAAGAAGATAAAGTTTCTGGAGTATTCTGTTTCGGTAGGCCCAAAAAAACTGATTTCGTGTCATCGAGTTTAACGAAATGTAACAAGAGCAATTCAACTGGAACTGAAACTGGAATTGGAATTGGAATTGGAACTGGTTTAAGAAAATGGAGGATTATGAATTTGCTTAAACGGAGTAATAGTGAAGGAACGGAATCGATCTTTACCTTGTTGTTCAAAAAAAGTAGTACTGAGGCTACTAAACGAAACCGTAAGGTTCATTCGGAGGAGGTGGCTGGGAAACTGAAAACGGGGTCGTTTCATGAAGAATTTTACGTGCAAAAGAGACAAGAACAGAAAGGTGGCAAGGTGAAATCGTTTCTACCGTACAAGCAAGATGTCTTGGGGCTTTTTGTTAATTATAATAACAGAATTACCAACAAGAAATCATCATTTTGATTAGGGTAGATACTACCAAATACGAGTAGTTAATTACAATATTTATTTATAGATTTGCAAATCAAAATATTACCATATATAAACATATGTAATCGTATTTTTTTACTATCATCATGTTTATAAGCATATCCCGAACCTTAGGAGGGCTCTTTTGCACCTACCAATAAGAGCCTAAGTCTATGAGCTTCCGGGCTATGTCTCGCTTAACCTACACTACTAGTAAAGAAATTCAATCTCTTTGGTAGTTCATGATTTCTAAAAGAAAAAAACGAAAACTTAACCTAATACAGATAAATATGATATGACTAATTAAAATATAAATACAAACGTGAGATCTTTATAGACGATATAACATAATTTCTTACATTATCACAAAACACATGAAATGCCTCGTTCATATTAATTATAAACGTTTCATATTAATTGATTTCTTTGCGAGGTTTTGACCTCTATATGAGACGTTTTTCAAATCTTGCATTCGTTTTTAAAAAAAAAACCATAACCTTTATTATTGAATAAAGGTCTTAATGACATAATTTAGATTGTCTATCAAAGACAATCTCCTCAAATAAATAAGTTTTTACACAACCCATTACAATATGATCAAATATATTACAACAAATACTCCGAATGCAAGTTTAAACAATATAAACAATTATGCCGACTCCAAATCTTGACCTTGGGTTGGCATACGACAGCGGAAGCATTTTTAATATTCACCTGAGAATAAACATGCTTAAAACGTCAACAAAAATGTTGGTGAGTCATAGGTTTAATTTCTATATAATAATCATAATATTTAATAAGCCACAAGATTTCATTTAATTAAATGCGCAGGATCATTACAACTGCAAAAATCATTCATACGATGAGTCGCCTGGTAACCGACCTTAACATAGAGCGCTTAAGATATCTGGCATCATACATTCCACTATTCAAATGTATGACAAGAACCCTTCGAAGTACTAAAGCATTTCCACTATTCGAAAATGGGGGTGGTTGGTGCCCGTAGATCTACCTTTAGGATTCGCGTCAATTAGTGTTTTTCACTAATTCTTAGGTTACCAAGCATAATAATAATAAGTACATATATCCGGTATAACAAAACAGTCGTAGAATGTAGTTTCATGAACTTGTGCTTATTTTGTAAAACATTTATAAATTTGCATGTATTCTCATCCCAAAATAATTTAGATAGTAAAAATGGGACTATAACTCACTTGTGATGATTTCTGAATAGATGGTGGTAAGACTTGGCCTTTGACAAATTCACGAACCTAATAATAATATTCTTGTGTCAAGATATATATATAATATTCCATACTTATGATACTTGTGATAATTTTAATTGTCCATTGTTAGTAGTCCAACGTTCGTAGTCCAATAGTCCAATAGTCTAACAGTATATATATATATATATATATATATATATATATATATATATATATATATATATATATATATATATATATATATATATATATATATATAAATATAAATGTGTATATTGTGTTAGAATTCACTAACACTATAATATATTGTTTTAATACAATAAGACACATAATATGTATATTGTCTAAAGCAATCCGCGACCCATTATATACATGTCTCAGGCTCGATCACAACTCAAAGTATATATATTATGTTGGAATCCACTTCGACCCACAGCTAACTCGAGATTACTGCCAATGGTGTCTAATAGTTCGTTCCAATAATATATATATTAGAAGTCAAAATGATATGTCAAAACTTTGTATACGAATCCACGGTGATCAAGACATATATATATATATATATATATATATATATATATATATATATATATATATATATATATATATATATATATATATATATATATATATATATATATATATCGTGCCTTACGATCTTTATTAAGACTATAATATATTGTCGTAGAACTTAATTACGACTATTATAAATTGTATTTCCATAAGTTCGGGAACAAGACATCTATAAATACATGTAGGATACAAGGTAAGTTAGCTAGGATAAGGTTAGCATCCATTTTTATGAATCATGTCTGTAGCTAAAAATTAAGAAAAATATTCAATTTTGTTTTACCCATAATTTCTTCGTTACAAATCCGTTTTGAGTGATTCGAGTTGCCATGGTTTCGTATCGAACTCGACATTATTAATCTTAATAGAAAAAGTATAGATTTATAGTCAAAAATACAGCTTAGGTGTCAAATAATAGAAGATAATCATATCCGTCGTAAGAACGACATCTTGATGACCCTTTTGAAAAACATACTTTCACTTAGAGTTTAACCATGGATTTTGGATATATTTCATATCCATATAAAATAAGATTTTTCACCAAAGAAAATATTTTAATTCAAAGTTTAAGATAGGTTTTTAAAATTAAACCCAAAACAGCCCCCGTTCGACTAAGACGGCGTATATTCGATTTTAAGGTGTTCTTCGTGTTTACAAGTTTTATATCCTTATGTTAGCTTGACATACTGTCATAATACATGTGTTGAAGTATTTTAAAAGTCAAGTTAGAAGGATTAAGTTTGTTTGCGAACAAGTTTAGAATTAACTAAACTATGTTCTAGTTGTTGTAAGTTATAACCTCATAATAAGATAGCTATATAGATATGAATCGAATGAGATTATGAATAAGATGACTACCTCAAATCAACTAAGTGATGTTACTGGAAAATATAGGAAATAATCTTGGAATCAAAAGTATCTTTGATGGCTTGGAAACTCTTGAAGTATGAACATGGAATGAACAAAAGTTCGAATAAGAATTCTATCTTGAATTAAGATAGTTATAAGTATATAAATTAAAGCAAAGCTTATATATGATTCTTACCTTGATTATAAGATGAAAAGCTACTGGAATGAAATTAGAATTATGGATCCTAAAGAGTTGTTGAGTTGGATTGGAAGTTGGAAGCAAACTTCTTGGAGTTGGAAGATTATCTTGATATGTTCTTGATCAAGCTTTCTTATGATGATTCTAACTTAGCTTTTGATTCTAAAACTTGCTGAATTGTGTTGTGTTCTTGAGAGAGTGTTTGAGTATGTGTGTTTTTAGTTAGAAAAATATGAAGTAGAAATGAAAATGGAATGGATGTATAAGTAGTAAAGATGGCATGAGGTTAAGGTAAGTGTATAGGATCCTTATGTTAAATTTTAGCTAAATGGTTAATACTAGTTGTCAATCCATGGCTCCCACATGTTTCTTGCTGTCCTAGGGTTAGTAAGATGCAGATTTTTATGTGTATATACCAATAGTATATACGTATAGAAACTGGTTACAATATGGGTATAAATACCGTATGAATACGAGTAGAATTCTTGATGGAATTGAATGGGAATATGAATATATCTATCTTTCTTGAGTATAAGTATATTAATATATGTATTTAAGTCTTTCAAAAGTGTATTAATACATCTTAATACAATACATATATATTGATTTTAACTTAAGAGTTAATACGTCGATAATCGATACATATATGTATATTGTTTCAAAGTCTTTAAGTTAGTAGTCTCCTCTTATATATATAACTCATTGTTATTATACTTAATGAGATACTTAGATATCATTTAATCAAATCATAATATATATATATATATATATATATATATATATATATATATATATATATATATATATATATATATATATACAAATATATATTCCTTTAATTAATTATTACGATATATGACGTTCGTGAATCGTCAGACATATTGGGTGGCCAAACGTTTGTATAAAATTCATTCCAAATAACCAAGTCTTAATAAATTTGATTGCCTAACATGTTGGAAACCTTAATTATGTAAATATTAATCTTCTATATATTAGCAGAAAAATCCGGGTCGTTACAACACAGATTATGAAAAATGTATTTGTGTAATGGGTATACATTTGGTTAAATATAGGTGTTTTATTGTTGTATATCACGGTGAATATATTAAGCATATGACTCCAAGCAAAATGTATGTATAATAAAAAATCTATGTGTAATTGTAAATGTGTATACATATACATACACACACACAAACACACACACACACTATATATATATATATATATATATATATATATATATATATATATATATATATATATATATATATATACATATACTTGTATACATTATTTGTCGACTTATTTATGTATTTCGGGTGTTAATGGATACATCAATGGATGTTAATTTTCATCCATATTCACTTAATTTCAGCTCATTCATATCCGTTTAATTTTAGCTCATCAATATCCATTATTCATTCATTTAGATCTTTCATATTGACTATCAATCTGACGGATCAGATGAATACTTGTTGAATCGGGTGACCATTGTTATCTTAAGGGTGAGCGCACACTTTAAGATCTAAGGAAATTAAATTATTTCTTTCATTTTTTTTTTTTTTTTGTATGTTCAACGATTAAAAGAAGGCAAAGTTAGACGCGAAGCCATATTTTGAAGATGAGAGTGGCTTATTCGATAAACAGATATTATTTCTATAATTTTTAATTAATAATAATGTAAAACAATCTAATATTTGAAGAGATAATGAGCTACTTGTATATTATATGAATTTTGAATGATTGAGCCAATTAATTTACAATTATTTGAACATAATAATATATTTGAAGCTTGCTCATTGAGAGATGCGTATAATTATTTGGCCCATACAATACAATTGAGAATTAGGCTTTATTTGAACATTGAGGGAGGCTAAGCACTACTCAATTTCTCCTTGTCTCCGCCTCTGGGCAAAGTAATATCATCATGTTGATGTAATTAAGTAACATACTTGTTTATAGATTTGCAAATACGAGTAATTAATTACCGTATTTATTTATAGATTTAGATTTGCAAATCAAAGTATTACGATATATAAATAGAAGTTATGTAATCGTATTTTTTTTTTTTTTTACTATCATCATGTTTATAACGAATAACGAATTTAGTCTAGGCATGTAAGCATAGTTATCTATTACGACGGAGTAGAATGAAACTGTAAGTGATGATGTATATTGTATAAATTTTTCGGTTAAGTGCATCGAAACGTAACTAATTAAGTAATTAATTAACTTTTTCTTCAGTATAAAGATAACTTTCATTAGTTCTCGGGTAGATGAATATATGTTTGAATGTCTCTCTTTACCCTTGGATAGAATGAAATGTTTGTTTTGTTTTTGTCAAAGATTCGTGGATGTGAACTAAAAGTATTTATGATGAATAGTAAAGACGGTTTATTTATATTTATGCAAATTAACTTAATCTCGTCTACGATTTTTCAGAAAGAATAGGACATTATTTTATCATATGTTTTCAGAAAAATAATCTGTCTGCAGTAAAAACGTCTGTAGATGCGCAGACATAAGACATAATAAGATCTACACACTGAGAATCAAATGACACCTTAATGTTGTTGATATTGAGTAGTATGCGTTCATCAACTAGTCGAATGTATAATGTGTTGTTGATTGTTACCGCATTAATATTTTTCGTTATCATAATTGATTATCGTAGTTAGTATTTTATGTGGTATCCAGTGATTGAAATCACTTGTATCCTTAAGACTAGTTAAGGGTAATCTATCTATATCTATATCTATATCTATATTCTATATTTCTATATTATATATAATAACAAAGTCTAATTTAGCTAATCATTATCCAAAAAATTTAAATGGACTAAAAGGGGCCCTTGAATTAAATACTATCTTTCAATAACAACCATTAGGTTGCTTGATCACTCAACATTTGTCTCTCTCTTCTATTTCATTTCTTTGTTTACTAAACTACCCTCCTCTTAACAAACGGCGCCTAATGAAAATACGGGCTAGGTTGAACTTCAACGATAGCTTCATAGATACCTTTGAATCAAACAACGAATGTTGAGGACGATCAAAAAAGCATCCGGATACTTCAACCGATTTGCGAGAATAATCAATTTTGTTGTATCTCACCAACCATCGGTAACTGTTAATCCATTCCATTTTGTACGTTTTGTTCAATTGTTTGGTTTTATCAACATATGTATTCAATAATCGATGGTAATTCATTTGTTAATCGATAGTTAATTGTTTGTGAATACATATGATTTGTGTTTTGTTTTGAATTGCAAATTTTAGGGTTTGTGAAAACGTCAATAGGGTTTGTGAACACATCAGGTAATCAGGGTTTGCAAAATCAAGGTTAGTATCATATAATTAGGGTTCGCAAAATCAAAAGGTGAAATTGAATCTTATCCTTCTTCACGATTTGTAAGAAAAATAACATGTATCTCTCTTATTTCAATTTGTTTATTGTTTATTGAAAAATAACATATGATACTTTTGCTAAATGATCTTAGGATTGACAACATATATCAGTAAGATGTTATGTTACTTTCTTGAAACTCTTGATAGCAATCTCATAACTATTGTTACAATAATCTAGATTTATGCATAGAACCCAAATTTCGTTTTATTCTTTGTTTTTGTCTAAGTTTTAAGTGAATCATAAATTTGTGTTATTGTTAAAGGTTTGTTTGGTGTCTCCTACCCTTTCTAATGAAATTTTGGAGATGACCAGCAAATTCATGACTGATCCTGTTCGTATCCTTGTAAAACGTGATGAATTGACTCTTGAGGTGAGGTATCTTTAATATGAATTATTTTGACTTACAAAATCCGATAGTTTTACCTCACTTATTTTTCTTTGTCAGGGAATAAAACAATTCTTATTTGCAGTAGAGAGCGAAAATTGGAAATTCAATACTCTCTGTGATTTCTATGATACTCTTACAATCACCCAGGTTGTAATCCTTTGTAACACAAAGCGAAAAGGTAACACGTGTTTAGTCCCTTTCTCTATTTCTCATATCATTAAATTATTGAAATATGTTATTTTGGCTTACAAGATGAGATTATTATACCTCACTTGTGTTAGTATGTTGAAAAGTAATTCACTACAACCAATTTGGGCTTTCATTTTAAAAAAAAAGAAAAACAACATCCAGCAACTCTAGATTTTTTCTAATTTTCAATAACAAATAACATTCCGGTGTGGATTGGTTAACTGAGAAGATGCCTGAGAACAACTTGGTTGTATCTGCAAATCTGCGATGCGTGGAGACATGCCTCAGAAGAAGCGAGATGCAAATATGGAAGAGTTCCGATCTGGTGTTACTCGTGTTCTGATCACCATTGATGTGTTGGCCTGAGGATTGGATGTTCAACAGGTAGGTATGGCTATATATCTATCTGTTTTTCTTTATCTGATAACTCATTTTATATTTGTCTATTTTACTTGATTTGGATTACACATTTTGACCTTTAAATTTAGATGTCAACGTATATAGATGTCATACGATATTTTTTTTTTTTTTTTTTTTTTTGCTTTGTATTAGGTGTCCCTGGTGATATACAAATTTAGATGTCCCTCGTGATTTATTCTTTTAATATGTCCCTGATGATATTCTTTAAATTTAGATGTTTAATATACAAATTTTATATGTACTAAAAATATATATGGACAAAAAGTGCCCTTGACATATAAAGCCTATTAATCTCTCTATGGAAATCTTTAATTTAATCAAAATTTTCAGACAAACAACTTCAAGATACCATTCAATCGAAAAAAATCGCAAATTTATTACGATCTACGTCTCCATTTGAAAGGGGATCTTTTTATTACCCACTAATGTTTATTGTTTGTATTCATTAATCAAGTTTTAGAAAGACAAATGGTTGAGTAGTCACTATGTGTTAGCTTATATGGAGCTATGGAGGTCGACTCCTGTTTTTTTTTTTACTCAACACAAATCTGAATTTTTTTAGTAACGTTGTGCATAGGGTATTTTGCCAAAAGACTAGCATTAAACCTAACTTGCAAGAAATTATATGTTATTCTCAAATTATATTGATGCATTCGTACCTCTTGAAAGTTATACCATTCTAAAAACGAAGGGTTTTGGAAATGGATTATGATCAATGTTTGATTTTTTTTTTTTTTTTTTTTTTTTGTTACTTCGACTACTTGTTTGAATTTTTTGGCTCGTGATTCTCCAAATGCGAAAGTTATGGCAGAAAATCCTTGACGCCGTCGTGTGGATACAAAAGCTATGGTTTTCAGAGTCTTAATATATACATTGGTATGTTACGCTCTTTGTCATCCTTCAATTTCATGATTTACCGTTTTCTATATTTTTTAGGGCAAAAACACTTTTTTCAGTATTCAACGATTATAATTTGAAACACAATCATAATTTGTAATTTGTATTCAACTCATTGAATAATAACTTTGACATTATTTAGTAAAAAGTGGCTTATATGCTTTTAAGGGATCTTTTATCTTTTATAATCGTATACAAGTGAATAAATATGCAGAGGATGAACTGGAGGCTAGACTTGATGGTTTAGAAGGTGAGCTTGAAGCAGAGTTTCTGAAGCCTACCACAACAGCTATTGCATTTTATTCTTCTTAAACTACTTTTAAAGCTTTTCATATAGACCAGCATATTTTATGGGGTTAGAACAATAACAAGTGTCTTGAATATTACGGGTTCCACTTCTTTTATTTTGTTTGAGAAACATCTCTCGAAATATATCAACATGAGTGTTGGATAAGAATAGAAATTTGGAAGTGTGTGTTTTTTATATGTTATTAACTACAATAAAGTATGATCGTTAGTTATCCTTTCGTAATAAATAATATTGTTTTATTACTATGACCCACATATACTACCAACCGACTAGCTAGAATTTTCACGTATTTTTGTATTGTAACATGCTGTTACAACAACAACAACAATACTCAATCCCACGAAAGTGAGGTATGAGAGAGGTGGGTGTAGACAATCATTCCTCGTACCCTAGATTAGAAGGAAGTCACTACTTCATCCGCGGGTATAGAACC
Source organism: Rutidosis leptorrhynchoides (assembly GCF_046630445.1). Classification (NCBI taxonomy): domain Eukaryota; kingdom Viridiplantae; phylum Streptophyta; class Magnoliopsida; order Asterales; family Asteraceae; genus Rutidosis; species Rutidosis leptorrhynchoides. The sequence continues at coordinate 236,963,871 of NC_092341.1, forward strand.
CTCGACTAGATAAGGTCGTCCCTCCCTCTACTCTAGAGCAAAAGAGATTACTTCCTAAAGGACCTCCGGCCAGAAATGCTCATAAAAACGAAATAGGGAGGGCAAATGATACTTACCTGAAAGAGTTATGTGCGCCTAGAAAGATGCAACCAAACACAGTAACCATAAAAGAGAACACATATAGCAGTAATGCACAACAGAATGACATATAGCATGGATAATATGGCATATAACATGGATAATATAGTGCACATAACCATTTAATTTCAAATAGGCATACAGACAAACAAAATACATACATACATACATACATACATACATACATACATATATATATATATATATATATATATATATATATATATATATATATATATATATATATATATATATATATATATACCCCCCCACGCACCACACATAAACATGGATAAACACTCATGCTTAAACATATATACATATAGATACATCCGTAGATATATATACCTAGGTACAGATACAAGGCAGACAAACATATATACACTTTGATACATAGATACATATATAGATACAAACATATACATAGATACCGGGGCATATATAGTGGTAGGATCAAGAGGGAAGTAACCATTCGGGGGGAAGCGGGGGGAAGCAAAAACTTTTTTTTTCGTTTTTTGAAAAAATTCAAGAACATTATAGATGAGATGAAAATATGAACATTTAGTAGAGACACTTTGTGATAAATGTTTTTATTTTGGCGGGAAAACGCTCGAAGAAGTAATATATAACAATTATCGTGTTTTTCGAGCGTATTTTGAGGTTTTAGTTATTGGGGTTTAGATATTAGGGTTTATAGGGTTTAGATATTTGGGTTTAGAAATTTAGGGTTTAGATTTAGAGTTTAGATTTAAGATTTAGATTGAGTTTTTAACACGAACGGTTTAGAGTTTAGGGTTTATGGTTTAGGATTTAGGGTTTGGTGTTTTGGGTTTATGGAATAAACCCAAAACACCAAACCCTAAACTCTAAATCGGGCTAAATTTTACTTCACAAAACATGGAGAAAAAAAAATGTTAACATTCTTCACGAACAATATTATCTTGAATGTTATTTTTGTCGATCGTTTTCCCTCCAAAATAATAACATTCATCACGAAGTGTCTTTTCTAAATGTTCTTATTTTCATCCAATCTATAATGTTCGTGAACAAAGTTTTTTCAAAAAAACGAATTTTTTTTTTTTTGCTTCCCCCGATTGGTTACTTCCCCATTGATCCTGCCCCTATATATATATATATATATATATATATATATATATATATATATATATATATATATATATATATATATATATATATATACACGAACACACAGTTGTATAATAAAAGTAACTAACACATTGAAAAAAAAAAAAAAAAAAACCTCACACGCCTATATTCTAATTCTAATATGCCATACCAAAAAAAAAAAAAAAAAAAAAAAAAAAAAAAAAAACCTCGAGTATTGAAATTCTACTCCTCCACAGGTTCCTATCAGAAGTCATGTCCTCCGTCAGTAGAAGCTCTGTCATGTCAAGCTTCAATCTATCCTCCATCCTACGTCTAGGTCTACCCCTTCTCCTAACGCTGGCAACGGCTAGGATCTCGACTCTCCTAACCGGGGCTAAAAGTGGGCGCCTCCTAACATGCCCAAACCATCTAAGTCGTCCTTCCCTAAGTTTGTTGATGATGATCCCAACTTCCAATTTCTCCCTAAAAACTCCATTTGGTATCATATCTAGCATGGTCTTACCACACGTCCATCTAAGCATTCTCATTTCTGCCACATCCATCCTCCTCTCTTGGGCCTTCGTCATTGGCCAACACTCCGATCCGTACAACATGGCAGGTCTGATTGCCACCTTGAAAAATTTCCCTTTCAGTTTAAGGGGGACCTTCTTGTCGCACAACACCCCTTTCGCTGCCCTCCACTTCAACCATCCAACTCGTATACGATGCGTCACGTCCTCATCTATCCTTCCCGAATTGTGAAGCATCGAGCCTAAATATATAAAGGACTCTTGCGGGGGTAAAATCTGATCCCCAATTCGTATATCCACTATATCGTCGTGTTCCTCTTCGCTGTCTTGTAACATGCTGTTGTTTGAATAAAGTAACTAAGGAAATTGTAATAAAATGCATACACTATATCAAATTACTAAGATACATGAATTATACCATCTCCATAGAAGAAGTTACGTAAGTTTTCATGCTTAATCCCGCGAAGTCGCGAGTTATAAGCTAGTTTAACATTATATTATACTATACTACAATACTAATTAAGATGAGCACTATACTGTTCACGGGGGTAAAACAGTCATTTTACCCCTTCTAAATGACTTTTCCATATCTTAATAACACATACATTTTTAACAATTCTTTTTACATATTTACTCAGCACAACCCACCACTTTCAAACATCTACAACCACCACAAACCACCTGCAACCACCACACACTACTTAGATCCACCTGCAACCACCATACACTACTTAGATCCACCTACAACCACCGCAACCAACTACGAGCTACCATTGGCCTTCACCGTCGATGTCCGGCCAACACCACAGTCGATCTCTGTCCACAGACACCACCCGTCCACAGACACCACCACTTCCAAACTCCTTTAACCATCACAAACAACCTCTGTCACCGATGGCCACCACGAACGTCAACCACCGCCATCAACCATCGACCACCACCACTATCATCGACATCCTGGCATCATTACGACTCCCTTCCACCACCATCATTAACCTCCCGTCATCGGCACTACGAACGCAGATCTGGGAAAAATTGTGAGTGGCGATGTGTGTGAGAGAACTTGAGCGGCGTCGGGTTGTCCCTGTCCAGCAGCGGTTGTTACTAAGGGAGATATTAGGGTTTCATTTGAAGGAGGAAAAAAAGATGGGTGACTGCAAATAGGGACAAGGTTCTTATTTGAGGTGATGATAAAAAGATGTGTGGCTGCTAGATAACATCGGTGAATAAATAACCTGAATCTCAATCCTTTTTTTTTTTTTTGTGGGTTTGGGCCAACAAAATGGGTCAATGGAATATAGTTCAAAAGAAGTCTTCAACTTACTCCTCCCGTTTCCCTTTTATTTTTAATTACGGAGTAGTATAAAAGCAATTATAATAAATAATGTTACTATTAAATTACATTCTATTTAAATTTTTTTTTCCATTTTACTAAAAACCCTTTTTTCTCCAATTTTTTTCCCTTTATTTTTTTAACATTCAATTAACCTATTAAAACCACCGATCAAATACTCCCCGCATCAAAGCGCGGGTTTGATTTACTCGTTTATATTATTAAAGAAAAATTTTAATAATATATTATAATTATAGCTCACTTTCTTAATTCATCTACTTGAAACATGAAACTCTAGATTAGGGTAAATACTACCAAATAGGAGTATTTATTTATAGATTTGCAAATCAACCTATTACCATATATAAATAGATAGATGTTATGTAATCGTATTTTTTACTATCATCGGGTTTATAATGAATAATAATGAATTTAGTCTAGTCATGTAAGCATAGTTATTTATTAGAATGGAACTGCAAGTGATTAATTATGTATTGTATAAATTTTTCTGTTAAGTGAATTTTGAATGGAACTAACTTTCACTGGTAGATTTCTTCAGTATAAAAATAACTTTCACTGGTTCTCGAGTAGATGAATATCTCTCTCTTTACCCTCGGATAGATAAAGAATAAAGTAATGTTTGTATTGTTTTTATCTGAAGATATGGGGATTATATATGTAGAAAAGATGTCTATCTAAAGGTTTTATGATGAATAGCGTAGACTATTTATTTATTTTATCTTTGCAAACTAAGTTAATCCCGTTTGCGACACTATAATTTTTTTATGTCTACAAGTTTACAGACAGAATAAGACATTATTTTATTATACGTCTTCAGAACAACAAACCATCTACATTAAAATTGTCTAAGTGAGCGGACATAATAAGTGGGCAGACATAAAACATAATAAGATATGCAGACTAAAAAACAAACAACACATGAGTCTTGCATTTCCATGTTGATATCGTACTGTGTATTCATCAACTAGTCGAATATATAATGTGGTTCAATGTCGTATCAACAATTTAGAAGGTCCTAGACGAAAATAAAAATGGACCGTTATGCGCTTTAAACTTTTTTATTCGGCCAAAAAGATTATAATAAGATTTAGCAATACGAAAAAAGTTCTCAAAACAATCAAATTAAATTGTTTTATTCTCAAATATTTAATCGGCAGTTTTTTATTTAGTTTACTTAAACTATTTTGAGAAAACAATATATATATATATATATATATATATATATATATATATATATATATATATATATATATATATATATATATATATATATATATATATATATATATATATATATATATATATATATATATAAGGGATCTAATGAAAACTAATTTTTCCTAGGAACTCTGAGAACTTCGTATTCGCACAAAAATGGGACATGGTCGAACAAAAATGGGTCTGGTCGAACATTTTTTTGTTCTACAAGTTTTTATAAAATGTCATGTTCTGCATCCTGTCTTACATCCATCTTATACATTTTTCAACATTTTTGTCACTACTACATTCCGGCACAATTAGACGTGTGGAAAAATCTTTTTAGACATGTTGAACAACACGTCTACATGTGACGGCTTCAATTGAGTGGTGACATATAGTGCGGTTCAAGGAACCGCTCTAAAAACTCTCAAGTAGATGTGTTGTCAAATCGTTAGATTAGGCTGTTCCGTTATGTCTTTTAGACGTGTTCCGTTATTTACAATTAGTCGTGTTCCGTTAGTTGCAATTAAATGTGTTCCGTTAGTTGCAATTAAATGTGTTCTGTTAGTTGCAATTAAAGGTACCATTTAGACGTGTTCCTACTTTTTTGTCAATTAGACGTGTTTCTGGAACACGTCTAATTGATTAAATTAACACGTCTAATTGATAATTAGACGTGTTTCTGGAACACGTCTAATTGATTAAATTAACACGTCTAATTGATAATTAGACGTGTTCCCGTTATCAATTAGACGTGTTATCATTTAAACATGTTATCAATTAGACGTGTTCCAGTAAATGTTAACCATGGTTAAAATCATATATTTTAAATAATACATGCCAACTACCAGATATTTCTCCTCTCAAATATTTCAAATAATACCCGCCAAATACCAAATGCACATAATACAACAAATTAATTTTCTACAAAACCAAATTTTATATATATATATATATATATATATATATATATATATATATATATATATATATGTATATATATATATATGTATATATATATATATATATGTATATATATATATATATTTAAAGTATTTACAAAAAAAACTATAAATTTAAATTACAATGGAGGAAATTCTAAACTAAAAAAATACTAATATGAAGTGGTTATAGCTGGTTCTTTGAGCACTCATCTAATATGTCATCCCTCTTCGTGCCTCTTGCCTCCCTCTGCCAACAACATTTAAATTAATTAATACAAAATTGGTATGCTAAAATGATGAGTACCTGAGATTGTAACTGTTGTAACTGAGATTATAACTGAAATTGTGATGATCTACCTGAGATGAGATCAAATAGGACACGACAAATGACATATTTCACTAATATCGTCTAGCTCGATTGTAGATAAACAACGTTCATACCAAGAGTATATATATCATATAAAATATAAATATGAATTAGTAATATATTCGAAGTACACAACGAATCAGATGCATTGCTAATCTTATATAGTCATTCATAGTAGTATATACAGAGATATCAACACTTCAGATTAACTATGTATACATGAATTCTTATATCAGTAGGCGACCATGTTACCAAAAGCAACTAACAACTACATCAGCACTACAACAGCAAATTAAGAACGAAGACAATTTTTTTTTTACCAATTAAATGAATGGAATAAGCTACAATTTATCACAGTGATAATGCAGATCCATAAACTAATTAGATCGAGAGCAGCCTATAAATAGTTATAATCAAATGACTCAACAATAATTGAGCTCGGTCATAACCTAAATTTTGACTGACTAATATTCCGTTTTCTTTGTTTTTTGGAAGATGGCATTATTACAAAGGCAAACAAATCAATTTTGCAATTAAGAGTATATAATGAAGTAACTAACAATGAAATATGTTAAATGGACTAAGGAAGTTGTCAAACCTCTATGTAATCTAAGCAGCAACACATGCTTTACCTTATGGTGCTGAAGGTACCAAGCATCACAAACCACAGCCCATGTCATCAGCTGATAAAACGAAACATCACAAACCAAATCCCTGCAATACATAACGTAATTCACAAAATGGAAATGATATATACGGTAGTTGATTTAACATACCTTAATAACCCTTTAATACGATCTGAAACCCTAATCAAATATTATTGATATCCAATCGTCTTCGGCATCAATTTTTACATTCGATTTCGTATGCGATCGCCTTATGATGTAATATATAAAATTCAGATCAGATGTAACATATATTACAACAGATTTAAAACGTAGATACGAATTGAAGAATAATTGTTCAAATTATGTTTGCTTGAAATGATAGAAACGAATTAAAAAATACCCCAAATCGTAAACCTAATTATGCAATTCATATATTCAGATAGTCAAAAGTGTGACGACCCGGAAATTTCTGACTAAATTTAAACTTGATCTTTATATGTTTCCGACACGATAAGCAAATTCTATAATGTTGAGTCTCGAAAATTTTGGAACTGAATTCATGTATTCAATTGACCTTCGACCATTCCCGACGATTCACGAACAACTATTTGAAAATAGATACATATATATTTAAATATATAAATATATATATTAATTTGAAATATAATTTGAAATAATATATGATTATATTTTAAGAACTAAATTGTAAAATAATAAGCAATATAATAAAGTTGTTATTTAAATGAATATATATATATAAATAAAGTATATTAAAAATAAATATTAAATTATTGTAATACTCGTTTGATGTTTCGATTGATATTAAGCAATTTAAATTCAAACTTATGTAATTTTTAAATAAACGATGATACGAAAATAAGTTCTATAAATTTTAAACTTATTAAAAATGTATTTAGGAACTATTTGTTAAGTTTTAACATTTTTTATATTTTTTCCCATAAATGAGAGGGACAGTTGATGTAATTTTTATTTAACAAATTAAGGATCGAACTTTATACCATAATGACCAAAATAAATAAATATTGTTAATTTAAAAATTTGGGATTTTTTCCAACGACTTTTATCCGCCACCGACTAAAAACGGACCAAGACATAATACTCCGTATATAAGTATCCGTAATTAAAATAAAAATTAAAATATTTAAATAAATAAATGCAAGGCTGTAAAACATCCTACTGTAATGCATGTGAGCATTATTGAGTATTATTTAACATCACAATTATTAATATATATCTCTCTTTATTTATGTTGATCTATGTACACACATTGAAAACCATTGCTACATGAGCCATTTTGAACGCCACCCTCAACTCTTCACCGGTCACACCATAACCACCGGCCACTTCGCCGAATCTCCACCAGTCACCCTCTTCCACCTACAACCACCAATACAATCACTGTAAACTAACATACATCTCCTCCTCTCTCCCCTTCTTATTTATTGATTATCTCCTTCGTGAACCCAAAGATCAAACCCGTCACCACCACCCTACTTCCGTCTCTCTCCCTCTCCTCTCTCTATCTATTTCTGTTTTGTTTATGCTTTGAACCAAAAATAACCACCATCGTCACTATAATAGAAAACCCACTTCACTATTCGGTAATTCAACACCACAACGGTCAACCACCATCACCTAGCTCAACCTGTACGTTATCTGTTTCTTTTCACTGTTACACAACCCAAAGTATCACGATAAATCTCCATCACTTGCTAAAAAGTTATGATACTGTTCCTGGGTCATTTAAACCGCCGTTATATTTTTTTCCTTCTTTTCTCTTTCTCTTCGACGTTAAGATTCTGCTGCTGCTAAACGGGTCAGGTTGACCCTTGGGTGATCGACTGACTTCCTGCTACCATAGTACTATGGTGATGATGGTGATTGCGGGTTGAATTTATTTATGATGATGACGATGATGCTATAATGAAGAAGATGAATAGTGTTATTTAATGGTGATAACGACGATGAACATAAAAAGGATGATGCGAATAACTGATGATCTTGATGTTATAGATGATATAAGAGATGCTTTGATAGTGATGATGATGGAGGTTGATAAGTAACGAACTTGATGATGATTATGATAAACGAAGATGACGATTAACTGTGTTGGTGATTTCATGATGATGAATCGAATAATGATGAAACAATTTCTTTTCTTGTTCACTGTTATGTAGATTGGATGATGATTAATGATGAGATAATGATGTGTAAGTGGCTGCTGTATATATTTTTGTTTTTTTGTTTCAGCCGGAAATCACAATCAAAACCCATTTACTAAAATATATGACTGCAGCTGCAGTCATTTGCTTCTTTATTTTTCTGTTTATGTCACAAAAACCACAACCATCACTCATGATAACCGCTACACTTTACTCCTTTCACTGTTACGGTGTAGATAAAGGGAAGAGAAAGTAAATAGTAAACGTTAATTACCCTGTAACCTTTCGTTATATTTTTTTCTTTCTTTTCGTTTCTTTTCTTCCTCTGTTCGAAGTTCCTACACTCCTGCTTCCTGTTTCAGTCGACTTATGATCTGCTACTAATCTTCGATTGTTGCTAGCTGCTGCATACCTTCGACTATTTGTTGTGGTCGAAGATTAAAAAAAAAAAAAGAAACTAACAAAGACAACCGAACCCTTTTAATCTGATTAAGTAAACGAAGCTTGGGCCGATGTATTCTTGAGCCAATTAAACATTGGGCTGTGATAATGATTTAGAAATTGGGCCATACATGAACTAAATGTATGGGATTTGCTGTAGGGCCAAATCAAAATACGGGTTATATACTTTATTACATGGGATTAAATCAGAAAAGTATGTAGCAGTTCAGTGGTTTAGCGTGTTTGTGCTAACCAAGAGGTCTCGAGTTCGAGCCTGGCTCGCGCCATTTTTTTTTTTAAAGGCTTTCTAGAGGTAGTTTTCTATATCAAATTATTTATTAATATTATTATTGTAGTTATTGTTATTATTATTATTATTATTATTATTATTATTATTATTATTATTATTATTATTATTATTATTATTATTATTATTAATTGTTGTTTGTATTATGTTAAAATTTATTGTATGATTACTATTATTATTATTATTATAGTTATTATTAAGTAATATCATAAAATATTATTGGTATTATTATTATTATTAATATTAATATAAGTATTATTATTATTTTGATTATGATGAAAATTATTATTACTATATATTCATTAATATTGTTATGTTTATTATTGTTATCTATATCAAAATTAATAAAAGTATTTTTATTAAAATTTTAGAATTATTAATATTATTAATATAGCGATTACTATTATCATTATGAGTAAGAATAATATTATTATTATGAAAACAATACAAATTATTTTCATTAATATTAGTAATACTGTATAATTACTAAAAATTTCTATTGGAACTACTAAAAATTACCGTTATTACTAAAAGTATTATTTTTACAAAAACTATCATTATTATCGTTATCAGTATTATCTATATTATTATTATTAAAATAATTACGATTATGAAAATAAAAGTTTTAATGACGTTATTAAAGTTATAAGTATAAAAATAAATATTATATATATATAAATATATATTTAATATACATAACTTAACTATATTAATATATCTATATATCAAATGAAAATATACATAATAAAACTTATTAATCTACTATATATATATATATATATATATATATATATATATATATATATATATATCACATCACTAATAATAATATATTTGTTTGATTATGATTATATGTATTAATGAATATACAAATGATATAGGTTCGTGAATCCGAGACTAACCCTGCATTGTTCAGTTCCGTCGTATGCATATTTTTACTACAAAATATCGTATTGTGAGTTTCATTTGCTCCCTTTTTAAATGCTTTTGCAATATATATTTTTGGGACTGAGAATACATGTGCTGCTTTATAAATGTTTGACGAAATAGACACAAGTACTTAAAACTACATTCTATGGTTGAATTATTAAACCGAATATGCCCCCTTTTAGTCTGGTAATCTAAGAATTAGGGAACAGACACCCTAATTGACGCGAATCCTAAAGCTAGATCTATTGGGCCTAACAAGCCCCATCCAAAGTACCAGATGCTTTAGTACTTCGAATTTATCATGTCCGAAGGGAGTCCTAGAATGATGGGGATATTCTATATGCATCTTGTTAAGGTCGGTTACCAGGTGTTCAATCCATATGAATGATTATTTTTGTCTCTATGCATGGGACGTATATTTATGAGTATCTTGTGGTCTATTATATTATTGAAAATGATTGTTTATGATAAACTAATGAACTCACCTACCTTTTGGTGACACTTTAAAGCATGTTTATTCTCAGGTATGAAAGAAATCTTCCGCTGTGCATTTGCTCATTTTAGAGATATTACTTGGAGTCATTCATGACATATTTCAAAAGACGTTGGATTCGAGTCGTTGAGTTCATCAAGATTATTATTAAGTCAATTATAGTTGGATATATTATGAAATGGTATGCATGCCGTCAACTTTCGATGTAAAGAAAATTTGTCTTTTAAAAACGAATGCAATGTTTGTAAAATGTATCATATAGAGGTCAAGTGCCTCACGATGTAACCAAATGTAATGTATTCGTCCAGATAGATTAGGACGGGTCGTTTCAAAAAGCAACTCGAATTTACTCAACCTAGAAACTTAAATTTGGTACCTGATTACATAACATGAATCGTATTATAGCAATCGGAATCATCGATTGCTTTTGCAGCGGAATTGAATTCATTGATGGAGTTTCAATTTGACAATTCTTCGCAGCCACCTCGTTCCCACTTAAAGCAGATTTATATATTCAATCGTGATTATCACGGATTGAAGAAAATCATGAACGATTTTGTAAAGGGTAAGGGTTTCATCTTAAAATGAAGATGTTTGATTTGGTAACTATCGTGACAACAATTATTTTTAGATGGGTTATTCATCGGCGAATCAATTTAGTATTAGGGTTAGCAATGTAATTTGATTGTATTGGTGACGTTCGTTTTTTGGAAGTTACGTATCATTATTTTTTAACGGATAAGATCAAACATAGTTTATGCATCAAAAGGTTTAGATTTTGACAGCTAGGATTATTTTATATTGAGTGATGTATTAAAAGTTTTGTTATAATAGATAAAAGAGAGATTAGGAATAGGAATTAGGAAGAGGTAAGGTTAAAAAGTTTAAAGTGATTCAGAAGGAACAAGCCCGCCTAAAAGACTTAATAACACCTCTAAATTATTTAGTTAAATTATGTCAACAGAACTCTAAGGGTTAGGTTGATTAAACGGAGCTCGTTAACTTATATAACCCGTTAACTTATTTAAACTTATTTAGACGTGTTACAGTTAAAAGGCGTTTGTTGCAAACTAATTAGATGTGTTTTTTGTAACTTATTAGGCGTGTTCATCATTTGGACGTGTTCCTGGCAAAACTTATTAGGCGTGTTTCCAATTAGAGGTGTTGTTTTTTCATTCAGACGTGTTCCTGGTAAAAGTTATTAGACGTGTTCCTTGATATACTTGTTAGACGTGTTGTCAATTAGAGGTGTTCTTGGTAAAAGTTATTAGACGTGGTTACCAATTAGAGGTGTTATACTTATTTAGACGTGTTGATGTTTCTAATTAGACGTGTTGCTATTATTATTTAGACGTGTTCCGTATTTTCTTTTATAAAAACCTTAATTAGACGTGTTCCATTTGATAAATTAGACGTGTTATGTAGTGAACACGTCTAAATGAAGGGCTCTAAATGAGCCGAAATGTAGTAGTGTGTATCAGTTTTAGTGTGATTTAGGGGTTTAGGGTTTAGATTTTGGGGTTTATGGTTTAGTGTTTAAATTTAGGATTTAGATTGAGTTTTAACACGAACGGTTTGGAGTTTATGGACTAAACCCTAAACTCTAAATTGGGCTAAATTTAGAAGAAGAAGAAGAAGAAGAAGAAAAGGTGAATTCAAAAAAAAAATGAATTCGAACAAAAATGGATGAATTTGAACAATTTTGTCAATGGTCGAACAAATTTCGTTCTACAATTTTTTCTACACTGCATGAATTCGAACAAAATAGGTGTGGTCGAACAAAAAATTGCCAATTCGAGCCAAAAAAAATTGTAAAACATGTATGTAGAACGACAATTGATTTCTATGCATCTAAACTTTTTTGTTAGACTATATATATATATATATATATATATATATATATATATATATATATATATATATATATATATATATATATATATATATATATATATATATATATATATATTTGGACTATTTTAAATTTATTATAACTGATTGTCATAGTTATAATATGTGGTATCCATTTGTTGGAATCACTTGTATCCTTAAGACTAATTTTTCTATTTGAAAATCCAAAAGATTTTATTAAATATAAACAAAGATACATCACACAATTAGAGCCTATACAAAGACAGAGGCTCTATAATACACATAAGAAGTAGAACTCGAAGGAAAAAAAAACTATAGCTATACATGTAAATGAAAGAGCGATGGAACTACTAGGAGAAGAAAAAACTCGAAATACCAAGAGAATTGGACAGGTTAGTAGGATAAGCTTTCACCGACTCTATAAACTATTCATGGGCAGGTCGTACTTGAAAACAAGCCCAGATATGGGTCATATTACAGTGTTGAGTTAACAACGATAAAGTAATTGATCCTACCTCACTTAGACCCGATTCCAAGAGTTTAAGAGTGACAAAAGCAAAAACCTACTCTATTAGCCAATTCTTTCTTTGGAGGAGGGCGATGCATCGAATGCAAAAACATCTATATTATTAAATAAAAGTTTCCATAACTTATTATAAATTATTATGTATATATATAAATTAAAATTTTGGATTACAACAAATACAATTTACAAATGTATAAATAGTTCAACAAATTTTCTATGATATAGTATCTAAAGGAGTTGACTAACTTGTATTCTAGCCTTAGAAAGACATTAGATAGTTTGGATTTTCCAAATTTCCTTGATAGATATATTATCTAAGGAGAGTTTGTATAAAATTTTATATGTAGATTGTTGATGCATATTTTGTATGGCCGTCGCTGTGCGAATAACTTTATTATTACATTGTACACCTATATGTATACACGCGTGAAACTGATCAGTTACAGGAATATATGTGACTGTTGGGCCGTTCATGCTGATAGGCCCATTAGGATAACCTAAGCCTAATTAGTCTATATATATATCAGTATCACATGTGTTTAGGGTTAAAATAGTAGAACCTAATTGGGGTCAGGCTAGAAGCCTAATTTGGAAGAGCCGTTTTGGCGATTCTCGAGCATAGGGGAGATCATGCTCGATCTCCCCTAGCCAACCGATGTTTCTCCTTTTAAATCAATTTTAAGTGTATCGTTTATATTAATGATATTGATTTATGTTTGATTCATCGTGTTTATCTCTTCCGTCTTTGATTTTGCTCGAATATGGTTGTTAATGATCCTTAATCGGACCAACATAGATTATCGATAAAATTACACGGATAGTCTTTGTAGTTTGCAAAATATTTTATGGATAATTCAAATTATAATTTTTCACTTGCATAATCTAGAATTTTTTACTTTTACGTGCATAGTCCAATTGTTAACTGAACGTTAATTTATTCTATTAAATCTTTGACCTAAAACCACTAGTAACGAGAACCGAGAAGGAACCGATTCAAAATCAAATACCCGAATGTTATTTGGTTCTGTCCTTGGTCAATATATTTCCCTTTTTTCAGGTATCGGTTCGGTTCAGTCCGGGTCAAATCGAAAATAACAGGTATTTAAACCGAACAAAAGATATATATATATATATATATATATATTCATGACCGATTCACGGGAGAATAATATTCATGTTTTCTTTTATTTAAAGTCAACGCTTCTATATCTATATATACATATATAACATGTTACATATATATACTAAATACAAGAAAACTATGTAAATAATAAATAAGTATGTGGAACATATATTTTTTAATAACTTTTGTTCTTTAATAACATATATTCTTACATTGTAGAACTGGTACAAGATACAAATTACTTAAAACGAATTAACGAAGTGTAGATTTAATAATAACACTTAATTATGTCATTGACTTGACATATCTTGCATTCTTGCTTAATAATAATTATATAAACTAGCTTAAGACCCGCAAGATTTGCGGGTTTCGGCAATAAAAATTACAAATGTAATATATTATGTATTAGCACATTAATGTAATCGACAAAAATTGCATATAAGATACAAATCAAGACAATTTATATAGTTGAACAAAACTGTAGACAACTCAACGTAGACAACTCTACACTTGAGGGATTCTTTAACTAACAAAAACCACAAGTACATCTACCAAGATTTTTTTTTTGAAATCATTTTTAAACAATGATATAATAAACAAAATTTGCGGGTTCAAAAAAATACATAAAGAAGATTACTCAATCTAAAAACGATATAACAAATAAAAGAATTGTATACGAATAATACATAGATAAAGAGCATATTAAATAAAAATTTGAAATTAAGTACTTATCCATAAATGATGCAATATAATAAAATTGTAAATGCATCTTAAGAAATAGAGAAAATGATGAGTCATGGTTTGATATTCATGGTTTGATATTTGATATCATTTCGAGATGTGTTTGATAGTATGTCACGGTAGCTGTTTAATTTTTGGTCTTGATTCCCAGAGATTAATCAATGCAACTCAATAATTGTCAAGAGTGTCGCGAGTGTTTGTCTACATCACACCTCCCTTGTACCTATAGTTGTAATTGTGTATTGTTGTTGTTATCAATTTCATATGTTAATAGAACAATAATTTTGTATTGGATACCTTAAATGTCAAAAGTTGAATTGGGGTCTTAAGTTTTTTTTCTAAGCTATCAATTTATTATTTACCGATATGAACTGTACAACCATTTGCAAGCCCACATGGTGTGAGCAAAAATGCTTTGAAAATAAACTAAAATAGATAGCACATATTACATTAGCACCCTTAGTGGTGTCAATTTCAACCCATCTATTTTATTGGTCTCTTCTCAATGTATGCTAATGACCCATTACCCGTCCCGCCAAACCAACTTATCTTGCTACCTCTATTCTCAGGTGATGGTGGTAATTTCAACCCGTTTATTTTATGAATTTCTTGTCGATGTATGTTATGACTACTACCTCCATCCTCGTGTATAAATGGGAACCTCAAAATAAAAATGCAAAATATTATCCAAATAAATATGATCATTCCAGCTTTTTAGAAGAAAAAAAAATTGATACATTCCATAGTTGCCCTAACCTCTTTGACAAACCTAAATAAAATATTTTGTAACCAGAGGTTGAAGAATGTGCAAATTTTTTTTTTTTTTTTTTTTTATGCATTTGAAACACGTTGATATTGTCAAAGGATGTTTAACAAAATTATTTTCCAATTCCTTATAACTCTCTTCCTTTCTAAACAAACCTTATCTTAATTCAATTTTCTCATCAAATATGACAAGTAGAGAAAATTAACTAGCCTATATTTACCAGGATACAAAACGCCAACACTTTTTTAGATACCAATATCAAGTGGAACTCAGCATCTGTTCGGTGGCAGACTTGAGACTTCCATGAATGAGCTTATCAGCTTTTTGCACAAAGTACTGTTGGATCAACCGTACCATCAATATATCCAGTATTGGATGTTCCATCCTGCATAAATTTTTGGCGTAATGGTTAAAATCATTGTTGTTTTAGGACTATGTAAGAATGACTCATTTTAACCAGAGAATATAATAACTTGTTAGAATTTAAAAAGTGGTGTTAAAATGGGGTGCGCATCCAAAGGCGCAAACAATACTTGGATTCAAGCTGTTACAGTATATCATTATCATTATTCATTATTGGAACTAAAATAGATTTAAAAAAAAAAGAAACCAATTCAACACCCAACTTATTAACAATATACTACAAAACATAGAACATAAACTGATTCAGCTTATCCTGATCCACCAAATACTACCCATATAAACCAAATATCCAAACTATCAGGCACACCCAAGTCGCCCACTTAAATCGTCTTTGCATCAACCTTACTGTTAGACTAAGCATGAGTGATGAGACACATAAAAACCCGCAGTTAACTATATGCTTAGAAAGGGTAATTAACCTTACCATTGGACTACGTGCAAGGCACTTAAAAAGAAGCACTTAACAAAAATGAGGAAATAAATCAAATTAAGAAAAGAAGATCATGTAGACAGAATTTTCAAGAACCCAAAACCGTAAATTACAAATCATAACTTTATCTCAATTTCGTCAAATTGAGATAAGAAGTTCATGTAGATACAAAAATACAGTACCCAAAACCGTAAATTACAAACGATAACAAAAAATTTAACAAAACATGAGTACAAAATTATCAAAAGAATAGTTACGGAAACAAAATTAATAAATACTAACCATGCTAATCGATTGTTGGAAGCAAGAATCAGATAAGTAGAATGTATCCTTATCTAATTTATGATAAACAATAGCATAAGTTGAAATCATCGTTAATCGATTGTGGATGTCGTTAATCTATTCTGGATGTCGTTAAACGATTCTGGAACTTTTGAATCTGTTGAGTAGAATGTATCGCTAATAGCTTATGGATGTCGACGATTTAGGAATTAAATTAGGGTTAGAAGCTTGGAATGAATGTCGCAAGTGAAACGCTTCAGGGTGACCCCTCAAGCATGTTTTTTCTCCCTTATTGTTATCTGTAAAGGGTAGTTAGGGAAGTTTAACATGTAATCGTGACTTATTGATCAATAATTAAAATGAAGGGCGAGATGATGTGGGTAGTGGATGTCTTTTTACGCATCCAATGGCTATAATTTAAAATTTTCTTTTTAGATATCTCAATTAAGCTTTTCTTATAATGTATAGTGTAGATGTAGATAGTACCCGTGTCACAAAAATTTTGAGCTTTCGTACCTTCAAGATCTTCTACAAAATACAAATTTCCTTGAAGCTAGAGTAAGGATCTCTTAAGCCTTTTTCTTGGTATACCGACATTTCCAATCTACTTTGCGAATCAACTAATTCTAGAACGATCAGTCGCTTTGTGGATATACGGAGCTATCGTGGGTGAACTTCCGTGCTTACAAAGTGATTTAATGTGCCACTATTTTAAGCATAAATATAATATAATTTATAGTGCTTACAAAATCTTATTATTGTTATTATTAATTATATTTTTAATTATTAGTATTATTAAGACATTATCATTATGGTGGTTGTTAACCGCTTTAGGTATTTAGGTATTGTACATAACGGTTAATAACTATTTTTAAGTGACTGTCATTAATATGTTCAAAGCTTTTAAGCGTGTTAACGAAAAGTTATTATTATTATTATTATTATTATTATTATTATCGGTTAGTATTCGTTGAATGGAAATGTAAATTTGAATTTTTTTAATTAATCATTAAAGTCATGACTCATGAGGTTTGTTGAGGTTTGTTGGCTACGAAGAAACTATCGTAAGCGAATAATGCATGAAATCAAATCTTTTTGAGTAAAGAGACGTAACCGATGCAATCAAATTAGTGTAGACACTACAATAGTACCAAATAAAAAATTATTTAAGAGATTTGCAAATCAAAAGTCTTTGCCATATTTTAACAGAAGCTATGTAATTATACCAACATAAATTCTTGTTTCGGAATACTTCATGTGAATAAGTTGTTGGAAATATTGATAGAAATATATGTGTTTTTATGAATTTTGGACACAAATAATTATATAGTCGAGTGACGTTTATTGATAGCTTTATAGTGGAGTTTGTAGTCTCTAATGAGGGCTTTACGAATTAAAGAGTGTCCAAAACGGATTAATAGTGAATGAAATATCGAATCTCAAAGTTGCTAGTTTGGTGCACGATTGAAAGGATTTAAAAGATTGGAAGTTGTCCCAACTCGAAAGTGGGAACAAACATAAGGCCTTAGATTCCACTATTAATAAAGTCTTTAGACTTTGTTGAAAAATACACCAATAACGTATGGCAACACGTTTTCATTTTCCTCTGAGTTGCAACATGGTCTCTACGTTCTGATTTTCTTTCGGACAATAGTTCATGTCCGGAAGTACGCTGCTTCGGGCCGATGTACCCTGGGAACAGACGAAGAATCTGTTTAAGGTAATTGTGTCAAACACAAACCCGCTTTAACCTTCAATTCGGTTAGATCATTTTAATCTTACCTTTCTATTTCGATTATTTATTATATACTCCCTCCGTCCCAATTTAATAGTCCACAAACAAAACATACACCGTTTAAGAAAAAGTGACTGTTACATGTAATTTTTTTTTTTTTACTTTTTTCATACTTTCTAATTTTACCCATTACTTTTACATATATTTTTGTCTTACATAAATAAAGCAAAGGTATAAAAGTAATTTAACCAATTATTCTTTTTCATTTATGAAAGTGGACTATTAATATGGGATGAACGGAAAAGGAAATGTGGATTATTGATATGGGACGGAGGGAGCATTGATTATTTATTTAAGTAATCTGTTATAATTTTATTTACTCATATCAATTTTGTTACATATTTTCTTATAAATTCAATTTTTATTTACTCGTTTTACCCCAATCGAATGGAACTGCTGAAGGTTTCATTAAATATATTTCCATGATTTACGATAAAGGTGTTGAAAATGAGACACCTCATAAGCGAGTTCAAGAGGAACTAGTAGAATCTGTGGAAGAAGAGCTTGAGCTTGGACGAATAAAACTAGCAAGAATAGAATAGTTTTTCGGTCTTGATTTTCACACTTTCATGATTCAAAGTGAACTCACAACCTACCGTGAAGTGGTAACTTCCTCGGAAGGACCTCAATGAAAGGAGGCCATTAAAAGTGAAATAGATTCTATTTTACAAAATCATACATGGAAGTTAGTGGATCTTCATCCGGGATGCAAGCCACTCGGCTATCTATGGATCTTCAAGAAAAAGATGGAGTCATATGGCACCATTGAGACGTATAAGGTAAATTAGTGATCAAAGGATATAGACAATAAGAAGGTCTAGATTACTTTGATACATATACGCTTGTAACTTGAATAACTTCCATCAGGTTGGTACTAGTCATTGTCGCCATTAGGAATTTGGAAGTACATCAAATGGATGTGAAAGCAGCTTTCCTAAATGGAAATCTCGAAGAAGAGATTTAGATGGATCAACAAGAGGGGTTTATAGCACTTGGAGAAGAAAGGAAAGTTTGTAAACTTGTTAAATCCTTGTATGGATTAAAACAAGCCTCCAAACAATGGCATTAGAAGTTTGATCATGTCATGCTTAATTCAGGATTTGAGATCATTGAATGTGACAAGTGTGTGTATGTGAAACACACACCAAGTGGATATGTTATGCTTTGTCTATATATTGATGATATGCTCATTGCCGGTAGTAATGAGAATATGATTAAATCTACAAAAGGCATGTGAAATCGAAATTTGACATGAAAGACATGGGTTTAGCAAATGTGATATTGGAAGTACAAATCACACAAACCCAACGTGGAGTTGTTCTAAGTCAGGCCTATTATGTGGATAAGATTCTTGAGAAGTTCAATGAAAATGACTCTTATAGTCAACATCTAGCTAAGAACAAAAGAGAACCTGTTAACCAGTTAGAGTACTCAAGAATTATTGGCAGCTTATTGTTTTCAATGAGTTGTACTCAACCCGACTTAGCATATGTTGTAAGAAAGCTAAGTAGATACATGAGTAATCCAAGTATGTCTCACTAGAGTTGTATGACTAGGTTACTTTGGTACTTAAGATATAATTGAGATCACGGGTTGCATTATAAAAGATATCTTACAGTGATCCAAGGTCACTTTGATGCGACTTAGATATCTGTTAGTGACAAGTGAGTATGTATTCACACTTGGAGGTGCTGCTATACCGTGAAAATCATCTAAACAAACGTTTATTGATAAATTCATGATGGAATCAAAATTCGTCGCTTTAGATAAAGATGGTGAAGAGGAAGAATGGCTACGTCAAATCGTTGAGAATATACCAAGATGGCATAAGCCGGTGTCGGCCATATGCATACATTATAATATCCAATCGATGATTGGTAGAGCTCTTATTACAATGTGTAATGGCAAGGATAAACATATGAGATGTAGGCATAACAAAGTGCGACAACTAATCTCTACATGTCGTGACCCGTCCTAATCCATCTGGACGAATACATTACATTTGGTTACATCGCGAGGTACTTGACCTCTAAATGATACATTTTACAAACACTGCATTCGTTTTTAAAAGACAAACTTTCATTACATCAAAAGTTGACCCCATGCATACCATTTTATAATATATCCCAACTATAATTGACTTAATAATAATCTTGATGAACTCAACGAATCGAATGCAACGTCTTTTGAAATATGTCATGAATGACTCCAAGTAATATCTCTAATATGAGCAATTGCATAGCGGAAGATTTCTTTCATACCTGAGAATAAACATGCTTTCAAGTGTCAACCAAAAGGTTGGTGAGTTCATTAGTTTAACATAAATAATCATTTCCATCATTTTAATAGACCACAAGATTTTCATTTTCATTTCTCATAAATATACGTCCCATGCATAGAGACAAAAATCATTCATATGGATTGAACACCTGGTAACCGACATTAACAAGATGCATATAAGAATATCCTCTATCATTCCGGGACATCCATCGGACATGATAAAACAACATCGAAGTACTAAAGCATCCGCTACAACGGATGGGGTTCGTTAGGCCCAATAGATCTATATTTAGGATTCGCGTCAATTAGTAGACTGGTTTACTAATTCTTAGGTTACCAAGCAAAAAGGGGCATATTCGGCTTTGATCATTCAACCATATAATGTAGTTTCGATTACTTGTGTCTATTTCGTAAAACATTTATAAAAACAGCGCATGTATTCTCAGTCCCAAAAATATATATTGCAAAAGCATTTAAAAAGGGAGTAATGAAACTCACTATACTGTATTTTGTAGTAAAAATATACATGACGACATTGAACAATGCAGGGTTGGCCTCGGATTCAAGAACCTATATCAGTTGCATATATATTAACACACATCCCATTTAATCAACTAAGTTTACTTATATTTTATAATTTATTAAGTATAGTATCTTTAAATATAATTATACTTATAATAAATATATGATATATAATTTAATTAAAGTTTTATCAATATAAATGGTAATATATTAGTTAAAAACATATTAGTATGTAATATTAGTTGTCTTGTAAAATATTTTTATACAGATAACATTTGTTTGCTAAAAATAATAATTATAATAATACTAAAAAGAATAATAGTAATGATAATAATAATAATGATAATACTTTTAATATTAACGATAATAAAAATAATAATACTTATAATGATAATGATAATGAAAATGATAATTTTAATAAAAAATACTTTTGTTAATAATAATAATTTCAAGAATGATAATTTTAGAGATAATACTAATAATATTAATAGTAATAATAATCCTAAAGCTCATTTTAATGATAATAATAATAATGAGTATAATATTTATATTAGTGTAATAATTATAATAATAATAATAATAATAATAATAATAATAATAATAATAATAATAATAATAATAATAATAATAGCAATAATAATAATAACTACCTCAAAAATGCCTTAAAAAAAATAAATTGCCGCAGCATGGTCTCGAACCCGCGACCTCTCGCATACCCGACAACATCATTAACCATTGAGCTACACTCTATTTCCCGAAATTTATCACTATCCATATATATTTAACCCGCTACACTCTCGGCCCAACAGAATTTACTTAACCCAACTGAAATCATGTCATAACTTGGCCCAACTACTTAATCTCGGGCCCAAGTATACTGAACAGGCCCATATCGTTAAAGTGTCCAGCTTTGTAAATCAAGGAGGTCGTCAGGAATAATTTGTGGTGTTCGATAAAAAAAATTGCAAGTGGTAGTAGCCATTTCATCTCACCCATATTCACTAATCCGTCACCATCATCTTCAACTTCATTATCGATCAAACATTTACATACTCATCATCATTTATAAATCCCTCGGCTCAATTAGAAAACAAGTATACGACCCAATATAAGAATATCAAACCCAAAACGTTCAACAGATAACTTTAAGAGAAAAAAAATAACTTTGTTGGTGGTTTTGGATTTGGTTTACACAAAAACATATAGCAGCGAGCTTGCTGCTGTTCGAACAATAGAGATAGAAATAAGGTGTAGATGCAGTAGGAACACGATGGAGACAATAATTGAGTAAATATGTGTTGGATTGGTGTTACATGCCCAATTTGGATACTAGTCCAACAATAAGCCCAATCACAACAAAGTGTTACTTCAACTTTTAGATGATAATGGACTTGAGTCTTATGTGTCCCAGGCCCAACGGAAAATGGAAATAGATGTGATTCGGTTCAACTTAATTAAGAGACTTTATACGTGGGATTGAGTGGGGTTTGAATTTGTTTGCGTTAGACAAATTAACAGCATAGTTGCTGTATGAAATAATAAAAAAAATAGTGGAGAAAGGTGGCTTTATTCTTGTACCTTTATTCACAAAAGTGTCGCATGTGATGAATATGTCGACCAACAACAGATACTTCATAATAATCTATTGCTCAAGTGGGTGTTTTAAAATAGAAACATGGAATAGAACATGTATATAATATTGGATTCATCAATATCATCACTCATCATTATATCTTCGCAATAACCATAATAATTAATAGTTTTGTGGAGGTTTGATAGGTGACTAGATGGGTTATGGTGGTGTCTGATGATAGTTGAAGGTGTTTGTTAGTGATGATGGTTTTTCATGGTGATGGTTATGGGTTCATGTATGTGATGCGATCGTGTTATATGGTGAGGGTTCAACGAAGAAGAAAGGTGATGTTTGAATGGTGGTAACGATTGTGGTAGCCTTGAAAGGTGGTGATCAAATGAAGGTGAAGGTGATGGTCTAGTAGCGGAAGTGAAGAAAGCCGGTTCAAAAGAAACAGAAAAACACCCATAGTGGTTCGAAACAAAAGGTGGTTGTTCTTGGTGATGGTGTTGTGGTGATTATTTCGTGGTGTTTTCGACAAGAAGATGTGTTCGATTTAGCTTCCATGTATGGCGATTTAATAGTGATTGTTTGATGATGATCCTTGGACAAACCAGTGAGTCGAATGATGATTATGGGTTTTGTTTGATGAAGATCAACGGTGGTTTGGGTTTCTTTAAACCATATAGCTAGAACGAGTGAAGATGGTGGTTATTTGGTTCGTCAAACAGAAATATCGAGCATGGTGGCCGGTGAGTCTTAGTGATAAAGATGGAGAAGAAGCAGTGATAATAGGAAGTGGGTGTGGTTTGTTTTGGAGCTCGAAAAATGAAGAAGCAAGAATATGTTTTTCCAAGTGCGTCTTGTGTTTTTCATCATGTATGCTTTGTGTATATATATTTAAATCGTGTGAGTTTAGATGAAAAGGAAACATGCACTAATTAAGTATAGTATTATCCAAGTACTTCATAAATTTGTCACACTAAGTCTTCATTCCATTTAATTGACGGACAAATTTGAAATGGAACATAGTGAAAAGTCAAAAGATTCACAATCATGTAAGAAGAAATCAAACACCCGTGAAATATTTGTCAAAAGTTACATTAGGATATTAATTCCTACTCTGTCGATAATTATTGGCGGATAAAAAGTATTCGGAACAAATCCCAATTTTTTTTTAATTAAGTATATTTATTTATTTTGGTCATTATGGTATAAAATTCGAGCATTAATTTATTAAATAAAAATTACATTAAATATTCACTCCCAACCCCAAGTAAAATATAAAAAGTTTTAAAATTTAATAACTAGCTCTTAAATTCATTTTTAGTAAGCCTAAAGTTTATAGAACTCATTTTCGAATCACCGTTTATTTTAAAATCATATAAGTTTGAATTTTATGTTGCTTAATATCAATCAGGACATCAAATGAGTACTACAATCATTTAATATTTATTTTTAATATACTTTATATATATATATATATATATATATATATATATATATATATATATATTAAATAATTATTATTATAATATCCTATAATTAAATTTTAATAACAATAACATATAATATTTCAAATTATAGTTTCAATTATTATTTATATATACATACACACATATCTATTTGCAATTAACTGTTCGTGAATCGTCGAGAGCAGTCGAAGGTCAAATGATTTCATAAAATAGTTCAAAGATTTTGGAATTCAATTTAATAGACTTTTCTTATCATGTCGAAACCATATAACAATTAAGTTTAAATTTGGTCAGAAATTTCTGGGTCGTCACAGTACGTACCCGTTAAAGAAATTTCGTCCCGAAATTTGAGTGAGGTGGTCATGGCTAACAATAAAAATGTTTTCATGATGAATATGAGTTGATAAATAGAGTTTTATCATCATTGAGTAATATGGATAAATAATTCAATTATAAGAAGAGTATAAGTGAAGTTATCACAAAAGAAAGAAATGAGTAAATGCAAGTTCGTCTTAACCGGTGACATAGTCACGGTTGATTTCCGGAATTTAAGGGATTTAGAGGAAATCTTCGAAATTTAAAAGATTTGATTCTTCGGCGAGTAAGGAAGTTAAAATCTCTAATATTAAATACGGTGATCTGCCTCGATTACTCTGTCTGATATTTCCATTATAAATTAAACTCTTCTGTTCCATATTCTCACCATTCCTATACCTTCCTTCTTAACTCATACATCCAAAAGATTGTGAAAAGGCTTAATCCATTTCTAATCCTTGATATTTTTCTAATTATCATTTCTGTCATCCTTCTTTTCAATCTTCAACCAGAAAAATCTGTTTACTTCTACTATTACCTTGGAGTGATATTATTCTTAATTCTACCGTGTCTTTATATTGCTATTCATATTAATATCCACGGTTTGTAATTTCCGTGTTGTTATTGGGCTTTATATTTTCTCTTATATTTTGGATATATTTGCCTTTTTATTATCTTCTCGGTCTCTAGTAATGCTAGTAACGGTCCAGAATTCGTAATTATGGAACTTCGAATGAACTTAATGTTCTAAACAAGAAAGAACGTAATCGCATGATTCGATTTGTCAAATTACCTGAATCACTGAGAATAGAACTATTAAGAATACACTTTCTTGATATGTTCAGAAGTTAAGCAGAATGAAAGAGTTACGTAACATGGCACATAATAACGTTATAATCTGTGAATCATCACGTCCCATTAGAAAATCAGCATGACTTACTGTAATATAATCACGTTGATCAAGTGTCATTATATTATACTAATTCATGCATCAATTTCTTTACATTTCTTCAGAATTCATTCATAAATTAAATTTAAATTTTACAGAAGTTTCCAATATAATGAAACACAGGAAGCACGAAAAGGTATATAATTTCGGACGAGAATATTTATGAAAATATCCTCAGAAATATCGAAGATATTTATGATGATATTTAGGAATTTTCAAGTTCGAAGGTCGATGAAGAAAAATTTTTCGCAAGATTTTAACATGACTTCGGAGCAAGATATTCTCTAAAGATTTCAACGGATCCAGAATTACCTGGATTCTTTGAATATATGGTATGGTCCTTGTATTTTTCCTTGGTCTCCTTCGTGGTTAGCTCAATCCGTTTTTCAGTTCCAACATTTCTGAGCTTTTCCAACATACTATTCTTTTTCATCAAACTTCCGACGATTAAGGTCGTTTACGGTTGCCTACAGTTTTCTGCTGCTTCATTCAGCTTTTTCAAAGTTCAATGTATTGATTCGTAGGCTGGGTGCTTTTCAAAATTTCAGGATAGAAGATCACAATTCTAAGAGGTTAATGTTATACATATTCAAATAATGTTGATGTAGCAATGCTTGTGAGATTCAAAATACTGATTGCTAATTCCCGGTAGTTGGTATGGCAATTCTCGTTACAAGATGTAGATGTGTATATGATAGGGTTTCAATGAATATAATGGTTTTTCATAGAGACTTAAGCCAATGAGTAATGAAGTTGCTGGTAAAGTTCTGTTAATGTGGTGAGATATAAACGGTTCTCCTGTAACGATGACAAAAGGCAAACTTATATATCAAGGCTATAATAAGGCTAATCCGAATGAAAGTCAAAGTTGATTTGTTGGAGCTGTGACAAAATTGGCTAATTTGGAAAGGAATTGCGAAGTTATTTTCGGTAATGACAATGCCAAAAGAGCTAGTACAGATACATGTTAAACGTTTTCTCAGGTTCTGAGTGTTTTCAGATGCATAACTATATGCATAAATCTTTCCTTCCGTAGATGAAGTGCGGTTGGTTCATCCTCTCGATTGAGGTGTTTTTAAGAATCATGAAAGGTTTGAACGCAGATTATAATTGTCAAGATACAATGAGATTTAAGATGAAATCAAGTGGCAAACTTGAAGAATTGTTTAGTTTCATATGTTATAATCAATATTTTAATTCATTTTAATTATCCAATGTTGGTAGTCCACAGTTAGCAGTCCACAGTTACTAATTTAATAATTCATATATAGTTCATAATATTTAAATTAATTAATATGTATTGTGACCCGTATACATGTCTCAGACTCGATCACAACTCAAAGTATATATATTATTTGAGAATCAACCTCAACCCTGTATAGCGAACTCGAACATTACAGCATATAGAGTGTCTATGGTTATTCCAAATAATATATATAGATGCGTCGATATGATATGTCAAAACCTTGTATACGTGTCCCGATATTTAAAGTGCGTAAAATAAATAACAGAAATTAAATGACGATAAATTAAATTGCGAGAATATAAATTACGATAAATAAATTGCGATACATAAAATGTAATCTGTTAGCTAGGAACAGTTAGCTGGAACAGTTAGCGTGGATTCTTAACAAAATTCTTCTCATAGTTAAATTGTTTGTTTCTAACAAATTTTATTTTGTCCAATATTTTCTTCATAATGCCACTTGTTGGACTCTGATAGATCAAAATCCAATATGAAATTGAATGAAAATGGTTATTATGCGGTGAACGGATACGTATATCGGTGGTTGTAAGTAGGATAGTAAATGACCGTTGAATCAGATTCGAAGAATGTACAGTGTAACTTATTAATGTGAAATCTAAATATCCTCGGGTATTACCTACCCGTTAAAATATTTTCATCATTAACAGTTTGTAGGAAAGAATTTTTAATTACAACCTTTATGAAAACATATATACATATATTTTTTCTTCAGATGTAATTATGGATTTAATGAGTCAATATGACATTAGACTCATTTGATTTTCTGTTAGAATAAGAATATATAATCTCTAAAACATTAGAGATTACATAATCGCCATGTCGAACGAAGATAAATGATGTAAAATGTCATGTAGAACGATGATTATGTTCGAGGTACATAATGAGATGTTGAGGTGTGTGATGTTGAACTTGGGTTGTTGATGGTACTGGTATTGATGTTGGTGCTAGTGATGTTGCTGGACCTGGTAAATTTTGCATCATATTCTCCAAAGTCATTACCCGAGCGCAAAATTCGTTGACTTCTTCTATTATTCCTGGATGATTGTCGGTTGGAACGAGCGGATGAATAAGGTTTAGAATTTTAGATAGAATATAATCGTGGAGAGATATTCGGGAAATGAGGGTGAAAATGGTGTTTTGAATGAGTTCGTCGGTAAGTGCTTCAGGTTCATTGCCAAGAGTGCAAGTTGGTGGGTGGAAAGGATCGCCTTCTTCTCGTCTCCATCGGTTAAGTCCACTACGAACTCATCAGATGAATTGAGGATGGATGATTGGTTGATTCATTCTGGTGACACTGTTTTCGGAGCTTAGGTGAAACTCCATATCGGAATAGCTGTCGGAATTCGAGGAATTCGAACTAGTTAAAGGATTCATCTCGTACGATCAGATGGAGGATTTTCGATAAGAAATAGATTATAGGATGTAGATTAGTACCCTGTAATACATAATTTACATATGCATATATAATACTAAAATCCCATAAGTTACTGAGGAGTCTACGGAAGCTGTTAGACGAAAGTAACAATAACAGATACGCTAAGATATGAATTTATCTATACACTGTCTATGCAATAGAGGCAGTAAGACGTGTCTAGACTTTAAGAATGATAAGCAGGTAATTTTCGACAAGAAATGATAAGCAAAACTTTTGACATGCAGACACGGTCGAAGTCTAGACTCACTAATGTATCCTAACGACTTTCTGTTAGACACACTAATGCAAAACCTGGTTCGCTAAGACCACTGCTCTGATACCACATGTCGGGACCCATCCTAATCCATCTGGACGAATACATTACATTTGGTTACATCGCGAGGTACTTGACCTCTATATGATACATTTTACAAACACTGCATTCGTTTTTAAAAGACAAACTTTCATTACATCAAAAGTTGACAGCATGCATACCATTTCATAATATATCCCAACTATAATTGACTTAATAATAATCTTGATGAACTCAACAACTCGAATGCAACGTCTTTTGAAATATGTCATGAATGACTCCAAGTAATATCTCTAATATGAGCAATTGCACAGCGGAAGATTTCTTTCATACCTGAGAATAAACATGCTTTCAAGTGTCAACCAAAAGGTTGGTGAGTTCATTAGTTTAACATAAATAATCATTTCTATCATTTTAATAGACCACAAGATTTTCATTTTCATTTCTCATAAATATACGTCCCATGCATAGAGACAAAAATCATTCATATGGATTGAACACCTGGTAACTGACATTAACAAGATGCAAATAAGAATATCCCCTATCATTCCGGGACATCCATCGGACATGATAAAGCAACATCGAAGTACTAAAGCATCCGCTACAACGGATGGGGTTCGTTAGGCCCAATAGATCTATCTTTAGGATTCGCGTCAATTAGTAGTCTGGTTTACTAATTCTTAGGTTACCAAGCAAAAAGGGGCATATTCGGCTACGATCATTCAACCATATAATGTAGTTTCGATTACTTGTGTCTATTTCATAAAACATTTATAAAAACAGCGCATGAATTCTCAGTCTCAAAAATATATATTGCAAAAGCATTTAAAAGGGGAGTAATGAAACTCACTATACTGTATTTTGTAGTAAAAATACACATGACGACATTGAACAATGCAGGGTTGGCCTCGGATTCAAGAACCTATATCAGTTGCATATATATTAACACACATCCCATTTAATCAACTAAGTTACTTATATTTTATAATTTATTAAGTATAGTATCTTTAAATATAATTATACTTATAATAAATATATGATATATAATTTAATTAAAGTTTTATCAATATAAATGGTAATATATTAGTTAAAAACATATTAGTATGTAATATTAGTTGTCTTGTAATATATTTTTATATAGATAACATTTGTTTGCTAAAAATAATAATTATAATAATTCTAAAAATAATAATAGTAATGATAATAATAATAATGATAATACTTTTAATATTAACGATAATAAAAATAATAATACTTATAATGATAATGATAATGAAAATGATAATTTTAATAAAAATACTTTTGTTAATAATAATAATTTCAAGAATGATAATTTTAGAGATAATACTAATAATATTAATAGTAATAATAATCCTAAAGCTCATTTTAATGATAATAATAATAATGAGTATAATATTTATATTAGTATAATAATAATAATAATAATAATAATAATAATAATAATAATAATAATAATAATAATAATAATAATAAAAATAATAATAATAATAATAATAATAATAATAATAATAATAATAATAATAACTACCTCAAAAATGCCTTAAAAAAAATAAATTGCCGCAGCATGGTCTCGAACCCGCGACCTCTCGCATACCCGACAACACCATTAACCATTGAGCTACACTCTATTTCCCGAAATTTATCACTATCCATATATATTTTACCCGTTACACTCTCGGCCCAACAGAATTTACTTAACCCAACTGAAATCATGTCATAACTTGGCCCAACTACTTAACCTCGGACCCAAGTATACTGAACAGTCCCATATCGTTAAAGTGTCCAGCTTTGTAAATCAAGGAGGTCGTCAGGAATAATTTGTGGTGTTCGATAAAAAAAAATTTGCAAGTGGTAGCAGCCATTTCATCTCACCCATATTCACTAATCCGTCACCATCATCTTCAACTTCATTATCGATCAAACATTTACATACTCATCATCATTTATAAATCCCTCGGCTTAATTAGAAAACAAGTATACGACCCAATATAAGAATATCAAACCCAAAACATTCAACAGATAACTTTAAGAGAAAAAAATAACTTTGTTGGTGGTTTTGGATTTGGTTTACACAGAAACATATAGCAGTGAGCTTGCTGCTGTTCGAACAATAGAGACAGAAACAAGGTGTAGATGCAGTATGAACACAATGGAGACAATAATTGAGTAAATATGCGTTGGATTGGTGTTACATGCCCAATTTGGATACTAGTCCAACAATAAGCCCAATCACAACAAAGTGTTACTTCAACTTTTAGATGATAATGGACTTGAGTCTTATATGTCCCAGGCCCAACGAAAAATGGAAATAGATGTGATTCGGTTCAACTTAATTGAGAGACTTTATACGTGGGATTGAGCGGGGTTTGAATTTGTTTGCATTAGACAAATTAACAGCATAGTTGCTGTACGAAATAATAAAAAAAATAGTGGAGAAAGGTGGTTTTATTCTTGTACCTTTATTCACAAAAGTGTCGCATGTGATGAATATGTCGACCAACAACAGATACTTCATAATAATCTATTGCTCAAGTGGGTGTTTTAAAATAGAAACATGGAATAGAACATGTATATAATATCGGATTCATCAATATCATCACTCGTCATTATATCTTCCCAATAACCATAATAATTAACAGTTTTGTGGAGGTTCGATAGGTGACTCGATGGGTTATGGTGGTGTCTGATGATAGTTAAAGGTGTTTGTTAGTGATGATGGTTTTTCATGGTGATGGTTATGGGTTCATGTATGTGATGGGATCGTGTTATATGGTGTGGGTTCAACGAAGAAGAAAGGTGATGTTTGAATGGTGGTAACGATTGTGGTAGCCTTGAAAGGTGGTGATTAAATGAAGGTGAAGGTGATGGTCTAGTAGCGGTGGTGAAGAAAGCCGGTTCAAAAGAAACAGAAAAACACCCATAGTGGTTCGAAATAAAAGGTGGTTGTTCTTGGTGATGGTGTTGTGGTGATTATTTTGTGGTGTTTTCGACAAGAAGATGTGTTTGATTTAGCTTCCATGAATGGCGATTTAATAGTGATTGTTTGACGATGATCCTTGGACAAACCAGTGAGTCGAATGATGATTATGGGTTTTGTTTGATGAAGATCAATGGTGGTTTGGGTTTCTTTAAACCATATAGCTAGAACGAGTGAAGATGGTGGTTATTTGGTTCGTCAAACAGAAATATCGAGCATGGTGGCCGGTGAATCTTAGTGATAAAGATGGAGAAGAAGCAGTGATAATAGGAAGTGGGTGTGGTTTGTTTTGGAGCTCGAAAAATGAAGAAGCAAGAATATGTTTTTCCAAGTGGGTCTTGTGTTTTTCATCATGTATGCTTTGTGTATATATATTTAAATCGTGTGATTTTGGATGAAAAGGAAACATGCACTAATTAAGTATAGTATTATCCAATTACTTCATAAATTTATCACAGTAAGTCTTCATTCCATTTAATTGACGGACAAATTTGAAATGGAACATAGTGGAAAATCAAAAGGTACACAATCATGTAAGAAGAAATCAAACACCCGTGAAATATTTGTCAAAAGTTACATTAGGATATTAATTCGTACTCCGTCGATAATTAGTGGCGGATAAAAAGTATTCGGAACAAATCCCAAATTTTTTTATTAATTAAGTATATTTATTTATTTTGGTCATTATGGTATAAAATTCGAGCATTAATTTATTAAATAAAAATTACATTAAATATTCACTCCCAACCCCAAGTAAAATATAAAAAGTTTTAAAATTTAATAACTAGCTCTTAAATTCATTTTTAGTAAGCCTAAAGTTTATAAAACTCATTTTCGAATCACCGTTTATTTTAAAATCATATAAGTTTGAATTTTATGTTGCTTAATATCAATTGGGACATCAAATGAGTACTACAATCATTTAATATTTATTTTTAATATACTTTATATATATATATATATATATATATATATATATATATATATATATATATATATATATATATATATATATATTTTTAAATAATAATTATTATAATATCCTATAATTAAATTTTAATAACAATAACATATAATGTTTCAAATTATATTTTCAATTATTATTTATATATACATACACACATATCTATTTACAATTAACTGTTCGTGAATCGTCGAGAGCAGTCGAAGGTCAAATGATTTCATAAAATAGTTCAAAGATTTTGGAATTCAATTTAATAGACTTTGCTTATCATGTCGAAACCATATAACGATTAAGTTTAAATTTGGTCGGAAATTTCCGGGTCGTCACACTACATACAGTATCACTATTGACGATGTGAAGTCAAAGCATCCGACCTTGTTGTCACCTTAGAGGGGAGCTAGGGATACGTCCTACACTCCTACTCTACTAGATGAAGCTGAATGACTATAAGGATGTAACGCCGCCTTCATCGCCACACGAAAAGCTAGCAATAACAACAATGCTACATAACATCCAAATATGTTATCAGAGTACGTATCACACCCTCTTATTAGGTCAGATAGTTGAGCTCAGTTAACTTGTTGGCAATGTGGTGGATGTTATCACAACCTGTTAAGTGACCGAATTATCCTCATTTATTCGTGTACTTTATCATTCTAACGACGCGTAAAAATCGCTATTGACGCAGCTCGTTATCAACGGTCCCAAAAGCACGGTCATGACCTCTATTAACAGCGGAAGCAATATCTAGGTACCTGAGAATAAAACATGCGAGTAAAAGTCAACAAAAATGTTGAGTGAATCATAGGTTTGGTATAACAACTGTATAAAATTAGATAACAAGATTTAATGTTGAGAAACATCTGAAAAATATTATTACATTTATCCCGTGAGCACCTGGTAACCCAACTTAACTCGGTTTATCTACCATTTTATGGATCATACACTAAAAAGGTGTATCTTCTAACGAAGGACTAAACATTCCCTTGAAGACTAGCGCGACTAGCAAGGAATGGGGCGGTCAGGCCTGATAGATCTATCAATAGGATTCGCGCCTACGGTACAGAGCCCGTAGCTACAAGTTACCAAGCTAAGGTATATTTTTGTTCAACTCACAAATGAATAATTTACCATTTTTGATTACTTGTGTCTAATATGTAAAACAAAAAACATGTATTCTCATCCCAAAAGATTTAAAAATAGTAGAGAAGGTGGGACTATAACTCACCTTAAGATGCGCAACAACAAAGTCCACAGACAATCGTGTAAACGAGGTATCGACCCGAAATGAGTATGTCCTAAATTATTTTGGACAGATTAATTACATGACAAACTCCAAAAAAAAATATGATGATTCGCACACAATAATTTTTAAATTAGAAACTTTATTTTTACGTCTAAATTTGTGTTATCTCAATATCCAACTCAATTTTAATTATATAGTTAAATACCATAAGTTCTCACAAATACTCTGTATATTCTCATTACTGAAACATTCACCGAATTAGGAGGTTAAAAAGTAATTAATAATCTAATCAAAAGATCATAACTTCATCTTGTCCATGAAGCTATGTACTGAACACGTGAACTTTTTTTTTTAACAAGCTTTTTTATTAATTTGAAAAATTTGACATAGTCTAGGGATTTAAATATATAAGTTTTTAAAAATCATCCCATTCTTTTCGCTTATTATATGAGTACACATATCTATTTTTAATCAAATTCCTTATTATTTTGTTTGCAAAAGAGCTCGTACCATAAGGACTGAATACGTGAAAAAATTTATAAAAGGTTTAGATTCATCGCCTTTGTTTCGTTTCCACGTACAGGTGCTTTTGTCTTGATTTATATATCTTCAATTTCATTGAAAATTTGACTCTAAATTATAATTTGACAACTTAAGTTTTGAAACTTTCCGATTCACTTTTAAGACACGTTTAATGACCCGCAAACTCCCAATATCGTAACTGAAACCAATTGCTTAAACGGTTGATTTCGGTTGGTTTTGATTCGTTTCGAATCGAGATATGAAAACAGTGTTGGGAAATTACGGCCTCACTAATTCCCACCACCCAGCCCAATGAAAAACAGTAAAGAAATAAGAACAATCCACAACAAAAGAATTTAACGTGGAAACTCCAAAACAGGAGAAAAAATCACCGGCCCCCAAAGAGAGAAATACACTATATCACAAATTGTTACAATGACATAGACGACTCTCTTAAGCCAACTACACTCTCCAAAGTATTTAACTAATACAACTCTCAAACAAGGGTAAGAAAGAAAGAAAGAAAGAAATAATCAAATACTTAAAGTGTACTAATTGGTGCAATTTGGAAGTAATCACATGACCTCCTTTTATAGCCAAGGAGTTCACCTCCAACTTCACTCTTCTACCAATGTGGGACAAAACTCCATTTTTCCTTCTAACCAAAATATAACTAACAAATCTCCACCTTTTGGATAAAAGAAAATAATCATGCTTCCACATTGCAAAGATAACCGATGTAGACACTTCCTCGACGACAACTTCAAGATCCTCATCTTCATGCCGTTGACATTATCTCCCAAGAGACAAAACTTGCATCTTTACCGAACATTGTCTAAACCGACAATCATTGTCATCACAGACAATCATAACTCTTAACAAGAATTATTATACTCCACCATTAAGAGTATAGCACTTAGAATATCACATTCCAAGCATTTCACCTCGGCACATGTTATTGAACAACCAGCTGAAACTTTATGGTGCAACTTCCTGTTTGGCTTTCCCTGAAAGTTTCATCACCTACAACATCAGTTTCCACCACACAACCTGCATCAATGCCAAACCAATGCCCATGTGCAATTGTGGAACCGCTAACGAACATCCCTTTCCATGGTGGCGCGGACACACCATGAGGATGGTGAGACTTCAGAGGAATTCGTCACTCTCCGTAACAACGGAAACAATATTAGCGTCTTTGGAGCCATTTGCCGGATTAGCTCCACCTGGACAATTAACCCTTACATGCCCAGTCTTCCCGCACCTCCAGCATACCAGATTCTTCCCAGAGTTTCTCTTTCGCCTATCCGAACACAACACTATCATATCTCCTGATGACGAGACCCTGTTACCTTCCAGTCTTTTCTCCTCGGATAGGAGCTTGCTAGTAACGTCTTCAAACTTCAGAGTTTTCTTCCCATACATCAAAATAGGGTTCATGTGTTCATAAGACGATGATAAAGATAATATCAACCTCAAAGCTTTATCTTCATCATCCGTTTTAACTCCAATAGCCTCCAGTTCTGAAACAATACCGTTAAGAATACTTAGATGATCTGAAATCTTTGAACCCCCATCCATACGCAGAGTATGAAATTGTTCTTTAAGACACAACCGATTTGAGATGCCCTTGCCCTGGTACAACTGCTCTAGTTTAACCTAAAGCTCCTTTGCCGTTGATAACCCGTGCACATTTGCAAGCACGTTCTTTACAAGACACAAACGAATCGCACTTGCTGCCCTCAAATCCATATCATCCCATTCTTTTTCATCGAACTTACTGCTAGAATCACTGCCGGGAACATTCAATGCCTTGTGTAATCCGGACTGAATCAACACATCCTTGACTTGAACCTGCCATAAGCCAAAATTGATCATCCCATCAAATTTCTCTACATCAAACCTCATTGGACTGAACTTCGACATCGTATCCGTATCCTATAAACAACACTTTCTCTGATTTTGCTCACGTTTCGAATAGCCAAAAGATGTAGCAGGTAGCCAGGACCCTTTAAATCGGAAATCCACAACTCGCCACTAACAAATCCAACTCTTACTACGAATCAGAAAAAATATTGTCTAACCAGATACCCTATACGATCAATAGAACTCGTTTCTGATGTGGACGATCCACTCCCGTGGCAACCACAGAGCATACTCCGACTCCTATAACCGAGACCCCCGTCAAACCTTACGCTCTGATACCAGTTGTTAGAAAATTACGGCCTCACTAATTCCCATCACCCAGCCCAATGAAAAACAGTAAAG
Organism: Rutidosis leptorrhynchoides; assembly: GCF_046630445.1. Lineage (NCBI taxonomy): Eukaryota > Viridiplantae > Streptophyta > Magnoliopsida > Asterales > Asteraceae > Rutidosis > Rutidosis leptorrhynchoides. The sequence continues at coordinate 237,000,537 of NC_092341.1, forward strand.
AAATAAGAACAATCCACAACACAAGAATTTAACGTGAAAACTCCAAAACAGGAGAAAAAACCACCGGCCCCCAAAGAGAGAAATACACTATATCACAAATTGTTACAATGACATAGACGACTCTCTTAAGCCAACTACACTCTTCAAAGTATTTAACTAATACAACTTTCAAACAAGGGTAAGAAAGAAAGAAATAATCAAATACTTAAAGTGTATTGATTGGTGCAATTTGGAAGTAATCTCATGGCCTCCTTTTATAGCCAAGGAGTTCACCTCCAACTTCACTCTTCTACCAATGTGGGACACAACTCCATTTTTCCTTCTAACCAAAATATAACTAACAAACAGTATATTTAATAAATCCTACTAACATAATAATATTCGATTTTTACTAAGATTTACCTTTCAAATGAATGCGAGTTTATACCGAAACTTGATCCGAAAAGTATCCTTATTGTTGGCCTCTATGTGTGATATCTAGGAGTATCTTCTGGCTACATCGTTTAGTTGAGTACATGATATGTTTATGATAATACGGTTATGGGTTAATAAATCTATATATATTTTTTTATGTGAGTTCAAAGTACCAAAAGTGTAGTTTATGAAACACAAGCGTAGGATGTGTATGGGGTTTTGAAAGTTGGAATGTGAATGGATATTGCCAATTGTATAGGAATACAAAGCTAGACTCATTTAATGATTAAGATAAATCTTGTATTTATTTACATTAATTTGGGCCAAGTTTGTTATGAATCAAAAGTTTGACCGAGAAGATGTAGGAAACGTACCAACGATTTCGGAATGCAAACGAACTCGGTATAGCAATATAATACATTAAACCAATTATACTTATTGATCCCTATAATTACTTCACCCATTATTAATATTTTTTTTTCTTTTCGCTGTGTGATTTTTAGTTGTGAAAGAATAATTTTCAATATGGGTAAACATAAAGATATAGATAAAGAATTGATTTTTATCACTCCTATATAAGATGAAGGTTAGAAAACACTAACGGTGATGGTAAAGTTGGGATTGTGGTCATCCAAATTTGAACGTGTATATATATCGACTATGTGATTTTCTAGTTTAGAGTGTGATTATATTTTCAAGTGACTTACAACTATTTCCATTATTTATGAAAATTCATATTTATCGTTCCATTGATCGAGCAAACTAATAATTTGCTATCCATAACCATCATGTTTGGTATCTTTATTTTCTTTAAATTATATCTATTATCTATTATTTTCTAAATATAATTAATGATTTGATTGTATATTATTAATATAAGATCTTATCCCTCTGTCATATATATAGATAACGGGGGGATGATTCTCACACACTGTTTTTTGATCCTCACACACCAATTTACTTGAACTCCTCCCTAATAATAGGGTAAAAGAATGTGTGAGGATCAAAAAGCAGTGTGTGAGAATCATCCCCCATAGATAACATATCATTATAATCTCATTAACAAATTATTTATTTACTTTTAAAGGCATACTATCCATAAAAAAAAAAAAAAATTCAGGTTATTATTAGATGTATAAAAAAATGATCTCTTCTTCGTAATCAATAATAATAAAAAAAAAAAATTAGTTATTATGTTTTACATAATTACCGAGTACAAATTAACATGTATTCACTTTAGATGGTTCATTCATGAATTGAATTATGTATCAATTTTATTTAATTATACCTTAGCACTTTTATATGGGATCGTTATATCATATTTCAAGATTTCATACATTAAGGTGGTGACGTAAATGGGAGTTCGAAACTAGGAGTAACTTAGACTTATAATATGTGACACATGAATTGCACCAATAAAAGTCAAATGTGAATGATAAGAGTTATGCCTGAATTTTTAACATGAAACTAAACGCTACGCGATTTAAATACGCGAGAAAGAATAATAATTACTGAAATAAAACATAGGAATATTCTATTATTTCGAATGACATAGGAATATCATATAACCGAATTCGGATTTGGAAATCACGAATATATAATTGTTGGTTTGGAAACCGAGACGATTCATCGAATATAAACGTTATACGTAGGAACTTACTAACACGAAATCACACCCTTTTCATTTAATAAATAATATAAGAATATTATTTAATTTATATAGAATATAGTCAAGTCACATAAAAAATGACATAGCAAAGATACCAGTTAACAAAAGTTAAATACTTAACAGAAAAGATAACGAAAAAAGTAGGGTCGTGACAATTATAGCCATTTTGTTAGCTAGTATATATATATATATATATATATATATATATATATATATATATATATATATATATATGTGTGTGTGTGTGTGTGTGTGTGTGTGTGTGTTTTGTTAGTATATATATCGTTTGTTTTGTATTGTTATGGATCATAAAAATATATGAAATAATTATTCTAGCATGACAGGGGATGTTAAGTGACCTTTAATTATTCTCATTTAATAGTGTCATCTAGCATAGTCATTTAGCTAGTATATATATCTATGTTTTGTATTGTTAGGGATCATGAAAAATATATAAAATGATCATTCTAACACAACCGTCTTACTTTGTTAAGGCGCATTATATATTTTTCCACGTTTGAGATTAGACCGCATCATACCCAATGGCGGATTCAAGAAACGTAGTTACGGGTATAACTATTTAAAAGCTCAAAAAAATTTACATTATCTAGTAGTGTCACTCAAAAAAATTTACAATGTCCGATGGTTATTAAATCCCAAAAAATTTCCACTAGATGACTTGTTTCACTGGAACCTGTGCTACCAGTGATAATGAACTGCATCTGCCCCTGATCATACCTAAGCTCGGTTAGTGTACTTGAACCATATCCAGGGGCGGAACTTAGTTATATCCGGAGGGGGTGCCCGCCCCCTCCGGATTTGAAAAAAAAAAATTTACACTAAAAAATTATTTTTTTACTAACAAATAAGGTTTTTTTAGTGTTTACCCTCCTGGCATTGAAACTTTTATTAAATTTTTACATTCGCCCCACCTGTGTCCGGGTTCAAGTTCCGCCACTAACCATATCTCATGAGTGTTAAACAATGTAAACCCTGTGAATATATATGATAGATCAAGGGATAAGCACTAATTTGAGATAAGTGATTTTCTTTAAATCTTAATTCTACGACTTCAATTTAAAAAATAAAAATTACTGATAATAGTATTCATTGTGTAGATTTAAAAAAAAAAGGTTTTTTTAAAATCTTGAAAGCAGCTTATCATACATCTGATGTATGTTAACTTATTTTGAGTTTTTCATTTAAATTTAGCATGATTGAGAGTTTAGGGTTTAGTGTTTTGGGTTTTAGAGTTTAAAAAACGTCGTTGCTTGCATTGCCTAAGGATTGAGCATTTTCTCTTTTTTAGTAAAGTTTTCGTGACTTGCTTTGCCTAATGATTGAGATGACAACTTTTATCGATGATAACAATGTTCTCTAGGGAGATTGTAGTATATGGTAAGGTAATTTTACGGCCGTTATTGAAACAGAAGCTCATAACGAACGATTAGATCTCGGGATCAGACCCTCTCTAATACCATGTTAAACAATAAACAACAACAATAATAACAAAACCCAATCCCGCAAAAGTGGGGTATTGGGGATGTGAGATGTAGACAATCTTTGTCCTATCTTAGAATAAAGAGAAGTCATTTCTTCACCCGGAGTAAAACTCTCCAAGAGTAGAGAAAGTCAGTCCTCTCAATGTTCTATGGAAAGAGAGATTGCTTCTTAATGGACCTCCGGCCAGTAAGTAAGTTAAAAAAAAGTATGAGACGCCATGAAAATGATAGAATTAAATTTTAATGGGTCTCAAAAAATAGATCCCGTGAATATTACTTTATTATAAAACGATATATATATAAAGGGTTTGATTACCCGAAGTTTTATCCTCTATGGGGGAGCTATTGTGCTCATTCATAGAGGATTTCCTCGCATACTCAAAATATATATATATATACATATATATATATATATATATATATATATATATATATATATATATATATATATATATATATATATATATATATATATATTACATAAACCCTAAACTACACAGAAACCCTAGACTCAAGCTCACAATTGAACTTAAGCCTAACTCTATATTACCATCTAATAATCAGGACGACTAAATAAGTAAGAATATTAACTCCATTATTACGACAAAATTATACATCTATAATAGTATATATATATATATATATATATATATATATATATATATATATATATATATATATATATATATATATATATATATATATATATATATATATATATATGGTGAGGTTTAATACAGAACAAAAAAACTGCATAACCAACTAATGTGCATAGAAATATTGTGCACAATGGTGTATATTAACAGAGTTTTGTATTTGTGCACAAAATTACATTTGTGCACAATGGTGCACATTAAAAAAGTTCTGTATTGAACCTTTGGCTATATATATATATATATATATATGTAGGTTCAAACGAGAACGACAAAAAGAGCTAGAATTTTTTAATTTCAAAGTTTTTATGCATTTTATTGCAACAAATTATATGCAAATGTTAATTAATGTTCATATCATTAACAAATGTATGTTAATTATCACAAATTACATGTTAAAATTGTTAATTATAAAGATTGTTCACATGTTACACAAATAAAGATGCACATGTGGACGGAAAACTATATATTTGATTATATAGGTAAAATATAAGTTTTTTCAAACTATATATGTTCATTATTAATCTCCATCGACATTTATGGGTGATTCAATTCAATCACATGTGAAAATCTTTGTAAATTTAAAAATTATCATTTTTTTTGTGGTTACATATATATATATATATATATATATATATATATATATATATATATATATATATATATATATATATATATATGTGTGTGTGTGTGTGTGTGTGTGTGTGTGTGTGTGTGTGTGTTTTTTTTTTTGTATTTTTACAAATGTAAAAACTACTGTATGTTTTTTAAAAGTCCTCACAGTTTTATATTTTCTCTCTATTCTTGTGTAAACATAAACCCCATATATTTATCATGATACGTGTATGTGTGTCGTGTGAATGAGGTTTTTCGAGTTAGTTGACTTGAAGACAATTACATCAATTCATGTTACAAGATATTATAAATAATTAACTAATACTCCTATTAAATAATATTACGTACGTAGTTAAAGAAGCGTTTTTCTCTCGATTTTTACAGTCAAGCAAAAAAAAATATCTGACAAAAGGGCCATGTTTGGTCGATTTTAGAATAGTTTTGAATTGAAATGGATCATTTTCATTAGAATCAGATTTTTAAACAAATTTAAATGAATCAGGTTGGGTTAAGTAACAGGTCAAAACAGATCATGAGTTTGAGCTTAAATGGGTCATTGGTGATCAAGTTGTAAGACCCAAATATTTATTGTACATAATGTATTTATGGTGTACGATGCGTATATGAAGTTTACGTGTTGCTTGCTCGAACGCCGAAGGAAACTGGACGTTGTCTGAAGTGACAAGGTGTGTACGTATCCTTTCAACCCCAAATAAAGTTTGTGTTGATGTTCCAAAGCCTTACCATTGGAAAGGAAATCTTATCACGTTTCCAACGATATTTGATTCATCGAAAACGGAGCTACGGTCAAAAAGTTATGGCCAAAACAAGAAACTGATGAGACGACCCGACCTTAACCATAAGGACGAATACAATAACATATAATTTCATCGCGAGGTATTGACCTCTATATGCGACATTTTTCAAAAACTGCATTTGTTTTTACAATACAAACCATAGCTTTTATTACAAATACAAGGTTTAAACAACTTAATAATGATTATCGTTTAGCGATAATCTTAGACTTACAAACTTTACATGTGATAATAACAATACGACCTCCAACATATTTTACATTACAAATCCTCCGATATGCAGTTTTATTTTTGACACAAATATGCATACTCAAGATCTTGCTTAAATTCAACATGTTGCAGCGGAAGCTTTTAGTTATCACCTGAGAATAAACATGCTTAAAACGTCAACATAAAGTTGGTGAGATATAGGTTTAATGCCGGCAGCGTTATAAATATAGACCACAAGATTTCATATGTAAACATTTTAATAAAAATATTCTAAGTTGTTGAGCACTTGGTAACCATACTTAACATTTAATCAACGTCGCATATTCTCTTTATTATGAAATCTCCCTACACCGTACCAAGTGTAGTAACGAAACGAAGTACTGTGCAACCGTTAAATACTGGTCGTCCAGTCCGGTTGGGGTTGTCAGGCCCGATAGATCTATCAACAGAATTCGCGTTTACAATACCCATGTAAATTGTAGTTACCAAGCTACAGAGAAATATGCCAGTGGTACAACTCAACGTAGAATATATATTTTTAGTCACTTGTGTCTATAACGTAAATCATAAAATGCATGTATTCTCATCCCGAAATATTTAAAGTTTAAAAGTGGGACTATATACTCACTTTTGTCTTGAAGATAATAACACGACTTGGTCTCCGATTGATATCACGAACCTAACCATATGTAATATATCAATATATTTTCTTTTTAAGAAATAAACGTTTCATATATATACTTTTAATACTTTTAATATTTTCTTAGTCCGTAGTTAGCAGTTCAATGTTAGTAATCCTCAATTAGTTGCTTAATAAAATAAATAAAGACCCCATCGTATTCATATTGATCGGAATTAATCTTGACCCACGGTACCGTGTTGTCAAATGACGTGTTGCGTACATAAAGTACCGGTGTTGTCAAATGACGTGTTGCGTACGTACATGAGGTCTTATGATTAATCTTCTCGTGTTGTTTACGGGTGGTCCTGAAATATATAAAATTAAATCATGAGTAAATATATATGAAATATCATATTAATTAGGAAAGATATGATTTATTTAATTTTTCTCCAATTATTTTCGTTGTTAAACAAGCTTTGGACACCCGATCTTATTTTAGTCGTAGTTTCTTCGTTACAACTCCGTTTTTGTTGATTCAACTTGCTATCTCCTTGGATCGAGTCAAAATTTAAGAATATGAACTGTAAATATCATGGTTTATATTCGGAATCACAGGTTATAGTCCAAACTCTAGGTGAATCTTATAAAAGTAATCATTTTTGTTACAAAAACATCATTTAATGTTTTTCTAAAAATACTTATACTTTGAATTAAACCATGAAATTTTTATGTGTTAACATATTTATAAGAAATATCATTTTTCCAGAACATGAACTTCTAATTCAAAGTTCAAGATGGTTTTTAATTATCCAACCCAAAACAGCCCCCGGTTACACTCCGACGACATAGATTCAGTTTTAAGATATTCTTTGTAAAAACAAGTTGTATCTTGTTAAGTTAACATATCATTATGATATATTACAGGTCTTGAAGTGTTAAGTTAGAAGGATCTATTTAGTTTGCGAACAAGTTTGAAATCATTCAAACTATGTTCTTGTTGTTAAAATTTTATATCTCAAAATAAGATAGCTATATAAATTTGAATCGAAAAAGATTTTTAACAAAGTTACTACCTCAAGTTACTTGGACAAGATTGCTGTAAAAGATGAGTAAAATCCTAGAACCAAAAGAGTGGTGAAGTTGGATTAAAAGGTTGGTAGTAAACTTATAAATTTGGAAGAATTTTTGAAGTGTTTTTGGAAGGATTTTCTTATGGTATTTAAGTGTTGTTTTTATGGCTAGATCTTCATGGATACTAGCTGAATGGTTATGGGTTCCTTATGACTTGTAAGTAGGTGTTTTTAGAGAGTAATTTGGAAGTGAGATGATGAGCTAAAAATGAAATGATGGAGAGCCTTTAAAAACATGAATGGTAAAAACAAGGACAAATTTTTATGTTGTAATCTTGTGAAATTAGTCAACAAACTTCCAAATTCCAATTACCTTATACATAAGGCAATAACATGGCTGATTAAAAAGGTTGATTTGATGTGTATATACCAATAGTAAATACATCTAGAAGATGGGTATGATACGGGTACCTATACCCTAGGTGTACGTATAGAAATCTTTGAGAAAACGGAACGAGGATTCAAATATAGCTATCTTTTGTAAATATACTTATATTGTTTTATGTATGTAAGCCCTTTAAAAGTGATAAAATACATATCTATACAATGCATGTATAAATATTATAGGTTATAAGTATTTATTTCGAAAAACGTTACGTATAGTTATCATTTTGAAAACTTAAGTTAGTAGTTTCAAAATATACTTATAACTCATTGTTATTAATACACAATGGGATGTTAAAACATTCTTAGATCATGTTGAATATATATAAATACATATATATATACACAAACGTATAATTATCGTATGTTATATAGTTCGTGATATCATCGGTCAAATTGGACGGTCAAACGTTGTGTAAAACTCTTTTCAAAAACATAAATCTCAACAATTTAGATTGCTTATCATGTTGGTAAGGTTTAATTTATGTAAATATTAATCTTATAAGTGTAAAACGATCGGAAAAATCCGGGTCGTTACATTACCTACCCGTTAAATAAATTTCGTCCCGAAATTTTAAAATTGTACCTATTGTGCGTCATCGGAAAACAGATGTGGATAATTTTGTTTCATTTGATCCTCTCGTTCCCAAGTAAACTCGGGACCCCTTCGAGCATTCCAACGAACCTTGACGATTGGTATGTTGCTCTGCTTAAGCCGTTTAACCTCACGGTCCATGATTTCGACTGGTTCTTCTATGAATTGTAGTTTCTCGTTGACTTGAATTTCTTCAAGAGGAATGGTGAGATCTTCCTTTGCAAGACATTTCTTAAGGTTTGAGATGTGAAATGTATTATGTACTCCGGCGAGTTGTTGTGGTAATTCGAGTCGATAAGCTACCGGTCCAATGCGTTCGATGATCTTGAACGGGCCTATATACCTTGGGTTCAGTTTACCTCTTTTTCCAAAACGTATTACACCTTTCCAAGGTGACACCTTTAACATAACCATGTCACCGATCTGAAACTCTAATGGTTTCCTTCGGACATCGGCGTAGCTCTTTTGGCGACTACGGGCTGTTTTCAATTTCTCCTTGATTTGCACTATCTTCTCAGTAGTTTCATGGATGATCTCGGGTCCAGTTAATTGTCGATCTCCTACTTCGTTTCAACAGATAGGGGATCTACACATCCTTCCATACAGTGCTTCGAATGGTGCAGCTTTAATGCTCGCATGATAACTATTATTATACGAGAATTCTGCTAATGGTAGATATTTATCCCATCCGTTTCCAAAATCGATCACACATGCCCTAAGCATGTCTTCAAGAGTCTGAATTGTTCTTTCACTCTGCCCGTCAGTTTGCGGATGATATGCGGTACTCATATCCAAACGAGTTCCTAGGGCCTCCTGTAGTGATTGCCAGAACTTTGATGTAAATCTACTATTACGATCGGATATAATGGAAACAGGTATTCCATGCCTTGAAACAATTTCCTTTATGTATAATCGTAATAGTTTCTCCATTCTATCCGTTTCCTTTATAGGCAAGAAATGTGCAGATTTGGTGAGACGATCAACTATTACCCAAATGGTGTCATAACCCCAGGCAGTCTTAGGTAATTTTGTGATGAAATCCATGGTAATACCATCCCATTTCCATTCTGGGATTTCTGGTTGTTGAAGTAATCCTGACGGCTTCTGGTGTTCTGCTTTGACTTTGGAACAAGTTAAACATTCCCCAACATATGTTGCAACGTCTGTCTTCAAATTAGGCCACCAATAATGCGTCTTAAGATCTTGATACATCTTTCCAACTCCAGGATGTATCGAGTATCTTGTCTTATGTGCCTCATTCAATATTAACTTCCTTAATCCACCCAACTTTGGTACCCAAATACGGTTTGCAAAATATCGAATTCCATCTTCCCGCATAATGAGTTGTTTCCCATACTTCTTCATTATTTCATTTCCTATGTTTTCTTTAGTAAGAGCTTCTCGTTGAGCCTCTTTGATTTGTGAGTTGAGATTCATGCGAATTTTTATGTTCATTGCTCGTACTCGAATTGGTTCTCGTTCCTTTCTGCTTAAAGCTTCGGCCACTACATTCGCTTTCCCGGGATGATAGCGAATCTCACAATCGTAGTCGTTTATCAGCTCGACCCACCTACGTTGCCTCATGTTCAGCTGTTTCTGATCGAAAATATGTTGAAGGCTTTTATGATCAGTAAACACAGTGCATTTAACTCCATATAAATAGTGTCTCCATATCTTCAATGCAAACACTACTGCCCCCAATTCTAGATCATGCGTCGTATAATTCCGCTCGTGAATCTTCAATTGTCGGGATGCGTATGCAATAACTTTCTTTCGTTGCATAAGGACGCAACCAAAACCTTGTCGCGAAGCGTCACAATATATCTTAAAATCATCGTTCCCTTCAGGTAACGATAAAATAGGTGCCGTGGTCAACTTCTTCTTGAGTAATTGAAATGCACTCTCCTGCTCAAAGGTCCATTCGTACTTCTTCCCTTTTTGTGTTAACGCTGTCAATGGTTTAGCTATTCGGGAAAAATCTTGAATAAACCTTCTATAATAACCGGCTAAACCCAAAAATTGGCGTATCTGCGTTGGTGTCTTAGGAGTCTCCCATTTTTCAATGGCCTCAATTTTAGCTGGGTCAACCTGAATTCCTTTGCTACTAACAACATGGCCAAGAAATTGCACTTCTTTCAACCAAAACGCACACTTAGAAAATTTGGCGTATAATTGTTCTTTTCTTAACAATTCTAATACCAATCTTAAATGCTGTTCATGCTCATGCTCACTCTTGGAATAGATAAGAATATCGTCAATGAAAACGATAACAAACTTATCTAAATACGGACTACAAACTCGATTCATGAGGTCCATGAATACAGCTGGCGCATTCGTTAATCCAAACGGCATGACCAAAAATTCATAATGACCGTAGCGTGTCCGAAAAGCAGTTTTCGGAATATCTTCTTCTTTGACGCGTAGTTGATGATAGCCCGACCTTAGGTCGATTTTTGAGTAAACACATGATCCTTGCAATTGATCAAATAAGTCATCAATTCTCGGTAGTGGATACCGATTCTTGATAGTTAACTTATTTAATTCACGATAATCTATACACATTCGGAAAGATCCGTCTTTCTTCTTGACGAATAAAATCGGAGCTCCCCACGGTGAAGTGCTCGGTCGAATGAAACCACGGTCCAGTAATTCTTGTAACTGGCTTTGTAACTCTTTCATCTCAGATGGTGCAAGTCTATATGGAGCACGAGCCACTGGTGCAGCTCCTGGTACTAGATCTATTTGAAATTCTACAGATCTAAATGGAGGTAATCCCGGCAACTCTTCTGGAAAGACTTCAGGAAAATCTCTTGCCACAGGCACGTCATTGATGCTAATCACTTTCTCCTTCATTTCGACTTTATTAACATGTGCTAAGATAGCATAGCACCCTTTCTTCAAGCACTTTTGAGCTTTCAAATAACTAATGAGTTTTAGCTTTGAGTTACCCTTCTCTCCATAAATCATTACTGGCGTTTTATCCTTACGAGGAATGCGAATTGCCTTCTTGGCGCACACAACTTCAGCTCCTATTTTGGACATCCAGTCCATGCCGACTATTACATCAAAACTTCCTAATTCTACGGGTATCAAATCAATCTTAAATGTTTCTCCGGCTAAATTTATTTTACAATCACGGCAAATTTTATCGGCTTTAATTAATTTACCATTAGCTAACTCAATCATGTACTTAGCATCTAGTGGTAATGATGAACAATTCAATTTAGCGTAAAAGTCTCTACTCACGTAACTTCTATCGGCACCAGTATCAAATATAATAGATCCAGATAAGTTATTAATGGTAAACGTACCCGTAACAAGCTCCGGGTCTTCACACGCCTCTCTAGCATTAATAACAAATGCTCTTCCACGTGCAGATCCATTATTCTTCTCTGGATTCGGACACTGGCTCTTATAATGACCCTGTTTCCCACACCCATAACAAGTAACAGTGGCCAAGGCAGTTCTATTTGCATTGGTGGCAGGAGTCTTGGTACCGTTTGTATTTGTAGCGGGAACCCTACAATCTTCAGCAAGATGACCTTTTCGATTACAATTGTTGCACACCACGTTACAATAACCAGAGTGATATTTGTGGCATCTGTTACATAAAGGATTTCGTCCTTTGTAACCTGAGTTTGAACCGCTACCCGCACCTTGCGTGGTTTCTTGTTTCTTGTTGGATTGTTGATGATTACCTTCCCACTTTCTTTTGTTTCCCGATGTCTTGACATCGGTGTTCTTATCCAGAATAATCTGGTCCATCAACTCGTTCGCCATGGTGATGGCTTCGTGAATAGTCTTGGGTTTCGATGCTGTAACATTTGCTTTGACATTTTTAGGCAAACCATCTTTGTACAGTTCTATCTTCCGTTCTTCGGTTGGTACCAATTCGGGACATAGCAAAGCTAATTCCATGAATCGCTGATTGTAGTTGGTGAGTTCAGTACCAACAACTTTCAGGCTTCGTAATTCAGCTTCCAACTTCCTAACCTCGTTCCTTGGACAATATTCGTTGATTAGCATTGTTTTGAATTCTTCCCAGGGAGTATCATAAGCTACATCTCCTCCTACGGCCTTCACATAGTTTTTCCACCATGTGAGTGCACTATCTTGTAGGGTGCACGATGCATACTTGGTCATGTCCTTCTCAATACAACCACTGATTTTAAACACAGACTCAATCTTTTCGATCCACCGGGTTAAAGCGACCGGTCCTTCTGTTCTACTGAATGATGAGGGTTTGCAACCTTGAAAAGTTTTGTAAGTGCACCTCACACGAGGATTTGGGTTAACTGCAGCACCTCTTGCAGCCTCGACCCATAATATTCTGTCGTTCACTCGCTGATTGATGAGTTCCTGGATTTCTTGTTCCGTCATTCGGTTCAATCGCGCCATAATCTTCAATAAGAATGAAAAAAAATAATTATTCACATGGAATATTATAGATGTAGTATGTATTTACAGTACATCGTAGCTTATTAATAATATGAACCAGTTATTATTATAAAAGCCTTTTCTTCTTATTAGCGTTTTATAATTATATCTAGGGTAGTACCTACCCGTTAAAGTTCATACTTAATAGCTTAGTACGAAAATCATTTACTACCACCCAAATAATACTTAACCATGGAAAATTATTGCATTTCACACTTCACTATTTTACATATGCTTATCTTACATCAAACATTAAGCAAACCACACTAGTAATATTATACACAACATTATATGATCCCATGGTTTAAAACAACAGCGCATCATTTAACCCAAAGCGTTTGTGTTCAAAGAAATCGCTTAAAGGTTATCCTGGTTGTCTCCCTGCGTTTTGGCTGAGGAACCGAAGAACTGGATGTCGGGATAGAACTAATAGGAATAGCGGGAATAGGTGTGGAAGTATCTGGTGGAGTTGGTGCCACAACATCCTCTCTAGACTCGGGATTTTGATTTTCCATTTCAGTAGCCTTTCGTTTCCTTCCTCGTTCGAACTTGTCTTTCGTAATTTCCTGTATTTCTTCCTCCTCAGGATCACTTTCCGTTTCCTCTTCAATTGATTCATCCGGAACTTGTGAGTCTTCCCCAAAGGTGTCGTTTTCATCATCGAATAGGTTAATGACTGGAACACCATCTGAAGATTCTGGTTCGGAGTCGCTGAATGTGATAACAAGTTCTAAGCCAGACATCTATCACATAACAACTAGTAAATTAGTATCACATAATATTTACATATTAATTTTTAACCAACAATGATAAGCAATATTTTTTTCAAAATCAAACACGGTCAAAGTCCAGACTCACTAATGCATCCTAACAAACTCGATAAGACACACTAATGCAAATTTTCTGGTTCTCTAAGACCAACGCTCTGATACCACATGAGACGACCCGACCTTAACCATAAAGACGAATACAATAACATATGATTTCATCGCGAGGTATTGACCTCTATATGCGACATTTTTCAAAAACTGCATTTGTTTTTACAATACAAACCATAGCTTTTATTACAAATACAAGGTTTAAACAACTTAATAATGATTATCGTTTAGCGATAATCTTAGACTTACAAACTTTACATGTGATAATAACAATACGACCTCCAACATATTTTACATTACAAATCCTCCGATATGCAGTTTTATTTTTGACACAAATATGCATACTCAAGATCTTGCTTAAATTCAACATGTTGCAGCGGAAGCTTTTAGTTATCACCTGAGAATAAACATGCTTAAAACGTCAACATAAAGTTGGTGAGATATAGGTTTAATGCCAGCAGCGTTATAAATATAGACCACAAGATTTCATATGTAAACATTTTAATAAAAATATTCTAAGTTGTTGAGCACTTGGTAACCATACTTAACATTTAATCAACGTCGCATATTCTCTTTATTATGAAATCTCCCTACACCGTACCAAGTGTAGTAACGAAACGAAGTACTGTGCAACCGTTAAATACTGGTCGTCCAGTCCGGTTGGGGTTGTCAGGCCCGATAGATCTATCAACAGGATTCGCGTTTACAATACCCATGTAAATTGTAGTTACCAAGCTACAGAGAAATATGCCAGTGGTACAACTCAACGTAGAATATATATTTTTAGTCACTTGTGTCTATAACGTAAATCATAAAATGCATGTATTCTCATCCCGAAATATTTAAAGTTTAAAAGTGGGACTATATACTCACTTTTGTCTTGAAGATAATAACACGACTTGGTCTCCGATTGATATCACGAACCTAACCATATGTAATATATCAATATATTTTCTTTTTAAGAAATAAACGTTTCATATATATACTTTTAATACTTTTAATATTTTCTTGGTCCGTAGTTACCAGTCCAATGTTAGTAATCCTCAATTAGTTGCTTAATAAAATAAATAAAGACCCCATCGTATTCATATTGATCGGAATTAATCTTGACCTACGGTACCGTGTTGTCAAATAACGTGTTGCGTACATAAAGTACCGGTGTTGTCAAATGACGTGTTGCGTACGTACATGAGGTCTTATGATTAATCTTCTCGTGTTGTTTACGGGTGGTCCTGAAATATATAAAATTAAATCATGAGTAAATATATATGAAATATCATATTAATTAGGAAAGATATGATTTATTTAATTTTTCTCCAATTATTTTCGTTGTTAAACAAGCTTTGGACACCCGATCTTATTTTAGTCGTAGTTTCTTCGTTACAACTCCGTTTTTGTTGATTCAACTTGCCATCTCCTTGGATCGAGTCAAAATTTAAGAATATGAACTGTAAATATCATGGTTTATATTCAGAATCACAGGTTATAGTCCAAACTCTAGGTGAATCTTATGAAAGTAATCATTTTTGTTACAAAAACATCATTTAATGTTTTTCTAAAAATACTTATACTTTGAATTAAACCATGAAATTTTTATGTGTTAACATATTTATAAGAAATATCATTTTTCCAGAACATGAACTTCTAATTCAAAGTTCAAGATGGTTTTTAATTATCCAACCCAAAACAGCCCCCGGTTACACTCCGACGACATAGATTCAGTTTTAAGATATTCTTTGTAAAAACAAGTTGTATCTTGTTAAGTTAACATATCATTATGATATATTACAGGTCTTGAAGTGTTAAGTTAGAAGGATCTATTTAGTTTGCGAACAAGTTTGAAATCATTCAAACTATGTTCTTGTTGTTAAAATTTTATATCTCAAAATAAGATAGCTATATAAATTTGAATCGAAAAAGATTTTTAACAAAGTTACTACCTCAAGTTACTTGTACAAGATTGCTGTAAAAGATGAGTAAAATCCTAGAACCAAAAGAGTGGTGAAGTTGGATTAAAAGGTTGGTAGTAAACTTATAAATTTGGAAGAATTTTTGAAGTGTTTTTGGAAGGATTTTCTTATGGTATTTAAGTGTTGTTTTTATGGCTAGATCTTCATGGATACTAGCTGAATGGTTATGGGTTCCTTATGACTTGTAAGTAGGTGTTTTTAGAGAGTAATTTGGAAGTGAGATGATGAGCTAAAAATGAAATGATGGAGAGCCTTTAAAAACATGAATGGTAAAAACAAGGACAAATTTTTATGTTGTAATCTTGTGAAATTAGTCAACAAACTTCCAAATTCCAATTACCTTATACATAAGGCAATAACATGGCTGATTAAAAAGGTTGATTTGATGTGTATATACCAATAGTAAATACATCTAGAAGATGGGTATGATACGGGTACCTATACCCTAGGTGTACGTATAGAAATCTTTGAGAAAACGGAACGAGGATTCAAATATAGCTATCTTTTGTAAATATACTTATATTGTTTTATGTATGTAAGCCCTTTAAAAGTGATAAAATACATATCTATACAATGCATGTATAAATATTATAGGTTATAAGTATTTATTTCGAAAAACGTTACGTATAGTTATCATTTTGAAAACTTAAGTTAGTAGTTTCAAAATATACTTATAACTCATTGTTATTAATACACAATGGGATGTTAAAACATTCTTAGATCATGTTGAATATATATATAAATACATATATATACACAAACGTATAATTATCGTATGTTATATAGTTCGTGATATCATCGGTCAAATTGGACGGTCAAACGTTGTGTAAAACTCTTTTCAAAAACATAAATCTCAACAATTTAGATTGCTTATCATGTTGGTAAGGTTTAATTTATGTAAATATTAATCTTATAAGTGTAAAACGATCGGAAAAATCCGGGTCGTTACAACTGAAAACTGACCTGAAGGTTGGAGCGGCGCTCCACCTTTCGGCGCGGCGCGCCGAACCCGTCTGATGCAATTTTCAGCCTTTTTAAAAGGTCTAAATGAGGGGTACTTTGGTCTTTTCACTTGGGGTCGGTTTGGGGTCATCAAAACTGATCCATTGATCAGTTTGAATCACATCCCACTCATTAAACACTCCCATCCTCAAACCCTAGAGAGAGATTGAGTTCTAGTGAGAGACAACTCCATTTGGAGAAGAAGGAGGTTGTTTCGGGTCAAACCTCAAGCATTAAAGTTGTTCTACTCGTCAACGGCATCATTTTGGCGGTATTGGTAAGTTCTAACTCCGAATTTCATTGTTGATTTTGCTATTCAAAGTTAGGGTTTGAACTTGATTTGTTGATAAACCCATTTAGACTCATGAAGTGGGTTTAGTGATGCTAGTAATCGGGTTTATTGTTAGTGTTGGTGGATTTTGGGTTGGTGAACAAATTGGCCTTGATTAGGACTTGTAATTGGGTTTAATCACTAGGTTTAGTGATTATGGAAGTGTTGGAACACTTTTAGGTGTGTTGGTTGACTAATTTTGACTTTGGGTCAAAATTAGGGTTTGGTGATGATTATGACCCAATTGTCGAATTAATAAGGTTTATAAACTTAAAATGGATTAGGTTGAAGCATAGAACCGAGTTAAATATGTTTTGGTGTCAAAACTTGCTAATGGCGTGATATTGACTTCTTATGGGTCAAATTAGGGTTTAAGTGTCATTTTGGGCAAGATAGGTATTTAACACCTATGATGGGGTTTAATTGGCTTATTAAGACCATTCTCACTTGTGTTAGTGATTATTGGTTAATTTTGGGCGCGGTTTGTACTTGGAAGTGCATTTGGGTCAAATTTGCACTAAGTGTCAAATTGGGTTGGTTTGTAAATCCAATCTAAGCGTGTTGTTGAATTTGTGATAATGGAATAGGTACTTTCCATTGACGAGTTGCAGATTATTCGGTAGCATTCTTCAAGGTGACAAGGTGAGTGGTAATATCCTATATGCATATGTATGTGTAGGATGGGTGCGGGTCGGGAGAAGGGGTTCTCGCTTGTAGAGCTCGCTTCTCGTATAGGTGGAATAATTATATGTGTAGGTATATAATATATCTATTTGTGGTAGCGTGAAATGTGTAGTGTCGAGGTGTTAAGACACCACGTTTCATGTGACGAGTGATGTGTCGAGGTGTTAAGACGCCACTCGGAGTGAAGCATCGAGGTGTTAAGATGCCACTCTAAGTAATTGACGGGTGAAGCATCGAGGTGTTAAGATGCCACTCGGGGTGAAGCATCGAGGTGTTAAGGTGCCACCTAGGGGTGTAGTGTCGAGGTGTTAAGACACCACCCCGTAAAATAATGAGTGCAGCATCGAGGTGTTAAGATGCCACTCGGGGTGAAGTACCGAGGTGTTAAGGTGCCACCTAGGGGTGTAGTGTCGAGGTGTTAAGACACCAGCCCGTAAAATAATGAGTGAAGCATCGAGATGTTAAGATGCCACTCGGGGTGAAGTACCGAGGTGTTAAGGTGCCACCCTAGGGTTTAGTGATACGAGGTGTTAAGTATACTAAAGAATGTTATGAACATCGATGACTTGTTTCGCGAAGTCATTCCCTTGCGAAGATTTGGTTAACCATGGTTATTGTGATGTAAGCGTAAGCAATTATGCTATTCGAGATATTTATATATATATATATATATTGTATACGTATAATGTTGTTTATATTAATGAATTGTTGTGATGTAGCTAACCCTCCGGGTGTGGCTTATTGGCGTTGTTCACATCGTCGTTGGTGAACTCACTTTATTTATTGTTAGCTTGTTGCTTAGTGATGTTACGGTATGCTTAGACTAGCTTGCCTTTTATGCTTGGATGCTTCGGTATGCGGTATTTGATATTTGTGTGGCATGTCCATTTTATACATATATATGTATGTAGTATGTTATCATTCACTAAGCGTTAGCTTACCCTCTCGTTGTTGACTTTTTTATAGATTGCATGGATGCGGAGGCTCGGGTAAGCGGGGACTAGTGGACTCGCGTAGTTACTTTAGAAGGCTTGCTTTTGGATTAATTAGGATTGGGTAGCGTATCCCCAATCGCCATGCTCGACCTTTATTTTGTATTACAAATCATGTGGTTGAAAACTTGTATTTTCGTACGAAAGTCGTAAAACGGCCGATGTGGGCCCGGTCTTCGTAAAACTAATTTTATTAATGGAACGTGTTAGTTCTACATATATTAATGTATGGTTAAAAGCGTTTTGTCTAAATACGTCGGGAAGTGGTCAAACATTTTCGCATTTCATGACTTTTTGGACAGGCCACTTTGGCGCGCCGCGCGGCCATATGGCGCGCCGCGCGGCCATATGGCGCGCCGCGCCATGTGCTGTACCAGCAAAATATTTTTTTTTTTTTTTTTTTTTTTTTTTTTGCGTTATTGGTTGGTTAACGGGTTGAGTTGTTACACAAATGGGTCAAGTTGGAACCCTTTATTTGCTTTTTTTCTTTTAATGAAATACATCTTCTCGTAATCATCTTTATTCCGTAAAGGTATTCCTGAGATACAAAGAATAAAACTCCGTATGAAATTATATCGAAGAATCATGCTCTTGTGTAGCCTTTTGTGATTATAATATACTCGTTAAGTAATTACTCCATCCGTCTCATCTTGATAGTTCAGAAATTTTTTTCCTTTTTTTTTTTTTTTGAGTATTCCAAATTAATAGTTCACTTCTATAAATATATAAGAATAATAAAAATTTCATGATCAATTATTTAAAAATACCAAAAAATCTTTTAACGATGGACATTGGAAAGAAACAGCCTTGTTTTGAAGAAAAAATTTCATGATCAATCCTTAAACTTTGTACTAAAAATTAAGATGGAACTTAAAGTTTAAATCGATTATGATTAGTATCAAGTTTTAAATAATGTACACGAATGGTCTCATAATTAAGTGGATGTTAGTCCCCACCAGTTTTGTGAGACATATCATGATTTATCTAATGGTAGTCCATATTAGATATAACTAGCTGTGGAGCCCTCGCTTCGCGCCGGGGGCTCCGTTTTGAATGCGAGTTAAAAAAGAAGTCTTGATCTATTTTGTAAAAAAGAATTTTTTTCGACATAACATTGAAGGGTTGTTCCTTTTGTGAAAGTTGCTTTTTTTAGCGTTCGGGTTTTATTTTTTAAAAAAAAGTTAGTAAAGTGGGGGTTCGATTTGTATTTTAATAAAAGTTAGTGGGTTAAGTTTGTGAAATTTGAAAAAACTTTACGTATAAAGTGGGGGTTCGATTTGTATTTTAATAAAAGTTAGGGGTTAAGTTTGTGAAAATTGAATATTAGTAAAAAAAAAAGTTAGTAAAGTGGGGTTATATTTGTATTTTAATAAAAGTTAGGGAGTTAAGCTTGTGAAATTTGAGGAAAAATGTACGTATAAAGTGGGGGGTTCGATTTGTATTTTAATAAAAGTTAGAGGGTTAAGTTTGCGAAAAGTGAAAAATGAATAGTAATATTCATTGCCACTTTACCTTTTAGATATAGGTTAGTAAAGTGGGGTTCGATTTGTGTTTTAATAAAAGTTAGGGGGTTAAGCTTGTGAAGTTTGAGGAAAAA
Organism: Rutidosis leptorrhynchoides; assembly: GCF_046630445.1. NCBI lineage: Eukaryota > Viridiplantae > Streptophyta > Magnoliopsida > Asterales > Asteraceae > Rutidosis > Rutidosis leptorrhynchoides. The sequence continues at coordinate 237,021,037 of NC_092341.1, forward strand.
TGAATAGTAATATTCATTGCCACTTTACCTTTTAGATATAGGTTAGTAAAGTGGGGTTCGATTTGTGTTTTAATAAAAGTTAGGGGGTTAAGCTTGTGAAGTTTGAGGAAAAATGTACGTATAAAGTGGGGGGTTCGATTTGTATTGTAATAAAAGTTAGAGGGCTAAGTTTGCGGAAAGTAAAAAATGAGTAGTACTATTCATTGCCACTTTACTTTTTAGATATAGGTATACAATGATATCTAATATGTCGTGAACATTACCATGATTCCCTATAGTTTATAGAATTTGTTTTATATTATTTGCTAAGCCCAGAGTAATATAACGAACAGTTTTGAATAATAAAACCATCCCTGATCAAAAAGCTCAAACTGGCTAACAATTATTTGAATCTTTTGAACTTTATCTGATCTTGATCCACTAGTAGGCACCTTGTTAGTTAAAGTTGTTGAACTGCAACCCCTGATTCCATCATGCACAGTCGCATGCCCCACCAGATCACCATCGATCAATCAATAGTGAAGGCACTCCTTTACTTGGTACACCATGGCTACCACCCGGTAAAATAACCGTTGTACTAAAACTTCTTGATCATCTTCACTTTTTAACGTTCTTGGAAACTTAACAACAATGGCTTTCAATTCATCTTGTAGTTGTACATTTGGATTCAAAGAATATAATACAAATTCTCGAGTGTCAGGATTAGTATTCGAAACCTTCATTTGAGATGTCACGTTAGGTACATATCCATGATCTTTGTTGTTTTTACTCTCGTGAGATAACCAACTAACGTTCTTTTTCTTCACTTCATGAACAGTGAAGAACGCATACAGCAATTAAGTTCATTTTATCATCTTTTGTTTTACATAAATTTGTTAGTGTAGCTGCAAGTATATCCTTCTTGTTTTCAAAAGCAAATGTAAACAATAGTCGGTCATTCTTAACATTTGTCTCACTTTTTTTTTTTTTTTTTTTTTTTTTTTTTTTACTAAAATAACGATAACATAAAACAAAGTCTTTCATCAATAGATGAAAAGATGAACAATGATCCAATCGAAGCAGAAGCATTCCAAAGCTCGAAAGCAGTAAATGATGCCTAACGCAAAACGATCTCTATCACTAAACAAAGAGCATAAGATAACTAAGCCCGAGCCTTGGGCAACCGCATCACTAAAACAATCCCGTAACAAAATCAAATACAAGAACCAATAATACACTGACCCAGATCTAACTAAAAACGATAAGTAACACAAAATAACAAAAACACCCACTAAATTATCCAACAACCACTTTACTTTTCCGAGTCTTTATGATCGGCTTAACAACCACATCGTCAACTTCAAACGATTAAACTTCTTGCACGCCCGATTTTCAATCGTATATGATGAAACTTTTGTCGAAGAGCTACCAATCATAATATCAGGCACGCGAGTAGGGAGCAAATCTTCCTTTTCAAGACCCTAAAAAAAACCAATGTTCCAATCTACTTCAGTAAACTCGGGACCGTGGTTGTCGGAAACTCCAAGATCATCTTCATCCCGTAACGCAAACTGGTTGACAACTTCCTTTCTTTTCAGATTTCCGGCACAATGTTAGGCTTTGAAGTTGGCAAGGCACTAGTAAGAGCAAATGAAACTTTAATTCGTGGGACTAACAGTCCATATATTCTAGGAGCATTCGTGTACAATGTTTAAAACTTGAGACCAGCTATAATCGATTTAAACTTTAGGTCTCATCTTGATTTTTGGTACAAAGTTTGAAAACAAACGATGAAATTTTTTCTTTAATGAAAGACCATAACATTTAAATGAATTAGTAAATGAGGAAATTAATTACTCCCTCCGTTCAATTATTGTCTAGATTGAATTTTGTTGAATTTCAAATATAATATTAAATTGTGTAATTTAACTTTAATTTAAGGAACAATACTTTTGGATAAATAAAAATAGTATGGTAGACGGTTTTTCAGACAAATGATGGAGTAACATAAGATGGGACGAACATCACACATCTAGGGAAATACTACAATTTTGTTTTTGTTCATGATGTGAAAAAGGAACCATCAAGGAAACTAGCTCCTTATGAAGTTTTAAATACTATACTTGATATGCATATCTTTTACGGAATATTATTTATTTACAAAACATAAATATGAAATCTACTGCGTATATAATTCGTTCGCTTTAGAAAATCTTAACATATAAAATAAAATATTACATAATAATATATTCAATATTACAAAAAGTATTCTCTCGTCCACTATAAGATTACATATAAATGAATTTATATAAATACAATGACTATACTCAGTGGCGATTCTAGGATGCAAATCTAATGGGGTTCTATACAATTTGAGTGATACTTTATAAAAAAAATTCTAAATAATGACGATTCACTTCCATAGAAATTCAATAATTTAAAAAATATATGGGGTCCTATCTATAAATTTAGTGGTGTCCTATAATATTTTAGTAATATTTTATACGTATATAAAAATTTTTAAGGGGTCATTTGACCCCACTTGGTTCCATATAGACTCGCCAATGACTATACTGTACTATTTATTAATAGCTAGAACTAGTTGTTGAACCCTCGCTTCGCGTCGGAGTTCGGTTTTCAATGTATTTTATTGTGTTTAGTTTGTAAAATTATTTCGTGGCTAAAGAATGATGTCGTTGAAGCGCAACTCAAGTTGAACTAAAAGGTATAACTCGTGAAAAATTTAAATGTTAACTTAAATTAACAATATATGTCCATCTCCGCGTTTAGCTATGTAATTATCGACTTATAAAAATTTAACGCAGAATCAACGTGTATGAAAAATACCCCATATATTTAGCGTTTTTTAAAAAGCGTCCGTTTTGCGTATAGTTAGTGATATTGTATTCCTAAAAGTATTTCGAGTTTAACGATGGTGTCGGAAAATTTTAATTCGTTGCGAGCGAGAAGATATGACCCGTTGAATATTTGGATGGTGTTTATTTAAGATTTTTTTATGAAAATTGTTATTTGACACTTTACCCCCCTGTTTGGGGGCCGATTTGAATATTTGAAAAAAGTGTAGGGTCATTGTTGGTGTAGTGAAATTTAATTAGAATGAAAAAAAAAAATGAAAGAACGAAAATTCTTCTAGTTACTATTTACCATTTTGGTCTATTAGATAATATAGTAATATTACTATTAATATTAGTTTTCTTTTTAATTAACTTGTATGTATTATTTATCCTTTTTAATTTTCAATTTGTTGAACAGATAATAAATTCTTTAGCAAACTAAAAAGATGGACCAAGGATTACTTTACTTTCAGAATATATATATATATATATATATATATATATATATATATATATATATATATATATATATATATATATATATATATATTGGTAGGATTAAAAGGGAAGTAACCTATCGGGGGGAAGCGGGGGGAAGCAAAATTTTTTTTTTTTCGTTTTTTGAAAAAACTTTGTTCACGAACATTATAGATGAGTTGAAAATATGAACATTTAGTAGAGACACTTTGTGATAAATGTTTTTATTTTGGTGGAAAAACGCTCGAAAAAGTAATATATAACAATTATCGTGTTTTTCGAGCGTATATTGAGGTTTTAGCTATTGGGGTTTAGATATTAGGGTTTATAGGGTTTAGATAATAGGGTTTAGAAATTTAGGGCTTAGGGTTTAGATTTAGGGTTTAGATTTAGGATTTAGATTGAGTTTTTAATACGAACGGTTTAGAGTTTAGGGTTTAGGGTTAGGGTTTGGTGTTTTGGGTTTATGGAATAAACCCAAAACACTAAACCCTAAACCCTAAACTCTAAATCGGGCTAAATTTTACTTCACAAAACATTGAAAAAAAAACGTTCATATTTTTCACGAACAATATTATCTTGAATGTTATTTTTATCGATCGTTTTCCCGCCTAAATAATAACATTCATCACGAAATGTCTCTTCTAAATGTTCATATTTTCGTGTGATCTTGATGCCGGAAAAAAAAATATTCCAAAAAAAACGAAAAAAAAAAATTTTGCTCCTTCCCCATTGATCCTATATATATAGATTTTTTTTTCCAAAAAAACGATAACATTAATAACGGATCCGAAGATCAACCCATACAACCGATACAATAGAGTCCAAAACAAGCTATAGCTAATACTAAACAGACCTAATCAAACGGCTCACCAACTTGGTGAGAAATCGCGTTTTACAAGGATTCAACACCAACTAAAGCTAAAACAATATGAATCTAAATACCAGTTATACTACACATAGATAATTTAAAATAAGAACGTAAATCAACGGTGACGATCGGGAGAACGCCGAACGCCACCACAACACACAAAGAACCCAGTAAACAGCGACGCCTCAACCGTCTAAAGAAGAGTCTAAACCGCAAAAAGCCGCTTCCACCCCCGGATCTGAACCAGATCTCCAATAGGGAGATCGTCGTCTGGACCAAAACCGAAAGTGTCCCCGAGCAGGAAGAAACTCGCACGCGAACTCACGGTTAACACCACTCAACAGCACGACAGAGCCCAAAACCACCAGCACCACACCTAAAGCAGCCGACGGACACCACCAACTAGGTGGTCGCCGGCCAACCGCCATCGGAGATGAAATCGGCCAGAGCATCAACGCCGACGAAGAGCAAAAAAAATTAGGCGAAAAGAGACCAAACAACAATAGCCACATCTATATTTCATGTTCAACGATTCAGTGACTTTAAGACGCAGTATCGCACCACCAGCCTAATCCAGTAAAGTCTAGGTACAATACTACCAACGTATAGTACAACATCAAAATAAACGCTTACGTCAAAAATGACGTCCTCAAGCGCGTGTTAATTTCAACTTCCAGAAGAAAAATGCTCACACACCAAACTCGGTATCTTTCATTTCCACTGGTATAAATACCCCCTCACACACCAAACTCGGTATCTTTCATTTCCACTAGTATAAATACCACCTCACACCAATTTCAATCCTAAAATTCAGACTATCTTCTCAAATCACAACAATATAAAACTGAAAAAATGCAAATGAGCAATGAATTCAACGATATAGGAGTCTCTCCTAGTTTCAACTGGTACTCAACTGATAATTCAACTTCTAATGCTGCCTTGAAAGTCAGCCGTGAAATCAAACAAGAACAACAACATGACGTCAGCGATATTGAAGAAGAAGAAGAAGAAGATTTCGAATTCTCGTTAGAGTTTGACGGCGAAAAGTTTTCTACTAAAGATCTGGAGCTTAACGGTAGAATACTTTTACCGATTTTTAACACAGATTTAGTCACAAAAGATGAAGCAGTAGATAACGGAATTAACGGAATAGATATTGATAATAACGTTAATTCATCATCGTCGTTAGTTATTCCGTTAGAGAAGTTACTAATTAGTAACGAATCTTCATCGTATTCTTCGTCAGAAGCAGACGATCAATTAGAACGTGATTACGATGATGATAAAGTATCATCTTCTGGAACGTTCTGTGTGACGTGGCGTAAAAGTGAGGCTAAATCGCAAAATCCGGATCTAATTAAGAAGAGTAAGTCTACTGGAACCGGATCTGAATCTGGATCTCGAAGATGGAAGATAAAGGATATTTTGCGACGGAGTAATAGTGCCGGGAAAGAAACGGTGTTTTTCCTGTGTCCGAAGAGAGTTGAGGCGTCGAATAAAAAACGTGTGGTTTCGAAAGGTGATGGGAAGATGAAAAAGGAACCGTCGATTCATGAATTGTTTTATGTTCAAAAGAGAGCTGAATTGAAAGGTGATAAGAGGAAATCGTATTTGCCGTATAGGCAAGATTTGTTAGGGTTTAAAGTTCATCTTGTTGGCAATGGAAACGGTAACGGTAATGGGAATAAGAAGTTGCCGTTTTAAGCTTTTGAAATTAAATTTGGTTGGCTATATGAAATATGTATTGCTGATTTTATTGTAAGATTATTATTATTATTATTATATTTTATTCAAGTCTTCATATCTTACTCTGAGATCTTCATGTGTTTTAATTTATTTGTTCCATTATATAATGAAACGGTAAACAAGTTAACACTATTAGAAAAGGCTAGATAGTAATCCGTATATTTTTTACGTGAGTTTTTAAATCTAGTTTGTTCATACAAGAAATTTGTAAAAATACTATACCCGTCCTTCATAATGCTGGCTTTGTACATTTGTCAGTAACCCCGACCTTCACACATCCGGCTTAGCCCACGTGAACTGAACTCATGCCCATGTGAAATGAACTCACAACTTTTTAGTTAAGGTTTTCAAGAATTATATAACCCAGACTTGGTAGTACCGGGTTTGTCTTTCCTAAAATCGGACTTGCCAAATTCGGCTTTCAACTAGGTTATCTACATTCCATCGATCTATATCAATGAGGATACACTTATTTAAAAAAAATGCATACAATCGAAAGCAATAATTTTCAGATAACCCTAATTTCCAAACTTAACACCGGAAGACGATTGGGAATTTTTTATCGATGTAGACAACTCCCAATGTTTCCAACCCTTGCAATTCCTCCCATTTGCAACCTTAAACGATAACATCATACCCACAATCACCCCAATCACCTCCCTTGTCAGGTATTTTTTGCAAGGTTTTGAGCCATAAAAAAATGATGCATTATTATACAACTTTTCAGGTTCCTCGAATTTTCTCCAAGATGCTATGTGTCGTAAAGATTTAATAATCAGGGTGAACTTTTAATGTCTACCTAGGAATTTATAAGGAAGTGCTTGACAATGCAGAATCGAATGATAGCTTTGAACAAATTATGTGGCTTTATGTGATGCAGTTTACGTATCATGATGGTGGTAATGATGAATTCAGTTTAGTTTTAAATTGTAAATTCTACTTAAATTATATATACTCTGTGACATTTGTTTGCGTTTTTAAGTGAATGTAACTCAACTTTGTGAGCAATACCGGCTGGTCTGAAAAAAGGCAAAACCGATAAGGTGGTTGGCGTTATCAACTCTTGTGTTCTAACTCCTCATGTGATCTTAATATAGTGATGAAAGTAAGATCCTCAATATATATGCTATGATATGCATATTATTGTGTATTATAAATAATTGATACTAATCCGTTTACTTTAATTTTAAGGAACTTCATGTTCTATTCCTGATACTATATTTTCATTATAAAATCTTTGAAGAGGTTAGGGATATATGTCTTGAAACTATTCTTATGTTTATGTATTTTGCTCAAAACATTATATCATAGTTTTAACATTACTAAGAAGAATTTGATAAAAGTATTCTACAAAAGATTGAATCATCATAAGTTGACTTGGTGTTGTTCCATTTCTAATCTTAAATAATAAATTTTTATAAGTAAATGTGTTTTGTTTTGTTTCCCTTTAAAAATAACTATATTAATACTATTCCTATATTTGTACGGAGTAATAGGTAATAGTATGATACATTCTATAACTAAAAAACATATTAATATCAAACATTTTCAAACAGATTTATCGATGGCCATCCGTTCCACAATCTGGCCTATTACGACGCCTTTTCCCCCTTTGCACTCTTTGAATATCTTGTGCTTGTACTTCACCTTTGATATTTTGTTCCTCATCATCACTGTAATGACCCGTCAAAATTACTATTGACGCGACACGTTAATCATTGATTTCACAGTGAAGTTTTGACCTCTATATGATACGTTTTGATAAAATATTGCATTCATTAAAATACGTGACTTTCTAAACATAAAAAGTCATAATCATGTGGGCGAGTGCTTAGGTATAAGCAAGGTTGTAAAAGTCGCGAGTCGGGGACGCATCGGTCGAGACCTAAAAAGGACGCGTCGGCCGAGTCGGGGGACGCGTCGGGGACGCATCGGTCGTTGACCAACGTTGACTTTATTAATAATTTCTTAAATATATATTTATATATGTATAAAATAGTTGATTTTGTACCATAAATTTCTTAAATAAGAACTTGAATTTAAATACAATCAAACTTCAAACTCAATGAATGTTACGGAGTGCATAATTAGTAAGGACACAGAGAAAAGAGCGGCCCTAAAAATGAAAACAAACCCTAATTTTAAAACATATCACATCTGGACGAAAATTTGACTGATTTTGACCTTTTTTGACCAACTTTGACCGTCTTTGACCGAACTTTTAGCTTTGACTTTCTTTTGAGTCGTTTTTAGAAAAAACGGGACGGAGAACCCAAAAAAATGACGCATCGGCCGACGCGTCGGCCAAGTCGGCCGACTTTTACAACACTGGGTATAAGCAAAACCCTAAAATACACAAGTCTTTAATTTCTCACAGTCCAATTATTTATTACACAACGCAGTTTTATTTAGAATGCAATAAACTTTATACAAAGCATGAGAGACTCCATGCAGGCAACAAGCATATCACAGCGGAAGCAGTCTAAGGACCTGAGAATAAAACATGATAAAAAGGTCAGCACGAATGTTGGTGAGTTATAGGTTTAATTGCTCGAGTCATAAATATATAAAGATAGACCACAAGATTTCATCAAAACTTTATCAATAGATTCTACGTAACAGAGCACCCTGGTAACTAAACTTAACGCTATAAGGATAATTACCCCATTCGTTTTAATACACGCAAACCAACGTGTCATAAACCCAAATAACATACGTCCGTTAAAAGGCTAGCGCTCTAGCTCGGACGGGGATGTCAAGCTCTATGGATCCATATACAATTATTCGCGCCCACCAGTCCATATCCTATGTACTGGCAGCTACTAGTGCAGTGACCCGAACTTTTCCATGTTTATATATATTAAATGAAATTGATATTTATATGATTAAGTGTTTCCAACATGTTAAACAATCAAACTTGTTAAGACTTGATTAATTGAAATAGGTTTTATATAGACAATTGACCACCCAAGTTGACCGGTGATTCACGAACGTTAATACTTGTAAAAACTATATGATGTCATATATATATATATATATATATATATATATATATATATATATATATATATATATATATATATATATATATATATATATATATATATATATATATAGTTAACATGGTATTATGATACGTGAACATATCATTAAGTATATTAACAATGAACTACATATGTAAAAACAAGACTACTAACTTAATGATTTCGAAACGAGACATATATGTAACGATTATCGTTGTAACGACATTTAATTGTATATATATCATATTAAGATATATTAAGATATCATAATATCATGATAATGCAATGATTTAACATCTCATTTGATATAATAAACAATGGATTAACAACACTTAACAGGATCGTTAACCTAAAGGCTTCAAAACAACATTTACATGTAACGACTAATGATGACTTAACGACTCAGTTAAAATGTATATACATGTAGTGTTTTAATATGTATTTATACACTTTTGAAAGACTTCAAGACACTTATCAAAATACTTCTACTTAACAAAAATGCTTACAATTACATCCTCGTTCAGTTTCATCAACAATTCTACTCGTATGCACCCGTATTCGTACTCGTACAATACACAGCTTTTAGATGTATGTACTATTGGTATATACACTCCAATGATTAGCTCTTAGCAGCCCATGTGAGTTACCTAACACATGTGAGAACCATCATTTGGCAACTAGCATGAAATATCTCATAAAATTACAAAAATATTAGTAATCATTCATGACTTATTTACATGTAAACAAAATTACACATCCTTTATATCTAATCCATATACCAACGACCAAAAACACCTACAAACACTTTCATTCATCAATTTTCTTCATCAAATTGATCTCTCTCAAGTTCTATCTTTAAGTTCTAAGTGTTCTTCATAAATTCTATAAGTTCTAGTTTCATAAAATCAAGAATACTTCCAAGTTTGCTAGCTTACTTCCAATCTTATAAAGTGATTGATGTTAAAGCTAAGGGGTATAAAATACTATTAAATTTTAGCAGAAAATACTATTTAATACGATACAAATTTAACAAGATATTTATTTATTTACAAAATGGATATACCAAAACCTTGCTACAACACAATAGGCAGTGTACCTAGTCGCGAAGTAGTATAGTTTTTAGTAAGTCCGGTTCGTTCCACAGGGAGACGGGCTTATGAAACACTTTATTTTTATATAACAATATATAAATATAAATATAAAAAGGGGGGTTTTACCGTTTAATGACCGGTTTGTCGATTTTATATTTTAAAGTCACAATTAAAAGCTAATGCAAAATATTAAAAATAACTAAAAACTTAATTTAAAGAGTAAAGTAAATGACGATAATTAAAATGACAGAAATTAAAGTGCGAAAATTAAAAGTGCAATTAAATATGAAATAAAAGGGATTATGCTTATTTAAACTTCCATAATCATGATGTTCGGCGTATTAATTTTAGTTTTATGCTCATGGGTTAATTGTCCTTTGTCCTGGATTATTTAATATGTCCGTCTGGTTTTTGTCCATAACAGTCCATCAGTCATAAATATAAAGTGCGAGTGTCCTCGTCAAATTATCCTTATACCCGAAGTTAAATATTCCAACTAATTGGGGATTTAAACTGTAACAAGATTTTAATACTTTGTTTAATAATTACACCAGGATGTCGACTGAGTGTAACCCAAGGTTTTAATATTTTGTTATCAATTATACCAAGTGTCCTTTGTACATAATTTCACCCCTGTTTTAATTATTCTAGTGGCTATTAATCCATTCCCGTGTCCGGTTAAATGAACGATTATTCGTACATATAAATACCCCGCCCATCGTGTCCGATCGAGTGTATATGGTAATTTATAGGGACGCCCAATTGTAAATCTTTATATTAAAATTAACAAACTATCATTTAGTTAAACAAATATAAAGCCCATTAATAGCCCATAGTCTAATTTCCACAAGTGTCGTTCTTTTATCCAAACCCCAATTATGGTACAAAGCCCAATTACCCCGTCTTTAATATTTAGTCCAACATCATGATTACTTTGGCTCAAATAAGCATAATAATAACTTAAGTACGAGACATTAATTTAAAAAGGAGAACATAACTTACATTGAGTATTTATCGCGTAGTGTTACACGGACAGAGCTCCGACTTTAAAAACCCGTAAAAATAACTTTTACATAACCCAAACTAATCTAATATAACACTAATCTATACTATATATATATATATATATATATATATATATATATATATATATTTATTTATTACATTATTCTTACAGAGTATTATTATGTAATTGTGTGTGTGGTATTAAAAACGAACGAAAAACTGGCAATTTATAGAATGTGAGCTGATTCTGATCCTCATGCGACTCGCATGGGTTTATGCCTATTTGCCATGCGACTCGCATGGCCACGCTGGACAGCTCACATATCTTTTGTCTTCTTGTTCGTCGACATATTTATTAAATATATATAAAATATAAATAATTTTAATAATTATTTATATATTATATTATATTTATGTGCATAGTAGACTAGATATTTTTGGTCCATTGCGTCGGGCGTTTCTTCTTGGCTCGGGTCCCGGTTCCGGATTTTCGAACGTCCTCTCGTATTATTTTATATCGTGTACTTTGCGTTCCGCAACTTGTACTCTTGTCATTTTTAGACGTCCTTCATAAATATTTTGAACCTTTTTGATTGAATCTTGTACATTTGAGCATTTTGGACCTTTTTGTCTTCAAATCTTCGTTTACGCCTTTTGTCTTCGCACTTATTAAATATAAACAATTACAATGAAAATATAATACAATTACATATGAAAACCTATTATTTAGGAGGGATATTGCTATGAAATATATGTTCCTTTTTAGCCTTATCAAATATCCCCACACTTGAACGTTGCTTGTCCTCAAGCAATACAGAACTTGAAATATAAACATTAAATATCACTTCTTTATTCTTCACACTTTGTACATCAGTGATTTTGATAGAGCGGTATAAACAATGATAGTAACGATGTGGTTAAAGGTGGGTGTGTCTTTTATAGTTGCCTCGGGTTTAGGTCAACGACACTGGCAATCAAATAGCCGATTTACTTTCGGTTTCCAAAGCAAAGTGCACATTTGAAAGGCGGTTTACAGTCCCACATGACTATAAAAATTTAGATCCTTAAGGAAATTGGATCTTTATGAAAACATTTGATCTTTTGAAAATTCATTCTAGCTTTTACCCTAGACAAGTTTTCTGATTTAATCCATTCTTTGGTGTTGCAAAATATATTTGTGGATCAATATTTTGGCTTAAAACTTTTAGGTTCGTGTAATCCACTGCTATCCTGGTATCGGAAAGCACACATCCAGTTTACTTGTTCCGTATATTACCTTTCGGTAAACTACCGTCCGGTTGTAAAGGAAAGCGATGAACAAGAAACTGTTAAGGCAATGTCTAATGACATGCATTTGTTCATGGTCTAAAAACGTGTCGGATGCTAGAACTATCCTTGGTAGGAGCAATAGTAAAGATCATCCTATAATTTTTCGGTCTGGCACAAGGTCCTGTCTCTGACCATGCTATGCAACCACCGTTCTTACGGTTGACACCCGATTTGGTTCAGGTGACCTAATGAATTCTAGGTGAATTCTTAGGATTTTACGTTCAATGGTAATGAACGCATTGAAAATGGGTTTTCAGAAAACAAATCGGTTTGTATTTTTGATCAAAATATTTTCTCGTTCAAGCTCGAGTTTAGATATCATCGAATTCCATGAGTTTGTAATTCTCAATCTTTAAGGTCAATCTCAAGGATTGAGTAATATTAGTCTTAAAAGCTGATTTTTAATCTTTAAGGAGATTATCCTTTCTGGGGATCTGATTCATTAGTCTTATCAAGCTAATTTGCACGGTGCCTCCCCATTGTACGAGATAAATCCTTCTCATGGTTAGGATAAATCTGACCACTTGGCGACCCTGTTTGATGCTGAGGTCCGTGGATTTCCTGCCGATTTTAGTGATGACTTTTCTAGATTTTTCGTCAACCTACAGCTGGTCTGGACGACAACTTCATGACCTAAATCAAGAAGCGCGTGTCTTTTTCGGAAGACTTTACTTCCTTCTAATAATGGAATTGATTCATCGTGTAGATCCATCTTTCTTTCAAAAGTATCACAATAAACCGGGTAAAACTATTAATTTAGTTCAAAACAAAAGCACCTGCAATAACTTTACAGAAACATATGATAGATAGTTTTTAATAACTTGGTATATTCTCCCCACACTTAGTTTCTTTCTTTGCCTTGTTATTTTCCTTTATTCCATTTTAAATGAATTCAAGCGTTTTGGGTTGTTTCTCAATTTATGTCCTTTTCTAGGTAACGATAATTTCGGTATTATCACCTAGTTTTCACCGTTCATAAATATGTATAAACATGATTTTAAATTCATTTAGTTGAAAATTTTTCAAATTTTCACAAAATTTGGCAAATAAACTAAGTGCAAACCTGAGAGAATTTATAACCCTTCCCCACACTTGAGATCATGCAATGCCCTCATTTGCATGAAATCAGACTCTAATTATAAATTCATGAGGGTGATTAGTGTAGAAAAGTGATTAAGAATACCTAGTTTGTACTTACAAAGCTCGTCGAATGATAGATGGCGCGCCTCATCGTTCCTTCCTTTTTGTTTTATCACACATGTTTTTCTTCAAAAATGGTTGCTTTTCTGAACTGTTTGCTAATTTTTTTTTTTGAAAATACATATTTTACCCTAACTTATCATGCATGGTTATTAACGAGTTATGCACTAACCCGAACCCCTATTTTAACGTTAAGTGGGGTTAGACTTCCCCACACTTAGCTGACGACATGTGAAGTCGGTAGAATAAGTTCCACGAATTAGAATAGTGAGCCAGTTATTTATATCTCGGGTGGTGTATAATATATCAATGGGTTTAAAGTTTAGACTCACCCGATCGTCACTACTTAATTCTTTTTTAAGTGTAGCTTTTAGTAAATGGATATGTCTCTTTTCTGGTTCTTGGTCAAATGGATCGATATACACCGACATACTTATATCTATAGGGTGGACAATTTCTAATATTTCCTTCCGTTCATTCTCGGAATCAAAGGTTTCACCTCTATTACCCAATTGGGTGAAATACGAGGTGTCATTATCTATTACAGCTCGTGGTTCATCTTCAGTAGATGACTCGTCTATTGAGAATATTGGGTTAGGAGGTTGTGGAATGGTGAAGTTCGGTTTGGTCTCGGGGGTAAAATTTTCAACGTTATCGTTTTCCCAAGAGTACCAATTTGTTACCCTTACATCTTCTTCTTCGGTAGAGGCTAATGTGTCGATATGTTGTGAAATTGGTAAGGCTGAATAAGAATTATCATCGGGATAGTTGGTGATTTCGGAGCTCTCGAATTCATCAAAATTCGATGATTTGAGATTTTCTTGCACAATACTCCTCAGATCAACAGGTGTGTAATCTGATAGAGTTTCAGCTTGCCTATTTACAAACTCTCTCATTTGTTCCTTTTGAGCATCAAGTTCTTCGAGTTTGATTCTCATATAATCTAAAGAATCTTCAAGTTTTTCTGGTTGTTGAGTTTGAATATCTTCTTGGGAATAATCCCAATTAGAATTGTGTTCTTCATAATCGTTCCATTCAGGTTCTGTGGGTGCGTAATTTTCAGTAGGAACGTAATAGTAACATTCCCATGTTGAGTGATAATCTCCACAGATTTCACAACCAGTTATTGTTTCGTCGTTCGCGATCCAAGATTGACTGACCGAATTGTCATCAACACTCGGTTGAGAGTATTGATTTAATTGATTTTGGAGTTCAAAAAGAGTTTCCAAGGCCTTGTTTACAAAATTTTCCATTTTATTGCGATGGCCAAATTTTAGCTACAATGTGGTGCATTCACGAATTATCCTATTAGTTATAAAAATAGAAAAACTTATATAAGTTGTCCAATTAATAGACTTTTCTGATTTTGCCCACGTTTCGAATAGCCAAAAGATGCAGCAGGTAGCCAGGACCCTTTAAATCGGAAGCCCACAACTAGCCACTAACAAATCCAACTATTACTACGAACCAGAAAAATGTCAACGTCCATTAATTTAACCGCTTAAATAATTTTTCTTTCTGTTTGAGATATTAGATAAGAAATAGAGAAAATTCTAGGTCCTAAAAACTAGAGTGTCGAGAAAATAGAAAGAAATAGATTGCGCGTCGAAAAGTGTCGAAAAATAAAAAGGTAGAAAAATAGACGTCGAAAAATAAAAGTAAGAAAGTCGTACGAAAAATGGCGTCGCAAAATTCTAAAGCACCTAAATCTTAGTCTAAGGAATAAGTACTTAAGGGATTTTACGGCAAACCTAAAAATCTAGAAATATAAAAATAAACTACGGCAAAATCTATATTTAAAACTAAGTACGAACGACAAAATACAAATATTACGCTAAACGACTAAAAGATACAAAATATAAAAATATATAAAAAGTTGAGAAAAAGAATAATTTTTATAAAAAAAAATATTATTTTTATATTATTATTTATTAAAGATATTAATTTATATATTAATAAAACTAATTAAAAGTAAAATACAAATTAATTAAGAATTAAAACTAATTAATATTAAATTAATAAACTAATTAGGGTTTATATTAATAATAATAAATAAAATACCGTATTTAATGCGAAAGTAGGGTTGTATGTGGCCCTGTCAGACCCCTCATGCGACTCGCATGGGTTTCAGGCTAAGGGTCATGCGAGTCGCATGACCTCCAGAGCCGGTTCAAATGAGGGGGGTCAAATGACAGGCTCAACCGTATTATTTATATTTATTTATATTTTCTGTTTTAAATATTAAATAAAATATATATATAATTTAAATAAAAACTTAATATTTTTATAAAACTAAAAATAGAAATATTTGATAATTTTATAAATAAAAATCTTAAAATTATATAAAAATATATATATATATTTTTTTTTTTTCGGTTTTAATTTTTTAAATTTTTAGATTTTTAAATTTTTTAATTTTTAGGTTTTTATATTGTTTTTCTAAAAATAATAAATATATATATACAAAAATGAAAAATAGATAGTTTCGCCGACTCCCCGGCAGCGGCGCCAAAAACTTGATGTTAAAGCTAAGGGGTATAAAATACTATTAAATTTTAGCAGAAAATACTATTTAATACGATACAAATTTAACAAGATATTTATTTATTTACAAAATGGATATACCAAAACCTTGCTACAACACAATAGGCAGTGTACCTAGTCGCGAAGTAGTATAGTTTTTAGTAAGTCCGGTTCGTTCCACAGGGAGACGGGCTTATGAAACACTTTATTTTTATATAACAATATATAAATATAAATATAAATATAAAAAGGGGGGTTTTACCGTTTAATGACCGGTTTGTCGATTTTATATTTTAAAGTCACAATTAAAAGCTAATGCAAAATATTAAAAATAACTAAAAACTTAATTTAAAGAGTAAAGTAAATGACGATAATTAAAATGACAGAAATTAAAGTGCGAAAATTAAAAGTGCAATTAAATATGAAATAAAAGGGATTATGCTTATTTAAACTTCCATAATCATGATGTTCGGCGTATTAATTTTAGTTTTATGCTCATGGGTTAATTGTCCTTTGTCCTGGATTATTTAATATGTCCGTCTGGTTTTTGTCCATAACAGTCCATCAGTCATAAATATAAAGTGCGAGTGTCCTCGTCAAATTATCCTTATACCCGAAGTTAAATATTCCAACTAATTGGGGATTTAAACTGTAACAAGATTTTAATACTTTGTTTAATAATTACACCAGGATGTCGACTGAGTGTAACCCAAGGTTTTAATATTTTGTTATCAATTATACCAAGTGTCCTTTGTACATAATTTCACCCCTGTTTTAATTATTCTAGTGGCTATTAATCCATTCCCGTGTCCGGTTAAATGAACGATTATTCGTACATATAAATACCCCGCCCATCGTGTCCGATCGAGTGTATATGGTAATTTATAGGGACGCCCAATTGTAAATCTTTATATTAAAATTAACAAACTATCATTTAGTTAAACAAATATAAAGCCCATTAATAGCCCATAGTCTAATTTCCACAAGTGTCGTTCTTTTATCCAAACCCCAATTATGGTACAAAGCCCAATTACCCCGTCTTTAATATTTAGTCCAACATCATGATTACTTTGGCTCAAATAAGCATAATAATAACTTAAGTACGAGACATTAATTTAAAAAGGAGAACATAACTTACATTGAGTATTTATCGCGTAGTGTTACACGGACAGAGCTCCGACTTTAAAAACCCGTAAAAATAACTTTTACATAACCCAAACTAATCTAATATAACACTAATCTATACTATATATATATATATATATTTATTTATTACATTATTCTTACAGAGTATTATTATGTAATTGTGTGTGTGGTATTAAAAACGAACGAAAAACTGGCAATTTATAGAATGTGAGCTGATTCTGATCCTCATGCGACTCGCATGGGTTTATGCCTATTTGCCATGCGACTCGCATGGCCACGCTGGACAGCTCACATATCTTTTGTCTTCTTGTTCGTCGACATATTTATTAAATATATATAAAATATAAATAATTTTAATAATTATTTATATATTATATTATATTTATGTGCATAGTAGACTAGATATTTTTGGTCCATTGCGTCGGGCGTTTCTTCTTGGCTCGGGTCCCGGTTCCGGATTTTCGAACGTCCTCTCGTATTATTTTATATCGTGTACTTTGCGTTCCGCAACTTGTACTCTTGTCATTTTTAGATGTCCTTCATAAATATTTTGAACCTTTTTGATTGAATCTTGTACATTTGAGCATTTTGGACCTTTTTGTCTTCAAATCTTCGTTTACGCCTTTTGTCTTCGCACTTATTAAATATAAACAATTACAATGAAAATATAATACAATTACATATGAAAACCTATTATTTAGGAGGGATATTGCTATGAAATATATGTTCCTTTTAATAATTATTTATATATTATATTATATTTATGTGCATAGTAGACTAGATATTTTTGGTCCATTGCGTCGGGCGTTTCTTCTTGGCTCGGGTCCCGGTTCCGGATTTTCGAACGTCCTCTCGTATTATTTTATATCGTGTACTTTGCGTTCCGCAACTTGTACTCTTGTCATTTTTAGACGTCCTTCATAAATATTTTGAACCTTTTTGATTGAATCTTGTACATTTGAGCATTTTGGACCTTTTTGTCTTCAAATCTTCGTTTACGCCTTTTGTCTTCGCACTTATTAAATATAAACAATTACAATGAAAATATAATACAATTACATATGAAAACCTATTATTTAGGAGGGATATTGCTATGAAATATATGTTCCTTTTTAGCCTTATCAGTGATCATCCAACCTCAAGAAATCTTTCTTATTTACAGTAAGATATTTTTCTAATACAAGGTAATACTCATATTCAAACTTTGATTCAATTTCTATAACTATAACAATCTTATTTCGAGTGGAAATCTTACTTGAACTTGTTTTCGTGTCATGATTCTGCTTCAAGAACTTTCAAGCCATCCAAGGATCCTTTGAAGCTAGATATATTTTTCTCATTTCCAGTGGGTTTATCCACAAAACCTAAGATAGTAATGATATTCATAACATCATTCGATTCGTATATATAAAACTACCTTATTCGAAGGTTTAAACTTGTAATCACTAGAACATAGTTTAGTTAATTCTAAACTTGTTCGCAAACAAAAGTTAATCCTTCTAACTTGACTTTTAAAATCAACTAAAAACATGTTCTATATCTATATGATATGCTAACTTAATGATTTAAAACCTGAAAACACGAAAAACCGGATATACGCCGTCGTAGTAACACCGCGGGCTGTTTTGGGTTAGTTAATTAAAAACTATGATAAACTTTAATTTAAAAGTTGTTCTTCTGGGAAAATAATTTTTCTTATGAACATGAAACTATATCCAAAAATCATTGTTAAACTCAAAGTGGAAGTATGTTTTTCAAAATGGTCATCAAGACGTCGTTCTTTCGACTGAAATGACTACCTCTTACAAAAACGACTTGTAACTTATATTTACAACTATAAACCTATACTTTTTCTGTTTAGATTCATAAAATAGAGTTCAATATGGAACCATAGCAATTTGATTCACTCAAAACGGATTTAAAACGAAGAAGTTATGGGTAAAACAAGATTGGATATTTTTGATTGTTGTAGCTACGGGAAATATTGTAACAATTGTATACAAATCATATCCTAGCTAACTTATATTGTATTATACATGTATTCTAATATATTATGTAATCTTGGGATACCATAGACACGTATGCAAATGTTATGACATATCATATCGACCCATGTATATATATTATTTGGAACAACCATAGACACTCTATATGAAGTAATGTTGGAGTTAGCTATACAGGGTTGAGGTTGATTCCAAAAATATATATACTTTGAGTTGTGATCTAGCATGAGACATGTATACACTGGGTCGTGGATTGATTCAAGATAATATATATCCATTTATTTCTGTACATCTAATTGTGGACAACTAGTTGTAGGTTACTAACGAGGACAGCTGACTTAATAAACTTAAAACTTTAAAACGTATTAAAAATGTTGTAAATATATTTTGAACATACTTTGATATATATGTACATATTTGTTATAAGTTCGTGAATCGATCAGTGGCCAAGTCTTACTTCCCGACGAAGTAAAAATCTGTGAAAGTGAGTTATAGTCCCACTTTTAAAATCTAATATTTTGGGACGAGAATACATGCAGTTTTATAAATGTTTTACGAAATAGACACAAGTAATTGAAAATATATTATATGGGTGAATGATCGAAGCCGAATATGCCCCCTTTTGCTTGGTAACCTAAGAATTAGTAAACCGATCTACTAATTGACGCGAATCCTAAAGATAGATCTATTGGGCCTTACGAACCCCATCCAAAGTACCGGATGCTTTAGTACTTTGAATTCGTTTTTATCATGTCCGAAGGATTTCCCGGAATGATAGGGGATATTCTTATATGCATCTTGTTGATGTCGGTTACTAGGTGTTCACCATATGAATGAATTTTATCTCTATGTATGGGATGTATATTGAAATATGAAATCTTGTGGTCTATTATTATCATTTGATAATATATAGGTTAAACCTATAACTCACCAACATTTTTGTTGACGTTTTAAGCATGTTTATTCTCAGGTGATTATTAAGAGCTTCCGCTATTGCATACTAAAATAAGGACAAGATTTGGAGTCCATGCTTGTATGATATTATGTAAAAACTGCATTCAAGAAACTTATTTTTGATGTAATATATTCTTATTGTAAACCATTATGTAATGGTCGTGTATAAACGGTATGTTTTAGATTATCATTATTTGATAATCTACGTAATGCTTTTTAAACCTTTATCGATAAAATAAAGGTTATGGTTGTTTTAAAAATGAATGCAGTCTTTGAAAAACGTCTCATATAGAGGTCAAAACCTCGCGACGAAATCAATTAATATGGAACGTTTATAATCAATATGAATGGGACATTTCAGTTGGTATCCGAGCGTTGGTCTTAGAGAACCAGAAATTTGCATTAGTGTGTCTTATCGAGTTTGTTAGGATACATTAGTGAGTCTGGACTTCGACCGTTTTTTCTTTAAAAACGATTGCTTAACACTTTTGTTGAAAATTATATATTATTAACATGTAAATATTATGTAATATATTAACCTCTTAATGTGTTTGATATTGTGTGATAGATGTCTACTACTAGTACAAATCCCATCGACTCACCTAATAATAATGAAGAGCCGAATATAATTTGGGAAGATTCACAAATTCCCGAAGAGGAACCGGATGAAGAGGAACCGGAAGAAGAGGAACCGGAAGAAGAGGAATCAGAAGAGGAGGAACAAGAAGAAGAAGAGGTTCCGGAAGAAGAAATATTGATACCTATAGTAAATCGATTAAATAAAAGAAAATCCTCAACCAACGGACCAAAGTTAATAATGGTCAATGGTGTTTCTACCGAGGAAGCAAAATATTGGGAAGATTATCAATTTTCCGATGAATTGAATCCCGATGAGGATTCCGATGATGTTATAGAAATTACCTCGACCCAATTTAATAAAGCGAAAGAAAATAATAAGGGAAAAGGTATAAAAATAGAGAAACTCGATTCCAACCCCGATGAACTTTATATATATCGGCAACATCCGTATTTCCTAAAATGTAACAATGACCCGGGAACCTCTAAACCACCAGGTTTTTCTAAACCATTGTAGAAAATGACAGCTCATATTAGGGGAGCATCATATATCCCTAGGAAATTAGCAAAACGAACCAAGTCCGAAGAAGAAGAAACGAGTGAGTCGAATTAAAGAGTTGTAATCATGTTGTGTAATATATGTAATATAGTGTGCTTGTACTTTTATGTTCTATGTAAAAATTGCTTGTATTGTTTGTTAATTATCTTTTACGAATCTAATCCTTGTCTATTTTACAGTATAAAAACAAAATGGACGTTAAGGGTAGACAACCGAATATTTTAGAAAACCTACCAGAGGATATGATTGAGGAAATCTTGTCTAGAGTTGGTCAGAATTCATCAGCACATTTAGTTATGGCGAAATTAACTTGTCAAACATTTGAAAGATAAAAGGCTTTCCTTTGATAGGTGAGGTATATCACATTGGGGAGACCGTAAGTTACGCCGTGTTTTCTTTAAAGCGTTAAATGCGGGAACCCAAATGCAATTTTACGCTACGGGTTAAGAACCTATTTTGACTCAACATATCCCAACATAGGATTTCGTGAGTTAGAAAGAGCTTCTAACATGCAATATAAAGAAGCATGTTATGCTTATGGGTTAATAATGTTCGCTTCTAATCAAATTGAGAAAAAGAACATTGGGTTACAACTTTTAAATAAAACATTCCTACAAGTGATGGACTCGGTAGTTGAGATGAGAAACAAGGTTTTTAGATTATTACGGGGCTGTTGGACATTACGAAGCCCTCGTCCTTTTGACGACATTACAACATGTTGTCTTGTCAACTGTCACAACGGTTATGTTCCACAAGACCAAGGATGGGAAGTTGTCATAGTAAAACCAGAATGCATGAATTGTTTCTGGACGTATGAATTACGTGTCTTTATTGCCTTTGTTGAAAGACTTGCGTATTAACTAGAATTGTCTTCGCAACTGTTTTGTATCAGAGTTTTTATGTGCTATATTTCATGCTATATGTAAAATAGTGGTATTGTAAGTTTGCAAAATATTGTATAAAAGTTTGAATGTGAAATATTATTATAATTAGTTTTCATATAGAATTGTAGTAGTTAAATTGTATGTTAGCTACTAAGTATAAACTTAACGGGTAGGTATTACTGATAGTGTTCCAAATGAACATATATTTAGTAGCAATATCGTTCCAATATGTAAAGTTTTTAAATGTAATTTCCTTATTTTTAGTTGTAATAGTTAAATAAATAAGTGCGAAGACGAAAGACGCAAATCGCTCGAAAATGAAGATTTAAAGACAAAAACGAAGATTTGAAAGACCAAAACGTCCAAAAAGCTCAAATGTACAAGATACAATCAAAAAGGTTCAAATTATTGATGAAGAACGTCTAAAAATGACAAGAGTACAAGTTACAAAACGCAAAGTACAAGATATTAAATTATACGAAAGGACGTTCGAAAATCCGGAACCGGGACATGAACCAACTCTCAACGCTCGACGCAACGGTGTAAAAATTACGAGTCAACTATGCACAAGAATAAAATATAATATTTAAATAATTCATAATAAGAATAATATTAAATAATAAAAAGTTGTTAATTGAGCATAGTTCAGGGGTCGTAAATGAAAATTCAATTTCTAATTTGCCTATAAAAGGCTATATTACGTTCGATGAATAAAGGAAGATTTTTTTCGATCTCTTTTTTTTTTCTTCTATCTTTTTCTTATTTTTCTATCTATCAATATCAATATCTATATTCTATATCTCTATCATAATGTTAACTTAATAAGATATAACAATAATCTTAATTTTAATTTTAAATTATGATAATAATAAGATTTATGATAGAGATCTTTTGAGTATGTAAGTCGAAATTCTGTCCGTGTAACGCTACGCTATTTTTAATCATTGTAAGTTATGTTCAACCTTTTTACATTAATGTCTCGTAGCTAAGTCGTTATTATGCTTATTTAAAATGAAGTAATCATGATGTTGGGCTAATTACTAAAATTGGGTAATTGGGCTTTATACCATAATTAAGGTTTGGGCAAAAGACCGACACTTGTGGAAATTGGACTATTGACTATTAATAGATGGGGGGTATTGTCTAATTGAGTGACAACTCATTGGAGTCTGTCGAACCTATCTTCAAATTAATTAACCTAATAATTAATAATGATTATGGTTGTCCTATTTAGTGATGTTCATATGGAATCTGTTATAAACATTTAATTAATCAATTAGGTTGGGTAATTGATTATTCATTCTGATCAAGTGGATGAATTAATATTCATATTCATAAACTAATTAAAACAGGGGTGGATTACATACAGTGATAACTGGTGTAATTGTTGACAGAAGTGATAACTGCGTCACAGTTTAAATCCTTAATCAGTTGGAATATTTGACTTCGGGTATAAGGGTAATTTGACGAGGATACTCGCACTTTATATTTATGACCGATGGACTATTATGGACAAAAACCAGATAGACGTATCAAATAAACCAGGACAAAGGACAATTAACCCATGGTAATAAATTAAAATCAACACGTCAAACATCATGATTACGGAAGTTTAAATAAGCATAATTCTTTTATTATATTTCTTATCGTATCTTTATTTACTGTCATTTTATTACTCGCAATTTTATTTACTGTCATTTTATTTATTGTCATTATTTTACGCACTTTAATTATCGTCATTTATCTTTACGCTTAAAATATAGGATCGACAAACCGGTCATTAAACGGTAAAACCCCCCTTTTATAATAATATTACTACTTATATAATTATATATATTTTGTATAAATATAGTTAAAAATATAGTAAGTATCACCAGTTCCCTGTGGAACGAACCGGACTTACTAAAAACTACACTACTCTACGATTAGGTACACTGCCTATAGTGTTGTAGCAAGGTTTAGGTATATCCCATCCGTAAATTAATAAAACTTGTGTCATATTTTGTAGTATTTTGTATTAAAAATAATACTATTTCGTACCCTCACGCTACCACATCAAGTTTTTGGCGCCGCTGCCGGGGAGCGCTAAAACGCTATATTTTTAATTATAATAATATTGAAATAAAATATAATAATATAATAATATTGAAATAGAATATAATAATATAATAATATTGAAATAGAATATAATAATATAAAAATATTTAAGAATCAAAAATTTACGTAAATTTTAAAAAAAGTCGTATTTATTAAATACTTCAGGGGTATATTATGTAACTTATAATTAATAATTGCTATCATGTCGCTTTCATGTGAATAGTAAATTAATTAATTTATTTTCATTTACTATTCATGAATAGTAAATGAATTAAAAAAAAAAGTTTTAAAAAAAAATTATAATTATAAAAAAATTATTAATTTGTAAAAAAAAATCGTTTTTAAAAAATAAAAAAAAAAATCGTTTTTAAAAAAAAAAAAAAAAAAAAATTTCGTTTTTTAAAAAAAAAAAAAAAAAAAAAATTTGTGTAAAAAAAAAAAAAAAATCGTTTTTTTTAAAAGAAAAAAAAATCGTTTTAAAAAAAAAAATTTGTAAAAAAAAAAAAATCGTTTTTTTTTTTTTTTAAAAAATTTAAAAAAAAAAAAACGAAAAAAAAAAAAAAAAAAAAAAAAAAAAAACGTAAAAAAAAAAAACGTAAAAAAAAAAAAAAAACGTAAAAAAAAAAAAAAAAAATATTAAAAAAAAAATATATATATATTTTTAAAATTTTGTCTATAAAAAAAAAAAAAATGTTTTTTTTAGTTTTATTACCTTTAGATTTTTAGACTATAGTCGCAACTTTTAGTATTAAGTTTAGTTTTGCCATAGTTATTTTTACTTCTAGAATTTTTAGGCTTTGCCGTAAAATCCCTTAAGTGCTTATTCCTTAGACTAAGTTTTAGGTGCTTTAGAATTTTACGACGCCGTATTTCGCACTACTTTCTTATTTTTATTTTTCAACGCCTATTTTTCGACCTTTTATTTTTCGATCTTTTTCGACGAACTCTTTTTCTTTCTTATTTCTCGCTATTCTAGTTTTAGGACATAGATTTTTATTCTACTTCTTATCTAAATTTCTTAAAATTACGAAAATTTATTTTAAGTGGTTAAATTAATAGACATCAAAATTTTCTGGTTCGTAGTAATAGTTGGATTTGTACGTGGACCGGGTTATTGGAGCCAAACAGTACTCAATTATATTGAGACCAAACGAATCCTGCCCCTCTGCTGCATCTTTTGGCTATTCGAAACGTGGGCAAAATCAGAAAAGTCTATTAATTGGATAACTTATATAATTTTTCTTTCCTTTTAAAAACTAATAGGATATTCAGTGAATGCACCGAGTAAAAAGTTCACCACCTTTCATACGTTCACCACCTGTAACTCGATCAAGACATTTAGCAAATATTGTCGCCGTTGATTTTTCTTTAGAATCGTCATCTAGTCGAACAAGAACTCCAACTCAAATTTCTGATAATCCATCTTTTGAACCCGACTTCACAATTAAGAACCCGGAGCATATTCAAGGACAATTCCAAGATCCTGAACCACAAACCGTTAAATCAGAGTCCTCTAGTGATTCGTATTCAACGAATTCAATTATGGAAGTAACGGAACCTCTAAGTATGGAAGAACGAATGAGAGCTAAGCGCACTGGCCAAGGTCACGCCATTATTAAACCAGAAGTTAATGCTCCAGATTATGAAATTAAAGGACAAATTTTACACATGGTAACTAATCAGTGCCAATATAGTGGTACGCCGAATGAAGACCCAAACGAACATCTTCGTACGTTTAATAGGATCTGTACACTATTCAAAATCCGAGAAGTGAAAGACGAACAAATCTATCTCATGTTATTTCCCTGGACTTTAAAGGGAGAAGCCAAAGATTGGTTAGAATCGTTACCTGAAGGGGCGATTGACACATGGGATGTTTTAGTTGAAAAATTTCTTAAACGATTCTTTCCGGCATCCAAAGCCGTGAGACTTCAAGGAGAAATTGTTACGTTCGCGCAAAATCCAAATGAAACATTATATGAGGCGTGGACAAGATTCGGAAGGATGTTGAGAGGATGTCCTCAACACGGATTAGATACTTTTCAAATAGTACAAATCTTCTATAAAGGCGTAGACATCGCCACACGAAAAGACATCGACATAACCGCTGGTGGATCCATTATGAAGAAAACCGCAACTGAAGCTTACAAAATTATTGATAACACAGCCTCCCACTCGCATGAGTGGCACCAAGAAAAAGATATCTTTCGATCATCTAAAGCGGCTAGAGCCGATTCTAGCCCTGACTTTGATTCCGTTTCCGCAAAAATAGATGCTTTCGAAAGACGAATGGAAAAGATGAATAAAGATATTCACGCAATACGAATCAGTTGTGAGCAATGCGGTGGACCACACTTATTGAAAGATTGTCACATTGAACCAACGATGGAACAACGAGAGAATGTTTCCTATATGAACCAAAGGCCGGGAAATAATTATCAAAATAATTATCAACCGCCAAGGCTAAACTTAAATCGAAATCAAAACATTCTTTACAATCCAAAAGGACCCGAAAGTAACTGGTATAACCAACAAGGTCCGAATAACCAACCAACTCAAAACAACACTTTCAATCAACAAAGACCTAGCTTGTATAAACCACCACAACAACCCGAAGAGAAAAAGCCAAATCTAGAAGAAATGATGGCAAAGCTGATTGAATCTCAAACACAATTCATTACATCTCAAACCCAAACGAACGAGAGGTTTGATCAGTCATTAAGAACTCAACAAGCTTCCATTTTGAATCTAGAAAAACACGTAGGTACTCTTGCTAGCATGATGAGTGAGAGGGAACAAGGAAAGCTACCGAGTAATACTGAAGTAAATCCTCGGAATGAGAATGTTAATATGGTGTCAACGAATTCTGAAAAACCAGCATCAGAAGATGGGAAGGTTTTAGATGAGAGTAACAATGAAGAAGTTACACCACCACCACCCGAGTATGTAAAGCCAGTGGTGGCACCATACAAACCACCCATCCCGTTTCCAAGAAAAGGAGTTGAGTATGAGCAAGTGATAGGTAATAAAGATTGTGATACCTCTGGAAAGAAGAAGAAGAAAAAGAATAAGAAAGTGCAAGAAACAAAAGCCGTAAATATAAACCCGGTGAAGACAGTTCCACCAAAACCTCCACCTAGGGTAGGTGATCCGGGTGAATTTATTGTTCCTTGTCTACTTAGTGATTGTGTCATGTATGATGCACTAGCAGATTTAGGTGCGAGTGTAAGTGTTATGCCTCTTTCCTTATATAAGAGATTAGGTGTAGGTAAGTTAAGTCCAACGGATATGAGTGTTCGACTCTTTGATCAAACCATTAAGCACCCAGTTGGAATTGCTGACAACCTA
This sequence comes from Rutidosis leptorrhynchoides, assembly GCF_046630445.1. Lineage (NCBI taxonomy): Eukaryota > Viridiplantae > Streptophyta > Magnoliopsida > Asterales > Asteraceae > Rutidosis > Rutidosis leptorrhynchoides. The sequence continues at coordinate 237,048,703 of NC_092341.1, forward strand.
CCCGTTCAAGTAGGCAATTTAACCTTTCTAGTCGAATTTATTGTCATTGACATAGAAGAGGACCCAAACATTCCTCTAATTTTAGGTCGGCCATTCTTAGCGTCCACCGGGGCGTTATTTGATGTAGGAAATGGAAGAATGACACTTAAAAGTGGTAACAAATCTATCACCTTTATGATTCGAAAGTCTAAATCTCCACCAACTAAAACCGTTGAACCAGTAAAAACGATTGGTAATAACCATGTTGTTTTACCAACTCCAACGGTAGTGCTTAGCAATAATAAAACGCCTAAGTGTGGGGAAAATGAAGTAAAATCTAATGATGACTTGATAATAAAGAACCCCGTTGTTGATACGAAATTAAATGACCCCGTTATTAACAGTTCAATGAAGAAACTTTTTAAACGGGCTATCGATGCTAGAAGTAAGGGGAACTTTAAGTTATGTAACCGGTTAGTATCCAATCTGTCGCCTAAAGAAAAGGCGAAACTAGTTGAATTTTGGGATATTACGGAAGAAGCCGGGCACTGGCTTAAAGAAAAAGTCACAGATAGGCAAGTTGATTATGGACCAAAAGAAATTGACGATGAAGTTAATCACAATTTCGACACCACAGCTACCTAAGTGTGGGGAGATTCAAATGTTCTAAGAAAATGTTATCTAGAGTTAGTTGTTCTGTTCTCGTGTAGTTCCGAGAATGGAATCCGATTGGTCTTTTCCGCTAGCAGACACTAAAGAACTAGTTTTCTCCCCCCATTCTGAATTTTTGTTTTTTTTTAGGTTTTATATGAAATTAATATGCTTTTAAGTTTTGTGTGATATTTAAAAACAAAATTTACTTTATTTCATTAAGTTGAAAAAAAAAAAAAATGATTTATAAAATTCGTCGTAAGTTGAAGACTAGGTCATAGAGCCGAAATTACTTTACCCGAGGGCGGGGCGACAAATTTTGTTATCATTATTTTTAATTTTATTGATTTAAAGTATGCCAAAAATATTATACTTTATAAATTTTTGAAAAGTGGGGTTATAAACCAAACTTCAAAAATATATATACATATATATATGTTTGTATTTTATCTTATGTACAAAACAGAGTAAAACAATGCACTTTCAAAGACTGTCATTAAAGTTAAGCAAAAGGTACTAATTTTGACGACAAGACGCAAAATAACAAATATGATATAACAAATGAAGGAATGAACGATGAGGCGCCATCTATCATTCGACGAGCTTTGTAATTACAAACTCGGTATTTTTAATCACTTTTCTACGCTAATCACCCTCATGAATTTAAATTATAGTCTGATTTCATGCAAATGAGGGCATTGCATGATCTTAAGTGTGGGGAAGGGTTATAAATTCTCTCAGGTTTATACTTGGTTTATTTGCCAAATTTTGTGAAAATTTGAAAAATTTTCAATTAAATGAAGTCAAAATCATGTTTATACATATTTATGAACGGTGAAAACTAGGTGATAATACCGAAATTATCGTTACCTCGGAAAGGACATAAATTGAGAAACACCCTAAAATGCTTGAATTCATTTAAAATGAAATAAAAGAAAATAAAAAGGCAAAGAAAGAAACTAAGTGTGGGAAGAATGTACCAAGTTATTCAATTTAAAACAAATATCACATATTTTTGTACAAGATTATTGCAGGTACTTTTGCTTTGGACGATACTAATCAGTTTTACCCGGTTTACTGTAATACATTTGAAAGAAAGATGGCTCTACACGATGAATCAATTCCATCATTAAAAGGAAGTAAAGTCTTCCGAAAAAGACACGCGCTTCTTGATTTAGGTCATGAAGTTGTCGTCCAGACCAGCTGTAGGTTGACGAAAAACCTAGAAAAGTCATCACTAAAATCAGCAGGAAATCCACGGACCTCAGCATCAAACAGGGTCGCCAAGTGGTCAGACTTATCCTAACCATGAGAGGGTCTGTCTTGTAAAATGGGGAGGGCACCGTGCAAATTAGCTTGATAAGACTAATGAATCAGATCCCCAGAAAGGATAATCTCCTTAAAGATTAAAAATCAGCTTTTAAGACTGATATTACTCAATCCTAGAGATTGACCTTAAAGATTGAGAATTCAAACTCATGGAATTCAATGATATCTAAACTCGAGCTTGAACGAGAAAATATTTTGATCAAAAATACAAACCGATTTGTTTTCTGAAAACCCATTTTCAATGCGTTCATTACCATTGAACGTAAAATCCTGAGAATTCATCAGAATTCATTAGGTCACCTGAACCAAATCGGGTGTCAACCGTAAGAACGGTGGTTGCATAGCATGGTCGGAGACAGGACCTTGTGCCAGACCGAAAAATTATAGGATGATCTTTACTATCGCTCCTACCAAGGATAGTTCTAGCATCCGACACGTTAATAAGACCATAATCATCTGCATGTCACGGGACATTGCCTTAACAGTTTCTTGTTCATCGCTTTCCTTTACAACCGGACGGTAGTTTGCCGAAAGGTAATATACGGGACAAGTAAACTGGACGTGTTGCTTTCCTAATACAAGGTTAGCAAGTGGGTAACACAAAACCACAAGTGTTGAGCTAAAATTTTCAAATCTGAAACCCACACAACCCACAAAAATATTTTGCAAACACCGGTGAAGGGTTATTCCGGAAAACTTATCTAGGGTAAAAACTATATTAAATTTTCAAAAAGATCAAATGTTTTCATAAAGATCCAATTTCCTTAAGGATCTACATTTTAATAGTCATGTGGGACTGTAAACCACCTTTCAAATGTGCACTTTGCTTTGGAAACCGAAAGTAAATCGGCTATTTGATTGCAAGTGTCGTTGACCTAAACCCGAGGCAACTGTGGATGACACACCCACCTTTAACCATCATTACTGTCATTGTTTATACCGCTATATCAAAATCACTGATGTACAAAATGTGATGAATAAAAAAGTGATTCATGTATGTTTTTATTTCAAGTTCTGTATTGCTTGAGGACAAGCAACGCTCAAGTGTGGGGATATTTGATAGTGTTCCAAATGAACATATATTTAGTAGCAATATCGTTCCAATATGTAAAGTTTTTAAATGTAATTTCCTTATTTTTAGTTGTAATAGTTAAATAAATAAGTGCGAAGACGAAAGACGCAAATCGCTCGAAAATGAAGATTTAAAGACAAAAACGAAGATTTGAAAGACCAAAACGTCCAAAAAGCTCAAATGTACAAGATACAATCAAAAAGGTTCAAATTATTGATGAAGAACGTCTAAAAATGACAAGAGTACAAGTTACAAAACGCAAAGTACAAGATATTAAATTATACGAAAGGACGTTCGAAAATCCGGAACCGGGACATGAACCAACTCTCAACGCTCGACGCAACGGTGTAAAAATTACGAGTCAACTATGCACAAGAATAAAATATAATATTTAAATAATTCATAATAAGAATAATATTAAATAATAAAAAGTTGTTAATTGAGCATAGTTCAGGGGTCGTAAATGAAAATTCAATTTCTAATTTGCCTATAAAAGGCTATATTACGTTCGATGAATAAAGGAAGATTTTTTTCGATCTCTTTTTTTTTTCTTCTATCTTTTTCTTATTTTTCTATCTATCAATATCAATATCTATATTCTATATCTCTATCATAATGTTAACTTAATAAGATATAACAATAATCTTAATTTTAATTTTAAATTATGATAATAATAAGATTTATGATAGAGATCTTTTGAGTATGTAAGTCGAAATTCTGTCCGTGTAACGCTACGCTATTTTTAATCATTGTAAGTTATGTTCAACCTTTTTACATTAATGTCTCGTAGCTAAGTCGTTATTATGCTTATTTAAAATGAAGTAATCATGATGTTGGGCTAATTACTAAAATTGGGCTTTATACCATAATTAAGGTTTGGGCAAAAGACCGACACTTGTGGAAATTGGACTATTGACTATTAATAGATGGGGGGTATTGTCTAATTGAGTGACAACTCATTGGAGTCTGTCGAACCTATCTTCAAATTAATTAACCTAATAATTAATAATGATTATGGTTGTCCTATTTAGTGATGTTCATATGGAATCTGTTATAATCATTTAATTAATCAATTAGGTTGGGTAATTGATTATTCATTCTGATCAAGTGGATGAATTAATATTCATATTCATAAACTAATTAAAACAGGGGTGGATTACATACAGTGATAACTGGTGTAATTGTTGACAGAAGTGATAACTGCGTCACAGTTTAAATCCTTAATCAGTTGGAATATTTGACTTCGGGTATAAGGGTAATTTGACGAGGATACTCGCACTTTATATTTATGACCGATGGACTATTATGGACAAAAACCAGATAGACGTATCAAATAAACCAGGACAAAGGACAATTAACCCATGGTAATAAATTAAAATCAACACGTCAAACATCATGATTACGGAAGTTTAAATAAGCATAATTCTTTTATTATATTTCTTATCGTATCTTTATTTACTGTCATTTTATTACTCGCAATTTTATTTACTGTCATTTTATTTATTGTCATTATTTTACGCACTTTAATTATCGTCATTTATCTTTACGCTTAAAATATAGAATCGACAAACCGGTCATTAAACGGTAAAACCCCCCTTTTATAATAATATTACTACTTATATAATTATATATATTTTGTATAAATATAGTTAAAAATATAGTAAGTATCACCAGCTCCCTGTGGAACGAACCGGACTTACTAAAAACTACACTACTCTACGATTAGGTACACTGCCTATAGTGTTGTAGCAAGGTTTAGGTATATCCCATCCGTAAATTAATAAAACTTGTGTCATATTTTGTAGTATTTTGTATTAAAAATAATACTATTTCGTACCCTCACGCTACCACATCAATTACCCGAATTAAAACTTATAAAACGCTAATATGAAGAAAAAGCTTTTATAAATGAGTTCATATTATGCTACAGAATACTATTGACTACTCTTAATATTCTATATGATTAACTTAATTCTTTTGGCTATTTTTGAAGGAAATGGCACCGACTACTCGTCAGAACTTGAACATGAGTGAGGAAGACTTCCGTGCTTTCCTTGTTGCAAATATAGCCGCAGTACAGGCTGCAATGCAAAACAACAATAACTCAGGGTCTAGCAGTGGAGTTAACTCCACAGGAAACCGTGTAGGATGCTCCTACAAGGCTTTAACTGCCTGTAAACCTCTAGAATTTGATGGAACTGAAGGACCAGTCGGACTAAAACGATGGACCGAAAAGGTCGAATCTGTGTTTGCTATAAGCAAATGTGTTGAGGAAGATAAGGTAAAGTACGCCACGCATACCTTCACAGGTACTGCGTTAACATGGTGGAATACCTATCTCGAATAAGTGGGACAAGATGCTGCTTACGCACTACCGTGGTCAGCATTCAAACACTTAATGAACGAGCAGTACCGTCCCAGAAATGAGGTCAATAATCTCAAGGTAGAGCTTAGAGGGTTACAAACACAAGGGTTTGATATTACCACGTACGAACGACGATTCACAGAGTTGTGTCTATTGTGTTCGGGAGCATTCGAAGATGAAGAAGAGAAGATCGACGCGTTTGTAAAAGGGTTACCAGTTAGGATTCAAGAAGATGTGAGTTCACACGAGCCCGCTTCTATACAGAAGGCAAGTCGAATGGCTCATAAACTCATAAATCAGATTGAGGGAAGAATTAAAGAACAGGCGGCCGAAGAAGCCAACACGAAACAACTCAAGAGGAAGTGGGAGGAAAACAGTGACAAGAGTCACCAGTACAACAACAACAACAACAACAATTACAACCACAATCTCAACAACTATCCCAACAACCGCAACAACAATCGCAACAATAACCGCAATTCTAACAATAACTACAACAAACATCCCAACAATAACAACAACTACAACAACAACCGTTTCAACAACAATAACAATCCCAACAACAACCTCAATAACAACAACGGCAACAAAAACCAAAAACAGCCATGTCATAGGTGTGAAGAAAATCATCAGGGGTTTTTACGAAATTTTGCAACAGGTGTAAAAGAAATGGTCATAGGGCGACAAAGTGTGAGGTCTACGGACCAAAGTTTAACAGAACTAAAGGAACAAATAATGTCGGAACAAGTAATGCTGAAATGAATAGTGTCGGAGCAAGTAATACCAATGCTGTTTGTTATAAATGTGGAAAATCGGACCACATTATTAGAAATTGCCCGAATCAGGGGAATACTAATGGGCAGGGCCGTGGAAGAGTTTTCAATATTAATGCGGCAGAAGCACAGGAAGACCCGGAGCTTGTTACGGGTACGTTTCTTATTGACAATACATCTGCTTATGTTTTATTTGATTCGGGTGCGGATAGAAGCTATATGAGTAAGGATTTTTGTGCTAAATTAAGTTGTCCATTGACGCCTTTGGATAATAAGTTTATACTAGAATTAGCAAACGGTAAATTAATTGCAGCAGATAATATATGTCAGAATCGAGAAATTAAACTGGTTAGCGAAACATTTAAGATTGATTTGATACCAGTAGAGTTAGGGAGTTTTGATGTGATAATCAGCATGGACTAGTTGAAAGAGGTGAAAGAAGAGATCGTATGTTACAAAAATGCAATTCGCATTATGCGTGAAAAAGGAAAACCTTTAATGGTGTACGGAGAAAAGAACAACGCGAAATTAAATCTTATTAGTAGTTTGAAGACGCAAAAACTAATAAGAAAAGGTTGTTACGTCATTCTAGCACACATCGAGGAAGTTAAACCTGAAGAAAAGAACATCAGTGATGTTCCCGTCGCAAAAGAATTTCCCGATGTATTTTCGAAAGAATTACCGGGATTACCCCCACATCGATCCGTTGAATTTCAAATAGACCTTGTACTAGGAGCTGCACCAATAGCTCGTGCTCCATACAGACTCGCACCCAGCGAAATAAAGGAACTTCAAAGCCAATTATAAGAACTTCTAGAGCGTGGTTTCATACGACCAAGTACATCACCATGGGGAGCTCCTGTTTTGTTTGTCAAAAAGAAGGATGGTACATTCAGGTTGTTTATCGACTACCGAGAGTTGAACAAACTTACCATCAAGAACTGTTACCCACTACAGAGAATCGATGACTTATTTGATCAATTACAAGGCTCGTCAATTTATTCGAAGATTGATTTACGTTCTGGGTATCATCAAATGCGGGTGAAGGAGGACGATATTCCGAAGACTGCTATCAGAACGCGTTACGGTCATTACGAGTTTATGGTTATGCCGTTTGGATTGACTAACGCACCAGCTGTGTTCATAGACCTCATGAACCGTGTGTGTGGGCTATATCTCGACATGTTTGTCATTGCTTTCATTGATGACATACTTATCTACTCAAAGAATGATCAAGAGCACGAAGAACATTTGAGAAAAGTGCTAGAGTTATTGAGGAAAGAAAAATTGTACGCTAAGTTTTCAAAGTGTGCATTTTGGTTGGAAGAAGTTCAATTCCTCGGTCACATAGTAAACAAAGAAGGTATTCAGGTGGATCCGCCAAAGATTGAGACCGTTGAAAAGTGGGAAACCCCTAAAACTCTGAAGCATATACGCCAATTTTTAAGACTAGCTGGTTACTACAGAAGGTTCATCCAATATTTTTCCAGAATAGCAAAACCCTTGACTGCATTAACGCATAAAGGGAAGAAATTTGAATGGAAAGATGAAAAAGAGAAAGCGTTTCAATTGTTAAAGAAAAAGTTAACTACGACACCTATATTGTCATTACCTGAAGGGAATGATGATTTTGTGATATATTGTGACGCCTCAAAGCAAGGTCTCGGTTGTGTATTAATGCAACGAACGAAAGTAATTACTTATGCGTCTAGACAATTGAAGATTCATGAACAGAATTATACGACGCATGATTTGGAATTAGGCGCGGTTGTTTTTGCATTAAAGACTTGGAGGCACTACTTATATGGGGTCAAAAGTATTATATATACTGACTACAAAAGTCTTCAACACATATTTAATCAGAAAAACTGAACATGAGGCAGTGCAGGTGGATTGAATTGTTGAATGATTACGACTTTGAGATTCGTTACCACCCAGGGAAGGCAAATGTGGTTGCCGACGCCTTGAGCAGAAAAGACAGAGAACCCATTAGTGTAAAATCTATGAATATAATGATTCATACTAATCTTACTACTCAAATAAAGGAGGCGCAACAAGGAGTTTTAAAAGAGGGAAACTTAAAAGATGAAATACCCAAAGGATCGGAGAAGCATCTTAATATTCGGGAAGACGGAACCCGGTATAGGGCTAAAAGGATTTGGGTACCAAAATTTGGAGATATGAGAGAAATGGTACTTAAAGAAGCTCATAAAACCAGATACTCAATACATCCTGGAACGGGAAAGATGTACAAGGATCTCAAGAAACATTTTTGGTGGCCGGGTATGAAAGCCGAAGTTGCTAAATACGTAGGAGAATGTTTGACGTGTTCTAAGGTCAAAGCTGAGCATCAGAAACCATCAGGTCTACTTCAACAACCCGAAATCCCGGAATGGAAATGGGAAAACATTACCATGGATTTCATCACTAAATTGCCAAGGACTGCAAGTGGTTGTGATGCTATTTGGGTAATAGTTGATCATCTCACCAAATCAGCACACTTCCTGCCAATAAGAGAAGATGACAAGATGGAGAAGTTAGCACGACTGTATTTGAAAGGACCCGTCCTAATCCACCTGGACGAAGTCATCAACATTTGGTCCCATTGCGATAATCGGCTCCAAATAATGTCCTTATATTGAGCAAATGCACAGCGGAAGACTTAATTCGTACCTGAGAATAAACATGCTTTAAAGTGTCAACCAAAAGGTTGGTGAGTTCATAGGTTTATCATAACAACCATTTCAATATATTAATAGACCACAAGATTTCATAATCATAAACATAATACACTCGCAAGTGTATGTAAAGCATTCTAAGTGGTTGAGCACTTGGTAACCATACTTAACATTTAATCAACGTCGCATATTCCCTTTATTATGAAATCTCACTACACCGTACCAAGTGTAGTCACCAAAACGAAGTACTGTGCAACCGTTGAATACTGGTCGTCCAGTCCGGTTGGGGTTGTCAGGCCCGATAGATCTATCAACAGGATTCGCGTTTACAATACCCATATAAATAGTAGTTACCAAGCTACAGGGAAATATGCCAGTTGTACAACTCAACGTAGAATATATTTTTAAGTACTTGTGTCTATTTTGTAAACATTTATAAAAGCAGCGCATGTATTCTCAGCCCAAAATATATACTGTAAAAGCAATTAAAAAGGGAGCAAATGAAACTCACTTTTGCCTTGAAGGTATTTAATTCGACTTGGTCTCCGATAGATATCACGAACCTAACCATATATATAATATATCAACATATTTTCTTTTTAAGTAATCGTTACATATATATATACTTTTAATACTTTTAATATTTTCTTAGTCCGTAGTTAGCAGTCCGATGTTAGTGGTCCACAATTAGTTGCTTAAATAAAATAAATAAAGACCCCATCGTATTCGTATTGATCAGAATTAATCTCGACCCATGGTACCATGTTGTCAAATGACGTGTTGCGTACATAAAGTACCGTGTTGTCAAATGACGTGTTGCGTACAATCATGAGGTCTTATGATTAATCTTCTCGTGTTGTTTACGGGTGGTCCTGAAATATATAAAATCAAATCATAAGTAATTATATATAAAATATCATATTAATTATAAAAGATATGATTAATTTACTTTTTCTCCAAATATTTTCGTAGCTAAACTAGCTTCGGATACCCAATCTTGTTTTAGTCGTAGTTTCTTTATTACAACTCCGTTTTTGTTGGTTCAACTTGCCACTTCCTTGGATCAAGTTAAATTTTAAGAATATGAACTGAAAATACCTTAATTTGTATTCGAAATCATAGGTTATAGGTCAAACTTTGGTGAAACTTATGAAAGTGATCATTTTCCATCATAAAAACAACATTTAATGATCATTTTTCTAAAAATACTTACACTTTGAGTTAAACCATGAAATTTTTATGTGTTAACATATTCATAAGAAATATCATTTTTCCAGAACATGAACTTCCAATTCAAAGTTCAAGATGGTTTTTAATTATCCAACCCAAAACAGCCCCCGGTTGCACTCCGACGACGTAGATTCAGTTTTTAAGATGTTCTTTGTAAAACCAAGTTATATCTTGTTAGGTTAGCATATCATTATGATATATTACAGGTATTGAAGTGTTTTAAAAGTCAAGTTAGAAGGATCTATTTAGTTTGCGAACAAGTTTGAAATCATTCAAACTATGTTCTTGTTGTTAAAATTTTATACCACAAAATAAGATAGCTATATGAATATGAATTGAATAAGATTATGAACAAGGTTACTACCTCAAGTTACTTGGACAAAGTTACTGCAAAAGATAAGAAATAATCTTGGAATCAAAGAGTGGTGGAGTTAGATCAAAAGGTTGGAAGTAAACTTCTTCAAATGGGTGGTTATTTTGATATGTTCTTGAAAGAGTTTTCTTATGGTGTTTAAGGCTTGTAATTGAAGCTAAATGATGTGGAAAATGCTTGGAGATGATCAAGTATGAAGTTAGGAGTATTTTGAGAGAGAAATGAGGGTGTAGTTATGAGAAAATGGAGTGAAGAAATGGTGTTTATTTATAAAAATGTTTTTAGTTTATAAAGAAAGAAAAGGATTCCAAATTTTGTTTTCTTACTGATAATTCATACTACTTGACAAATTCTAGTTACCTCATATCTAGGGCAGTAATAATGTTGATTAGGATGTTGATTTGATGTGTATATATCAATAGTAAATACGTATAGAAGCTGGGTATGATACGGGTACTTATAGCCTAGATATACGTATAGAAATCTTGAGGAAACGGAACGAGAATTCAAATATAGCTATCTTTTGTGAATATACTTATATTGTTTTATGTATTTAAGTGCTTAAAAGTGATTAAATACATTATATATATGATACATGTATAGGCATTATAGATTATAAGTATATATATCAAAGAATGTTACGTATAGTTATCGTTTTGAAAACTTAAGTTAGTAGTTTCAAAATATACTTATAACTCATTGTCATTAGTATACAATGAGATGTTAAACCATCCTTAGATCATGTTAAATATATATAAATACATATATATACACAAACGTATAATTATCGTATGTTATATAGTTCGTGATATCATCGGTCATATTGGACGGTCAAACGTTGTGTAAAACTCTTTTCAAAAACACAAGTCTCAACAATTTGGATTGCTTATCATGTTGGTATGGTTTAATTTATGTAAATATTAATCTCATAAGTATAATTTGGTCGGAAAATTCCGGGTCATTACAGTACCTACCCGTTAAAGAAATTTCGTCCCCGAAATTTGATAGAGGTTGTTATGGATAACAATAAGAAGGTTTTCATGACAAATATAAGGTGATAATGGAGTTTTATCATCATTGAGTAATGTAGATAAAACGATTCGATTATGCGAAGAATATAAATGAGACTATCGTAAAAGAGTGAGATGAGTAAAATATATTTGTCTTAACCGATGACGTAGTTATGATTGATTTCTGGGATTTAAGGGATTTAAAGAGAATCTTACGTAATAAGATTTGGTTCTTTGGTGATTAAGGAAATCAGGATCTTCTTTGATTATATGCAATAATCTGTTTCGATTGCTCTGTCGGATATTTCACTATAAATTCACCCCTTCGTTTCCTTATTTTCCACGACTCACACCTTCTATTCTTTATCCCTTGATTCTTACTTTAAAGCATTCATCAACATGCTCCATCCAGTCCTGATTCTTGATATACTCCTAACTTTTATATCTGTCATTCTTCTTTTTCATCTACCACCAGAAGAATCTATTTACTTCTACTATACTCTTGTGTTTATAGTGTTTCTAATTCTCCTGTGTCTCTATATTGCTATCTGTATCGATATTCACGGTTTGTAATTTCGGGGTTATTATCGAAGTTTATATTCTTCATTATTTTTCGGAGTTTCATGTTTTCGTTTTCTCTTCCCGACTTCGAGTCAAGCGAGTAATGGTCCGGAATTCGTAGATATGAAATTCAGAATGAGCATAGCTAATGCTCTAAGAAGAAAATGGTAATAGAACGATTTTGATTTGTTAAATTACCAGAATACCCTGGAGAAGACCGAGTCATCCAGAAAAATATTCTCTTGATATGTTTAGAGATTAGATAGAATGTAAGAGTCATGTAAATGGCACATGATGACGGTACTGTGAATCATCATGCTTCATTAGAAACTCAGCATGACTTACTGTAATATAATGACGTTGATCAAGTGTCATTATATTATACTAATCCATACTTCAGTTCCCAACACTACTTCAAAACATTCATATTTTAAACTCGAAGGTTTCAGAATTTAGAAGCTAACACAGTTTCTTTTATGTTGCAGATATTACGGAGAGATAAATGATCTCAGATAAGAATAGTTGTAAAAATATCGCCAGAAATATGGAGGATATTTATAATAGAACATACGAGAATATCTTAGAATTTCTAATATCAATGGATGATGAAGAAGATTTGTCTGTGAAGGTTTAGAATGAGAAATAAGATGTTTGCTAACGATTTCAGCAGGCACAGAATCATTTGGATTCTTTGAAGGCAAACTTATTCTTTGTGATTTGTCCAAGGCTTTCTTCATAGTTTCACATAATCCATTTTTTGGTACTAAATTTTCTATCGAGCGTTCCTAACACTCCTTTCTTTATCATCAAACTTTTGGCCATTAAGATCATCTACAACATGCTGCTTCGTCAGCATTTTCAAAGTTAACTGATCTGGGTCGTCGGTTATCAAACCGAGGTAGTTTAAGGAGAATTGTGTTTTTAGAATGATTAATCGTTGATGGTAATATTGTGGAATATAAAAGGTTCCCCAGTAACAATAAAGAGTACGCATATATATCGCGGTTATAATAAAGTTGTTTCGGATGAAAAGTCGGAGTTGACTTGCTGGAGCTGTGACAAAATTAGCTACTTTGGAAAGGGATTGCAAAACGATCTTCGGTAATAACAATGTCAAAGGAACTAGAATAGATACGTGTCAAACGTTTACTCAGTTTCTGAGGGTTTTTCAAGTGCATAACTATATGCATCAATCTTTTCTTCCGTAGATGAAGTGCGGTTGGTTTATCCTCTCGATTGTGGTGTTTTTAAGAATCATGATAGATTTGAACGCTGATTGTAATAGTCGAGATATAATGAGGTTTAAGATGAAATCAAGTGGCAATCTTGAAGAAATGTTTAGTTTCATATGTTATAATCAATATTTTAATTCATTTTAATTGTCCAATGTCATTAGTCCACAGTCGATAGTCCACAGTAACAGTCCAATAATTCATATATAGTTTAATATATAATATACGAATTAATTAATACGTATCGTGACCCGTATACCTCTCAGACTCGATCACAACTCAAACTATATATATTATTGTAGAATCAACCTCAACCCTGTATAGAGAACTCGATCATTACTGCATATAGAGTGTCTATGGTGATTCCAAATAATATATATAGATGCGTCGATATGATATGTCAAAACATTGTATACGTGTCCCGATATTTAAAGTGCGTAAAATAATTACAGAAATTAAATGACGATAAATAAAAGTGCGATAATTAAATTGTGATAAATAAACTGCGATAAATAAAATGTAATCAGTTAGTTAGGAACAGTTAGCATGGATTCTTTACAAAATTTTTCATAGTTAATTTGTTTGTTTCTAACAGATTTTATTTTGTCATATGTTTTCTTCATATGCCACTTGTTGGATTCTGGGAAGTCAAAATCCAAATATGAAATTGAATAAAAATGGCTATTCTGCGGTGAACGGATACGTATATCGGTGGTTGTAAGTAGGATAGTAAATGACTATTGAATCAGCTTCGACGAATGTACAATGTTACTTATTAAGATGAAATCTAATTATTCCTCGGGTATTACCTACCCGTTAAAAAAAAATTTCACCATTAATATTTTGTACAAAAGAACTTTTAATTACAATCTTTATGAAAACATATATACATATATATTTTCTTCAGATGAAATCATGAATTTAATGAGTTAATATGATATTAATCTCATTTGTTTTTCGGTTTGAGCTAGAATAAGAAATCTCTAAAACTTTTTGAGACCACATATTCTTCGCAGAATATCAATGAAATTATGGATCAATACTTCATCGTTCATTATTGTTGGTACTCCTTGGTATCTATGGTGCGTATGATGTTGATGTTTGTGGGACAGATTATGATGTCGAGACGTGTGATACGGATGTTGTTTGTTAGTGGTGATTATGGTATTGTGGATGTTATTGATGGTGGTGCTGATTATGCTGCTGGTGCTGCTGCTGGTGTTTGCAACCTTCGCACCATGTTCTCCTAAGCCGTCACGCGAGCGTGAAGTTCGTTAACTTCTGCTAGTACACCGGGATGATTGGCGGTTGGAGCGAGCGAATGAACAAGATTTGTAATATGGGATAGTATATAATCGTAACGAGATACTCTAGAAATGAGAGAGAAAATGGTGTTTTGAATAGGTTCGCCGGTAAGTGCTTCAGGTTCATCGCCAAGAGGGCAATTTGGTGGATGGAATGGATCACCTTCTTCTTGTCTCCAGTGATTTAGTATATTACGAACCCATCCCCAATTCATCCAGAATAGATGATGGGAAATTGGTTGATCCATTCCGGTGACGCTGCTTTCGGAACCCGAATGGAAATACATATCGGTATAACTGTCGAAATCTGAAGAATTAGAACTAGATGCGGAATCCATCTTGTATAATGGGGAAAATGAATTTTTGGTATGGAATACATTATAGGAGTTATATTTGGTACTCTTCAATACATAATTTACATATGTATATATAATACCAAAATCCCGTAAATTACGGAGAATCTTTGAAAAGATATCAGTCAAAGTTCGCAATAACAGATATGCTAAGATAAGAATTTGTCTATACACTATCAATGCAGTAAATGCAGTAAAACGTGTCTAGACTTATGAATGATAAGCAGGTAATTTCCTAAGGATGATAAGTAGATGATTTTCGACTAGAAATGATAAGCAAAACTTTTGACATGTAGACACGGTCGAAGTCCAGACTCATTAATGCATCCTAACAACTACTAGTTAGACACACTAATGCAAGACCTGGTTCGCTATGACCACCGCGCTGATACCAACTGAAAGTTGGGGACGCATCCCACTCAGTGCCTTCTCAGCTAACCGCCTGTGACCACTGAGCTTACCTCAGACACTGATTTTACGGCCCGCCTCTCGGCAGTACAGTCAACCCTAATACGGACCGCGAGGAGTAAGAGCCAATGCTTCGTCGCAGGTAACACTGTGAGAACCCCCTCTACGATTAACCCGCTAATAAACGGCATTAAACCAGCTCTGATACCAACTGAAAGGACCCGTCCTAATCCACCTGGACGAAGTCATCAACATTTGGTCCCATTGCGATGATCGGCTCCAAATAATGTCCTTATATTAAGCAAATGCACAGCGGAAGACTTAATTCGTACCTGAGAATAAACATGCTTTAAAGTGTCAACCAAAATGTTGGTGAGTTCATAGGTTTATCATAACAATCATTTCAATATATTAATAGACCACAAGATTTCATAATCATAAACATAATACACTCGCAAGTGTATGTAAAGCATTCTAAGTGGTTGAGCACTTGGTAACCATACTTAACATTTAATCAACGTCGCATATTCCCTTTATTATGAAATCTCACTACACCGTACCAAGTGTAGTCACCAAAACGAAGTACTGTGCAACCGTTGAATACTGGTCGTCCAGTCCGGCTGGGGTTGTCAGGCCCGATAGATCTATCAACAGGATTCGCGTTTACAATACCCATATAAATAGTAGTTACCAAGCTACAGGGAAATATGCCAGTGGTACAACTCAACGTAGAATATATTTTTAAGTACTTGTGTCTATTTTGTAAACATTTATAAAAGCAGCGCATGTATTCTCAGCCCAAAAATATATACTGTAAAAGAAATTAAAAAGGGAGCAAATGAAACTCACTTTTGCCTTGAAGGTATTTAATTCGACTTGGTCTCCGATAGATATCACGAACCTAACCATATATATAATATATCAACATATTTTCTTTTTAAGTAATCGTTACATATATATATATATACTTTTAATATTTTCTTAGTCCGTAGTTAGCAGTCTGATGTTAGTGGTCCACAATTAGTTGCTTAAATAAAATAAATAAAGACCCCATCGTATTCGTATTGATCAGAATTAATCTCGACCCATGGTACCATGTTGTCAAATGACGTGTTGCGTACATAAAGTACCGTGTTGTCAAATGACGTGTTGCGTACAAACATGAGGTCTTATGATTAATCTTCTTGTGTTGTTTACGGGTGGTCCTGAAATATATAAAATCAAATCATAAGTAATTATATATAAAATATCATATTAATTAAAAAAGATATGATTAATTTACTTTTTCTCCAAATATTTTCGTAGCTAAACTAGCTTCGGATACCCAATCTTGTTTTAGTCGTAGTTTCTTCATTACAACTCCGTTTTTGTTGGTTCAACTTGCCACTTCCTTGGATCGAGTTAAATTTTAAGAATATGAACTGAAAATACCTTAATTTGTATTCGAAATCATAGGTTATAGGTCAAACTTTGGTGAAACTTATGAAAGTGATCATTTTCCATCATAAAAACAACATTTAATGATCATTTTTCTAAAAATACTTACACTTTGAGTTAAACCATGAAATTTTTATGTGTTAAAATATTCATAAGAAATATCATTTTTCCAGAACATGAACTTCCAATTCAAAGTTCAAGATGGTTTTTAATTATCCAACCCAAAATAGCCCCCGGTTGCACTCCGACGACGTAGATTCAGTTTTTAAGATGTTCTTTGTAAAACCAAGTTATATCTTGTTAGGTTAGCATATCATTATGATATATTACAGGTATTGAAGTGTTTTAAAAGTCAAGTTAGAAGGATCTATTTAGTTTGCGAACAAGTTTGAAATCATTCAAACTATGTTCTTGTTGTTAAAATTTTATACCACAAAATAAGATAGCTATATGAATATGAATTGAATAAGATTATGAACAAGGTTACTACCTCAAGTTACTTGGACAAAGTTACTGCAAAAGATAAGAAATAATCTTGGAATCAAAGAGTGGTGGAGTTAGATCAAAAGGTTGGAAGTAAACTTCTTCAAATGGGTGGTTATTTTGATATGTTCTTGAAAGAGTTTTTTTATGGTGTTTAAGGCTTGTAATTGAAGCTAAATGATGTGGAAAATGCTTGGAGATGATCAAGTATGAAGTTAGGAGTATTTTGAGAGAGAAATGAGGGTGTAGTTATGAGAAAATGGAGTGAAGAAATGGTGTTTATTTATAAAAACGTTTTTAGTTTATAAAGAAAGAAAAGGATTCCTAATTTTGTTTTCTTACTAATAATTCATACTACTTGACAAATTCTAGTTACCTCATATCTAGGGCAGTAATAATATTGATTAGGATGTTGATTTGATGTGTATATATCAATAGTAAATACGTATAGAAGCTGGGTATGATACGGGTACTTATAGCCTAGATATACGTATAGAAATCTTGAGGAAACGGAACGAGAATTCAAATATAGCTATCTTTTGTGAATATACTTATATTGTTTTATGTATTTAAGTGCTTAAAAGTGATTAAATACATTATATATATGATACATGTATAGGCATTATAGATTATAAGTATATATATCAAAGAATGTTACGTATAGTTATCGTTTTGAAAACTTAAGTTAGTAGTTTCAAAATATACTTATAACTCATTGTCATTAGTATACAATGAGATGTTAAACCATCCTTAGATCATGTTAAATATATATAAATACATATATATACACAAACGTATAATTATCGTATGTTATATAGTTCGTGATATCATCGGTCATATTGGACGGTCAAACGTTGTGTAAAACTCTTTTCAAAAACACAAGTCTCAACAATTTGGATTGCTTATCATGTTGGTATGGTTTAATTTATGTAAATATTAATCTCATAAGTATAATTTGGTCGGAAAATTCCGGGTCATTACAGTATTTGAAGTAAGTCGTCTCCAGACATGGAATACCAATCTCTATTATCTCTGATAGGGATGGCAGATTTGTTTCAAGGTTTTGGCAGACATTACAACAAGCATTGGGAATTGGTCTAGACATGAGTACTGCCTATCATCCATAAACCGATGGGCAGAGTGAAAGGACGATATAGACTCTTGAAGACATGCTACGAGCATGTGTTATCGATTTCAGAAACAGTTGGGATCGACACCTACCGTTAGCGGAATTTTCCTACAACAACAGTTATCATTCGAGTATTGAGATGGCGCCGTTTGAGGCACTTTATGGTAGAAAGGTTAGGTCTCCAATTTGTTGGAGTGAAGTGGGGGATAGACAGATTACGAGTCCGGAGATAATACAAGAAACTACCGAGAAAATCATCCAAATTCAACAACGATTGAAAATCGCCCAGAGTCGACAAAAGAGCTATGCGGACAGTAAAAGAAAAGATATAGAATTTGAGATTGGAGAGATGATCATGCTTAAGGTTTCACCTTGAAAAGGCGTTGTTCGATTTGGTAAACGGGGGAAACTAAATCCAAGGTACATTGGACCATTCAAGATTATAGATCGTATCGGACCAGTAGCTTACCAACTGGAGTTACCTCAATAACTTGCGGCTGTACATAATACCTTTCACGTCTCGAATCTGAAGAAGTGCTTAGATAAAGAAGATCTCACTATTCCTTTAGACGAAATTAAAATCAATGAAAAACTACAATTCATTGAAGAACCCGTCGAGATAATGGATCGTGAGGTTAAAAGGCTCAAGCAAAACAAGATACTAATTCTTAAGGTTCGATGGAATGCTCGTAGAGGACCCGAGTTCACCTGGGAACGAGAAGATCAGATGAAGAAGAAATACCCGCACTTATTTCCAGAAGATACGTCAACACCTCCAACTGCTTAAAATTTCGGGACGAAATTTATTTAACGGGTAGGTACTGTAGTGACCCGAACTTTTTCATGTTTATATATATTAAATGAAATTGATATTTATATGATTAAGTGTTTCCAACATATTAAGCAATCAAACTTGTTAAGACTTGATTAATTGAAATAGGTTTTATATAGACAATTGACCACCCAAGTTGACCGGTGATTCACGAACGTTAAAACTTGTAAAAACTATATGATGTCATATATATGTATATATATATATATATATATATATATATATATATATATATATATATATATATATATATATAGTTAACATGGTATTATGATAAGTAAACATATCATTAAGTATATTAACAATTAACTACATATGTAAAAACAAGACTACTAACTTAATGATTTCGAAACGAGACATATATGTAACGATTATCGTTGTAACGACATTTAATTGTATATATATCATATTAAGATATATTAATATATCATAATATCATGATAATGTAATAATTTAACATCTCATTTGATATAATAAACAATGGGTTAACAACACTTAACATGATCGTTAACCTAAAGGCTTCAAAACAACATTTACATGTAACGACTAACGATGACTTAACGACTCAGTTAAAATGTATATACATGTAGTGTTTTAATATGTATTTATACACTTTTGAAAGACTTCAAGACACTTATCAAAATACTTCTACTTAACAAAAATGCTTACAATTACATCCTCGTTCAGTTTCATCAACAATTCTACTCGTATGCACCCGTATTCGAACTCGTACAATACACAGCTTTTAGATGTATGTACTATTGGTATATACACTCCAATGATCAGCTCTTAGCAGCCCATGCAAGTCACCTAATACATTTGGGAACCATCATTTGGCAACTAGCATGAAATATCTTATAAAATTACAAAAATATTAGTAATCATTCATGACTTATTTACATGTAAACAAAATTACACATCCTTTATATCTAATCCATATACCAACGACCAAAAACACCTACAAACACTTTCATTCATCAATTTTCTTCATAAAATTGATCTCTCTCAAGTTCTATCTTCAAGTTCTAAGTGTTCTTCATAAATTCTATAAGTTCTAGTTTTATAAAATCAAGAATACTTCCAAGTTTGCTAGCTTACTTCTAATCTTGTAAAGTGATCATCCAACCTCAAGAAATCTTTCTTATTTACAGTAAGATATCTTTCTAATACAAGGTAATACTCATATTCAAACTTTGATTCAATTTCTATAACTATAACAATCTTATTTCTATAACTATAACAATCTTATTTCGAGTGGAAATCTTACTTGAACTTGTTTTCGTGTCATGATTCTGCTTCAAGAACTTTCAAGCCATCCAAGGATCCTTTGAAGCTAGATATATTTTTTTCATTTCCAGTGGGTTTATCCACAAAACCTGAGGTAGTAATGATGTTCATAACATCATTCGATTCATATATATAAAACTACCTTATTCGAAGGTTTAAACTTGTAATCACTAGAACATAGTTTAGTTAATTCTAAACTTGTTCGCAAACAAAAGTTAATTTTTCTAACTTGACTTTTAAAATCAACTAAACACATGTTCTATATCTATATGATATGCTTACTTAATGATTTAAAACATGAAAACACGAAAAACACCGTTAAACCGGATATACGCCGTCGTAGTAACACCGCGGGCTGTTTTGGGTTAGTTAATTAAAAACTATGATAAACTTTGATTTAAAAGTTTTTCTTCTGGGAAAATGATTTTTCTTATGAACATGAAACTATATCCAAAAATCATGGTTAAACTCAAAGTGAAAGTATGTTTTTCAAAATGGTCATCAAGACGCCGTTCTTTCGACTGAAATGACTACCTCTTACAAAAATGACTTGTAACTTATATTTCTGACTATAAACCTATACTTTTTCTGTTTAGATTCATAAAATAGAGTTCAATATGAAACTATAGCAATTTGATTCACTCAAAACGGATTTAAAACGAAGAAGTTATGGGTAAAACAAGATTGGATATTTTTGATTGTTGTAGCTACGGGAAATATTGTAACAATTCATACATGTATTCTAATATATTATGTAATCTTGGGATACCATAGACATGTATGCAAATGTTTTGACATATCATATCGACCCATGTATATATATTATTTGGAACAATCATAGACACTCTATATGAAGTAATGTTGGAGTTAGCTATACAGGGTTGAGGTTGATTCCAAAAATATATATACTTTGAGTTGTGATCTAGCCTGAGACGTGTATACACTGGGTATTGATTCAAGATAATATATATCCATTTATTTCTGTACATCTAATTGTGGACAACTAGTTGTAGGTTACTAACGAGGACAGCTGACTTAATAAACTTAAAACTTTAAAACGTATTAAAAATGTTGTAAATATATTTTGAACATACTTTGATATATATGTACATATTTGTTATAGGTTCGTGAATCGACCAGTGGCCAAGTCTTACTTTCCGACGAAGTAAAAATCTGTGAAACTGAGTTATAGTCCCACTTTTAAAATCTAATATTTTGGGATGAGAATACATGCAGTTTTATAAATGTTTTACGAAATAGACACAAGTAATTGAAACTACATTATATGGGTGAATGATCGAAGCCGAATATGCCCTCTTTTGCTTGGTAACCTAAGAATAAGTAAACCGATCTACTAATTGACACGAATCCTAAAGATAGATCTATTGGGCCTAACGAACCCCATCCAAAGTACCGGATGCTTTAGTACTTCGAATTCGTTTTTATCATGTCCGAAGGATTTTCCGGAATGATATGGGATATTCTTATATGCATCTTGTTAATGTCGGTTACCAGGTGTTCACCATATGAATGAGTTTTATCTCTATGTATGAGATGTATATTGAAATATGAAATCTTGTGGTCTATTATTATGATTTGATAATATATAGGTTAAATCTATAACTCACCAACATTTTTGTTGACGTTTTAAGCATGTTTATTCTCAGGTGATTATTAAGAGCTTCCGCTGTTGCATACTAAAATAAGGACAAGATTTGGAGTCCATGCTTGTATGATATTATGTAAAAACTGCATTCAAGAAACTTATTTTTGATGTAATATATTCTTATTGTAAACCATTATGTAATGGTCGTGTGTAAACGGTATGTTTTAGATTATCATTATTTGATAATCTACGTAATGCTTTTTAAACCTTTATCGATAAAATAAATGTTATGGTTGTTTTAAAAATGAATGCAGTCTTTGAAAAACGTCTCATATAGAGGTCAAAACCTCGCGACGAAATCAATTAATATGGAACATTTATAATCAATATGAACGGGACATTTCAACTAGTTACCAAAGCTAAGGGATTTTCGGTTTAACTCAGTGTAGAATTTAGTATGTACTTGTGTCTTATTGCGTTTAAAATAAATTGCATGTATTCTCAGCCCAAAAATATTTAAAGTATTTAAAAAGGGATCTATAACTCACTGTTCAATATTGAGACTCAATATTTGTATGCAAATTGCGTAGACGTAATGATCGTAGACGACTGTATGGTTGGCCTTGGATTCAAGAACAATACCCCGAACAATACCCAATATTTTCTTATCTTAAAGCGGTTTGAAACCCGAATTAAAAATACCCGCGTATATACCTTATGATTATTAAACTTAAATTATAAATTATAATTTATAAATATAATTGATCGTTTACAGAGAAGAATGATTATGAATATGTTCGTCGAGCAAACTGGTGTATTTATAATACTTTTTCATATACAGTAGCTCATGCGATCGCATGAGTTTTCACTGTAGCACTGTAGCAAAGTACGTTTTCACTGTAGCAAATAGTGTTTTACTGCAGCAAATAGTGTTTTACTGTAGCAAAGTCATTTTTACTGTAGCAAATAGTGTTTTACTGTAGGAAAGTCGTTTTTACTTGTATATATATATATATATATATATATATATATAATTGTTCATAAATCGTCGATAGTAGTTAAAGGTAATTGTATATATGAAACAGTTCTAAAATTTTGAGACTCAATCTAACAGACTTTGTTTAACGTGTCGAAATAAAAAAAATCATATAGAGAATTAGTTTAAATAAGTCGAAATTTTTCGGGTCATCACAATCACCCAAACGAACATCTTGTGAATCTCTACAACAAGAAGTGAATGAGAAAAAAAAAACTAGATGAAAGGTTGTTGTGATCACAACCGGAGCTGTGAAGGATGACTTATAAAACATTTAAAAGGTAATGTTCGGAGATCTGGGTTTAACACGTGTCGAACATGCACACACGTGCAGCCATTGATCCTGCATGTAACAAACGTAGACTATGCATTTGGTCTGATTCGGAATTCCCACTTCCTGGTTAATCAGTCTAGTTGCACACTAGGGTTAGGGTTTGAGAAAAAAAGGTGTAAAAGATGGTTTTAAAAAATACATGCTTTAATAAAGGGCGACTAACACGAAAAGGTAACATAAGTTACTTAATTTGACAATCAAGTTAACCCTCGATTCGCACAATCCCAAAAAGAATTTCAATTTTATTTTTGCTCAAGAAAAAGATTGCGTGTTCAAAATTTTTAAAATTAGGGTAATCTTCATCAAATTCATTAACGATCGTTAGACAAAATACATGTTTGGTCCCTGAAGTTTCTTAAAAAAATGCACTCATCATCTTCACGAGCAAAACCTCCATTTTAACAAGTCACGAACAATAACAACAACCTTTTTTTTTTTTTTTTTTTTTTCTTTTTTTTCTTTTTTTTTTTCAAGGCAAAAAATATATTATAACAAATAGGAATTACAACCCACATGCACCCAAAATAGAAATCAAATACGGAGTACAATTCAGACAACAAATAGAAATCAAATACAAATTCATAAGCTTGAGTTTAATTTGCAATTCAATGTCCTCAATTCATAAGCTACTGTTCTTTAATTGCAGCAACTTTTGATGAAACCATAACTGAATCCAATTATTCTGACTGAATTCGAGCATGAAATCGGTTCACATATGTTCTAAAACTAGAGATTAACAGCTTATGTGAATAAAACTTGATCCATAACAACATGAATTTGCAAAAATAATCAAAGAACAATAGCTTTTCTTCATATGAGCTTCAAAATTCGAATTAATGATTTAGAGACTTTTAAGCTATGGTTCCTTCATAAAAAATGTTCCATGATGTAATCCAAATACTTGATAATCATTATCTCGACCTGAAAAAACATATATCATTCGAATTTGAATCATGAACTGACGGTTGACTTTTTACTTCGAAGCTTTGACTTTAAAATTTGAACTCAATTATGAAAGAGAGGATTTGAAAGTTTTCATATAGTTTGACGAAGTGATTTTCAACAACTCTGCACTTTTACATTTTGCTATATCATTCCAGATCAATCCGGAGCCTAAACCGTTGACGTTTTTGATAAACGAAGAACAAGAATCAAATTACTTCGAATTTTTTGTTGTTAATCAGTTCTCATAGATCACGAAGTTTAGGTTTCTGATATAGATCACAAGTCCCTGCTCAATTTAATCTTTATAAGCTCATATGATGAAGAGGATGATGGGTGTAAGTTTTTAAGAAACTGTAGGGACCAAACGTGTATTTTTGTTTAACGATCGTTAATGAATTTGACGAATATTACCCAAATTTTAAAATTTCTGAACACGTAATTCTTTTCTTGCGCAAAAATAAAATTTAAATCCTTTTCAGGCTTGTGCGAATTGGGGGTTACCTTGATTGTCAAATTGGGTAACTTATGTTACCTTTTCGGGCCATTTACCCTTTAATAAATCCACACGCGTTATCTTGGTCCGGACTTGACAAGTTCGGTTTGATGCTAAGTGGATAAAGTCCGACATGCCAAATCTAGCTATACTATTTTTACAAAATCTGGTCAAGAACGCTCTACTTTTACAAATACTTCTCAAATAGTCAAATAGACACTCCCTTCATCTCAGTTCTATTTTCCACTATTTCTTTTTTGGATGTCAAAAATTAATTGTCCACTTTCATAAATGAAAAAAGAATAATGTGATAAACTTTTTTGTATCTCTACTTTATACGTGTAAGACAAAAAGATAAAAGAGCAAAAATAGAAAGTAAACGAAAAAAATACATGTAAGAATCACTTTTTCTTAAATTGTGTTACTTTTTCTTAAAATGTGTGTATATTGTTTGGGGACAATAGATTTGAGACGGGGTAATATTTAGTCAAAATTTTCATCCATTTACTTACTGAGGTGTAACAGAGTTAATTTTTTATAATGTACTGATAATAATGTTCAAATAATATGAGATTTTTTTTTTTTTTTTATCAATCTATATTGTACTGGTTTTTGCTAATGATGGTGATCTTGTTATATTAAGTCTTTTTTCTAGATTGATGTTTCTAAACCTTGTTGACAAGGTTTCCATTCAAGTATTCAACGGTAGTTGGGAGTTGAGGGATTCAGGTGATTGTTAACTAGGTGGTGAACTGTTTACTTGATCATCGATTTAAAACTTTTTTATTTAATTTTTTATAATAGTAATATAATAATACTAAAATAATACTCGTAATAAGGAAGGATCGGCGTGATAACTTGTGGTATTAAAGTAACAATAGTTGATATAGATAGATAGCGTACATGCGTAATTTAATAGCGACTTTTGGTCAAGGGTGGCTACACTTTTCAACCATAAATATTTTCCTTCTCTATTGTCACAAATATCTAACATTACTATTTTAAAATTTTCATTTCAAGTGTTCTTATTAACTATTAAACAAAAAAGATAAATAGTATCAGAGGTATTTTTATTATTTCACCTTTTTTTTTCTTTTAACCAACTTTCACTTTGCCAAAAAACTCCACACTTAGTTCAAACATTAAAACCGGCTCCCAAACAGGGGACTAAAGTGGTCAAGTGTAACAACCCAAACCAAACCACGACAATTCCCGTTAAATTTTACAACAAAAAAATTTTTTTTTTGCTGACTGACCCAGTTGCGCGGCGCGCCAACAGGTTGCGCGGCGCGCAGAACCTGTCTGGCAGCCCGCTGTCCCGTTTTACTTAAAATGCCAAAATGTTTGACCCGTTCCCGATGTCTTTAGCCAAAACGCTTTTAGCCATGAATTCATACATATAAAACTAGCGCGTTTAATTAAAAAAAAATTAAGTTTACGAAGTGGGTCCCACATTGACCCATTTTGCCACCTTAAGTACCGAAATACAACATTTGACCAAAAGACTTTTAATACAAACAAAGCCGAGCATGGCGATTGGGGATACACTACCCAATCCTAAACGATCCAAAAGCAAGTCACTAAAGCAACTATGCAAGTCTTCTAGTCCTCGCGCTTACCCGAGCCACCGTCCGCATCGTATCTATAAAAAGAGTCAACAACGAGAGGGTAAGCTAACGCTTAGTGAATGATAATATACTACATACATATATATGTATAAAATGAATACGCCACACAAAACAAATACCGCATACCGAAGCATCCAAGTATAAAGCGTCTACACTAAGCATACCGTACGATCTAAGCAACGAGCTAAAGATACAACACAAAAGATAGTCCATCAACGACAAAGTAAACATCGCCAAATAGCTACACCCGGAGGGTTAGCTACAACACAACAACACATTAATATATATATAACAATATAAACGAACAAGGTTAACCCCTTAACCTCAAACACACGAACATTGGCCGAACAACCCGAGCCTTGTGAATTCGCACAACCCGAAATTCACTTCTCAACCATAAGATGACCGAACAACCCGAGTCATCATGAATCCGCACTACCCGAGATTCATTACCTCCAATAAGGTGACCGAACAACCCGAGTCACCATGAATCCGCACTACCCGAGATTCATTTCACAATACTAAAACCCACGGTCACGGGATTATAAAATCCACCACACAACCATATCAACCCTTCGCCATTAGGGTTATAACAACCAAATCACAACCAAGTGTGATAACGTGCACACAAACGTGTACTTCGCCAAAGATGGTCAACCAAGACGCACAAACGTGCCAATTGGACTCATACACAAGTCCTTCAAATCCACCTATATGTGAAGTGAGCTCTATAACCGAGAATCACTTCACCCGACCCGCACCCATCCTACACATACATATGCATATAGGATATTATCACTCACCTTGAAGTCTTGAAGAAAGCTTCCAAGTAAACCGCAACTCGCCGATGGAAAATACCTATTCCATTATCACAAATACCACAACACAATTAGATTGGATTCACAAATTAACCCAATTCGTCACTTAGTGCCATTTCGACCCAAATGCACTTCCAAGCACAAACCGTACCCAAACTAACCAATAATCACTAACACAAGTGAGAATGGTCCTAATATGCCAATTAAACCCGAACTCAAGTGTTAAACACGTGTCATACCCATTTTGACACTTAAACCCTAATTTTGACCCATAAAGGTCAAAATCTCATCCTTTACAAGTTTTGCCACCAAAACACATTTAACTCGGTCTTATACTTCAACTCAATCCATTTTAAGTTTATAAACCTCATTAATTCGCCAATCGGGTCATAATTACCACCAAACTCTAATTTGACCCAAAGTCACAATTAGTCACCCAAATACCCTAAAATGGTTTCCAATACTTCCATAATCACTAATCCAAGTGATTAAACTCATAATCAAAGCCTAATCAAGGCCAAACCGCCAACCAACCCAAAACCCACCAACAATAACTATAAGATCCGATTACTAGCTTCACTTAACCCATTTCATCACTTAAAAGGGTTTTACAACTAATTAACTCAAAACCCTAACTTGAATATCAAATTAAATAAATGAAATTCGGAGTTTGAGCTTACCAATACTATCACCGCGTAGCCGAGAACGAAAGGAACAACTTTAAAACCCGAGCTTTTGCGAGAAATCCACTCCTTCTTCCCCAATCAAGCTCTCTCTCTCTAAACTCCCTTCTCTCTCTCTAGATGTAAGTGTGTGAGTGAAAGAGGTGAAAATGAAGATAAGATTGCCCATGGATCAGTTTTGTGGCTCAAAACCCGGCCACCAAGTGAAATACCCATTTTACCCTTTTTAAAACACTTAAAAGAAAAAGGGGTCTGCCAGCTCGATTCTGCGCGGCGCGCACCAGGACCGCGCGGCGCGCAACATGCCTGTTCCAGCTTCTTTTGCTTTTTAACTAATACAAATAGCCAATGCAACCAGAACTCGAATGTTATAAGTACATAAGTATGTAATATAAATATTTGGGTCTTACAACTCTCCCCCACTTAGACTCGATCACGTCCTCGTGATCCTCGTCACTTAACCCAACGGACCTCACCTCACGGTCCTCGACGTAAGTCCCAAACCGACTTTCCTAAGCAATTCTTTCCAACGAATCGCCTTCTACAACTTAATCGTCACCCGCGATTTCTCAAGTTCACAACCCGAGCACTAAACCATGCTCATTCCCCAACATCGAGGAAAACTCAACTAATCTCGTACCGGGATGTCAATCCCTTAGCATACTAATACCGAGTACAACTCTAAAAGCAACCAAGTCTCAACCTAAGGTCAACGACCCGAAACAATGAAGACCGAACCAAAAGAATCCTTACGGATACCACCAATCACGAATCATCCATTGTAGTGCGCAATACGACCCATACGCAACTACCGTAACAACACAATCCACGGTTAGAAACCGATAGCGCCCAAAGCGGCTATGGGAACACAAATCCCAAGGTGTACGAAATCGTCCATCGTCACACCCGTATCAAACATGTGAGCGAAACACGGCTATCGCATCACTAATCATACCACGTGGTCCTCACGACCCCACCATCGACGCATAAAATGACCGATAGTTCCCACAACATGGTCCTTACGACCCCACCATTGGTGTATCAAACAACCAATAGATTACAACTCAACATGGCCGAAACAACCCGAGCCAAAACACATATGGAGGATGGTCGAAACAACCCGAACCTTAGTGAATTCGCACAACCCGAAATCCACCAACCCAATCCATATATCTCACAACGAAATGACCGCACAACCCGAGTCATCGTGAATACGCGCAAACCGATATTCACTACCACCGCCACATAGTATAACCGAGGATGGCCGTACAACCCGAGCCTTAGTGAATCCGAACCACCCGACATTCACTACCTCAAACTATGAGCCCAACCAACAGGGACAATCGTACTACCCGAAATATTGTGAATACGAACAACCCGATATTCACGTCCCACAACACAACTCTCTTGATGAAGTCAGCGGACCCCGAAGGTCATGCTCCACCAATCTCAATACCGGATGAAGTCAGCGGACCCGAAGATCATGCTTCACCGATCTCAACACCACGCCCATGACGAAGTCAGCGGACCCTAAAGATCATGCTCCATCAATCACATACTCCCATGATGAAGTCAGCGGACCCTAAAGATCATGCTCCATCACGTAACCATACTATAATGAAGTCAGCGGACCCGAAAGTCATGCTTCATTAATCCACAATACTACGATGAAGTCAGCGGACCCCGAAGGTCATGCTTCATCAACCACATACCATAATCGAGCAAGAACCACCTATATCAAACATAGGTACCGAACAAGAATTCTCCAAAAGAGAACCCGACACACACCTTCCTTAACCGAAGGATTTCACCTTGCTCACCAAACACGACCATTATCTCTCAACGAGGTTTACCACATTACCACCTCGGTGGTAATTCCAATCTAAACCATAAGTACAATTTATCCGAAATCTTACTCTACCACAAATCGACCAAAACTAGGTCTCGACAAAGTGTCCGGATCTACCAAAAGCATCATCCGAAATATCACACTAAAACTTCCTCGTGCGGGAGTGCGACTCCCCCACTTGGAACCACGTTCCTATATCACAACTCGTACACCCGTACGATGCTACCAAAGGTAGACTTTACCAACAATTGGGTACACACGACCCATCACCACACCTTGCTCTAATCTTGAGCACGCGAAGGATTTCAATCAATCCTTAAACACTTCGAACGAAAAGTGTATCACGATTACACAAACCATACCCTCGCAATTATCCAATTGCTTTAGTTTGTCAAGTTTCACCTAGTCACTCATGTACCTAAGGGTTTCTCCCGGGACCCTAAGTACAATGTAACCACAACACAATCGGAGTCGACACCACGCTAGTAGGTATAAAAGAGGCACCTAATGTCGCGTCATAAAGACTCCATTACCAACACACATCGAGATTTTAAACACTCGATCTCAAAGGTTCCAATCACCCGGCGAACCTCATGGTTCATCACTTCAACACCAAAAGCGAACACGCGCTTAACAATCGAACACCAAAACCATTTCCGTGGCTTGTAGAAACATTTCCCAAATACTAAGGGATGCTTGGTTACACCAAGTCTTACGCCCTTCGTCCAACAACCAAACATGCAAATTACTATGCAATTAACAAGTCCGAACATATATGCCACGTAAATAAATATTCAAAGACATATTTATTAAAACGAAACGTACCTCAACGTCTCCTTGCGGCATTCGCCGCCGCCAACTCGGGACAATCCGGCTTGCGATGTCCCTCTTTATGACAATAGTAGCACATTCCGTCATCACTCCTCGGCATTGTGCATTCCCACAACTTGTGACCCCTAACGCCACAATTAAAACATCTAGGCGCACGAGACTCCACCGCGCCCTTTACCACATTACTCGTACTCGCACTCGGACCCTTAGTCCTCTTACTCGGAGCACCATAAGAAACAACCCTTCTCTCAATTGAAGGTTCGCCCCTTTTTGATCGGGAATACGACTCAAAACCTCTAGCCACGGCGAATAATTCTGCAAACGATTTCGCGTAGCCCCGGCTAATCTTACCTTTCAAGTCATCATTCAAAGTTCGATAGAAATCCTCCATCAACAAACGATCATTCCCCAAATATTCCGGGCAAAAACGAGCCTTCGATATAAAAGTCGTCTTTAAAGTATTCAAGTCCATAGAATCCTGTTGCAAATTTCGCAACTCACAACGCAATTCCGATAAATCGGCTGAAGTTCGGAACTCCTCGAAGAATTCCTCCTTAAATTCATCCCATGATAACGCCATAAACGTCTCACCACCGACAAGATCAATCTTGCCATCCAACCAATCCTTCGACCTACCCCGCAACAAACTAGTAGCGAGTCTCGTCTTTTTCTCGGGAGGGCATTCCATAGTACGAAAACACCCTTCGACATCCGAAACCCAAGTCGTACTCACCAAAGGATCCGGCTTCCTATCATACATCGGGGGTCTAGTCCTCATGAAGCTCTTAAGACAACGCTCCATTTCACCCCTATTTTGGAATTCGGAATACTTCCCATCCATTTCTTCTCGAAATGCTCTCATTTGCTCCGCAACGGCGGCCGCAACTCTAGCGTTAAATTCCGTGTCATTCGTCTCGGTCTCGTTTCGCGTCGTCATTCTAAAGAATGCAAAACGATTAGTCCACGCACGTATAAAACGACACGCACAACACCACCTCATCTTGCTAAACACTCGTCGTACATCACTTGTTAGACACGATTTGCACCCGTAATAAGGTCTGCAAGTTCTTATTACGCACGCACGCCGCATCGACTCGTTAGTACAACGACCGCCTCGCTCGATGCTATAAACAAACACAAACAAAATTCTACGCGATAGAAGCACACGCGAGAATTACCCCACAACACAAATAATATATTAATAATATCCGCATTACTAATATAAACGTTAGTCAACCTATAAACAAGGCACTAACTAAACCCGTTCCTGACCCGTAATCCTACAAGTCCCGCAATAAATTACGCGCACACAAAAGTCTAAGTCTAGGCACTTATCTCAAGTCACCTAAATCCCTTAGACCATGCTCTGATACCACTTGTAACAACCCAAATCAAACCACGACAATTCCCGTTAAATTTTACAACAAAAAAATTTTTTTTTGCTGACTGACCCAGTTGCGCGGCGCGCAGAACCTGTCTGGCAGCCCGCTGTCCCGTTTTACTTAAAATGCCAAAATGTTTGACCCGTTCCCGATGTCTTTAGCCAAAACGCTTTTAGCCATGAATTCATACATATAAAACTAGCGCGTTTAATTAAAAAAAAATTAAGTTTACGAAGTGGGTCCCACATTGACCCATTTTGCCACCTTAAGTACCGAAATACAACATTTGACCAAAAGACTTTTAATACAAACAAAGCCGAGCATGGCGATTGGGGATACACTACCCAATCCTAAACGATCCAAAAGCAAGTCACTAAAGCAACTATGCAAGTCTTCTAGTCCTCGCGCTTACCCGAGCCACCGTCCGCATCGTATCTATAAAAAGAGTCAACAACGAGAGGGTAAGCTAACGCTTAGTGAATGATAATATACTACATACATATATATGTATAAAATGAATACGCCACACAAAACAAATACCGCATACCGAAGCATCCAAGTATAAAGCGTCTACACTAAGCATACCGTACGATCTAAGCAACGAGCTAAAGATACAACACAAAAGATAGTCCATCAACGACAAAGTAAACATCGCCAAATAGCTACACCCGGAGGGTTAGCTACAACACAACAACACATTAATATATATATAACAATATAAACGAACAAGGTTAACCCCTTAACCTCAAACACACGAACATTGGCCGAACAACCCGAGCCTTGTGAATTCGCACAACCCGAAATTCACTTCTCAACCATAAGATGACCGAACAACCCGAGTCATCATGAATCCGCACTACCCGAGATTCATTACCTCCAATAAGGTGACCGAACAACCCGAGTCACCATGAATCCGCACTACCCGAGATTCATTTCACAATACTAAAACCCACGGTCACGGGATTATAAAATCCACCACACAACCATATCAACCCTTCGCCATTAGGGTTATAACAACCAAATCACAACCAAGTGTGATAACGTGCACACAAACGTGTACTTCGCCAAAGATGGTCAACCAAGACGCACAAACGTGCCAATTGGACTCATACACAAGTCCTTCAAATCCACCTATATGTGAAGTGAGCTCTATAACCGAGAATCACTTCACCCGACCCGCACCCATCCTACACATACATATGCATATAGGATATTATCACTCACCTTGAAGTCTTGAAGAAAGCTTCCAAGTAAACCGCAACTCGCCGATGGAAAATACCTATTCCATTATCACAAATACCACAACACAATTAGATTGGATTCACAAATTAACCCAATTCGTCACTTAGTGCCATTTCGACCCAAATGCACTTCCAAGCACAAACCGTACCCAAACTAACCAATAATCACTAACACAAGTGAGAATGGTCCTAATATGCCAATTAAACCCGAACTCAAGTGTTAAACACGTGTCATACCCATTTTGACACTTAAACCCTAATTTTGACCCATAAAGGTCAAAATCTCATCCTTTACAAGTTTTGCCACCAAAACACATTTAACTCGGTCTTATACTTCAACTCAATCCATTTTAAGTTTATAAACCTCATTAATTCGCCAATCGGGTCATAATTACCACCAAACTCTAATTTGACCCAAAGTCACAATTAGTCACCCAAATACCCTAAAATGGTTTCCAATACTTCCATAATCACTAATCCAAGTGATTAAACTCATAATCAAAGCCTAATCAAGGCCAAACCGCCAACCAACCCAAAACCCACCAACAATAACTATAAGATCCGATTACTAGCTTCACTTAACCCATTTCATCACTTAAAAGGGTTTTACAACTAATTAACTCAAAACCCTAACTTGAATATCAAATTAAATAAATGAAATTCGGAGTTTGAGCTTACCAATACTATCACCGCGTAGCCGAGAACGAAAGGAACAACTTTAAAACCCGAGCTTTTGCGAGAAATCCACTCCTTCTTCCCCAATCAAGCTCTCTCTCTCTAAACTCCCTTCTCTCTCTCTAGATGTAAGTGTGTGAGTGAAAGAGGTGAAAATGAAGATAAGATTGCCCATGGATCAGTTTTGTGGCTCAAAACCCGGCCACCAAGTGAAATACCCATTTTACCCTTTTTAAAACACTTAAAAGAAAAAGGGGTCTGCCAGCTCGATTCTGCGCGGCGCGCACCAGGACCGCGCGGCGCGCAACATGCCTGTTCCAGCTTCTTTTGCTTTTTAACTAATACAAATAGCCAATGCAACCAGAACTCGAATGTTATAAGTACATAAGTATGTAATATAAATATTTGGGTCTTACATCAAGTCAACATTTTTATAAAAAATCTTAAATAAACTCCACCCAAATATTCAACGGATCATATCTTCTCGCTCGCAACGAGTTAAATTTTTCCGGCATCATCGTTAAACTCGAAATAATTTTACGAACACAATGTCACTAACTATACGCAAAACGGATTCTTTTTAAAAAAACGCTAAATATTTGGGGTACTTTTCATACACGTTGATTTTGCGTTAAATTTTTAAAATTCGACAATCCATAGGTAAACACGGAGATGCACATATATTGTTAATTTAAAATAACATTTAAATTTTTCACGGGTTATACATTTTAGTTCGACTTGAGTTGCACTCAACGACATCATCGCTAGCCACGAAATAATTTTACAAACTAAATGCAATAAAATAAATTGAAAACCGAACCTCCGGCGCGAAGCGAGGGTTCGAAAACTAGTTGTATTTTAATCAATCAAATATTTTATGAAAGTTTATTAAATATAATAGAACATTGTAATTAATTATATAACAAAACTATGTTTACACATGTTAGGACGACTTTCTTCGAACACGGGTCCTGCCTGTGGACGGAGAAATGACTTCTCTTCTACTATAGGGTAGAGGTAGGATTGTCTATATCTCACCTCCCTCATACCTCGCACTTGCAGGATTGGGTATTGTTGTTGTTGTTGTTGTTGTATG
Organism: Rutidosis leptorrhynchoides; assembly: GCF_046630445.1. Lineage (NCBI taxonomy): Eukaryota > Viridiplantae > Streptophyta > Magnoliopsida > Asterales > Asteraceae > Rutidosis > Rutidosis leptorrhynchoides. The sequence continues at coordinate 237,083,806 of NC_092341.1, forward strand.
TTTACACCTGTTAAATGCAAATAAACAAAAATTTTCCCATGAATATGGGTCGGTATAATTTTTTACATAGTGACGAGTCGCAGACGAGTAATGAATAAATCATGCCCGTCGAAAGCTTGTGAGTATACCTATTAATTTGCCTACTTATATTTAACTGCACATTATATATTATATATTATTATTATTATACATATAATTTTGAACTCATTGCATATATTTATTAGGTTTTATTCTGTTAACTTTTCTGATTAATTCATTTGTATAATTTTATTGTGTTAACTTTTTTTGTAATTTTTTTCCTCAGTTGTCGCTCAACATTAGTATTATAAAAGACTTTAAAAATGCGCAGGGCATTTGGTATACAAGGTACCGACGTATATTTCAATACAAACGCAGCAACGCAGGGTCCGAATTATTTCTAATTAATACCTTTATACAGTATTGTGACTTTACTTTTTGATAAAAACATATATTAATTAACATAAATTAACATTAACATTAACATTAACTTAACATTAAACTACTAAAAAGGGTGGGACTTTTTGTCGCCCCTTAAAAAAATAACCCCTTATTTTCATACTGCAAATTTTCAGTCAAAACCCCTTAACTATGTTCAACCGTAATATTCTGTGTGGGTTAAAATCATAAATTCTAAGGGTATAAAGCGTAACTTTAATATTAAATCCATAAATATCCCACAAAATCCACCACGATTTTTAACCAGCCGTATTTTTCTTGTTCGCCGAGCGTTATTGTTCATCGACACCACCATTAAACTCAAAATAGTTGTACGAACAAAATGAAACTAGCTGCGTTGAAAACGGACACTTTCAAAAAAAAATCTAACCACAACGACATACAAAACGGAGCTTACAACATGACCCGTTTTTCTGTTGTAAACACATAACGCTACGTCAAATATAAATGCTCAAGCCGAAAAACCCCGCCACAATGCGCGGCCCGGTCCGTTACCAGTTCCTTCTATAACAACATTTTTTAATTCATGGTTTGTTTGGTAAGTAGTCCCATCGTACCACATCATGACTTTTTAACCTAAGACCCATAACTAGCCGTTGGGTAAACAAGTGTTTAGATGCATTGTGACACCATTAGTAGCGGTTGTTGGTGTTGTGAGTTCGTGTTGTGGCATTTTTGCACTTCTTTACCGACTAAGATATGTTGTGTTAATGAGTGGAGTTGTGGTGGTGTTGGAAGTTGGAAGTTGGTGTTGTGAGTTGGTGTTGTGGTAGTGGAATGCTGATGTGACATTTAATTTTGTATTTTTCTGTTTTATTTGATTGTTTTATTTTATTTTTATTATTAATATGATTATATTTAAATTTTAAAAATATTATTTAATTACAACGGCTATATTTGAACCGCTTTTTTCTTTCTTTTTCAAACGGCTATATTTCTATTCCTCTATATAAACACACACTCATCTCAAACTATAACACACACTCCATTTCTCCTAAAACTCTCTAAATTTTCTCTCAATTTTCAAAATGAGTCCGTTGAATGTTTGCGTAAAAGTTCATTACGGAGGTGAATTTGATCGAGTACGAGGGACTCGGCCACACCTTCACGATCCCTTGGAATATAAGCCCGGATACGAGGGACTCGTTAACTACTCGCCTCTCCCTTCACTTCTTCTTCTTCCGTTAAACTATTAACAAAATTAACAACATTTTCATCATCGGAGTCATCGATGAGAAACTCGAACATTAGGTATGTCTTGTCCATTTTTTGGTGATTTTAAATAAAGAGAAAGTAAAAAAGAAAGAAATAGAGAAAGATAGATAGATTGTATGTAATTGTATAGGTATATATAGATAAATATAATTTAATTTAAACAACTTTTTTTATTTCAGCTCGATGCACTGGACCCACCCCCCAACGGCTCGATCAAACAGCGAATCAGAAAACACCACATGGCCAAAACGGCCGTTGGATGCTGCGTTGGATTGCCGGGAATGCCTCGGAAACGCTGCCACCCAACGCCTCACTACGGCGGAAGAGTGGCGTTTTACTTGGTCCACGTCGGCAAAAACGTCGTTGGCGTAGGCCGATACAAACGGTCTGAATACACTAAACCATATTGTAACAAGGAACTATATCGCCTTCTTGTCGAATTATAGACAAAAAATTCTTTATAGTGAATAAATTGACATTAGCTGAGTTTATCCAGCTACTTATACCACTGGTATCAGTTATTATTCATTTGTGGCTAGATTTTTGGTCTAACAAATTTGTTGAGAGTAGTAGTAAGAAGTTATTCTATAAATAGAAAAAAAATCTGATTGGTGAAAAATAAAGTTATCATAATTTTTTAAAATTGTGCGTAAAAAGTAAATGGACATTAAATATGAGACAGAAGTAATACTCCGTACAAACTAGTAAGGCTTTGTGTGTTGTTATGAGAAATTTTTTGCAATAATACATTATTATATTGTAATACACACACACACGCACATTGATATGGCCGAAACGGACGGTTTTATTTGTGCGGTGTCGTTAGGTCGCAACACGTCAGAATCAACCACCAAGAGGGGGGTACTGTTTTAAATTTATATTTAGTGGGGCCTAAATCGTACTACTCCTTATTATGAGTAAGGGAAGTATGACCTAGAGTTGTATTTTTAAGATATCAGTAGAATCTAACCTATATTAAAGCTTAAAATAATTATGAAGGAGTAGTGGTTACCTGATTTTTAGGGTTTTCTAATTTATAAGACTGAAAAAGTAAATGCGATAAAATTCGTAATTCAAATAAAGTTAAAACATGTGCATACTATGATTTTATCAGTTATTCTGCCGAGATTATGGAATGCTGGTTCATGAATAGTATAACACCCCGCCAAATTTTCATCTGACGGCGCGTTAATCCAAGTCCCACAGTTAACAGTTACGCCCTCTATATGATACGTTTAAAGCAATCGCATTTAATTTTATTAAAAGTTAACTTTCAAAACATAAGTCAATAATCCCAAAATAGAAACACTGTTGTGATCGTAACCACAAGCCAACAGTATTTAAAAAGTTATAAAAGTTTTAAATGCGAAAGTAAATAATGTTCATTAAATCAAATGCTGATTCCACGGCCAAACATGCAGCAAACACAGCGGAAGCCTACCTCTTAAGGACCTGAGAATAAAAACACGCAAAAACAGGTCAACAATAATGTTGGTGAATATACAGGTTTAAAATAATGTAGCAGTATCTGAAAAACAGTAATCAGAAAATAGTTTAGTTTCCTTGACCACGAGATTTTAACGTTTGCATAATCTGAGCACCTGAATACTAGCAATGACCCGAGTATAGAAGCCACTATACCCGCCTTTACCTCCTAAAATGTTATACACTTCTTCGAGCGTATCTAATGTTCAAAATAAATGCACCACAGTTTTTATAGCGAGTGAGGTTGTCAACCTAACGGATCCGTCCATCTAAATCGTGCTTACACTGATGGTATTAAAAGTATTCAAGCTAGAGGCTTTGTGAACAAACTCAGTACACATATATAGTACTCGTGTCAATACAAAAGCATTTGATAAAGTAAGTATAACAGCGTGTATTCTCATCCCTGAAAACATGTAAAAAGCGGGACTGTAGACTCACCTTTGAATAAGCTTGGATGACTGACAAAAACTTGTACGGTTTATAGCCGAGTAATGCAACCTAAGTATACGTATTTAGGTTGGTCAATATATGTATCTTAAATAAGGGTGGTTTCATAGTATAAGTTGTCTTATTGCTCGACTCGACGCGTTTCCAAGTAAAAGTCAACTATATCATGCAAGTCAAACAAAGTCAACCGAAGTCAAACCGAAGTCAAACTTGGTCAATGTGGTCAAATAAAGTCAACATCAGTAGGTTCATGTCAAATGTTGGTCAACATGTCAAACCTAAGTTAAACAATACGTTTCAAGTCATGAATAATCATTTTCACAATTTCAGTTTATCGTTGTGCACAAAGTTCATGAACACGTAGCATACTTAGCACAATATCTCATAGTACAAAATTCACGTAAACATGGAAAAATCCAGATCATAAATATACTTAAAATAGATTCCAAAAAGTCCGGCCAGGGTCTCATACGATAATTAAAAGTCAGGAATCAGAAGGGGTACATTTGGGGTTTACCCAGTCAGTTTCTGACCGAGCACTGATTTCGTTTTGGCTATAATCGGAGTTAGGGACATGAAATTGATACAATACCAGTGGCCATAGTTCAAGGACAAGTCAAAGAAACACATATCAAAAATCTAATATTTTTTTTTTAGCCAATTTGTACAGTTTATTCATGCAAGTTGGATGTTCAGTTTTTTAGCTCAAATCAGAATCCACATAAAGTACGGCTCTATTGTGCCCAATGCATAAGGTTTTAGAGATTGACATAAACTAACAATAAGTCACATATCATGTTAAAATTCATATTCCAGAAGCTTACATGCTCATTCAATAAACACAATCCACAGAGTATAAAACAGAGAGCAATTTACAGATTCGATTCTAGCTTAGTTAGTCACATTCGCACGCGATTATCTGAAGATCTAGATACAATTAGCCTATTATATCTACATGAAAGATGAATTAATTTTTGTATAGATTTCAAATAAGCAAAGCTTTAATAACAGAAGTTATCACATTTTATCATACAAGGTTATTTTCATGCAAGTGCTGTATAAAACTACTTTTACACTAATTCAAGCATATCTCAGGTTATACATAAGCAAACGACATGATATCCTAGTCTAAATTGAGTATTTTTAAATTATATTTCTAGTGGTATAAGTCTCACATGCCAATTCGTTGTCTATCAATACCAGATTTTTGATCAATCACGAAAACACAACGTTAATTTCAATTAAGCATAACTTGATCATCCGGAAACGAAATCAACCGAATCCAAAGCCTAAACTCAATAGTTTTTCGCAAGGAATCTGAATATAACATAATAATTAACATTTGAAAAACTTAATTTTTCTGATCATGCAAAAACAAATTCGTTTTTAAACCCTAGCGCATCAAACAATCAATATAACGATTATAATTAACACGTACGCGTATAGACTTGAGCAATTGACAACATAACTATGAAACTCTAATAAAAATCAGATTTTTAGGATTAGGGTTTAGCTAAATATACCTTAGATCAACAAATCGTTTATACCAACGCGTAGAGGAGATCGAGAATTGCAACGTTCGTGTTGAAGGTTTAATCTAAAAATCAATTTTTGATGTTGATGTGTGTGTGTGTGTGTGTTCGTCGACAAGCGGGAGAGGAGAGGGAATCGACTGCTCAGTTTTCTGTGTGAGGGTTTCCCTAATTTTTGTTAATACTTCTATTTATACTAACCCTAGTTCTCCTAAATTGCACATAAGTCCTCCAAGTAATCAAAATTAAGCATAAAAGGGTGGGGAGTGGGGTGGTTCGGCCGAATGGGCCCCAGGGGGTACTCCCGGGCTCGTGTTGTCCAATTCCTTGTACTCGTGGTCCGTTTCAAGTGTCGTTTAGTCGTACCGAAGGCCCGGAACGCTAAACCGATCGTTAAAACGCAACCAAACATTAATTTATTAAAACCCAATAAATTAATTATTTTTAAAAAGTTAATAATTAATAAAATTAATTATTAAAATAAACCCGAACGTTTCGTTGCTCAAAAAGCAGTTATCAAAATCGTATCGTTTTTATCGTATTTCATTATCCGAAATATTTATTTGAATTAATATCAACCCATATAATTATAATAACCGTCCAAAGATCAAGTACGCATTTATTACACGTAAACGCACAAAAGTTAAATAATCGCAGTTAAATAATCTAACGGAAGGTTAACGGAAGTAACGGAAAAAGCAGGGTTGTTACAAATAGGCAGAGGCCTTGTATTCATTATACTGGTCCTAAACGCCCCTGTCGTAAGACATGTCACTGGGTAATGCGATAGGCTTGAAGATTCTGAATAGACAGCAACGACCCTTACCCCCGACGCCCGTGCAGTCTGACTACAGGCATACCAGTTCAGACGGCTCATCCAATTGAGCGACTCGGTTAGGTGACGTATTAACATTCCACAAAGGTCTAAACTTTCTTAAGCATAATAGAATACATGGTTTACCATATCTGAGAGACGTGATGTGTTTCAATGCTTTCGTTAATGATTGGTTTTAAAAGATAGTTAGGCCCTTAAAAAGAGTTCAACCATAAAGAACACCATGGCCAAGTCAGGTTGATTTCCATGAACATGTTCGGTTATCCTAACGGTCCAATCCTTTATGTGTTTAAACGAAAAGTTCCTTAATTAACTAAGAATCTCTCAAGCGGGGTGCAATGCTTGAGACTGCGTTATGGTGCAGTGTACTAATCAGCACTGACCGTGTTCCATGACCTTACTTAGCAGATGTACAGCTTACAACAACCGTTGTGCTTCAGCATGCACGTACGAAGTTTATATGCTTAGTGACTATACTAGCATGGTCTGGGACCGACAATGTACTAAGGGTCTAGTCAGATGTTTCACTACGAAAGAGTCCTCAGTCGGAATCCAAAGCTTGATAGACTTACTACAACCGGTGTGCCTCAGTCGATCTTATGTTGTATCCGATAGACTTCTCTTACCAAGGGGTGACACAGATAGTGTACTCTGAATCGGGGTTCATGACTTCCAATAACAGAGCCAATAACTACGTTCTATTAGTTGGAAAAGCGATTGAGTTCAAAGCATAATCGGAAAGCATTTCAACAACATACACAAACCATAACATTATTTCGGCATTATAAATGCTTACATCATAACATACACTAAAGATAACTACTCGCTAATCATGGCAACAATATCACAGAACATAATGATAGAAAACATTATATAAAGATAAGGGATAGAAGTACCAGTATATTAAACGAGTTCCGAATACAAAAGTGACAACTTCAAACTCCAGACCGCTCCTAAAACAATCTTCGGCGTTATTCTCCGGGTACTAGGTTTCCCGCACGGAGTCGAAGACCTTGAAAGTATGACTAATATTGTATAAGCGAGAGAAAGAAGTAAATTGAAATGTGTGTTAGAATGAATGACAAAGACCCTTTAAATAAGCAAGAATTTTGCTTGCAAACGGCTGACAGGCTGTTTGGCAGGCCGTTTGCAAGGGCCGTTTGCCAAGCCAGCCCGTTTGCAGGGGCCATTTATCTGAGCCATTTGGCAGGCCGTTTTTGAGCCAGACATGCCGTTTGGCAGGCCGTTTGGGTTGCATGGTTCCCTGGATCGTAACTTGATTTCTTGTCATTCACCGTTTTCGCTCTAGAATCTTCGTTTTAGCTCCGATTCTCATGATTCTTTTTGCACCGTCTTCATAATTACTTGTTCTTCAATTCTAATCGACGAAGTGGGTATTTTGCCGATAAAGTTCGATTCTTTCTTGTTTTTGGGTTTTAATACCGGGGTAAAAACGTGACTTTTTAGCCGATATCACACACACATATATGTATATGTATATATATATATATATATATATATATATATATATATATATATATATATATATATATATATATATATATATATATATATATTTGTGTGTATTATTAAAAAATATTTTAATAGTTTATGATACGATAGATATATCAACGATTCATATATAAACTATATGTTTCTTAGCATTCAAGAATTGTTAACGTAGTGGACCTAACAAAAAAATATCTAATTCAATCGTTAGTATCTAAAATGAAAAGTAATAAATATAAAAAGTACTCTACAAAAGTTTAAGTGCCTTTCTACGAAAATCGTTTACAAAATTTATGTATATACATTAAATACCGTTTCAGTAATTTATAATTATATTACTGATCGGAATTATTTTGGTTCATATAGGATTTAAATAGCCTCGAGTGCAAAAACAATGGAGAATCTGGGTGTTTTTATGTTATACGGACCTTACGATCATCACTTGAAGATATTTATCTTCAAGTGCATAATCGCCAAGTCACAAACATGAAATTCCATATGATCGAACATTAACACCTTCATACTCCTTGAGAGCATAATATCTTTAATTTAATATAGGCTTATCATAAATTATAGTGACTAACTCTTAATGAAATCGTGACACTTCTATTTATAGTGTTTATACACTGAAGGAGCGTGCCCTTATTCAATGCGCTTAATTATACCGCACCCTTGACATGTGTATAAAAACATCTTGCCCAGAGTAAACATTTCATGGCAAAACATAGACTGAAGAAGCATGCCATGTAAATGCATAAAAACATCTTTAAGATAAGTTCATATTGAATAATGTTGGATGCCTTCATTTGGTACTATCAGCACATGGCTAAACTAGATGAAAAAAAATTCGCCTTGCTGGATCATCTTCGATCAATAACATTTGCCCTCTTGCAAATGTAAAGTTAAAATAATAATTTCTAACTTGATCTGGATACACAAAATCATCTTGATCAGCTAAAATTTTGAGCCTTAAAGCATGTAATTTCTTCATCGTTGGTTCTTGGTTGACATCAACATAAACCCCTTCCCCAATTAAACAGTTTCCAGTGTGAATTGAATTCTTAACATCCATTTTCGTTGTTTTTTGTAAAATTTTAACTTTTGAATTGCTTTTGAAATACTTTGTGATATCCGTTTAGTGCTTGTACTTGTGTAGTCTAACTATCAAGTATTTATAAGCTAGTAAACGTTATCCAAAGAGAATCCAAAAAAGTTTAAATTTTGAATCCCCCCGTAATTATATTACAATGTCATATGCAACAGGTACTTGATCAACTTTTCCATAATGCATTTACTTTTTAGCAAGATTCAGTTGATACACACAATTAAAAATTTCATTCATTCAACGTTTTATTACGGTTTTTCTTTTGAAAATAGTCATATTTTTTTCTCGGATACAACTTTTTTATTTGATTCTGAAGCTTTCATATATTTATGAAACTACGTGCATTTTAAACCCTGCTTCATGTTTTCGTATATCAACCTATTTTATGTGAGTTGCAGAATTTCGCACATTACTCATTTTCTTATTTCACTTAACATTATTTTTTGCCATGTAATGTAGTTCTTCCATTACCTCAGTTGCTTCTATCACAATGTTTACAAGCACCACTATCAGTATTGGAATTACGTCTTTATCTTCCTTCGACATTGTGTAAATTCGTTGCAAGCTTACTGAAAAATGACGCAATTGCTCCTGCTTGGCTATTAGGATCATTAAGATCCCTTTGAGGGATTTTTTTTACATGCGGAATAAACATTTTTACGTCATCTTTGACTAAAGTTCTCACATTGCTATTTGCAAAATTATTCTTTTATGTCGCCATGTAGCGTGGAATTTTGTCAAGAACATTTCTCATTGAGCGAATTGTTGTGACACTCTTTTTGGTTGGAAATTTAATCATGTTTTGCGTTGTTGCAATGGCAACATTCAACTCTTGCAAACTTGGTTTTCCAATAAGCACATTATATATCGACACTGTGTCAAAGCATAAAATTCCATCTTTATTTTCCCATTGGTAACACCGATTTTCCTTCAAATACGGATAGCGATGTTTTTTTTTTTTTTTTACCACCAACCGTTCTCATAAATGCGTTGGCAGCATCTCAAATAGTTTTGGGAAGTGATATGTACCCAACCACTTTTTACACATACACAACCAAACACGCTTTACAGTAGTGTACTGTACAACACTGTAAAGCATATTTGGTTGTGTATGTGTAAAAATTGGTTGTGTACATATCATCACCCAATAATTTTTTATACATGACGTCCACAACACTTGTTGTTCAACAAGCGCATTTGTTATTACAAGTCCTTCTTCAGCAACTTTGCAAGAAGCCACCATTGGTGCATTTTTTACTTCTTCCCTTGGTAGTGGGTAAATAGTTATTGGCCGCATTTTTCATTCCTCAAATTCGTTCAATCTTTATATTTGCACGCTTTGATCATTCTATTGTTAGTTGTGGTTGTTGTGCATTGCTATTTACTTTCTTTTTCCAAGAAATGTTTTTTACTCAGCACTGTTAGCAATATATGATGCATTTTTTTGCACTATAAGAAGTACTCTTTACAATCACCGAGTTTGGTTGTTGAATGTATCTCGCTCTTCATTCGCTTTTAGGCTTGTGAACTGAACTTCTGATTCTCATATGGTTTAGCTTTCCCTCATTCAAGGCAAAAACAATGTGATACACTAGCTCTTTAGATCGATTAGTATTATGACCATGATCTTGGTGAAAGCTGCAACGTATCGCGCCTATTCTCTTCTGGTAAAGGCATTGTTGGCTTGAACGTAGAACTTATATTTTCCATTTCCAGAATTTCTCGCGGAGTTTTTTTTTTTTTTTTTTTTAATCCGCGAATGAATTTAAAATTTTCGTGGTTCCAGTTTCTTGTTGAGTACTTTTCTTTTTATCCGTAAGGTTGATTACTTTGCCAGAATTTTTCCATCAAAAACTACCTGAACCATACTTTTGGACTGTTCTATATGAACAATTTCCATCAAGATTATATTCATAATCTTCCTAAGTTTTGTCTTTGTTCTTACTTCTCAACTCCTCGTATAATCATGACAAACTTTCATTAATTCAACAAACGTATTAGACACATCCTTCTTAATCAACCTATGCACTAAAATTTCATGCTTTTCAATGCTGATACCATGAATACAACCCGATATTTGCTCATTTTTATTCGAATCTGGAATCTTCTGACATTCATACATATACCGACATAGAAACCCCAAAGATTCCTTGAACTTTTGATTGATGTCATGATATTCTATATGCGGGCGTTTTTGTTGTTGCAGAATATGACATCGCAGCAAAAATTTTCACACAAATCAATGAAGCCTTTTATGCTCTTCGTGTAGTGGTTGGTAAACCTTTCTCTTGTCAGTCTTTGCAAAATGGTAGAGCAAACGTGACACGCTATTAGTTCATCCCAATTATACGTGTGCATGATTCCCTTAAACCGCTGTAAAAGATCCAGCGGATCTGTTAATCCTTCGTATACTCCCAATGTCGAAGGAACAATTGGTGGAGTATTAATAGGATATTGCGAGATATGATCTGCGAATTTATTCATTACAGACGTTAATTCCGCTGCCTTTTTTTTTCTCATTTCCTTAATTGAGATGCAATTTTCAAGTGCATCATGCACGTCATAGTGGCACAATCTTTTGATCATTTCCATTAAGGCCTTTTGTGCCTTTTCTTTTTCTTCTGCAATTTTCCTTTTGACTTTGTCATCCTCTTTTTGTTTTGACGCAACAGCTTTGAATGATTCTTTTGTTGGCGAGGTCATGTTTGGCCCTAATACAATCCCTAAACCCATCTTGCCTAAAATGTGTTGCGCATTCATCGGCGTAACAAACTTTCTAATCTTTAGCATAGAACTTGATGTTTTCTTTGTGAGGGATGCTTTTTCAACCTTTTTTTTTTCTTTTTAGTTTTTTGTGCCGTCTTTAGCATTTCATATTCCATTTATGAGTTTTCGCTTGACTCTTCATGGGTAATCTCAACCAGTTTTTCCTGTACATTTTCAGGATTAAGATTTTATGGATCTGGCACTTCTTCGTCTACGCCAGTTTGATCATTCGTTTCATCATTCACATCAGCATTTTCCAAATCTTCAACGTTAGGATGACAATAATCATATTCTTTTAGAATTTCATGAATGTTCGGATATTCGTCGTGCTCATTCGTAGCAATTTTTCTCAATTTTCAACAATGTACCTGGAAAGAAACAAATTCGAAACAATTAAACTCAAATGATTTCATCAATATTTGATTAATCGTGAATTCAACATCTTTATTTCAACAGTTGTTCCATAGGTGGCGCCGTTTGATCGATACTATTTTGGTCCATATAGGATTTAGATAGACTCAAGTGCAAAAGCAATGGAGATTGGGGGTGTTTTTATGTTTTAGGGACCCTACGATCATCACTTGAAGATATTTATCTTCAAGTGCATAATCACCACGTCTTAAACATGAAAATCTATATGATCGAGTATTAACACATTTATACTCCTTAAGAGCATAATATCTTTAATATAATATATGGTTATCACTAATAATAGTGACTAACTCTTCTTAATGAGGTCGTGGCTTCTATTTATATTGTTTATAAACTAAAGGAGTACGCCCTTAATCAATGCGCTTAATTATAGCACACCCTTAACATGTGCAATGTACTTGGGATTTACTCTGCACGCCGTTATTACTTTGTATGTTTGTATAGTATAAGTCTCCAATTTATGAAGATAAGTGGATCATCAAATTTATAAGTGAATCTCCTTGGTATATTAGAGTAACGTTATTTTTTCTTTTTAAAGATTAATAAATTAAAATAAATAATATTACTAGTTTTAAATTAGATTGTTAGAACTTACAAGCATTCTTGATTAAAAGCTAATACAAGTAGCATAGTAACCGATTTGTTTATATGCTCATCCAAAAGTCACATATATATATATATATATATATATATATATATATATATATATATATATATATATATATATATATTTTGTAAGAATATTAATCATAATATCATTTACTACAGAGAAACTATAATAATTCGTCAATAAAATACTTTTTCGAGAAGGGCCCTCGCAAATCGCAAATTTTTTAGATTTGTAAATGGCTTGATTTTAATGATCATTACCGAGAATATATAAATATACATAAAAAAAATAATTATAGTATGAAAATTTTCTTAAAATAATGGTATTTAATCGATCCATCCATATCCACATAGGCGAAGACAGGGGATGTTTGTGGATGCTTTGCATCCCCAACTCTTCAAATAAGCGAATTATAATGTGTTAAAAATTATATATTTGTTGTTAATATCCCCTAAAAAAACATAAGCATCCTCCAACTCTTCAAATAAGCGAATCCTGACTTGGCCTCTGCATATCCAGTATAATTTTCGTGCAAGGGACGTGTGAAAATAAAAGAGAAAATGTAAAGGTAGTTGCCGTATGGTCAATGACGCATTGACCTGGTCTAAATTGATAGCAAACTTGCATGGTGACATGTTCAAACCTTGACCGTGTCCGTAGTGCTACCAATAATATTGTTTTTACATTTTAGTTAAGTCATGTACTAATAAAATAAAAATTAATATAAAATATAAAATATAATATATAAAGTCATCTAAATCATGTACGAGTACTAAATAAAATAAAACAGTCAAGTTGACAAGTTGAGGTTAAAATTAACTAAGGGGATATACTCACGTGATCTTGAATCTTCGCTCTTTACTCGACACATCTGATTCATTAGAAACTTACGTTGAAGAGGGAAATTGAAAATGATACTCCGTATCAGTTTATCCATGAAGTTACTACTCACAATAAAGTAGTTATACAAGTCTTGCAATCACTAATCTAGCTTACCAACGATCTTAGCTAGTAGCTACACTATCAAAAAAAAAAATAATAATAATAAAAAAAATAATAATAATAAATAAAAAAAATAATAAGGATTCACGCTAAGCTTATTGTCACAACCCAACAACTTTGTGGCCCAACCCACTAAGATTATAACCCAAATCATGGAAGGCCCAAGAATCATATGGAAGATATCTAGAATTCTCTCCTTGATTCTTCCATGGAATGGTATGGAAACTCCATAGATATTTCTAGGTCATGAAGTTTCTAGTACTTAGATCATAGCCATTGATTTAGTTTAATCATAGCCATCCATTTTGATGTAAGAGTAGTATAAATAGGGGTGGCCTCATTTGGCACACCACACCTCAAATCTCAAACATTCTCTCTTGTAAAGCATTCTCAAGCAATATAAGTATTTTCTTCAATTCCACTTGTTCTATAATATTTTCTCTTTTGGTTACTTGAATCATTATAAGGTCCGAGTAAGGCTGACTTAGTAGAGACTAAGTGCCGCACGTGAGCTTATTGAGATAAGTCCGTGACATTTGGTATCAGAGCGTGACATTTGGTATCAGAGCAAGGTCGATTCAAGGAGATGGCAACCGAGACCGAGAAGAATGTGAGCGCAACAAGTGGTGTGATGGGTGATGAGACTCGTGGTCGGGTAGAGACTCGCCAAGGAGCCAAGAAGAACCGAGGTACGTCCAAAGACTTTGTCGCAAACTTGGATAAGAGGATCATGGATGTAGAGACATCCATGGACGACGTGAAAGCAAAGGTCGAAGACGTCCACCAACGTTTGGATGGTTTGGACGGGGACTTTGACGAATTGAAAGATGATTGCAAGAGTGCAATCAACGTGCTAGACGTTGACATGCGACGTGAGATCCATGACTTAAGGGGTATGCTCATGGGTGAGATTACGAAGTTGCGAGGCGAAATGGAGGGGGAGGTCTCCACTATTCACCAACGCCTCGTGGATTTACAAACCAACATGAACTCTTGTTTGAGATTCATGGCTAGTGGGGGTGGCAACATTGGATGCAATGCTCTGAAGGTGGACATTCCCAAGCCGTCACCGTTCGTGGGGAAGCGGGAAGCCCGAGCGGTTGATGATTTTATATGGGAGATGGAACAATACTTGGAGGGAGTCAACATAGTGGATGATGCAATGAAGATCAAGACGGCAACTCGTTACCTGAAGGATACCGCAACATTATGGTGGCGTCGTCGATATGGAGATATCGAGAAAGGTACGGTTACTATTGATACTTGGGATGATTTCCTTACTGAACTTAAGAATCAATTCTACCCCAAGAATGCTCAAAAGGATGCGATGAGTCGTCTACGTAAATTACATCATTCCGGGACGATTCGGGAGTATATTAAAGAATTCACGAACCTTAGCTTGGAGGTCCCAGATATTCCCGATGATATTCTTCTCTTCTATTTTCTCGATGGTTTGCAACCTTGGGCTAAAACGGAGTTGGAGAGACGAGGAGTCCAAGACCTTGCCACCGCAATTGCTCAAGCGGAGGCACTAGTCGACCATGCTAATAGGAAAGATTCGTTCAAGTCAAAAGATAAGAAGGTGAGCCATGAGAAAGGTGGGGGAGATAAGCCCGCCCAATCAAGGAATGATAATACACGTAAGCCACCAATCGGGAATAACAAGAGCATAAAAACTTCTTACAAGAATGATGGATGTTTCATATGTGATGGACCGCATAGAGCCCGAGATTGTCCGAAGAAAGCTAGCCTTCATGCTATGGAAGCTCAAAAGGCGGGTTGTCAGGATGAGGAGCGGTGCATAGGATCAATGCATATCCTCAACGCAATCAAGGCCAAGACGGAGATACCCAAGGTAGTGGCTAAAGGACTCCAATTCGTAGATATTAACATTTGTGGAGATCGGGTACGAGCTTTGGTGGATACGGGAGCAACTCATAACTTTATCTCCACCGATGAAGCCAAAAGGCTAGGACTTAAGGAAACAAAAGAGAGTGGCATGATGAAGACGGTGAACACGAGTGCCAGACCGATTAGTGGGGTGGCTAAAGACGTATATGTGAAGATTGGAGAATGGGAAGGAATGATTGATCTCTCAGTCGTGCCTATGGACGACTTCAAGTTAGTACTTGGGATGGAGTTCCTAGATAAGGTACGCGGTTTCCCTATGCCGTTTGCTAATTCACTGTGTATCTTGGATGGTGAGAAGACTTGTATGGTGTCAACCGAACGTGGAAGCAAGAGTGCATCCAAGTCACTTTCGGCCATGCAATTCAAGAAGGGGTACAACAAGAATGAGACATGCTATTTAGCGGTAGCAAAGCAAGAGACGGTCGAAGATAAGGGAAAACTAGAGGTACCCAAGGAGATTGAGAAGGTCCTCGATGAGTTCAAGGATGTCATGCCCAAGGAGTTACCAAAGAAGTTACCACCTAGGAGGGAGGTTGACCATGCGATCGAGTTGGAGCCGGGATCAAAACCACCTTCCAAAGCCCCATACCGAATGCCACCACCCGAGTTAGAGGAGTTGCGAAGACAACTCAAGGAGTTGCTGGATGCGGGATACATCCGACCGTCAAAATCCCCGTATGGTGCTCCGGTGCTATTTCAAAGAAAGAAGGATGGGTCCTTGCGGATGTGTATAGATTACCGGGCACTCAACAAGGTAACTATCAAGAACAAATACCCAATCCCACTTATTGCTGATTTGTTCGATCAACTTGGGAAGGCGAGATACTTCTCCAAGTTAGACTTGAGATCGGGATATTATCAAGTCCGAATTGCCGAAGGAGATGAGGCTAAGACCACATGCGTGACGAGGTATGGCGCTTATGAATTCCTAGTCATGCCCTTTGGTTTAACCAATGCCCCTGCCACATTTTGTACTTTGATGAACAAATTATTCCACCCGTTCCTCGACAAGTTTGTCGTGGTGTACTTGGATGACATAGTCGTGTATAGCGACACCATGGAAGATCATGTGAGGCACTTGAAGCAAGTATTCCAAGTACTAAGGGACAACGAGTTGTATGTGAAGCTAGAGAAATGTTCATTCGGATTAGAGGAGGTAGATTTTCTTGGACATAGAATTAAAAATGGGAAGTTACTCATGGATGGGGCTAAGGTCAAGGCAATTCAAGAGTGGGAGGCACCAACGAAGGTGACTGATTTACGATCTTTCCTTGGTTTAGTAAACTACTATCGTCGTTTTATCAAGGGATACTCGGCGAAAGCTGCTCCATTGACAGAATTGTTAAAGAAGAATAAAGCTTGGTTGTGGGATGAGAAATGTCAAGCAGCATTCGAGGAGTTAAAAGGAGCTGTCATGGAAGAACCGGTGTTGAGACTTCCAGATGTGACCATTCCGTTCGAGTTACACACAGACGCATCGGACTTTGCTATTGGAGGAGTTCTAATGCAAGAAGGTCACCCAATCGCGTTCGAAAGTCGAAAACTTAACGAGGCGGAAAGGAAGTACACTGTGCAAGAGAAAGAGATGACAGCGATTATTCATTGTTTGAGGACATGGAGGCATTATCTTTTGGGATCAAGGTTCGTAATCAAGACGGATAATGTGGCAACGAGTTATTTTCAAACCCAAAAGAAGTTGAGTCCCAAACAAGCTCGTTGGCAAGACTTCTTAGCCGAATTTGACTATGTGTTGGAGTATAAGCCTGGGAAAGCCAATGTGGTAGCTGATGCCCTAAGTCGTAAGGCGGAGCTTGCAGCGATCACAAAACCACAATTCTTCCTTCAAGATCGTATAAATGAGGGATTAGAGCATGATCCTATAGCCAAAAACCTTGTTGGATTGGCTCGAGATGGAAAAACGCGAAGGTTTTGGCTCAAAGGTGATCTATTATTCACCAAAGGAGACCGGTTATATGTGCCTAAGTGGGGCGATCTTAGACGGACAATCTTGAAGGAGTGTCATGATTCAAAGTGGGCTGGTCATCCAGGTATCAAGAGGACGCTGGCATTAGTAGAAGGCACTTATTATTGGCCAAGGATGGAAGACGACGTAGAGACGTACGTGCGGACATGCCTAATATGCCAACAAGACAAGATAGAGCAACGCCAACCAGGAGGACTATTACAGCCGCTACCTACACCGAAAGGACCATGGGAGAGTGTTTCCATGGACTTCATTACTTGCTTACCCAAGTCGGAAGGGTGTGGGAGTATTATAGTCGTGGTAGACCGGTTTTCTAAGTATGGTACCTTCATAGCCGCATCATCCGAAGTTACCGCGGATGAAACCGCAAAACTATTTTTCAAGAATGTGGTGAAGTATTGGGGGATACCGCATGTGATAGTAAGTGATCGAGATCCAAGGTTCACGGGGCGTTTTTGGACGGAGTTGTTCAAGATCATGGGGACAGACTTGAATTTCTCCACGAGTTTTCATCCCCAAACGGATGGACAGACGGAAAGGGTGAATGCACTATTGGAGCTCTATCTTCGACACTATGTAAGTGCAAATCAACATGATTGGGCAAAGCTTCTTGATATTGCTCAGTTCTCTTATAACATGCAAAGGAGTGAGTCCACGGGGAAGAGTCCTTTTGAGTTGGTGACAGGACGCCAACCTTTGACCCCGAATGCTTTGGCCGCTTCATATGATGGAAGCAGCCCAGCCGCTTATAGAACAATGAAGGAGTGGCAAGAACAAGCCGACTTGGCGCGAGCATCACTAGATAAGGCGGCCAAGAAAATGAAGAAATGGGCGGATGAGAAAAGACGACATGTTGAGTTCAAAGTTGGGGACCAAGTGATGGTGAAGCTTTTACCTCAACAATTCAAAACATTTAGGAAGGTGCACAAAGGATTGATCCGGAGATATGAAGGCCCATTCCAGGTAATTGGACGTGTTGGGAACGTATCTTATCGAGTTCAACTACCGCCCAAGTTAAAGATTCATCCAGTCTTCCACGTAAGTTTTCTAAAACCTTATCATGGAGACGAGGAAGACCCAGAACGAGGAGTTTCCAAACGAGCACCAATGGCAGTTGCGACTTCGTTCGATCGTGAAGTGGAAGATATCTTGTTGCATCGAACTGTACGGAGACGAGGTGTGCCGAGCTATAGAGAATACCTAGTTAAGTGGCGTAACTTGCCCGATAGTGAAGCAAGCTGGGAAGCCGAAGACTTATTATGGCAGTTCACAGACAAAATCAAGAAGTATCACGAGGATCACACGACGAGGACGTCGCGAGCTTAGGTGGGGGAGAATGTCACAACCCAACAACTTTGTGGCCCAACCCACTAAGATTATAACCCAAATCATGGAAGGCCCAAGAATCATATGGAAGATATCTAGAATTCTCTCCTTGATTCTTCCATGGAATGGTATGGAAACTCCATAGATATTTCTAGGTCATGAAGTTTCTAGTACTTAGATCATAGCCATTGATTTAGTTTAATCATAGCCATCCATTTTGATGTAAGAGTAGTATAAATAGGGGTGGCCTCATTTGGCACACCACACCTCAAATCTCAAACATTCTCTCTTGTAAAGCATTCTCAAGCAATATAAGTATTTTCTTCAATTCCACTTGTTCTATAATATTTTCTCTTTTGGTTACTTGAATCATTATAAGGTCCGAGTAAGGCTGACTTAGTAGAGACTAAGTGCCGCACGTGAGCTTATTGAGATAAGTCCGTGACATTATACACACAGTTCAAGTCCTAGATAACAGGGAAGGCCAGGAGGGGGAGCAAGGTGATCAACCGCTCTTCGCCCATGATTTTTAGGAGCTCAATTTATTTATATGTACATAAACAATTATATTAGAGATTTGAGAAACATGAGAAGTATGAAAACATAAATGAAGCGGCGAATACGAAACACAATAAGCCCAAAAACAACAATAAAAGGCTCATAAAAAAAAGAAATCAAAGTCCACTAGCACTTCGGCAAGGTTTGAAGAGCTTAAAAAAAAAAGAAAAAAAAAAGAAAAAAAAACTTATATTACTACTTAGGGCCTAAGGGTCTTTTTTCCATCTTGTTCTAGATTTTTAAATTCTTAAGATCAGCCTTAAATTCTCACGATCGATCCTGTTGGATAGGAGACGATAATTAACACTGACATTTACCATCATTGGAGATTGGGGTACAGTTTTTTGCATATATAATTCTTAAATATTCATAAAATTTTCACATTAAACACCACCGCCATCACCGTCTATATTTCTTTATCCACCACCTCCAAGAATCTCAATTACCTCAACATCAATTCTTAATTAAGATTTAATTAATAATTGCATTAATGATCATTATAGTTTACACATTATTGTTTTTTTGAAAGGCAGATATTTATTAGAATAAAACTCAAGGTACATGTACAACTATGGGGATTTCTCCCTGCCACATATTGAATCTCACTATATACAAGAGCCAAATCTAAGGATGCCAAGATGGTATCCTAGAATGATTGCTCAATATGACAATTACACAATAAATTTTTTCGAATCAATTAACCAATTGTGTCAATCAATCTCAAAGCTAACCTATCTTCGCGATTCCTACATAGCTTTTTACTTGAATTTCATTTAATGCAACCTGAGAAGTCCGACACGAGTTCTTGAAGACTTTTTTATTTCGATTTTTCCAAATAAGGTACCCGCATGTCCATTCCACTGCTTGCCACACTTTGTTACCCTCAACCGATGTTTGATAAGAAGATTTACCTCTAAATGCATTAGATATATCGAGGTTTGTTCGATTCATACCTCTAAATGCATTAATAACAGTTTACACATTTTTACAATTTTAATTAGCTAATCTATGTACTCTGTGTTGGAATTTCATATAGTGTCTTTATGTGAGTAATTTAACTAACTTGTAAGGAGGTATGTATGATAAAAATACTCTCATTCCTAATTTCATAAGTTTCGCCATTCATAATTTCTATTTATAATTTATTTTATTTTTCTATTTGCGTTGTTATTTAATATTTAAATTTAAATTCTATTCTATAGATCAAGGTTGCAAAATTCGCTATTCAGGGATTAATCGGTCGGGACTTTAAAAGGATTAATCGGTAATATTTAAATGTAACAACTCGATTTTTTTCGTTTACTATCGTTACTTGTCCGTTAAATATTTAACGGTGATTACTTAGAGTTTGTGTATTTAATGGAATTAAATGCATACTTGATCCTAGTGGATTACTTGAATTAATATGGTTATATTAATTGATGAACTTGTTTCGAATGACGAAATACCTAGAAAACGACACGATTAAGTTAATCGCCTAGAAAGCTTTTCAGTTTACGAAACTCAGAAAAACGATAAAATAATTATTTCTAATAATTATTGACTTTATGAAAAACTTATTTAATTTATTATTTATTTAGTAAATTAAACCCGGTGATTTTGTTTTAACGACTAGTTAACGTTCCGGAGACCAGGTACGGTTAACGGCACTCGAAACGGACCACGCGCGTACAAGCATTTAGACAAAACAAGCCAGGAACACCCTAGGTGGGCCCATTAGGCTGAACCTACCTCACCCCACCCATTTATTGGACAAGTTTGCCCTTTTAACTAAATACCTACTTGATTTAGGCCCTAACTATATAAGGAAACAATATAACACTGCATTTTAAGATCCCTAAACCTAATTTTATCAACCAAAAGGATATTATTCTTTCCCTACATCAAACCCACGACCAAGAACAGCCCCATAACCCCCATACATGTCGACATCTTCATCCTCATCAATCACCATCAAAAATTGCTTGTTTGCTTGAACCTTCAACACGAAAGTGCTTCCTTTGATCGTCCTCTATGCATTGATATAAACAATTTGATCACTAGAGGTATAAAATCACTAACCCTAATTTCCTAGATCTGATTTTGTTCAATTACATGGTGTACAAGAGTCTAGTGCTCAATTGATTGCGGTTAGAGTCGTTGTTCGTCGTTAAATTGCTCGATTGTTGTCGTTGCTATGAATCATGAATTTGTTTGCTATGGATCTGATCAAATTAGTTTATGTAATGATTTTTTATTGTATCTAGATGGATAGATCTCGAAAAATTAATAAGTTTGGACTTTGATTTCGCATGTATCGTTATCGTATGCTCAAGTTATGATTAAACGAAGTTGTCGTTAGGGTTTTGCATGACGTACGAATTTTATGGATTATGTGCTTTGTGAATTAGCTATTGAAATGTGTACCGTTGTAATCCTTATTAAAACTCATGCAAGTTAGACTTAAGATTTATGTTAAACGCTTGTGTAATGCTTCCGTTATGTCAAAACGAAGATTTGGTTCTTTAAGTGAGCTGAATCAGTTTTCAAAGTTACATAAAAATGGCTAGAGTGAATTAGGATTTGATTGAGACTTTGATCTTCTGGAATATGTTAGTTTATATGTTACTTGACATATTTCATTTGTATGCGAACTTGCAAAAACATGAATTTCCGTGAGATATATGCTCGTCTAAATGATATATCTGTTTGATGAACAAAACTGGAAAGTCTGTAAAGATTGATTAAACTGTACGAATTGGCTAAATAGATGTCTTTGATTATTTTATCACTAAAATTTTGGAATGTTTTGAGATGAATCCAATTGGCCGTTCGTCAAATCTATTTTCTATATTTTCTGAGAAATATTTCAAAACAGATGCATGTGCTGAAACTGATTTAGTAAACCATAACTAGACCCTTTGTGACTTCTGACTTTTAATTATCGTATAAGTCTTTGGCCGGACTTTTTGGAATCTATTTTAAGTATAGATGTGATCTGGAGTTGGTCATAATTTTATGATTTATGTGCTATGAGCTATAGTTGAATCTTTCTACGATGTACGTATTTTGAAGGAATGCTTTAAACTGCAAATGTGCAATTTGCTTAACTATAAGTTGTAAATTGATATTTGACCTAGGTTTGACATGTTGACCATGTTTGCATGACCTACTGAGATGTTTGACTTTAGTTGACCACTTTGACCGAGTTGACTTTTGGTTTAATTTTGGTTGACTTGCTTGGATTAGTTGACTTTTACTTGTTTGTTGAGTCAGTCTGAGCACTAGGACTATGCGTACACTATGGGTTGACATAGTATGATCTATATGTGTATACTTAATATGACTTACATGATTAGGTTGAGTTGTTGGTCGAGATTGTACGACTACAGTACGTTTTGCTAAGATATTTCAGGTGCTTTTGCTAAGGTGAGTCTACAGTCCCTTTTTCAGCAACATTTTTAGGATGAGATACATGCTGCTTTTGAAACTATTTCTTAAACTGATTTTACAACTATTTTACATATTAGGCACGAGTAACTTACCAGAATATACATATGAGTTCAGATCAAAAATCCCTTAGCTTGATTATATTAGTTACTTTGTAAGCTCGACTTATAGGGATGGTACCGTTAGGTTTGAAAAACCTCACCGCAACATAACTGGTGCTTATTTTGTTGTTACTCGTACACTTGATCGGTGTATCGCTTAGATAGGGTAAAATGAAGACTTGTAGCTCGGCTATACGCAAAGGTTTAAGCTTTATAATCAAGTGCTCATGATAAGTGTATATTATTACGAAGCTTTTCAGAAATCTCGTGGCCTAACTTACGATGAATGTTACTTAAACATGATGTTTACAAACTTGAAACTGGACATGGTAATGTCTACAAACAGATGAAACAAAAAGAACTTTTTAATGTCACTCACAGTTGAAACTTGACATCTTACAAACAGTTTATTACTTAGCATTTGCTATATGCAAACTTTTGAGATTAAACCTTAGCGGTTTAATCAGATAAACGATTTTGAGAAATGATTTTCGATAAATGATTTATGGAAGCTGTTTTATGAAACATATGAGAACTATTTACTCAAACCTATAGATTCACTCAACTTTATGTTGATCCGTTTTGCATGTTTTATCTCAGGTATTAGTTGTTTTCGCTGTAGAACATTGCTGTTATATAGAAGTCAAGCCAAGCATTGGGACCAGAGTTAATACGCCGTTAGTAGATTCTGACGGGGTATTACATTAAAATACTAAATTTTAAAAATTATATGTGTAAATATAAAAAAAAACCATAAATATAAAAATAAACTCTAACGTATTTGTCTAAAATTATCTATTTTGCTCAAAAACTATAAAGTTCTAGTATAAATTCATGTTGAAATGTTAACCATTTTTAACTTTGACCAACTTTGATTACCAAATTCGATTTTGAACCATCAATTGACGTTGACCGTTTAATTAAACGGATTTTTGGAAATCGGAACGGATTATTCTTAAAAATGATTAATCAGGAATTCATCGGCGAGTAAATGGGTTTTTTGCAACACTGCTATAGATCCATCGATGACAACATTGTATGATCACATGAGAACATTTTATTTATATGTAGCAATAATGACAAAAGAATGTCTACATGTTATTGCCAATTGAATGCGATAAACAAACATTTTATAAGGATTTGTTATTGTTATATATATAATCCCACAAAGTTAGATGTATATGCAATACCACCCTAACCCTAATTATGAGTCACGATCTTAAACTTGTTTGGTTTAACCGGTGTTGTTGAAACGATTTAGTTTAATCGTTTAGTATAAACCTTTTGGTTTTAACAAGTTTGGTTTACATGGTTGTGTTTAAACCTTCTTAGTTTAACTCAGTTTGTTCACGATAAACTGGAACTTTTAATTTTGGGTTGAAAACTCAAATTAGTTCAGTTCATGGAGTACTTGTTGTTTTGTTAACAACTTAGCAACTAAAACAACTTGTTTTGTTGAAACAGTTTAGTTTAGTTCAAATTTTAGATGATCTCTGAAGTTAACTTGGTTTGTTCTAACATTAAGGAATAGTGAACTTATACCAGGGTTATCTGTCATGTGTGTGTTATCATGAGTCTGACATTGATAATATTAAATGAAAATGATATTATTTTTGCGAAAAAGAACTCTGCAAAGGAACTCACATTGATTAATGTGTTTGTATGTCACACCGGTGTGTGTGATTTGAAATCCATTCTAACGATGAATGGTAACAAGTACTTCAATACGTTTATCGATGAAAGCATGAAGTATTGTTATGTTTAGTTTTTGCAAAGTAAAGATGAAGCAATTGAGGAGAGCTTTATTGCTTATAGAAACGAAGTTGAGATTCAACTTGAATGGAAAATCAAGGTTGTTCGTAGTGATAAAGGTGGTGAATATGTCGCTCATTTTGCTGAATTTTATTCACAAAATGGCATTAGATATGAATTCATCGCATCTTACTCACCTCAATCGAATGTGACTATTGAACGAAAGAATAGAACCTTGAAAGAAATGGTGAATGCCATGTTGGTGAGTTCTGGTGTAAGCCAGTCAATGTGGGGGGATGTCATCCTATCGGCAAACTATCTTTTAAATAAGATACCCTAAAAGTATAGGGATAAAACCTCATTTGAGTTATGGTGGAAAAGAAAACCATCCGATGAGTACCTCAAAGTGTGGGGGTGCCTAGCAAAGGTAGTTGTTCCCTACCTAAGGCACAAAAGATATGATCAAAGACTACTGACTGTATATTTATCATATGTGCTAAACACAGTATTGCTTATCGCTTCCTTCTGTATGAATCCAAGATTTTGGATATACAAAAAGGTTCGATAATAGAATCGAGAAACGTTTCATTTTTTAAAAATGTATTTTCATACATTACAAATGAACGTGGAAGTTCGTCTAGGATAGACGATGAAGGTGTTCAAGATGAGATACCTAAAGCTAGTTCAAGAGGAACCACTAGAATTAAAGGAACTTCCTCGATAAATGACATACACATTATGCTTATAGAGGAACTAATACTGAATGTATGAAAAAATATACATGATATTTTAAAACCCTCTTAAATGGTATATTTAAGGCGGTGTTTAAGTATATGACGTCGATTTTGTCATGATACAGAGAAAAGCTATGGAGAATATGAATGATGCGTTTTTTATTCTAGTGCTTTGGACATAAAGTCTATGGAGTGCTAGACTTGGACTTGTTAATAAGGATCATCTGACGAGATCAATTAACAACTGATATTTCATTGTGTTGAATATATTTACAGACAAAATCGCTTCCATTCAATAATAGAAGGATTTGGTATATTGTGAATATCATTGATGATGTGAATTATTCACATGTTATGTGAATTATGATATTGAAGATAATTATAAATATAAAGATGTCAATCTTTATTATTTTATTATCCTGATACTTTGAATCACCTAATCAGTATTCAGATGCAAATATAATTTGAGTGCGAAACTTTTGTTAAGTTTTCTAAATTCGACGTCTCTAGGTCAAACCTAGAATTTGACTAAGAATTGCTCAAATGTGCTAAAATATGGATCATAAAGATGCAAATCTTATGTGTGGGCTTTTTGAATGCCTGATTGATTAGAACCATATTAGATATATATGATTATGATATCAAGTTGCAAGACATGTGGGGGAAGCTTTGAAACGATAAGCACTAACCTTTGAGTAGTTGCGTAAAATGAACACAATAGCTTGAAAATATGGGGGTGTCTTTGTAAGACCCTGTTTCTGTTTCTGATTTTGCAGTAGATCGGGACTCCGTCGAACCTTCGGGACGCCGTCCAGCAAAGAAGGACGGGACGCCGTCCAAGATTCTGGACGCCGTCCAAACTGTCTGTCGAGCCAGCTGTTTTAATTATTTTAAAAGGGGTAAAATAGTAAAATCACTTAGGTGCCGGTTTGGAGCCTTCAAGGCTGGTTCCTTGGCCATTTTGGATCATAATACACACACAAAAACACACTCCTCAAACCCTAGTGAGAGAAACTCACTTTTAGTAAGAGAGAGCTTGGTTTGGAAGGGAAGGAGTCGGATTCTCGCGAAAGCTCGGGTTCTAAAGTTGTTCATCTCGTTCACGGATACATTGTGGTGGTATTGGTAAGCTCAAACTCCGAATTTCATTTGTTAGATTTGATATTCAAGTTAGGGTTTTGAGTTAGTTTGTTATGAAACCCTTTTAGATGATGAAATGGGTTTATGGTGACTTGTTGTTCTTGTCACTTGGCGGGTTTTGGGTCGGTTGTCGATTTGGCCTTGATTAGGGTTGATAATGAGTTTAATCACTAGGTTTGGTGATTTTGGAAGTGTTGGAACCCTTTTAGTTGAGTTTGGTTAACTAATTTTGAAATGGGTCAAAATTAGGGTTTTGGTGTCAAAATGGGTATGACACGTGTTTATCACTTGTGTTCGGGTTTATTCGGTGTGTTAGGACCATTTTCACTCGTGTTAGTGATTATTGGTTAATTTGGGCGCGGTTTGTGCTTGGAAGTGCAAATGGGTCGAATTTGCACTAAGGGTCAATTGGGTTGGTTTGTAAGTCAACCCTAATTGTGTTGTTTGTATTGTGATAATGGAATAGGTACGTTCCATTGACTAGTTGCGGATTATTTGGAAGCATTCATCAAGGCGACAAGGTGAGTGTTAATATCCTATGTGCATATGTATGTGTAGGATGGGTGCGGGTCGGGTGAAGTGATTCTCGGTTATAGAATTCACTTCACATATAGGTGGATTTGATGGACTTTTGTATGAGTCCAAATGGCACGGTTGTGCATTTTGGTTGACTACCTTTGGCGAGGTACACGTTTGTGTGTACGTTATCACATGGGCGTGTGATGTGGATTATATAACCCCAATGGCGAAGGGTTAATATTGTGAGTGGAATATCTATGTATGTATGTATATGATTTAGTTGCCTGTAGTAATGGTGTCACATAGCCGTTTTTGTGACCATAGTTGTGGGACATAGCCGTTTTGTCCAATTGATAATTATGCACATAGCCGTGTTTGTGCATATGGTGGTGAGTAATAGCCGTGTTTTACTCCCACGTTGTTGCCCGTATTAATTGTTGCACATAGCTGTGTTTGTGCATATGATTGTGAGTAATAGCCGTGTTTTACTCACACATTGATCAAGCGATGCCATAGCCATTTTTGGAACACTTGGGGGTGATGCCATAGCCGTTTTTGGAACACCTTGGGGGTTAGCATGCCATAGCTATGTTTGGAAGCTAACGGTTGTTATGAACATCGATGACTTGTTTTGCGAAGTCATTCCCTTACGAAGATTTGGTTAACCATGATTATTCTGTTGTAAACGTAAGCAAATTATGTTATTCGATATATATATATATATACACGTATATTGTATACATATAATGTTGTATTGTCGTGATGTAGCTAACCCTCCGGGTGTAGCTTATTGGCATTGTTCACATCGTTGTTGGTGAACTTATATTTTGTTAATGTATCTTTAGCTCGTTGCTTAGTGATCTTACGGTATGCTTAGACTAGCTTGCCTTTATGCTTGGATGCTCCGGTATGCGATATTTGGTTTTGCGTGGCGTGTCCATTTTATACATATATATGTATGTAGTATATTCTCACTCTCTAAGCGTTAGCTTACCCTCTCGTTGTTTACATTTTTATAGATTGCATGGATGCGGTGGCTCGGGTAAGTGCGGGGACTAGTGGACTTGCGTAGTTTGCTTTAGAAGACTTGCTTTTGGATTTTGATTAGGATTGGGTGCGTGTCCCAAATCCCATGCTCGGTCTATGTTTTTGTATAAACTAATGGGTCGAAATAGTCACTTGTGGTATTTTGGGTCGATGTGGGCCCGGTGTCGTAAAACTCGGTTTTTATTGTGAAAAACTCTTAGTTTAAACTATTGTAATCTATTGTGAAAGTGTTTTGGTTTAAAAGTGTCGGGAAGCGGGTTTTCGCCCGCGTTTGTTCGAAAAACTGATCAGAATGTTTTAGTACATCTGGACGCCGTCCCAGATGGCTGGACGCCGTTGTAGTGACCCGAACTTTTCCATGTTTATATATATTAATTGAGATTGATATTTACATGATTAAATGTTTCCAACATGTTAAGCAATCAAACTTGTTAAGACTTGATTAATTGAAATAGGTTTCATATAGACAATTGACCACCCAAGTTGACCGGTGATTCACGAACGTTAAAACTTGTAAAAAAACTATATGATGACATATATATGGTTATATATATAGTTAACATGATATTATGATAAGTAAACATATCATTAATTATATTAACAATGAACTACATATGTAAAAACAAGACTACTAACTTAATGATTTTGAAACGAGACATATATGTAACGTTTATCGTTGTAACGACATTTAATGTATATATATCATATTAAGAGATATTCGTACATCATAATATCATGATAATATAATAATTTAAAATCTCTTTTGATATTATAAACATTGGGTTAACAACATTTAACAAGATCGTTAACCTAAAGGTTTCAAAACAACATTTACATGTAACGACTAACGATGACTTAACGACTCAGTTAAAATGTATATACATGTAGTGTTTTAATATGTATTCATACACTTTTGAAAGACTTCAAGACACTTATCAAAATACTTCTACTTAACAAAAATGCTTACAATTACATCCTCGTTCAGTTTCATCAACAATTCTACTCGTATGCACCCGTATTCGTACTCGTACAATACACAGCTTTTAGATGTATGTACTATTGGTATATACACTCCAATGATCATCTCTTAGCAGCCCATGTGAGTCACCTAACACATGTGGGAACCATCATTTGGCAACTAGCATGAAATATCTCATAAAATTACAAAAATATGAGTAATCATTCATGACTTATTTACATGAAAACAAAATAACATATCCTTTATATCTAATCCATACACCAACGACCAAAAACACCTACAAACACTTTCATTCTTCAATTTTCTTCATCTAATTGATCTCTCTCAAGTTCTATCTTCAAGTTCTAAGTGTTCTTCATAAATTCCAAAAGTTCTAGTTTCATAAAATCAAGAATACTTTCAAGTTTGCTAGCTCACTTCCAATCTTGTAAGGTGATCATCCAACCTCAAGAAATCTTTGTTTCTTACAGTAGGTTATCATTCTAATACAAGGTAATAATCATATTCAAACTTTGGTTCAATTTCTATAACTATAACAATCTTATTTCAAGTGATGATCTTACTTGAACTTGTTTTCGTGTCATGATTCTGCTTCAAGAACTTCGAGCCATCCAAGGATCCATTGAAGCTAGATCCATTTTTCTCTTTTCCAGTAGGTTTATCCAAGGAAATTAAGGTAGTAATGATGTTCATAACATCATTCGATTCATACATATAAAGCTATCTTATTCGAAGGTTTAAACTTGTAATCACTAGAACATAGTTTAGTTAATTCTAAACTTGTTCGCAAACAAAAGTTAATCCTTCTAACTTGACTTTTAAAATCAACTAAACACATGTTCTATATCTATATGATATGCTAACTTAATGATTTAAAACCTGGAAACACGAAAAACACCGTAAAACCGGATTTACGCCGTCGTAGTAACACCGCGGGCTGTTTTGGGTTAGTTAATTAAAAACTATGATAAACTTTGATTTAAAAGTAGTTATTCTGAGAAAATTATTTTTATTATGAACATGAAACTATATCCAAAAATTATGGTTAAACTCAAAGTGGAAGTATGTTTTCTAAAATGGTCATCTAGACGTCGTTCTTTCGACTGAAATGACTACCTTTACAAAAACGACTTGTAACTTATTTTTCTGACTATAAACCTATACTTTTTCTGTTTAGATTCATAAAATAGAGTTCAATATGAAATCATAGCAATTTGATTCACTCAAAACGGATTTAAAATGAAGAAGTTATGGGTAAAACAAGATTGGATAATTTTTCTCATTTTAGCTACGTGAAAATTGGTAACAAATCTATTCCAACCATAACTTAATCAACTTGTATTGTATATTATGTAATCTTGAGATACCATAGACACATATACAATGTTTCGACCTATCATGTCGACACATCTATATATATTTCGGAACAACCATAGACACTCTATATGTGAATGTTGGAGTTAGCTATACAGGGTTGAGGTTGATTCCAAAATATATATAGTTTGAGTTGTGATCAATACTGAGATACGTATACACTGGGTCGTGGATTGATTCAAGATAATATTTATCGATTTATTTCTGTACATCTAACTGTGGACAACTAGTTGTAGGTTACTAACGAGGACAGCTGACTTAATAAACTTAAAACATCAAAATATATTAAAAGTGTTGTAAATATATTTTGAACATACTTTGATATATATGTATATATTGTTATAGGTTCGTGAATCAACCAGTGGCCAAGTCTTACTTCCCGACGAAGTAAAAATCTGTGAAAGTGAGTTATAGTCCCACTTTTAAAATCTAATATTTTTGGGATGAGAATACATGCAGGTTTTATAAATGATTTACAAAATAGACACAAGTACGTGAAACTACATTCTATGGTTGAATTATCGAAATCGAATATGCCCCTTTTTATTAAGTCTGGTAATCTAAGAATTAGGGAACAGACACCCTAATTGACGCGAATCCTAAAGATAGATCTATTGGGCCTAACAAACCCCATCCAAAGTACCGGATGCTTTAGTACTTCGAAATTTATATCATATCCGAAGGGTGTCCCGGAATGATGGGGATATTCTTATATATGCATCTTGTTATTGTCGGTTACCAGGTGTTCACCATATGAATGATTTTTATCTCTATGTATGGGATGTGTATTGAAATATGAAATCTTGTGGTCTATTATTATGATTTGATATATATAGGTTAAACCTATAACTCACCAACATTTTTGTTGACGTTTTAAGCATGTTTATTCTCAGGTGATTATTAAGAGCTTCCGCTGTCGCATACTTAAATAAGGACGAGAATTGGAGTCCATGCTTGTATGATATTGTGTAAAAACTGCATTCAAGAAACTTATTTTGTTGTAACATATTTGTATTGTAAACCATTATGTAATGGTCGTGTGTAAACAGGATATTTTAGATTATCATTATTTGATAATCTACGTAAAGCTTTTTAAACCTTTATTGATGAAATAAAGGTTATGGTTTGTTTTAAAAATGAATGCAGTCTTTGAAAAACGTCTCATATAGAGGTCAAAACCTCGCAACGAAATCAATTAATATGGAACGTTTTTAATCAATAAGAACGGGACATTTCAGTTGGTATCCGAGCGTTGGTCTTAGAGAACCAGAATTTTGCATTAGTGTGTCTTATCGAGTTTGTTAGGATGCATTAGTGAGTCTGGACTTCGACCGTGTTTACTTGAAAAATGATTGCTTAACATTTTTGTTGGAAACTATATATTTTTAACATATGAATATTATGTGATATATTAATCTCTTAACGTGTTTGATATTATGTGATAGATGTCTACCTCTAGAACAAGTCCCATTGACTCACCTAATAATAATGAAGAGTCAAATGTAAATTGGAATGATTCGTGGACTGATTCACAAGTTCCCGAAGAGGAACCGGAAGAAGAGTCGGAACCGGAAGAAGAATCGGAACCGGAAGAAGAATCGGAACCGGATGAAGAAATAGAACCGGTGGGGGAAATAATAAAACGGTTAAGTAAAAGAAAATCCTCAACCAACCGACCAAGGTTAATTATGGTCAATGGTGTTTCCGCCAAGGAAGCAAAATATTGGGAGGATTACCAATTCTCCGATGAATCGGATTCCGACTAGAATTCCGATGATGTTATAGAAATTACCCCAACTGAATTTAAAAAGGCAAAAGAAAATAATAAGGGAAAGGGCATAAAAATAGAGAAATCTAATTCCAACCCCGATGAACTTTATATGTATCGTCAACCCCCGAAGTCCTTAAGTTGTAACAATGACCCGGGAACCTCTAAACCACCAGGTTTTTCTAAACCAATGTGGACAACGACGGCTCGTATTAGGGGAACATCATATATCCCTAGAAACTTGGCAAAACGAACCAAAACCGAAGAAGAAGAAACGAGCGAGTCGGAATAAGATAGTTGTATTCGTGTGGTGTAATATATGTAATATAGTGTTCTTATGCTTTATGATATATGTAAAAATTGCTTGTATTAATAAGTATTTTTTTTATGAAACTAACTCTTGTCTATTTTTACAGTTTAAAAACACAAAATGGATAGACAACCCAATATTTTAAGAGACCTACCCGGAGACATGATTGATGAAATCTTGTCTAGAGTCGGCCAGAATTCTTCGGCACAACTATTTAAGGCGAGATCAGTTTGTAAGACATTTAAAGAACGTTCCAAGAATGTATTAGTATATAAGAGACTTTCGTTTGAAAGATGGGGGATATCACATTGGGAAACCCATAAGTTACGATGTGTTTACTTTGACGCATATATTGCGGGGAACCCAAATGCTATTTTACGCAACGGGTTAAGAAATTATTTTGACTCAATATATCCGAATATTGGACTTCGTGATTTAGAAAAAGCGGCTAACATGCAACATAAAGAAGCATGTTATGCTTACGGATTAGTAATGTTCGCTTCTCACCAAAGTGAGAACAAGAACATCGGGCTACAACTATTAAACAAAACGTTTCCACAAGTGACGGAGTCGGTAATTGGGGTAAGAAATGAGGTTTTTAGATTATTACGGGACTGTTGGACATTACGTAACCCTCGTCCCTTTGACGACGTTACAACACGCTGTCTTATCAACGGCCATAACGGTTATGTTGCACAAGACCAAGGATGGGAAGTAGTCCTAGTAAAACCAGAATGCATGACTTGTTTCTGGACGTATGAATTACGTGTCTTTATTGCCTTTGCTGAACGACTTGTGTACTAGCTAGAATTGTCTTCACAACTATCTTGTATCAAAGTTATTGTGTGCTATATTTCATGCTTTATGTAAAATAAGCGGTATTGTAAGTTTGTAAAATATTGTATAAAAGTTTGAACGCGAAATATTATTATAATCAGTTTTTCATATAGAATTGTAGTAGTTGAATTGTATATTAGCTACTAAGTATGAACTTAACGGGTAGGTACTACCCGAATTTAAACTTATAAAACGCTAATATGAAGAAAAAGCTTTTATAAATGAGTTCATATTATGCTACGAAATACTATTAACTACTCTTAATATTCTGTATGATTAACTTGTTCCATTTAACTATTTTGAAGGAAATGGCACCGACTACTCGACACACCGTGAATATGAATGAAGAGGAATTCCGTACTTTTCTAGCTTCAAACATAGCCGCAGTACAGGCTGCGCTACATACCAACAATAACCTTGGATCTAGCAGTACAGGAAATCGTGTAGGATGCACCTACAAAGAATTCACTGCCTGCAAACCTTTGGAATTTGATGGAACCGAAGGACCGATCGGATTGAAACGGTGGACCGAGAAGGTTGAATCGGTGTTTGCCATAAGTAAGTGTACTGAAGAGGACAAAGTGAAGTACGCTACGCATACCTTCACAGGTTCTGCGTTAACATGGTGGAATACCTATCTAGAGCAAGTGGGACAAGATGATGCGTACGCACTACCGTGGTCAGCATTCAAGCACTTGATGAACGAGAAGTACCGTCCCAGAACCGAGGTCAATAAGCTCAAGACATAACTTAGAGGGTTACGAACCCAAGGATTTGATATTACCACGTACGAAAGACGATTCACAGAATTGTGCCTATTGTGTCCGGGAGCATTCGAAGATGAGGAAGAGAAGATCGACGCGTTTGTGAAAGGATTACCGGAAAGAATCCAAGAAGATATAAGTTCACACGAGCCCGCCTCCATACAACAGGCATGTAGAATGGCTCACAAACTAGTGAACCAGATTGAAGAAAGAATTAAAGAACAGACTGCTGAAGAGGCCAATGTGAAGCAAGTCAAAAGAAAGTGGGAGGAAAACGGTGATAAGAATCACCAATACAACAACAACAGCAATTACAACAATAATCGCAACAATTATCCCAACAATCGCAACATCAATCGCAACTACAACAAACGGCCCAACAACAACAACAACAACAACAACAACAACTACAACAATCATCCCAACAACAATAATAACCGCAACAACAACAACAATCAGAAGCAGCTATGCCAAAGGTGTGAAAAGAATCACTCGGGGTTCTGCACCAAATTTTGCAACAAGTGTAAAAGAAATGGTCATAGCGCGGTGAAGTGTGAGGTCTACGGACCAGGGGTTAATAGAACGAAAGGAACAAATGGTGTCGGAACGAGTAATGGCGGAGCAAGTAGTGTCGGAGCAAGTTATGCCAATGTAGTTTGTTATAAATGTGGAAAACCAGGCCACATTATTAGAAATTGCCCGAACCAGGAGAACACGAATGGACAAGGCCGTGGAAGAGTTTTCAATATTAATGCAGTAGAGGCACAGGAAGACCCGGAGCTTGTTACGGGTACATTTCTTATTGACAATAAATCTGCTTACGTTTTATTTGATTCGGGTGCGGATAGAAGCTATATGAGTAGAGATTTTTGTGCTAAATTAAGTTGTCCATTGACGCCTTTGGATAGTAAATTTTTACTCGAATTAGCAAATGGTAAATTAATTTCAGCAGATAATATATGTCGGAATCGAGAAATTAAACTGGTTAGTGAAACATTTAAGATTGATTTGATACCAGTAGAGTTAGGGAGTTTTGATGTGATAATCGGTATGGACTGGTTGAAAGAAGTGAAAGCAGAGATCGTTTGTTACAAAAATGCAATTCGCATTATACGAGAAAAAGGAAAACCCTTAATGGTTTACGGAGAAAAGGGCAACACGAAGCTACATCTTATTAGTAATTTGAAGGCACAAAAACTAATAAGAAAAGGTTGCTATGCTGTTCTAGCACACGTCGAGAAAGTACAAACTGAAGAAAAGAGCATCAATGATGTTCCCATTGCAAAAGAATTTCCCGATGTATTTCCGAAAGAATTACCGGGATTACCCCCACATCGATCCGTTGAATTTCAAATAGATCTTGTACCAGGAGCTGCACCAATAGCTCGTGCTCCTTACAGACTCGCACCCAGCGAGATGAAAGAACTGCAAAGCCAATTACAAGAACTTTTAGAGCGTGGTTTCATTCGACCAAGCACATCACCGTGGGGAGCTCCTGTTTTGTTTGTCAAGAAGAAAGATGGTACATTCAGGTTGTGTATCGACTACCGAGAGTTGAACAAACTTACCATCAAGAACCGCTACCCACTACCGAGAATCGACGACTTATTTGATCAACTACAAGGCTCGTCTGTTTATTCAAAGATTGACTTACGTTCCGGGTATCATCAAATGCGGGTGAAAGAAGATGATATTTCAAAGACTGCTTTCAGAACACGTTACGGTCATTACGAGTTTATGGTCATGCCGTTTGGTTTAACTAATGCACCAGCTGTGTTCATGGACCTTATGAACCGAGTGTGTGGACCATACCTTGACAAGTTTGTCATTGTTTTCATTGATGACATACTTATTTACTCAAAGAATGACCAAGAACACGGTGAACATTTGAGAAAGGTGTTAGAAGTATTGAGGAAGGAAAAATTGTACGCTAAGTTTTCAAAGTGTGCATTTTGGTTGGAAGAAGTTCAATTCCTCGGTCACATAGTGAACAAAGAAGGTATTAAGGTGGATCCGGCAAAGATAGAAACTGTTGAAAAGTGGGAAACCCCGAAAACTCCGAAACACATACGCCAGTTTTTAGGACTAGCTGGTTACTACAGAAGGTTCATCCAAGACTTTTCCAGAATAGCAAAACCCTTGACTGCATTAACGCATAAAGGGAAGAAATTTGAATGGAATGATGAACAAGAGAAAGCGTTTCAGTTATTGAAGAAAAAGCTAACTACGGCACCTATATTGTCATTGCCTGAAGGGAATGATGATTTTGTGATTTATTGTGATGCATCAAAGCAAGGTCTCGGTTATGTATTAATGCAACGAACGAAGGTGATTGCTTATGCGTCTAGACAATTGAAGATTCACGAACAAAATTATACGACGCATGATTTGGAATTAGGCGCAGTTGTTTTTGCATTAAAGACTTGGAGGCACTACTTATATGGGGTCAAAAGTATTATTTATACCGACCACAAAAGTCTTCAACACATATTTAATCAGAAACAACTGAATATGAGGCAGCGTAGGTGGATTGAATTATTGAATGATTACGACTTTGAGATTCGTTACCACCCGGGGAAGGCAAATGTGGTAGCCGATGCCTTGAGCAGGAAGGACAGAGAACCCATTCGAGTAAAATCTATGAATATAATGATTCATAATAACATTACTACTCAAATAAAAGAGGCGCAACAAGGAGTTTTAAAAGAGGGAAATTTAAAGGATGAAATACCCAAAGGATCGGAGAAGCATCTTAATATTCGGGAAGACGGAACCCGGTATAGGGCTGAAAGGATTTGGGTACCAAAATTTGGAGATATGAGAGAAATGGTACTTAGAGAAGCTCATAAAACCAGATACTCAATACATCCTGGAACGGGGAAGATGTACAAGGATCTCAAGAAACATTTTTGGTGGCCAGGTATGAAAGCCGATGTTGCTAAATACGTAGGAGAATGTTTGACGTGTTCTAAAGTCAAAGCTGAGCATCAGAAACCATCAGGTCTACTTCAACAACCCGAAATCCCAGAATGGAAATGGGAAAACATTACCATGGATTTCATCACTAAATTGCCAAGGACTGCAAGTGGTTTTGATACTATTTGGGTAATAGTTGATCGTCTCACCAAATCAGCACACTTCCTGCCAATAAGAGAAGATGACAAGATGGAGAAGTTAGCACGACTGTATTTGAAGGAAGTCGTCTCCAGGCATGGAATACCAATCTCTATTATCTCTGATAGGGATGGTAGATTTATTTCAAGATTCTGGCAGACATTACAGCAAGCATTAGGAACTCGTCTAGACATGAGTACTGCCTATCATCCACAAACTGATGGGCAGAGCGAAAGGACGATACAAACGCTTGAAGACATGCTACGAGCATGTGTTATTGATTTCGGAAACAGTTGGGATCGACATCTACCATTAGCAGAATTTTCCTACAACAACAGCTACCATTCAAGCATTGAGATGGCGCCGTTTGAAGCACTTTATGGTAGAAAGTGCAGGTCTCCAATTTGTTGGAGTGAAGTGGGGGATAGACAGATTACGGGTCCGGAGATTATACAAGAAACTACCGAGAAGATCATCCAAATTCAACAACGGTTGAAAACCGCCCAAAGTCGACAAAAGAGCTACGCTGACATTAAAAGAAAAGATATAGAATTTGAAATTGGAGAGATGGTCATGCTTAAAGTTGCACCTTGGAAAGGCGTTGTTCGATTTGGTAAACGAGGGAAATTAAATCCAAGGTATATTGGACCATTCAAGATTATTGATCGTGTCGGACCAGTAGCTTACCGACTTGAGTTACCTCAACAACTCGCGGCTGTACATAACACTTTCCACGTCTCGAATTTGAAGAAATGTTTTGCTAAAGAAGATCTCACTATTCCGTTAGATGAAATCTAAATCAACGAAAAACTTCAATTCATCGAAGAACCCGTCGAAATAATGGATCGTGAGGTTAAAAGACTTAAGCAAAACAAGATACCAATTGTTAAGGTTAGATGGAATGCTCGTAGAGGACCCGAGTTCACCTGGGAGCGGGAAGATCAGATGAAGAAGAAATACCCGCATCTATTTCCAGAAGATTCGTCAACACCTTCAACAGCTTAAAATTTCGGGACGAAATTTATTTAACGGGTAGGTACTGTAGTGACCCGAACTTTTCCATGTTTATATATATTAATTGAGATTGATATTTACATGATTAAATGTTTCCAACATGTTAAGCAATCAAACTTGTTAAGACTTGATTAATTGAAATAGGTTTCATATAGACAATTGACCACCCAAGTTGACCGGTGATTCACGAACGTTAAAACTTGTAAAAAAACTATATGATGACATATATATGGTTATATATATAGTTAACATGATATTATGATAAGTAAACATATCATTAATTATATTAACAATGAACTACATATGTAAAAACAAGACTACTAACTTAATGATTTTGAAACGAGACATATATGTAACGTTTATCGTTGTAACGACATTTAATGTATATATATCATATTAAGAGATATTCGTACATCATAATATCATGATAATATAATAATTTAAAATCTCTTTTGATATTATAAACATTGGGTTAACAACATTTAACAAGATCGTTAACCTAAAGGTTTCAAAACAACATTTACATGTAACGACTAACGATGACTTAACGACTCAGTTAAAATGTATATACATGTAGTGTTTTAATATGTATTCATACACTTTTGAAAGACTTCAAGACACTTATCAAAATACTTCTACTTAACAAAAATGCTTACAATTACATCCTCGTTCAGTTTCATCAACAATTCTACTCGTATGCACCCGTATTCGTACTCGTACAATACACAGCTTTTAGATGTATGTACTATTGGTATATACACTCCAATGATCAGCTCTTAGCAGCCCATGTGAGTCACCTAACACATGTGGGAACCATCATTTGGCAACTAGCATGAAATATCTCATAAAATTACAAAAATATGAGTAATCATTCATGACTTATTTACATGAAAACAAAATAACATATCCTTTATATCTAATCCATACACCAACGACCAAAAACACCTACAAACACTTTCATTCTTCAATTTTCTTCATCTAATTGATCTCTCTCAAGTTCTATCTTCAAGTTCTAAGTGTTCTTCATAAATTCCAAAAGTTCTAGTTTCATAAAATCAAGAATACTTTCAAGTTTGCTAGCTCACTTCCAATCTTGTAAGGTGATCATCCAACCTCAAGAAATCTTTGTTTCTTACAGTAGGTTATCATTCTAATACAAGGTAATAATCATATTCAAACTTTGGTTCAATTTCTATAACTATAACAATCTTATTTCAAGTGATGATCTTACTTGAACTTGTTTTCGTGTCATGATTCTGCTTCAAGAACTTCGAGCCATCCAAGGATCCATTGAAGCTAGATCCATTTTTCTCTTTTCCAGTAGGTTTATCCAAGGAAATTAAGGTAGTAATGATGTTCATAACATCATTCGATTCATACATATAAAGCTATCTTATTCGAAGGTTTAAACTTGTAATCACTAGAACATAGTTTAGTTAATTCTAAACTTGTTCGCAAACAAAAGTTAATCCTTCTAACTTGACTTTTAAAATCAACTAAACACATGTTCTATATCTATATGATATGCTAACTTAATGATTTAAAACCTGGAAACACGAAAAACACCGTAAAACCGGATTTACGCCGTCGTAGTAACACCGCGGGCTGTTTTGGGTTAGTTAATTAAAAACTATGATAAACTTTGATTTAAAAGTAGTTATTCTGAGAAAATGATTTTTATTATGAACATGAAACTATATCCAAAAATTATGGTTAAACTCAAAGTGGAAGTATGTTTTCTAAAATGGTCATCTAGACGTCGTTCTTTCGACTGAAATGACTACCTTTACAAAAACGACTTGTAACTTATTTTTCTGACTATAAACCTATACTTTTTCTGTTTAGATTCATAAAATAGAGTTCAATATGAAATCATAGCAATTTGATTCACTCAAAACGGATTTAAAATGAAGAAGTTATGGGTAAAACAAGATTGGATAATTTTTCTCATTTTAGCTACGTGAAAATTGGTAACAAATCTATTCCAACCATAACTTAATCAACTTGTATTGTATATTATGTAATCTTGAGATACCATAGACACATATACAATGTTTCGACCTATCATGTCGACACATCTATATATATTTCGGAACAACCATAGACACTCTATATGTGAATGTTGGAGTTAGCTATACAGGGTTGAGGTTGATTCCAAAATATATATAGTTTGAGTTGTGATCAATACTGAGATACGTATACACTGGGTCGTGGATTGATTCAAGATAATATTTATCGATTTATTTCTGTACATCTAACTGTGGACAACTAGTTGTAGGTTACTAACGAGGACAGCTGACTTAATAAACTTAAAACATCAAAATATATTAAAAGTGTTGTAAATATATTTTGAACATACTTTGATATATATGTATATATTGTTATAGGTTCGTGAATCAACCAGTGGCCAAGTCTTACTTCCCGACGAAGTAAAAATCTGTGAAAGTGAGTTATAGTCCCACTTTTAAAATCTAATATTTTTGGGATGAGAATACATGCAGGTTTTATAAATGATTTACAAAATAGACACAAGTACGTGAAACTACATTCTATGGTTGAATTATCGAAATCGAATATGCCCCTTTTTATTAAGTCTGGTAATCTAAGAATTAGGGAACAGACACCCTAATTGACGCGAATCCTAAAGATAGATCTATTGGGCCTAACAAACCCCATCCAAAGTACCGGATGCTTTAGTACTTCGAAATTTATATCATATCCGAAGGGTGTCCCGGAATGATGGGGATATTCTTATATATGCATCTTGTTATTGTCGGTTACCAGGTGTTCACCATATGAATGATTTTTATCTCTATGTATGGGATGTGTATTGAAATATGAAATCTTGTGGTCTATTATTATGATTTGATATATATAGGTTAAACCTATAACTCACCAACATTTTTGTTGACGTTTTAAGCATGTTTATTCTCAGGTGATTATTAAGAGCTTCCGCTGTCGCATACTTAAATAAGGACGAGAATTGGAGTCCATGCTTGTATGATATTGTGTAAAAACTGCATTCAAGAAACTTATTTTGTTGTAACATATTTGTATTGTAAACCATTATGTAA
The DNA here is from genome assembly GCF_046630445.1 of Rutidosis leptorrhynchoides. Taxonomy (NCBI): domain Eukaryota; kingdom Viridiplantae; phylum Streptophyta; class Magnoliopsida; order Asterales; family Asteraceae; genus Rutidosis; species Rutidosis leptorrhynchoides. Next base: position 237,124,959 of record NC_092341.1, read on the forward strand.
TGGTCGTGTGTAAACAGGATATTTTAGATTATCATTATTTGATAATCTACGTAAAGCTTTTTAAACCTTTATTGATGAAATAAAGGTTATGGTTTGTTTTAAAAATGAATGCAGTCTTTGAAAAACGTCTCATATAGAGGTCAAAACCTCGCAACGAAATCAATTAATATGGAACGTTTTTAATCAATAAGAACGGGACATTTCAGCCGTCCCAGTCTTAAGTGCTGGACGCCGTCCAAGCTTTTGAATGCCGTCCAGATCAACTGTTTCGGAATTTTTTTTTTGTGTGTGGCACATTTTCGGAAGGTTAACGGGTTGGGTTGTTACAAGTGGTATCAGAGCATGGTCTAAGGGATTTAGGCGACTTGAGATAGGTGCCTAGACTTAGACTTTTGTGTGTGCTTATTTGTTGCGGGACTTGTAGGATTACGGGTCGGAATAGGTTATAGTTAGTGCCTTGTTTGAAGGTGGACTGACGTTTATATTAGTAATGCGAATATTATTAATATATTAATTGTGTTGTGATAATAATTCTCGCGTATGTGCATATTGCGTAGAATTTTGTTTGTGTTTGTTTATATCATCGAGCGAGGCGGTCGTTGTACTAACGAGTTGATACGATGTGTGTGCATAATAAGGACTTGCAAACCTTATTACGGGTGCAAATCGTGTTTAACAAGTGATGTACCACGAGTGTCGAGCTAGATGGGACGGTGTTGTGCGTATGGTTTTATACGTTCGTAGACTAATCATTTTGCATTCTTTAGAATGACGACGCGAAACGAGATCGAGACGAATGAAGAGGAGTATAACGCTAGAGTTGCGGCCGCCGTTGCGGAGCAAATGAGTACGTTTCGAGAAGAAATGGATAGGAAGTATTCCGAATTTCGGGGTAGTAGTGAAATGGAGCGTTGTCTTAAGAGCTTCATGAGGACTAAACCCCCGATGTATGACGGGAAACCGGATCCTTTGATAAGCACAACTTGGATCTCGGATGTCGAAGGGTGTTTTCGTACTATTGAATGCCCTCCTGAGAAGTGGACAAGACTCGCTACTAGTTTGTTGCGGGGTAGGGCGAAGGATTGGTTGGATGGTAAGATTGATCTTGTCGGCGGTGAAGCGTTTATGGCGTTATCGTGGGACGAGTTTAGGAAGGAATTCTTCGAGGAGTTCCGGACTTCGGCCGACTTGTCGGAATTATGTAATGAGTTGCGAAATTTGCAACAGGGTTCTATGGATTTGAATACTCTCAAGACGACCTTTATGGCAAAGGCTCGTTTTTGCCCGGAGTATTTGGGGAATGATCGTTTGTTGATGGAGGATTTCTATCGGACTTTGAATGATGACTTGAAGAGTAAGATTAGCCGGGGTTACGCAAAGTTGTTTGCGGAATTATTCGTGGTGGCTAGAGGTTTTGAGTTGTATTCGCGATCGAAGATTGGTGAACCTTCAAGTGAGAGAAGGGTTGTTTCGTATGGTGCTCCGAGTAAGAGGACTAAGGGTCCGAGTGTGAGCACGGGTGGTACGCGGACGGGTATACCGGATTCTAGTACATCTAGATGTTACAATTATGGCATGAGGGGTCACAAGTCTTGGGAATGTTCGGTACCAAAGAGTGATGGTATGGTGTGCTTCAACTGCCAAGAAGAAGGACATCGTAAGCCGAAATGTCCCAAGTTAGCGGGGACAGGTGCGGCAAGGAGACGTTAAGGTACGTTTCATTTTAATAAATATGTCCTTTGATTATTTATTATGTGCTGTTGAGTTGAGTTTATTAGATGCATTATGTTGTGCATGTTATTGATATGGGTGACGTTCCTAATGGAAGTACCCTATGGTGACGTTTCGATTGTCGGGCGAAGGGCGTAAGACTTGGTGCAACCAAACATTCCTTAGTATTGGGAATTGTTTCTACTTAGCCATATGTGTGGGCTTCGGTGTTCGGATATTAAGCGCGTGTTCGCATTTGTGTTGAATTGATGAACTATGAGGTTCGTCGGGTGGTTGGAACCCTTGAAATCGAGTGTTTTGAATCTCGATGTATGTTGGTAATGGAGTTTATATGACGCGACATTAGGTGCCTCTTTTATACCTACTAGCGTGATGTTCAACTCCGATTGTGTTGTGGTTACATTGTACTTAGGGTACCGAAGTGAAACCCTTAGGTACATGAGTGACTAGGTGGAAATTGACAAACTAGAGCAATTGGATGATTGCGAGGGTGTGGTTTGTGTAATTGTAGTACACTTTTCGTTCGAAGTGTTTGAGGATTGATTTAAATCCTTCGTGTGCTCTCGGTTGGAGCAAGAAGTGGTGATGGGTCGTGTGAACCCAATTATTGGTAAAGTTTACCTTTGGTAGCATGGTACGGTTGTACGAGATGCGGTTATGTGATGTAGTTCCAAGTGGGGGAGTTACACTCCCGCCCGAGGAAGTTTTAGTGTGAGATTTCGGATGATGCTTTTGGTAGATCCAGAAAATGTTGTCGAGACCTAGTTTTGGTCGATTTGTGGTAGAGAACAATTTCGGTTAGATTGTACTTATGGTTTGGATTTAAATTATCACCGAGGTGGTAATGTGGTAAATCTCGTTGAGAGATAAAGGACGTGTTTGGCGAGCAAGGTGAAATCCCTCGGTTAAGGGATGTGTGTATCGGATTCTCTTTTAGAGAACTATTGTTGGGTACCTATGTTTGATATAGTCGGTTGATAATGCTAAAAACGAACATATATTTCATAGCATTATCCCTCAAGAAAGACAAGCTTTTAGTTGCAATTGTCCTATTTACAAGTGATATTCGTTTAAATAATAAAAGGTGAAGACAAAAGACAGATTCGACGAATTGAAGACGCAAACGACCAAAAAGCTCAAAAGTACAAAATACAATCAAAGTGGTTCCAATTATTGATAAGAAACGTCTCAGAATTACAAGAGTACAAGATTCAAAACGCAAAGTACAAGATATTAAATTGTACGCAAGGACGTTCGAAAATCCGAAACCGGGACCAGAGTCAACTCTCAACGCTCGATGCAACGGACTAAAAATTACAAGTTAACTATGTATATAAATATAATATAATATATAATTAATTATATAAATTATATATATATTATATTTATATATTAAAACCGTCGGCAAAGAAGATCCAAAAAGGGATGAGATGTAAAATCAAACTCCGCGACTTGCGGAGTTTGAAGGGCAAAAATACCGCGACTCGCGGAGCCCCAAATTCTGAAAATGCCTATAAAAGCTCGTGCATTCTGAACGTTTTATATATCCTTTAATCTCTCTATCTAAACGTATATATATATATATATATATATATATATATATATATATATATATATTATATTTTAATTTTAATTTTAATTTCTAATAATAAGGGTATGTTAGCGAATGTTGTAAGGGTGTAAGTCGAAATTCTGTCCGTGTAACGCTACGCTATTTTTAATCATTGTAAGTTATGTTCAACCTTTTTAATTTAATGTCTCGTAGCTAAGTTATTATTATGCTTATTTAAATCGAAGTAATCATGATGTTGGGCTAATTACTAAAATTGGGTAATTGGGCTTTGTATCATAATTGGGGTTTGGACAAAAGAACTACACTTGTGAAAATTAGACTATGGGCTATTAATGGGCTTTATATTTGTTTAACTAAATGATAGTTTGTTAATTTTAATATAAAGATTTACAATTGGACATACCTATAAATAACCATATACACTCGATCGGACACGATGGGCGGGATATTTATATGTACGAATAATCGTTCATTTAACCGGACACGGGAATGGATTAATAGCCACTAGAATTATTAAAACAGGGAGAAATTATATACAATGACACTTGGTGTAATTGTTAACAAAGTATTAAAACCTTGGATTACACGCAGTCGATATCCCGGTGTAATTATTAAACAAAGTATTAAAATATTGTTACAGTTTAAGTCCCCAATTAGTTGGAATATTTGACTTCGGGTATAAGGATAATTTGGCGAGGATACTCGCACTTTATATTTATGACTGATGGACTGTTATGGACAAAAACCAGACGGACATATTAAATAATCCAGGACAAAGGACAATTAACCCATGGGCATAAAACTAAAATCAACACGTCAAACATCATGATTACGGAAGTTTAAATAAGCATAATTATTTTATTTCATATTTAATTTCCTTTATTTTATATTTAATTGCACTTCTAATTATCGTACTTTTATTTATTGTTATTGTATTTAATTGCACTTTTAATTATCGTACTTTTTAATTATCGCAATTTTATTTTATCGCACTTTTATTTATCGCAATTTCATTATCGTTATTTACTTTACGCTTTAAATTAAGTTATATTTATTTTTAATATTTTACATTAGGTTTTAACTGCGACTAAAGTTTTAAAAATCGACAAACCGGTCATTAAACGGTAAAACCCCCCCTTTATAATAATAATATTACTTATTTATATATTTATATTTTTATAAATTAAATCTAATATAGCGTTAAGCTTTGTTTAAAGATTTTCCCTGTGAAACGAACCGGACTTACTAAAAACTACACTACTGTACGATTAGGTACACTGCCTATAAGTGTTGTAGCAAGGTTTAAGTATATCCATTCTATAAATAAATAAATATCTTGTGTAAAATTGTATCGTATTTAATAGTATTTAGTTGTTAAAATAAAGCTATTTCATATACACCTCTGCGCACATCAAGTATTTTTGGCGCCGCTGTCGGGGAACAAAATCTAGCTTAAAAGCCGGAAGCGCAACGCTAATATAATAAAAAAAAAGATTTTTATTAAGTTTTATTTAGTTTTTGTAAAAATACATTTTTTTTAAATATCAAAAATATAAAAAAAAACGAAAAAGAAAATATATATATAAATCTATTTTTAAGATTTTTATAAAATTATAAAGTATTTCTATTTTTATTTTAGTTTTTAAAACATAAGTTTTTATATAATTTATATAAATATTTTATTTAATTATTAAAACAGAAAATATAAAACAGAAAAATATAAAAACAAATAAATAAAAAACTGACCTGTCGAAACTTGACCTGTCTCTTTTGAACCTGCAATCTCCGCGACTTGCGGGGGTTTTGAACTGGGTTCACCGCGACTCGCGGAGCCGCCCTGACAGGTCACACAGAAACCCTAACAGCATTAAATACGGAGTAATTATTATTATTATTAATTTTTTTAATTATAACCCTAATTAGGTTAGTGTATTAATTTAATTAGTAATTAGTTTTTATTATTATTTTGTTTAATTAGTTTAATTATATTATAAAATTAATAGTTTTATTAAATAAATAATATAAAAATAATATTTTTATAAAAATTGTACTTTTTACAACTTTTAGTTTATTTTTATATTTTGTCCCTTTTTATTTGTTTTAGAGTAATTTCTGTATTTTTCGTTCGTATTTAGTTTTTAAGATATAGTTTTTTCCATAGTTATTTTTACTTCTAGATTTTTAGGCTTTGCCGTAAAATCCCTTAAGCGCTTTTTCTTTAGACTAAGATCTAGGTGCTTTAGAATTTTGCGACGCCTTTTTAAATTTTAGTACCTTTTTAAGTTATTGCCATTTGGGATATAGTTTTACTTGTAAGCTTTAATATTTTTAGACGCAACTTTTAATTTTAAGTTTTTAGTTCCTTTTTAAGTTTCGACGCGCTTCTTTCTTATTTCTATTTTTCGACGCCTTTTCTTTTTCAACCTTTTTCGACGCGCTCTTTTTCTTTCTTATTTCTCGCCATTCTAGTTTTAGGACATAGATTTTTCTTCTACTTCTTCTCTAAATTTCTTAAAATTACGAAAATTTATTTTAAGTGGTTAAATTGATAGACATCAAAATTTTCTGGTTCGTAGTAATAGTTGGATTTGTACGTGGACCGGGTTATTGGAGCCAAACAGTACTCAATTATATTGAGACCAAACGAATCCTGCCCCTCTGCTGCATCTTTTGGCTATTCGAAACGTGGGCAAAATCAGAAAAGTCTATTAATTGGATAACTTATATAATTTTTCTTTCCTTTTAAAAACTAATAGGATATTCAGTGAATGCACCGAGCAAGACGTTCACCACCTTTTGTACGTTCACCACCTGTAACTCGATCAAGACATATAGCTAATATTACCGCCGTTGATTTTTCTTTAGAATCGTCATCCAGTCGACCAAGTACTCCAATTCAAATTTCCGATAATCCATTTTTTGAACCCGACCTCACAATTGAGAATCAGGAGAATATTCAGGGACGATTCATAGATCCTGAACCATTAATTTTTCCTCCGGAACCACCAATTATTTAAACAGAGATTGTTGAGGAACGAACCATTAAATCAGAATCCTCTAGTGATTCAGATTCAACAAATTCAATCACGGAGAATCTGGAACCTTTAAGTATGGAAGACCGAATGAGAGCTAAACGCACTGGCCAAGGTCACGCAATTACTCATCCAGACATTAATGCGCCAGATTATGAAATCAAAGGACAAATTCTACATATGGTGACTAATCAATGCCAATTTAGTGGTGCGCCGAAGGAAGATCCAAATGAGCATCTTCGTACATTTAATAGAATCTGCACACTATTTAAAATAAGAGAAGTTGAGGATGAACAGATATATCTCATGTTATTTCCCTGGACTTTAAAGGGAGAAGCCAAAGATTGGTTGGAATCGTTACCTGAAGGGGCGATTGATACATGGGACGTTTTAGTTGAAAAATTTCTTAAACAATTCTTTCCGGCATCTAAAGCCGTAAGACTTCAAGGAGAAATTGTTACGTTCACACAGAAACCGAATGAAACTCTATATGAGGCGTGGACAAGATTTGGAAAGTTATTGAGAGGATGTCCGCAACATGGTTTAGACACTTGTCAAATAGTACAAATATTCTACCAAGGATGCGACATCACTACAAGGAAAGACATCGATATAGCAGCTGGTGGTTCTATTATGAAGAAAACAGAAACTGATGCTTACAAAATTATTGATAACACTGCTTCCCACTCACATGAGTGGCACCAAGAAAAAGATATCGTTAGATCATTTAAAGCAGCTAGAGCCGATTCTAGCCATGACTTAGATTCCATTTCTGCAAAGATAGATGCTGTCGAGAGACGAATGGAAAAGATGACTAAGGATATACACTCAATACGAATTAGTTGTGAGCAGTGTGGAGGACCACATTTGACAAAAGATTGTCTCAGTATTGAATTAACAATGGAACAAAGAGAGAATGTTTCATACATAAACCAAAGGCCTGGAAATAATTATCAGAATAATTATCAACCGCCAAGACCGATTTACAATCAAAACCAGAATTATAACCGAAATGATCCATACAACAACCAACAAGGTCCAAGTAATCAACAAGTATCCAATAATACTTACAACCAGCAAAGACCTAATTTTCAAAACAAACCACCACAAACCGATGATAAAAAGCCAAATTTAGAAGATATGATGACGAAGCTAGTTGAATCTCAAACACAGTTTTTCACATCTCAAAAACAAACGAATGAACAAAATGCTCAAGCATTTAGAAATCAACAAACTTCTATTCAAAATCTGGAACAAGAAGTAAGTAACCTAGCAAGGTTAATAGGTGAAAGAAAACCGAAAAGTTTACCTAGTGATAAAAATGCTAACCCCCGGAATGAAACAACTAAAGCTATTACCACAAGAAGTGGTATTACACTTAAACCACCTGAAATACCTGTAATTCCTGATGAAGCTATTCCTACTCCACAAGAATCACAACCTGAACAAGATAATGAAAAAGAACCGGTAGTTGAAAAGGTTAATGAAAATAACACAGTTAAGGCTAAACCTTATGTTAAACCATACCAACCACCACTTCCTTACCCGAGTAAAATGAAAAAAGAGAAACTTGAAGTCGAGCAATCCAAATTCTTGGATATGTTTAAACAGATAAATGTAAATCTTCCTTTCATTGATGTGATTTCAGGAATGCCTAGATATGCTAAATTTCTGAAAGATCTAATCTCAAATAGAAAGAAAATGGAAGAACTCTCGGCTGTTACTATGAATGCTAATTGTTCAGCAGTACTGTTGAATAAGATACCAGAAAAATTATCTGATCCAGGAAGTTTCACAATTCCATATTTTCTGGGTAGTCTTAGTTCAATAGAAGCATTGGCAGACTTAGGTGCTAGTATAAATTTAATGCCGTATTCACTATATGCTAAACTAGACCTTGGAGAATTGAAACCAACAAGAATAAGTATACAACTAGCAGATCGATCAATAAAATATCCTAGAGGGATAATGGAGAACATGCTAGTTAAAGTTGGTACTTTAGTATTTCCAGTAGATTTTGTTGTTCTGGACATGGAAGAAGATTCTCAAGTTCCTCTCATATTAGGAAGACCATTCTTAAACACGGCTAAAGCAATGATAGACGTGTTCGGTAAGAAACTGACCCTAAGTATAGAGGATGAGAGTGTTACCTTTTCAGTTGATAGAGCAATGCAACAACCGCAATCTGCAGATGATACATGTTATTATATTCAAACTATAGAATCACATGCAGAATTGTTAGAAGAATTTCCAGAATTACAAGGAACAGGAGAATGTTCTTTAGGAGAAGGAACTGAACCAATTGATGAAACTGAAATGTTAGCTACACTAATAGCTAATGGATATGAACCAACAACAGAAGAAATTCAAATGCTAAAAGAAGAAGACAGATATCGATATAAATCATCGATAGAAGAACCACCGACATTAGAGTTAAAGCCACTTCCAAATCATTTGGAATACGCTTATTTACATGGTGAATCTGAATTACCTGTAATAATATCGTCTTCTCTTACTGAAAATGAGAAATCACAACTCATTTCTGTGTTGAAAGCTCATAAACCAGCTATTGCATGGAAGATTCATGATATTAAAGGAATAAGTCCTTCGTACTGCACACATAAAATCCTTATGGAAGAAGGTCATAAAACGTATGTGCAACGCCAACGAAGACTAAATCCTAATATGCAAGATGTAGTTAAGAAAGAAATTATTAAACTGCTTGATGCAGGTTTAATTTATTCAATTTCTGATAGTCCATGGGTAAGCCCAGTTCAATGCGTGCCTAAGAAAGGTGGCATGACTGTCATTACAAATGAGAAAGATGAGCTTATTCCTACTAGGACTATAACAGGATGGCGTGTATGTATTGATTATAGAAAATTAAATGACGCCACCAGAAAAGATCACTTTCCCTTACCTTTTATTGATCAAATGTTGGAAAGGTTAGCCGGAAACAGTTACTATTGTTTTCTAGATGGTTTTTTCGGATATTTTCAAATTCCAATAGCTCCCAAAGACCAAGAGAAAACCACGTTCACGTGCCCTTATGGTACTTTTGCTTACAAACGCATGCCATTTGGACTTTGCAACGCCCCTGCAACCTTTCAAAGGTGCATGATGGCGATTTTTCACGACATGATAGAAGAATGCATGGAAGTTTTCATGGATGACTTTTCAGTCTTCGGTAATACATTTGAATCATGTCTAGTTAATCTGGAACGAATGCTTATTAGATGCGAACAATCAAATCTAGTACTTAATTGGGAGAAATGCCATTTCATGGTTAAAGAAGACATCGTTCTTGGTCATAAAATTTCAAAGGAAGGAATTGAAGTGGATAGAGCTAAAGTAGATATAATTGCTAAACTTCCACATCCCACCAATGTTAGAGGAGTTAGGAGTTTTCTAGGGCATGACGGTTTTTACCGACGTTTCATAAAAGATTTTTCTAAAATTGCCACTCCTATGAATAAACTCCTAGAAAAGGATGCTCCATTCGTCTTTTCAGATGAATGCATTAAATCTTTTAATATTCTTAAAGAGAAACTCACTAATGCACCGATCATGATAACTCCAAATTGGAATCTACCATTTGAACTAATCTGCGATGCAAGTGATTTTGCAATGGGAGCCGTTTTAGGTCAAAGGATTGAAAAACGATTTCAACCTATTTATTACGCTAGTAAGACGTTACAAGGAGCACAAACAAATTATACAACTACTGAAAAAGAACTCCTTGCTATTGTCTTTGCTTTTGACAAATTTCGTTCATATCTCGTTCTTGCAAAAACGGTGGTCTATACTGACCATTCTGCTCTTAGATACCTATTTTCGAAACAAGATGCCAAACCACGATTAATCCGTTGGATCTTACTATTACAAGAGTTTGATATTGAAATCCGAGATAAAAAGGGAGCAGAAAATCTCGCAGCCGATCATCTTTCTCGTCTTGAAAATCCTGAATTAGAAGTTCTAAATGAATCGGCCATACAAGACAACTTTCCTGATGAATATCTATTGAAGATAGATTATAATAAAATTCCATAGTTTGCAGACTATGCAAACTACTTAGTATGTGGATTCCTTGAAAAAGGATTATCGTACCAAAAACGAAAGAAATTCTTCAGTGATATAAAACACTATTTCTGGGAAGATCCATATTTGTTTAAAAGTTGTCCCGATGGAATAATACGCCGATGTGTATTCGGAGATGAAGCTAGTAAAATCTTAAACCATTGTCACACAGGACCAACAGGAGGGCATTATGGGCCTCAACTAACAGCAAGAAAAGTTTACGATACTGGATTCTATTGGCCTACAATTTACAAAGACGCACACCTTCTTTGCAAATCCTGTGATGCATGTCAAAGGGCCGGAAAAATAAGTCAACGTGATGAAATGCCACAAAATGTCATTCAAGTATGTGAAGTATTTGACGTTTGGGGTATTGACTTTATTGGTCCATTTCCAAAATCTCATAATAATCTATATATTCTCGTAGTCATTGATTATGTATCTAAATGGGCGGAAGCACAAGCTCTCCCAACTAACGATGCACGAGTTGTAGTCAACTTTTTAAAATGTCTTTTTGCAAGGTTTGGAACACCGAAAGCTTTAATAAGTGATCGGGGTACTCATTTCTGTAATAATCAACTTGAGAAAGTTCTTAAAAGATATGGAGTAACTCATAAAATCTCCACCGCATATCATCCACAAACAAGTGGACAAGTTGAAAATACCAACCGAGCTTTAAAACGTATTCTAGAGAAAACCGTAGGATCAAATCCGAAGGAATGGTCCATAAAATTGGAGGATGCACTCTGGGCTTTTAGAACAGCCTACAAAACTCCAATTGGAACCACACCTTTTAGACTCGTTTATGGAAAAGCATGTTATCTTCCAGTAGAAATTGAACACAAAGCATTTTGGGCTTTGAAGACATGTAATCTTGATTTACATGAAGCTGGACGTCTACGGTTAAGTCAATTAAACGAATTAGAAGAATTAAGACATGAAGCATATGAAAATTCGTTAATCTATAAAGAAAGAACAAAGAAATGGCATGATAAAAGAATCAGAAGTTCAAAAGAATTTAAAGAAGGAGACAGAGTTCTTCTTTTCAATTCACGATTCAAGCTATTTCCTGGAAAATTGAAATCAAGATGGTCTGGACCATTCATAGTCAAAAGAGTTTTCCCATACGGAACGATAGAATTAATAAATTCAAATGGGATTGAATTTAAAGTTAATGGTCACAGAGTTAAACATTACATAGATAGTCCGATGGAAGTCGACAACGAAGTTAATCACAATTTTGATACCACAGCTAACTAAGTGTGGGGAGAATCAAGTCTTTAAAGGATAATATGTATTTCTGTTAGAGTTAGATTTTCTGTTTTCGTGTAGTTCTCGAAAATGGAACCCGAATGGTCTTTCCCTAGCAGACCCTAAAGAACTAGTCTTCTTCCCCCATTCTGAATTTTTATTTTTTTTAGGTTTTTACGAAATGAAGACTTCCTGTGAACTAAACCATGGTCTAATGCTATACACTTTGATCACTAAACGTAATAATGACACACTTCCAAGTGAAGTAGTATCATTAATCAGAGGTAAATTGGACGGAGTAAGAAAAGAATCCAGATGCGAAGATAATAAGTTACAATTTGGTAAAGGAAAATCAAAATCCGCAGCGAAAAGAAGAGCACGACACCTTGAAAAATGTCACAAATGCGGAAAATGGTCACACGAAGGTAAATGTTCAAGTAATCAAACCTATTCAAACACCGAATTTGTTACTTTATGCAGAGATGGACCGTTCATATGTTTAGAAGAAAAAACATTGAATGCTCGAGGTTACGCCTATGTAGCCATGGAAAATGAATTAGTCCGACTATCTTATGAGTGGGCTAGAGCATATCACTAAGAAATCTATTTCACAGGTAAGTTTGTACAGTTTTTATTTTTATTTTTATTTTTAACCTTTTGATAATAAACGCTAATTTGTTCGCTATAAAGTATTAAATTGGTATTTAATAAAATTAGGTCTTGCGACCGAAATTATTGATATCATACAAAAATTTATTACATCACTGCGAAATTTAACGTTTATTCTTAAGGTATAAATATCTTTAATCAATCAACTCAAAATATTTCAAAAATTCGTCATGAGTTAAATTAGGTCATGGAACCGAAATTACTTTACCGAAAAGAGGGGCGTATATTTTTGATAATATTTGATTGATTAAAGTGGGATAAAAACCAAAAAGATTTTTAATTTTATTTTTACCATGTTTTTAAAAGTAATATATAAATCTTAAATTGATATTGTAAACTTTTTAAATCAATATATTTAAAATTGTAAATATTTGAAAAATTAATATTTTTAATATAAGTTTGTATGTATAAAAACAAAAATATAATATAAGTTTGATGTAAATTTTTTTTTATTAATATGAATTTTTAAATTTTATGCATTTTAAATTTAAGTTTGGTGTGAATTTATAATATGAATTTTTAATTAAGTTTGGTGTGAATTTTTAATTTTATGCATTTTAAATTTAAGATTGGTGTGAATTTAAAAATAAAAATTTACTTTATTTCGCTAAGTTAAAAATATGATTTTTAAAATTCGTCGTGAGTTGAAGACTAGGTCTTTGAACTAAAATTGCTTTACCCGAGGGAGGGACGAGAACTTTTATTATCATTATTTTTAATCTTATTGAATTAAAGTTTGCCAAAAACATTAAAAAACCCATAAATCTTTGCTTTTAAAACCGCGCTTTAAATTGACAAATTTTAAAATTTTGTCGAGGGACGGACTAGGACCTCGTTCCGAAACGACCTCGTCCTAAATAACAAGGGAAACAAAATTTTAGAATTAATTAATTAATTGTTTTATAAGTTAAGGTTTTTATATTAAAAAAAAAAAATACAAACACCGCGACTCGCGGAGTTTGTAATGGGTAAACACCGCGACTCGCGGAGTTTGCAAAATCCAGAAAAAAATAAAAACGGCCGAACAGATCAGTATCCACACAAACACCCCACAAAACTGCGAAAACAAACACGAAAAACACACACAAAATCGAATTTTTTCACCATTTTTCATCAAATCTTTCACAAAATCATGTTGAGAAGGATGATATCACGGAATTACTTAAGGAAAACGGTAAATTTCTACACCTAAACACCATTTAATCCGATAATTAGTGTTCTTGAACAAATTTATACCCAATTCGATTTTGATGCTTTTTAGTGTAATTATACTTAAATTGTTTATATATTATGCTTGTATAACCTAGATTGATGCTATTTAACATGATTAGAAGCCTTAAACTTCAAATTTTGAGTAATCTAGGGTTTGTGTTCTTGAGCAATTTGGGGCTTTTTGATATAAACAGGTTATGGCCAATTTTTGTCATGAATTATTGCTAAATTAAGTAGTGTAACATGTTTAGGTAATTAAATAATCCAAACTTTGAGCCTAAACATATTTTTTGAGAATTAAAGTGGACTTTTTCAAGTCAAAAATTCATGAACTTGATTTTTGAGAGATAATGCCATTTGAAACTTGTTTAATTGCTAATAATGATTATTTTGACATGTTATTTGAGTTGAATGCTTATGAACTTGGCGAACATTTTCGTATATGCTTATTTGAAAAAGTGTAGATTTGATAAAAATATGAAAATGAGCATAATTTTGATATAAATTGAACATGTCATTGTAATTATTTTGATTGATAATTTTGCTGACACTAATGCATATTTGGATGCACAAAAATTGTGTTTGATGTGTTTTTCAGACTGAAAGGGGTGAATCTTCATCCCAAGCTCGCATTGCTCCTCCTGAGAATGCAGAACAATAGGATGTTGATAACTATTACAAACAAGATATACCTCATCCAGTTATGACATTTTCAGATATGCACGTGGAAGATTTGTACCCGAACTTGAGATTAGACAGACGTTGGATAGATTATTCAAAATACCAAAGGGGCTTGCACACTCTTCATTCTAAAGCTGTTGAAGTACCAAGGGTAATAGAATGGGAACCATTAGAGGTAGTGCAATTGGCCGAGCCAATTAGAGAATTACTTACACAGAGGTATGGTAATTCTACTTTTAACAATTGGGTACGATTATTCAACATGCGTAGACCTGTATATAAAGTATGGTGTGAAAAATTATTGTGTAGTATAGAAATAAATGATCGGGTAGCTAGTTTAACCGATCGAACTTTTATTAGATTTTTGTTAGGAGGTTCGATGCGCCACATGTCTCTACTTGACATGGATCAGGCCTTATGTATATATACGCCTGAGGAGCTAGCATCTGCCGATTGTCAAGGGTTGATATTAAATGGTAGGAAGATTGATGAAAATTTTGATACGCATGGTGTATGGAGTCAAATGACTAGCCATCACCGATTTAAAGGGGGAAATTACTCTTATCTTGATATTGATAGAGCTGAATTAAGAGTAATCCATAGGTTTCTAGCGAACTCGATTACACAGCGAGGTAAAAATAAGGAAAAGGTAAATGAGCAAGATTTATTTTACCACATGTGTATTCGAGACCCACAAAGCGCTGTAAGTATACCTTATTGTGTGGGTTATTATTTATCGGCTATGGTTAGGGGGATGAGATCGAACAGTATAATAGGAGGTGGTATATTTATTACATTAATTGCTGAGTATCTCGATGTGGATATAAGTCGGGGGGATTATTAATCGAAGAAACAGAACCCCACGATACAATTGGTTTAAATGTATATCATGGTGCTAAGGTTTTGAAGAGGCGAAATAACGCCGCAGTACAATATAATGGAAGACATCCACAGGTTGAAAGAGATCAACAACCAGTTAATGTGGGAGGGGGAAATGAAATGACAGAAATGCAAAGGTTTATAGCTTCACAAGAGTATGAAAATGCTAGACACCGAGCATTTGAAGATTGGCAAGTTCATCAAAACCACATCATAGCTCATTGCCAACATATAGGTAGAAACTATATTCCTACTCCAAAGCCCGTATTTCCTCCCTGGTCTATAGAGATCCAACCACCGTATCCTACTTATAACCCAGCTGAAGCATTTTATAACACATACGGTTATGCATGGAACCCCTACTGGTATCAGTATCAACCCTAGTTTATTTGGTTTTATTTATTTTATTTTTGTAATGTTACTACATTTAACACTTATGTTGATATTGTAATAGTTTTTATAATTTTCTAACTTTTATTATTAGATTTTAATAATTTTTGAATGTGGGGTAATATACCAAACTTCAAAAATATGTATATATGTTTGCAGTTTATCTTATGTACACAACATGGTAAAAAACGTATTTTCAAAGACTGGCATTAAGTTCAGCAAAAGCAACTAATTTTGACGACAAGATGAAAAATAAATGTGATGTAACAACAAGAAGGAATGAACAAATGATATGCACCATTTACCATTCAACACAAACAACAATATGTTTGGAAACTTTGGTAAAATTTAATCATTTTTCTACGCTAATCACCCTCAATAATTTAAATTGTTACTGATTTCTTGCAAATGAGGGCATTGCAAGATCTTAAGTGTGGGAAGGGGTTAAATTCTTTCGGATTTTAAAATTTTTTTTATTAAACACTTGGTTACCATTAAAAATACTAGTAAAACAGTAGTTGTATTAGAATCTAGTGCTCTCTGATAATAAAGAACAGCCCTAGTCTTATATACTGACTACCCAATTCTAGTAAAAATTTTCAAAATTTTCAATTAAATGAACTCAAAATCATGTTTATACATATTTACGAACGATAAAACTAGGTGTTAACACCGAAATTATTGTTACCTTGGAAAGGACATAAATTGAGAAACAAACCAAAATGTTAGAATTCATTTAAAATGGAATAGGGGACAATAAAAAGGAAAATAAAAGCCAAGTGTGGGAAAATTTACCAAGTTATTTTAAACATATGTCACATATTTCTGTAACAAATAACTGAAGGTACTTTTGTTTTGGACGATTTTAATCAGTTTTACCCGATTTACTGTAATATATTTGAAAGAAAAGATGGATCTACACGATGAATCAATTCCATTATTAAAAGGAAGTAAAGTCTTCCGAAAAAGACACGCGCTTCTTGATTTAGGTCAAGAAGTTGTCGTCCAGACCAGCTGTAGGTTGACGAAAAACCTAGAAAAGTCATCTCTAAAATCAGCAGGAAATCCACGGACCTCAGTATCAAACAGGGTCGCCAAGTGGTCAGATTTATCCTAACCATGAGAAGGATTTATCTCGTACAATGGGGGCACCGTGCAAATTAGCTTGATAAGACTAATGAATCAGATCCCCAGAAAGGATGATCTCCTTAAAAGATCAAAAATCAGCTTTTAAGACTGATATTACTCAATCCTTGAGATTGACCTTAAAGATTGAGAATTCAAACTCATGAAATTCAATGATATCTAAACTCGAGCTTGAACGAGAAAATATTTTGATCAAAATTTCAAACCGATTTGTTTTCTAAAAACCTATTTTCAATGCGTTCATTACCATTGAATGTAAAATTCTAGGAATTCACCTGGAATTCATTAGGTCACCTGAACCAAATCGGGTGTCAACCGTAAGAACGGTGGTTGCATAGCATGGTCGGAGACAGGACCTTGTGCCAGACCGGAAAATTATAAGGGTGAGCTTTACTATTGCTCCTACAAAGGATAGTAATTGCGTCTGACACGTTATAGACCATAATTAAAAGTATGTCAGGGGACATTGCCTTAACAGTTGCTTGTTCAACGCTTTCCTTTACAACCGAACGGTAGTTTACCGAAAGGTAATATACGGGGCAAGTATACTGGACGTGTTGCTTTCCTAATATAAGGTTAGCAAGTGGGTGACACAAAACCACAAGTTTTGAGCTAAAATTTTCAAATCTGAAACCCACCAAACCCATAAAAATATTTTGCAAACACCGGTGAAGGGTTATTCCGGAAAACTTATCTAGGGTAAAAAAAACTAGATTGAATTTTCAAAAAGATCAAATGTTTTCATAAAGATCCAATTTCCTTAATGGATCTAAATTTTTATTCTCACGTGGGACTGTAAACCACATCGTTACAACCATTGTTTATACCGCCGTATAGAAATCACTGATGTACAAAGTGTGAAGAATAAAGAAGTGATTCTAGTATTTCAAGACTATATTGCTTGAGGACAAGCAACGCTCAAGTGTGAGAATATTTGATAATGCTAAAAACGAACATATATTTCATAGCATTATCCATCAAGAAAGACAAGCTTTTAGTTGCAATTGTCCTATTTACAAGTGATATTCGTTTAAATAATAAAAGGTGAAGACAAAAGACAGATTCGACGAATTGAAGACGCAAACGACCAAAAAGCTCAAAAGTACAAAATACAATCAAAGAGGTTCCAATTATTGATAAGAAACGTCTCAGAATTACAAGAGTACAAGATTCAAAACGCAAAGTACAAGATATTAAATTGTACGCAAGGACGTTCGAAAATCCGGAACCGGGACCAGAGTCAACTCTCAACGCTCGACGCAACGGACTAAAAATAACAAGTTAACTATGTATATAAATATAATATAATATATAATTAATTATATATATATTATATTTATATATTAAAACCGTCGGCAAAGAAGATCCAAAAAGGGATGAGCTGTAAAAGCAAACTCCGCGACTTGCGTAGTTTGAAGGGCAAAAATACCGCGACTCGCGGAGCCCAAAATTCTGAAAATGCCTATAAAAGCTCGCGCATTCTGAACGTTTTATATATCCTTTAATCTCTCTATCTAAACGTATATATATATATATATATATATATATATATATATATATATATTTTAATTTTAATTTTTATTTTAATTTCTAATAATAAGGGTATGTTAGCGAATGTTGTAAGGGTGTAAGTCGAAATTCTGTCCGTGTAACGCTACGCTATTTTTAATCATTGTAAGTTATGTTCAACCTTTTTAATTTAATGACTCGTAGCTAAGTTATTATTATGCTTATTTAAATCGAAGTAATCATGATGTTGGGCTAATTACTAAAATTGGGTAATTGGGCTTTGTATCATAATTGGGGTTTGGACAAAAGAACGACACTTGTGGAAATTAGACTTTGGGCTATTAATGGGCTTTATATTTGTTTAACTAAATGATAGTTTATTAATTTTAATATAAAGATTTACAATTGGACATACCTATAAATAACCATATACACTCGATCGGACACGATGGGCGGGATATTTATATGTACGAATAATCGTTCATTTAACCGGACACGGGAATGGATTAATAGCCACTAGAATTATTAAAACAGGGGTGAAATTATATACAAGGACACTTGGTGTAATTTTTAACAAAGTATTAAAACCTTGGGTTACACGCAGTCAATATCCTGGTGTAATTATTAAGCAAAGTATTAAAATATTGTTACAGTTTAAGTCCCCAATTAGTTGGAATATTTGACTTCGGGTATAAGGATAATTTGACGAGGATACTCGCACTTTATATTTATGACTGATGGACTGTTATGGACAAAAACTAGACGGACATATTAAATAATCCAGGACAAAGGACAATTAACCCATGGGCATAAAACTAATATCAACACGTCAAACATCATGATTACGGAAGTTTAAATAAGCATAATTATTTTATTTCATATTTAATTTCCTTTATTTTATATTTAATTGCACTTCTAATTATCTTACTTTTATTTATTGTTATTGTATTTAATTGCACTTTTAATTATCGTACTTTTTAATTATCGCAATTTTATTTTATCGCACTTTTATTTATCGCAATTTCATTATCGTTATTTACTTTACGCTTTAAATTAAGTTATATTTATTTTTAATATTTTACATTAGGTTTTAACTGCGACTAAAGTTTTAAAAATCGACAAACCGGTCATTAAACGGTAAAAACCCCCCTTTATAATAATAATATTACTTATTTATATATTTGTATTTTTATAAATTAAAACTAATATAGCGTTAAGCTTTGTTTAAAGATTTTCCCTGTGGAACTAACCAGACTTACTAAAAACTACACTACTGTACGATTAGGTACACTGCCTATAAGTGTTGTAGCAAGGTTTAAGTATATCCATTCTATAAATAAATAAATATCTTGTGTAAAATTGTATCGTATTTAATAGTATTTAGTTGTAAAAATAAAGCTATTTCATATACACCTCGCATAACATCATCGGTTCTTGCTCGATTGTGTGAATGGTTAGTGGTATCCGTTAGGATTCACTATGGCGTAGCAGAGCGCGATGTTACGCTACTCGTTGTTCGAGGCCAAAAGGGCGTTGATTGATGAAGCATGACCTTCGGGGTCCGCTGACTTCATCATGGTATTGATTGATTGGTGAAGAATGACCTTCGGGGTCCGCTGACTTCATCATGGTAGTACGTGATTGGTGGAGCATGACTTTCGGGGTCCGCTGACTTCATCATGAGCGTGGTGTTATATCGGTGAAGCATGACTTTCGGAGTCCGCTGACTTCATCCGGTGTGGAGATTGGTGAAGCATGACCTTCGGGGTCCGCTGACTTCATCATGGTAGTGGATCGCGTGTGGTTTCAGATTCACGATGACGCGTGTGGTTTCGGTCATCTTATTGTGGAAGTGAGTCGTGTGTAGTTCGGATTCACAAATGACTCGTGTAGTTCGGTCATTCCTCTGGGATAGTGAGTCGCGTGTAGTTCGGATTCACTAAGGCGCGTGTGTTTTCGGCCAGCCTTCGGGTTGTGTGATCTGTCGGTTGTTTTATACACCGATGGTGGGGTCGTAAGGACCGTGTGGTTTGATCTATCGGTTGTTTTATACACTGATGGTGGGGTCGTAAGGACCGTGTGGTTTGATCTATTAGTTGTTTTATGCACCAATGTTGGGGTCGTAAGGACCATGTTGTGGGAACTATCGGTTGCTTTATACGCCGATGGTGGGGTCGCGAGGGCCGTGTTGTGCGATTAGTGATGCGATAGCTGTGTTTCGCTCACGTGTTGTTACGGGTGTGACGATAGTCGATTTTGGTACACCTTGGGATCTAGCATTGCCATGATCGTTTTGGGCACTATCGGTTTTAACCATTGGATTATGATGTTACCGTAGTTGCGTATTGATCGTATTGCGCACTACAAGGGATGTTTAGTGATTGGTGTTATCCGTAAGGATTCGTTCGGATCGATCTTCATCGTTTCGGGTTGTTGACCTTGGATTGAGACTTGGTTGCTTTTAGCATTGTACTCGGTAAGGGTACGCTAAGGGGTTGATATCTCGGTTCGAGATTTGGTTGAGTTTTTCCCGATGTTAGGGAATGAGCATGGTTTTAGTGCTCGGGATTGTGAATTGATAAATCGCGTGTGACGATTTAGTTGTTAAAGGCGATTCATTGGGAAGGATGCTTAGGAAAGTCGGATTGGGGTTATGTTTGAGGACCGTTGAGTGAGGTCTGTTCGGTTACGTGTTGCAGATCGCGAGGACGCGATCGTGTTTAAGTGGGGGAGAGTTGTAAGACCCTGTTTCTGTTTCTGATTTTGCAGTAGATCGGGACTCTGTCCAACCTTCGGGACGCCGTCCAGCAAAGAAGGACGGGACGCCGTCCAAGATTCTGGACGCCGTCCAAACTGTCTGTCGAGCCAGCTGTTTTAATTATTTTAAAAGGGGTAAAATGGTAAAATCACTTAAGTGCCGGATTTGGAGCCTTCAAGGCTGGTTCCTTGGCCATTTTGGATCATAATACACACACACAAATACACTCCTCAAACCCTAGTGAGAGAAACTCACTTTTAGTGAGATAGAGCTTGGTTTGGAAGGGAAGGAGTCGGATTCTCGCGAAAGCTCGGGTTCTAAAGTTGTTCATCTCGTTTACGGATACATTGTGGTGGTATTGGTAAGCTCAAACTCCGAATTTCATTTGTTAGATTTGATATTCAAGTTAGGGTTTTGAGTTAGTTTGTTATGAAACCCTTTTAGAGGATGAAATGGGTTTATGGTGACTTGTTGTTCTTGTCACTTGGCGGGTTTTGGGTCGGTTGTCGATTTGGCCTTGATTAGGGTTGATAATGAGTTTAATCACTAGGTTTGGTGATTTTGGAAGTGTTGGAACCCTTTTGGGTTAGTTTGGTTAACTAATTTTGAAATGGGTCAAAATTAGGGTTTTGGTGTCAAAATGGGTATGACACGTGTTTATCACTTATGTTTGGGTTTATTCGGTGTGTTAGGACCATTTTTACTCGTGTTAGTGATTATTGGTTAATTTGGGCGCGGTTTGTGCTTGGAAGTGCAAATGGGTCGAATTTGCACTAAGGGTCAATTGGGTTGGTTTGTAAGTCAACCCTAATTGTGTTGTTTGTATTGTGATAATGGAATAGGTACGTTCCATTGACGAGTTGCGGATTATTTGGAAGCATTCATTAAGGCGACAAGGTGAGTGTTAATATCCTATGTGCATATGTATGTGTAGGATGGGTGCGGGTCGGGTGAAGTGATTCTCGGTTATAGAGCTCACTTCACATATAGGTGGATTTGATGGACTTTTGTATGAGTCCAAATGGCACGGTTGTGCGTTTTGGTTGACTACCTTCGGCGAGGTACACGTTTATGTGTACGTTATCACATGGGCGTGTGATGTGGATTATATAACCCCAATGGCGAAGGGTTAATATTGTGAGTGGAATATCTATGTATGTATGTATATGATTTAGTTGCCCGTAGTAATGGTGTCACATAGCCGTTTTTGTGACCATAGTTGTGGGACATAGCCGTTTTGTCCAATTGATAATTATGCACATAGCCGTGTTTATGCATATGGTGGTGAGTAATAGCCGTGTTTTACTCCCACGTTGTTGCCCGTATTAATTGTTGCACATAGCCTTGTTTGTGCACATGATTGTGAGTAATAGCCGTGTTTTATTCACACATTGATCAAGTGATGCCATAGCCATTTTTGGAACACTTGGGGGTGATGCCATAGCCATTTTTGGAACACCTTGGGGGTTAGCATGCCATAGCCGTGTTTGGAAGCTAACGGTTGTTATGAACATCGATGACTTGTTTCGCGAAGTCATTCCCTTGCGAAGATTTGGTTAACCATGATTATTGTGTTGTAAGCGTAAGCAAATTATGTTATTCGATATATATATATATATATATATATATATATATATATATATATATATATATATATATATATATATATATATATATATATATACACACGTATATTGTATACATATAATGTTGTATTGTCGTGATGTAGCTAACCCTCCGGGTGTAGCTTATTGGCATTGTTCACATCGTTGTTGGTGAACTTATATTTTGTTGATGTATCTTTAGCTCGTTGCTTAGTGATCTTACGGTATGCTTAGACTAGCTTGCCTTTATGCTTGGATGCTCCGGTATGCGATATTTGGTTTTGCGTGGCGTGTCCATTTTATACATATATATGTATGTAGTATATTCTCACTCACTAAGAGTTAACTTACCCTCTCGTTGTTTACATTTTTATAGATTGCATGGATGCGGTGGCTCGGTTAAGCGCGGGGACTAGTGGACTTGCGTAGTTTGCTTTAGAAGACTTGCTTTTGGATTTTGATTAGGATTGGGTAGCGTGTCCCAAATCCCATGCTCGGTCTATGTTTTTGTATAAACTAATGGGTCGAAATAGTCACTTGTGGTATTTTGGGTCGATGTGGGCCCGGTGTCGTAAAATTCGGTTTTTATTGTGAAAAACTCTTAGTTTAAACTATTGTAATCTATTGTGAAAGTGTTTTGGTTTAAAAGTGTCGGGAAGCGGGTTTTCGCCCGCGTGTGTTCAAAAAACTGATCAGAATGTTTTAGTACATCTGGACGCCGTCCCAGATGGCTGGACGCCGTCCCAGTCTTAAGTGCTGGACGCTGTCCAAGCTTTTGGACGCCGTCCAGATCAACTGTTCTGGAAATTTTTTTTTGTGTGGCACATTTTCGGAAGGTTAACGGGTTGGGTTGTTACAGTCTTGTATTTTGATATCAAGAACATGATACTCAATAATGCGTCTAATGAGTTGTACTCGATCCGAATTAGCATATGCTGTAAGCAAGCTAAGTAGATACAAGAGTAACTCAAGTACATCTCATTGGAGTTGTATGATTCCAGAGCGACAAGTGGACATGTATTCACAATTGGAAGTGCTGCTATTTCGTGGAAATCGTTTAAACAAATGATATTGCTAGATCTACGATGGAATCAGAATTCATCACTTTAATAAAGCTGGTGACGTGGCAGAATGTCTATGTCAATTCGTTAAGGATATACCAAAATGGCCTAAGCAGGTGTCGGCCATATGTATACAATGTAATAGCCAATCGGTGATTGGTAGAGCTCATATTACAATGTGTAATGGTATGAATAAACATATGAGACGTAGACATAATAAAGTACGACAACTAATCTCTAGAGGAATTATCACTATTGACTAGGTGAAGTCAAATGATAATGTTGCGGATCCGCTGAAAAAAGGCTTAAGCAGAGAGTTAGTATATGAGTCGTGCGTGGGAATGGGACTGAAGCCCATGAAAGGCTAAGTTTATATGAAGGAAAACCTAACTCAGTTGACTGGAGATCCCAAGATCTGAGTTCAATAGGACAACCTACTTGTATGAACTGGCAAAGTCACTGTGGGGGAGTTAATTACTAAACTAGCAATCCCTACACCTTTTAAAGGGATTTTACTAATTAAGAGTAGACTTCCTAGTCCATTCCTAAAAGTGACAAGTAAGAGTATAAGCCTATGGCTTTTAATGATTCAACTGAAATAATCAGGCATGGTTAATCAATAGCCATTTGGTGGTGAATCACCTATGTGAGAGAGACGTGGGGTCGCTTCGAAGGGTATTGTTGGGGCACAATACTTGATAAGCTCTCACAGAACCAGGCTAATGTTCATGACCATAACGAACATAACTATGAGGACTTGAGATTGTCAGGGAGAGTCTTGTGTGAAGCGTATTGTCGCCTACACAAACGGCAGACGAGTTCAAAGACATCGCCGTCTACTCAGAGCCAGTAGACTAAGTACATTTTCACAAGCGAAAGTTCAAAGAGTAACACCTACTTATCGTACGCAAGATTCAACCGCTGAAATTTAATCAGAAGATAGTTGTTACTAAGAAGCGATCTCCATTCATGTGGGGGATTGTTGGAAAATTTGGTTGGAAAAGTGTGTTCCACCAATTTTTAGACACAAATTAATATATAATAAAGTGATATATATTAACGACTATTTAGTGGGTTTTTGTAACCACTAATGAGAGCTTTAAAACGAACTAAAGCGTGTCCAAAACGGGTTAATGGTGAATGAGATATCGCGTCTCATAGTTGTTAGTTTAAGTGCAAATAGAAGCTATCAACTAAGGATTTTGTAAATCTTTTTTGTGATTTTGTAAATCTTCTCTTTCCTTTTTTAAATCCTAAAAGATTTATAATATCAACCAAGGATTTTGTTTGCACTATAAATACCAAACTTTGGTATTGAGGAACATGCATCAACTAACACAAAAACAAAATCATAACCCTATTACATCAATAGAAAGCTTCTTCTTCTACAACTTCGGTCACCCCGCTTCCGATCAATTTTCAAGCAAGTGCTCTCGTCCGGCAGTACGCTGCTTCGAACCGGTGTACCCTGGGAACAGAGGTCGAATCTGTTTAAGGGAATTGTGTCAAACATAAGCCCGGTTCAACCTTCAATTCGGTTAGATTGTTCTATCTTTCCGCTCTTATTCTGATTATTTATTTTACATATTTTCTATATGTTTGTGATAATATATATAATTGTTTCAGTTTCGTATACTATATTCCTATAATATATTATGTAGATAGAGATAGATCTATATAATAAAGGACCTCTAGATATTTTATTAAGCAAACCATGTAAACACACAGATACAAAAATCAACATGTTTAAATATATATATGTATCATACCACAAGCAGGTAGCCCAGTGAATAGTATCTACGCCATACCATATAACTATAATCTTATCTCAAAAACCCACAAATTACTACAAACCACATTATAATTATAAAAATTATATAGCATAAATAATAACACTTCAAGCTCAAAGTTGGTTATACCACACCTCCATCATATTATTCAACAACATAATTTTAAACAAAGGGCCATAAAACTTAAGATTATTGTCAACTTATCACACCCCCAGTTAGGGCCTGGGCGAAATGTGATTTAATATCATAATACATACTAGCATATTATAAAATGAGAACAATAACTATATGAATAAAACCAAATTGTATTTGAATGAACTCAGCGGAAGGATTAATAATGTCGTTACAAGAATTATAAATTTTTCAAATGCAGAAAAGTAAATATGCGATAAGTCTTGATCCTGGCCAAGTAAGTCATGACATAAGCAGTAGATATAGAGGTCCTGATCATTCAGTACCTGAGACAAACATGCTAAAAGCGTCAACCAAAAAGGTTGAGTGAAATTCATAGGTTTAACAAATATGATTGACCGTTTGTTTTTAGACCACAAGATTTGTTATAAAAGTAGATCACGCAGATCCAAAAGTAGTACTGATTCGTGATATTTTAGACTAAACGTTTGTTTTGTTGCCCCGGTGATAAGTTGACAGTACCTTATCACCATGTTTAAATCATTATTAAGTAATACAAAGACATCGCGGTCAAATGTATTGGGAACGTTACTCCCGATAGGCCTACCCCTAATAATTAAGAATGCCTTATCCTGAAAACAATTAAAAAATATCACTGTGGGGTCTTAGTAGTATAAGCTAGTCATAGCATAGTTTAAGTTCGTACTTGTGTCTAAGTTGTTTAAAGTATAAAAGCAGCATGTGTCCCACCCCAGTAAGTATAAAAAGTGCTATAGCAATGAGAGTGGGGCTATGAAAGTCACCTTAGTAATTCGGTGAGTGAAAGTATTCCTTAAAGAGAAAGTATGGATGATCGAAGCACGGAAAAGTCAACCTAAGAATAAGTTGAGAATAGTTAAGATGTTTTGCCCTTTGTTAAGATAAGTTTATGAATGTTTAAGTGTAGTTTCCTTTACTAAGTTTCCATGTTTAGTAAGTTTCTTATTAAAGAAGGTTTCTCGTTTTGGAAAGGCTTTTCATATTAGACGAACTTCCAATCTAACACTTTCAATTCGAATGGCCTTTTCAGGTCATATGGTTCTGAGCCACAGGACCCTTTAAATTGGAAATCCAAACTCTCCGCCTAGACTTTCGAGCGTCCACTCCTCCGAGAAAGATCAAGATCTATACCCGTCTAATATACCCTTCCAATACGTTTTAGGTTTAAAGTTTAAGTTATACTTATAAGTAATAATAGTATTATTAGATAAGTAGGTTAAATTAGTGTAGTAGTAATTAAAGGTAGTATTAAAGGTTTAGGGTTTAGTATTTTAATTTATATCTTATATTTATTATACATGTAAGGATATATATATATATATATATATATATATACATATATATATATATATACATATATATATATATATATATATATATATATATATATATATATATATATATATATATATATATATATATATATATATATAGTTTAAATTTAAGTTTTAGATCAATATAAGCATTAATAATTGTCTAATAATGCTCACTAACATTTTATTGACTTCTTATTAGAAGGTAACATGTTTAAAACTTTATAAAAATTTTCTATACATTAATACTAGTTTTTATGCATTAATTATTATTTGCTATTATTGTTTTAATAGCTAAATACAATTAAATAGATAAACATGTTTTAAATCACATCTAATATTTTTATTAGGATCTAATGATCAATATAAACATAGGAAAATTTTATAATTCATTGTTATGATGTTTAAGTATTTATTTCAAATTTTGCTCTCAGTTTACAATAATTCATAGTTAATTATGTATAAAATACCAATTTAACTCAAATAAAATATTTTATATTTTTCATGACCTTCCATAAGTGTACTAAACTCAAGAAAATTATATATATATATATATATATATATATATATATATATATATGTTACAAATTTAAATATTTAATTCAAAATTTGCATTATTTCTAATATTAAATAAGAAAAAAATATAATTCAACTTTGAAAATCAACTTTTATAATTTTCACTTGTTTGTTCAAGTATTACAATCTCAGGAAAATTATTTGTATACTTATATTACTGACCTAACTATTTATTTCAAATTTTGTTTTGTTTTATGTATATAATCGGAATTAAATATAAATAAATAGTTAATAATTCTAAAAATAATTTTTACATCATTTTTAATTGTTTTCCAACTGTTTTCCTTCAGTACATATAGTTCTCATTATTTAAAAACCTTTTATCTCTATTTATATGTATTTACATATAATTACCGAAACAATGATAAATAGAAAATAAATATATAAAATGATAAATAAACCAAACATTCAGTTCCAGAAATGTTTCTACATCATGTGTGACACTTGAAAATTATTAGATAAGTTATATAAATTCGTTTAATATTTATTATGCATTTACATGTATTTACCAATAATTTAATAATTCGTTTTTAAATATAAATTAATATAGTTTCCGAATATATAAATCATAAAAATAATTTTTATAACCATTATGATACTTTATACTAATTATTATGTATTTATTTTATTTATTTATAATTAACTTGAATTTAATTTGTATTTAACAATCGGCTAACATAAAAACATAATAAAAACTGAAATAAAACTAAAAAAAAATATAGAGAACTTACAAAAAAATTTCCAGAGATTTGAGAGAGAATTCTTCAAGTTTTTGGTGTACAAATTTGTGAACTAGGCTATGGTATTTTTAGTTACAATTTTTGGTAAAGAGAAAATAAAAAAAAACAAAAGTTTATATAAAAAAATAACTAGTGTCTTGTAAAAAAAATTAAAAGTATTTATAGCCAGTCATGCCATCATTTCAAAATATAAATAAATAAAAGTAAAATTAAAAGTAGGAATAAAATAAATAAAAGTGGATCTAGATCTAGTTTATATATAAAAAATACTTTTTTTATACCATCGGCCGAAGCCCATGATGGTGTGTTTATATATATATATATTTTTTTTTATAAAAACAGAATATATATATTTCATAGTTCTAAAAATGTTAACTAACTTAATTTCTATTTTTATTTAATTATTAAATATGAATTTTGATAAATATAAATATATATTCGGTATTTATAAAATTATAAATACTAAATGTGGTTTTTATTTAATTAAATTATTACTTTATAATTTGATTAGTTTTATATATGTTACTACATTTATATATACTTGTATTTATTATATAGTTAATTGTATAATATATTAACTAAATAACAAAAGTAATATAAGTATTTTATATGTAATCATGTTATGACATACTTTTTTTATTATTATAAAAATTCTTACGCGTACGTTGTTGAATAAAATTTATTATTCGTTTAACGTTCGTTAATTTCGTATGTATATAACGACCTTTTATTAATACTTAGAGTTTATTCATTATACTTAAATCTTTTGTTCGGGCATTATATAGATGGAAAAATGAGGGTCGTTATACAACTAAATACAAAATGTTTGTGCAATATAAAATGGAGAGAGAGTGTGTGAGAGAGAAAGAGGGGAGAGAGAGAAAAAACATTCAAACTAGGGGAGACAAATTGCGAGAAAAAAAATATCGATAATCTAAAAGATCGATTAGTAAGGCTATTCGGAATCCAACTAACGTCGTTCATGTTCTTCAATTTTCCGGAAGGATGGAGTGTGGAGGATTTGTGGAAGAGTTTCAAGCAATTTGGTGACCTGAGAGATATCTATATGGCTAGGAGAAAACTAAGGAGTGGGCAACGATTTTCCTTTGTAAGGTTTGCTAATGTTAAGGATGGAGATCAACTGTTAACAACATAAGTAATATTAGATTCGAAGGGCAACCGATTAAGGTTTTCAAGGCATCGGAAAGAAAGGAGAAGGGGGTGATGGAAAACGTTAGAGATAGGCTTAAGTCAGGAGATGAAGCATACAATCACTCATTCAGAGATGGTCGTGGTTATGCAGATGTCACGTTGGGTCACTCTCCAGACCTTCGTGAGAAATAAAAAAAAAACAGATCTAAGAGAAAAGTTGACACGCAAAAATAATTGGGTGGAAGAAGCAAGGAAGAATGATACTGTTAAAAATGTACGTATCAATGAAGCAGATTGTGTTAAGCATTATTACAAGAGATCCATTGTTGCTGTCCTAAAAGATTGGAAGCTCATTAATCAAATGAAAGACCTATGCCTCACTGAAGGGATGAACAACTGTGACATCAAGTACCTTGGTGGTCTTGAAATCATGCTTGTTTTCATGTCTTCCTTTGAAGCTAAGTCTATCATTAATAATAAAAACAATGCGATCCATAGGTGGTGTAAAAGTGTAAAGGTCCTTGAACATCCTCACGTATGTTCAAGTACGCTTGCTTGGGTAGATATAATCAGTGTGCCAATCACCTGTTGGAATAGTAATGTTTTTACGGCTGTGGCAAATTCATGGGGAGAATGTCTTGATTCTTATAATTGTGACTTCGAAGAAGGAGATCAAAACTTGGACCATGGTAGTGTTTTGCTGTTAACAAAAAATATGGAACATATTGATGGATGGACTAAGATTGGTGTAGGTTTCATTGGTATTCAAATTCAAGTCAAAGTGAAGGAGGATTCTAGTAGAAAAGTCCAATTGAAAATAATTGAAGAAAGCAATGAAGACAATCTTATTGATAATGGTCTAGATGATAATAATGGTCATAATCCTAATGAAGATTCCAAATCTGAATCTGATTGTGCGGATGACGAATTCATTGATGATACGTATGGCAATTCAGATGATGATTATTGTATTAGTGATTATGAAATAGAAAAAGAAGAACAAGTTGAAGCCAAAAAGATATACGATGTTGAGAAAAAACAATATTCAGACGATGAGGATTCTATTTCGACAGTCAACTACGATTCCGGTGATTGTAGATGCCCGGAAAAATTAAATGTGGAAGATGGAGAATCGGGCTGTGTAGGTGTGGGGAATATCAACATGGGTCCCAAAAACCATAATTGTAACAACTATAATCATTACCTAAATTCTCCCATGTGCATGCCAATCAATTCAAATGAGAATTATTATCAAGGTGTGGGCTCCATAAGCACTACAAGTAATACAAAAGGTCATGATTTTGTTACTGGACCTAAACGAAAACTCAACAATTCATACAAAAGCACAACAAGTCATACAAATGAGAATTAAAATCAAGGTGGGGCCTCCATAAACACGCCAATCAATTCAAATGCGAATCCCATGCGCACGCCAATAAATTCAAATGTGAATTATAATCAAGGTGAAGGCTCCATAAGCATAACAAGTCATACAAAAGTTGATGATTCTGTTGCTGAACCGAATGGGCCTGTTCGCAACAGTAGCTCACTAAGCCCAAATATCTAAATTTTCAATCATAATGTAGTAGGCTCTAGTAAAACCAATCTGAAGGAAAATACAAGCCCAACATCCAATAGTACCAATAACAATGTGTCAAAAATTAATGGGACTGAGAACAAAGGCGTCGAAGAAATTCCAAAATTAAAAAAAGACGTGTTGATGCTAAGAAGAAAAAGACGAAGGACTTGAGTAACGCAGAAAACTCAAAGAAAAATTGTTGTTGGTCCAATATACGTAAGTGGAAATCATTTTCCAGAATGTTGAATGTGAAAAATTCTGCAAGGAAAGTCAGGCCTGATGATCAACCTCTAAAGTCCAGGTGTTCGACATGTGCAAACATATCTCGTTCAAATGATACTCAAACATCTATCTTGAAGAGTAACAACAATTATTCCCAGTCAAAGGAGTCGTTACACGCAACTGAAGTGAGAGAGTATGGCAACAAGCTTGGTCTCAAATGGAGGGAAAAGATGCCTCAATAGTAAGTTGTAATCCAACTCTTATCATTTTCTTATTGTTTATTAATGAAGATAATATCTCTGAACATAAGGGGTTTTGCGATTGGTAACAAAAAAAGTAAATTTGGGTGGTTGAGAAATTTGATTCTAAAAGAAAAACCTTCATGTATTTTGCTGCAAGAAACAAAACTCAATCAGGTCAATTACAATTGGGTTTTTAAGTTATGGGGTTCCAACAACTGTGATTTCATTCAGAAGGAAAAGGTGGGTAAAAAAGGGGGCCAATTAATTGTTTGGGACAAAAACTCCTTCGAAGCAAAGGAGACAATGGCTTTCGACTGTGTTATTGGGGTCAATGGGGGTATGGAGAGATTCTGGGGAAACTGTAAACATTCTTGTTGGGATTTAACAAGTTTCATAATACTTAAAACATTTTATGAATCTAAATAAAGCGGAAGCATGAAAATATTACCAATTAAACTTGTTAATCTTTAACCAATTAGAGTTAAATCCCAATTAGGATCAAGTTGTGAAACATACTTACAAACTACAAGCAAGTAAAGAGTTTATACCTTCTCCAAGCTAGGTAGTGAGTGATGAAGATGATGATGATGAATGGAGCCTTAAATGGATGAAACCTTAAGTAGATATACCCCAAGCTTACCACCAACACCTTTGTACTATGGTTAGGATTTAATTTACACTTGAAACAAGCTTGCAAAAAGGAAAAATGAACTCTCCCTATTGCTTGAAAAGTCACGTCAGTCAGCTCAAAAAAAAGAGAGTGCAGAATTTTTTTTGCAAGTGACTTGATGTATTTTGCATGTATGTGGAGTCTCCAAGAGAGCTAGGCATGTGTACATGGATATATGGGAAAACCAAGTAGTCAAAAGCATGAGTTCATGAACCCAATAATCCCATCTCCCATGCTACATTCATTTTTTATAAAATAGTCTTTTTAAAACTAATTTTATAAAACCCCTCCCTTTTATAAACTTCCATGTCATTATTATTAATTATGTACATTTTATTTATAAAACCAATTTTATAAAATGTAACATAACTAAATTAATTATTTAACCTATAAATAATTAAATCCATATAATATAAATTATTCCATAATTTATATATATATATGTACACATCAAGTAATATTTCAGAAAACCACTTTTCTTAAAGTTCAAGTGTCGCGTATTTGATCAATGATCCAATCGTTAAGATCAAATACGAATAAGGTGTCGGTAAGCTTGTTATTGGGTATGACCTGACTTGGATCAAAACATATTAGCCACGTTAATTTAATATGTCTCTCGGGCATACAAAATACCTTCAATCTCCCACTTGCACGAGAAACATAAGAAATTAATGCAAGTGATGGATACCACCTAACGACCATCCATCACCCCCAATATGTTATGACTTTGTGCCATTCAATAACATCATCCCTTTCGAGTTCCCATCTCGAATATGAATAGGTGAATCTTTCATTATATCCTTTCGTCCTAGATGTCATGTTAAATCCAAGAGATACAGAGTGATCACTCTCTTTTAGATTTAACTTTATCAGGCCTTAGACATCTGACTCTCAACGAATAAGAGGGACAAATTCCATCTTGACTACATACGTCCTAAATATATACTTTGTATTATACCTGAGCTCTTCCTTATGAACTACCATATTTCAGAATAGCGAAGGAAAGAATCAAGGTACAATACTTGGTAAATATCCGAACCTAATATGTATCTCAGGTCAGAGGATACAATGATATTCGCCTTTACTCAAGATTACATGTGATCAACCACAAAGGCTCTATTTAGCAAATCTTGAGGGCGGGTCTTCCAATATTTGTATCCCACAAATATCTATGAACCTTGGTTGCAACCTTGCCCCACATTCATCCTGTGAATGTATACCAATTCAAGTTCATAATAGTCTAAACCTCACACTTGTTCCCACAAATGTGATCGACTACGGAATTTAGAATAATTACTTATTCATGGATAAAATATGCAAAATAGGAACATAACTCAAAATAAATTAATGCCATAATTATATTAATGAGTTAGAACAATTTCGTTCCGTTACAATAATTAAAACAGATCACAACCAATCACTAGAATATCGAAGCCCTAATGTGTGACGACCCCGTCAAAACACTTAACGGATCCGTCAGTTGGTCCCACAGCTTGATCGGACTTAAATGAATTAAATAAACAAAGTTGCATTCTTTTATTTCAAAAGTTTCCCAAAAAGGAAACAAACCAAGATATGTAGTTTCAAAACAACCAACCATAGTAATAAACCAAAAGTTGACACAAAACCTTGCCAACAAACTCACAAGTTTAAATTATCCAAAAATAGAATGCAAGCTTAAGTTTCATAAATCGTTTCATAAAATCTGCCCAAATGCATGCAGACTCTTCTAAACACAGCGGAAGCATCACAAAACTCAAGTACCTGTAAAAACATGCAAGTAAACTGTCAACACAAAGGTTGAGTGAATTATAGGTTTAAATAATAAGTAAACTTTAGACCACAAGATTTAAAAATGTTAGAAAACATTAAACATTATTCCATTATCAATGAGCCACCTGGTAACCACTTAACCCTTTATTTACCCTTACCAAACACAATAAAAATATACACTTGGACAGTGTATCTATAACAAATTACGAAGTACTAAACATTCCGATTATAAATTTGCTAGCGCGACTAGCTCGAAATGGGGTTGTCAAACCCGATAGATCTATCCGTAGGATTCGCGTTCACCGGTAGAAACCAATGATTACTATTACCAGACTAGGGAATATTTTTGTCCAACTCACAATGAATAATTAAATTTAACTGTTACTTGTGTCTAAACGTAAATAAAAATGCATGTAATCACATCCCAAAAATATACTTTGAAAAGTATGTAAAAACAGGACTATAACTCACCTTAAAAGCAACTGAAGAAACCACACAAACAAGCGAACAGCAAATAGAGTAAAGTGATCAGGAATGATCACAACGCCGACCTATAAATAAAGCAGGTCGATATAAATAACTAACTTAGGTCAAGTCTTAGTATGATAGC
This sequence comes from Rutidosis leptorrhynchoides, assembly GCF_046630445.1. Classification (NCBI taxonomy): domain Eukaryota; kingdom Viridiplantae; phylum Streptophyta; class Magnoliopsida; order Asterales; family Asteraceae; genus Rutidosis; species Rutidosis leptorrhynchoides. The sequence continues at coordinate 237,159,370 of NC_092341.1, forward strand.
TATTGTACATGTTGCAAGTAGACATAGAACAATACTCGACAAGCATCGGTTTGACTGGAACAGCGTACGGACACATACTTTCTATTTATAGAAAGTTTCTATTTTTAGCAGGTTTCCATTTTTGGAAAGTTTCTATTTTTGGAAAGTTTCTATTTTAGGAAAGTTTCTATTTTTGGAAACTTTCTATTTTTGGAAAGTTTTCAAATTTAGAAAGTTCTATTTTTAGAATTTTTTTTTAAGTTAGGAAAGTTTCCTTATTTAGAAAGTCAACAAAAGTCAACTGAAAGTCAAAGTCAACCGAAAGTCAACTCAAAAGTCAACCTTGGTCAAACATAGTCAACATTAATTTGAAAAGTGTAAATTATAATAATAACATAAGTTATAATGTTTATTAAAGTTAAGAGTGTATAATTAAGTCATAACATAAGTTTAATTAAATAAAATGAATTATTAAAGTTAATATAAGTTGAAGTGATATAATTAATATATCATAAGTATTTAATTAATTAATTAAATATTAATCATAATATAAGTATTATTAATTAATAATAAATTTTTAAATCATATCATAAGTATTATTAATTAATAATGAATTATTAACCATATCATAAGTTTCTAATTATAATTATTAAATCATAAGTATTTAATAATTAAATCATAATTAAATAATAATTAAATCTTATAATAATTAAATAATTATTTAATCTTTATTATAAGTCTTATAATAATATTCTCATAAAATAAATTTAATACTTATCATAAGTATTTTCCAATAATAATAAAAGTATTATTAATCGTAAGTTAAATTAAAATGTTAATTAAATCATAAATAATAATTAAATGATATAATAAATATTTATATCATAAGTCTTAAATAATAATAATTACTTTTTTTTATCATAAGTAATTAATTAATAATGAAATTCATTATTTTTATCATAAGTTTTAGAATTAATCATAAGTTTTAATTCAAAAGTTCATCGGATCGTATCTTGAGCCCCGGGTGTCGATTTCTAGCGAGTCTTATATGCATCTCCGCCTATTCAAACCACCTGACACAACGGTGCACTCAAGAACACACCAAGAACAGTCCACAAGTCGTGGTAATCAGCCATGACACCACTTGGACCTTCAATTTACTCAAAACCGTCTTTTAGTCAAAACGGGTGAACCGTGGCTCGGATTTAGGTGACCCGAACATGAAAGTTCGTCCCACCATCAGTCCTAACACACTAAAACACCCTAAAGACTCCAAGGAAGGTCACAAAGTCGGACCAAACCTGGTTCATGTCAATATCACAATTCAATCTTTACAAAATACTAATTTGATCATAACTAGGGCTCCGGGAATCGAAACGACATGAATCCGGAGTCTAAAATTACTGTCTTGATGAGAGGAACTCATCTAAATAGTTTATTTTAACATTTATATCAGTCACAAACTCAGAATACACGAATTTGCTGCTGTCCAGAATTTTACAAACCGAAAACATGTGATTTTGAGTACATCTATGCATACAAACATCATTACAATAATCCACAAACATCATACTACTAAATAAACATCAAAATACAGAAAATAATTGAAAAATTGAAAGTTCTAGGGTTAGGGTTTATACCCTAATCGAGAAACAATCTATGTAATCGCGTAGAGAACGAAAAGAGGAACGCGTTTATACTAATCAATCCTTGATCCAAGCTTTAATTTTTGATGATGATGGTGATGTTGGTGGTGGATGGCGACGGCACAAAGAGGGAGAGGGAGGAGAGAGCAACAAAGTTTTAGGTTTTGTAATTTTTGGAGTTAAAAGATAAAATGAGGTGTTTTGCAAAAAGAGAGGGGGTATACCCCCTTTGGTTTGGTCGATCCAAGGGAGTGGGGTGGGCCCCACTAGCCCATCTCACTTAATATTTAATTCCTGATGGCCCGAAAGCCCGAACGAGCCCCTAAACGCGAAAACGCACTTACGCGATTAAAAATCCGGAAAGATAACAAACGCGCGACGAAAAATAAATATAAATACACTATATAATAATATGATCTTAAAATATCATATTTAAAATATTTAGGATTTAAATGTCCCAAAAACTCGACCGTTGGTTTGAAAACCAAAAAGTTTCGCCGGATGGAAATTCGCGAGATGTAGAAACGTATAAATTTAAAATATGAATACAAATATTCATATAACACATAATAATTAATATATATATATATATATATATATATATATATATATATATATATATTATTACAAAAATAATAATATAGGTCATAGAAATGACGTGGCACACTAACAGTTAACGGCCGTTAAATAATTAACTGAAAAAGATAACGGAAAAAGTAGGGTCGTGACAGTACCTTCCCGTTACGGAAATTTCGTCCCGAAATTTAAGCAGGCGCAGGGGTTGACTCGGCATCTGGGAACAAATGCGGGTATTTCTGCTTCATCTGGTCTTCACGCTCCCAAGTGAACTCGGGACCGCGTCTAGCGTTCCATCTGACCCGACCAATAGGAATTCTGCTCTGTTTAAGAGTGTTAACCTCTCGGTCCATGATTTCAACAGGCTCCTCAATAAAATGCAATTGCTTATCAACTTGAAGTTCCTCCAAAGGAATAGTCTGATCAAATTCAGCCAAGCACTTCTTTAAATTCGAAATATGGAAAACATCGTGAACAGCACTGAGTTCTTGTGGCAATTTCAAACGATAAGCCACCAGTCCAACTCTTTCAATGATCTCAAAAGGTCCCACGAAATGAGGACTTAACTTTCCCCTTTTACCAAAATGGATTACGCCCTTCCAAGGCGAAACCTTTAACATAACACGATCACCAACTTGAAATTCAACATCTTTCCTTCCTTATCGGCATAACTCTTTTGCCGACTTCTAGCAATTCTCAACCTTTCTTTAATTTATACAATCTTCTCAGTAGTCTCGTGAATAATCTCTGGACCTGTAAGTTGAGCATCCCCAACCTCATTCCAACAAATAGGAGACCTACATTTCCTACCGTACAAAGCTTCAAATGGTGCGGCTTTAATACTTGCGTGGTAACTGTTGTTATAAGAAAACTCAGCTAGCGGCAAATATTTATCCCACCCATTTCCAAAATCAATGACGCACGCTCGCAACATATCTTCTAATGTCTGAATGGTCCTTTCACTTTGACCATCCATTTGAGGATGATAAGCGGTGCTCATATCCAACCTAGTACCCAAGGCTTCCTGTAAAGATCGCTAAAACCTCGACACAAATCAACTGTCTCGGTCAGAAATAATGGACATGGGAACACCATGCCTAGAAACAATCTCTTTCAAATACAAACGGGTGAGTTTCTCCATCGAATTCGTTTCCCTAATCGGCAAAAAGTGAGCCGACTTAGTGAGTCAATCTACAATCACCCAAATCGCATCATAGCCACCCGAAACTCTTGGTAACTTAGTAATAAAATCCATAGTGATACCTTCCCACTTCCACTCAGGAATTTCTGGTTGCACCAAAAGTCCAGACGGTTTTTGATGTTCAGCTTTGACCTTAGCACAGGTCAAACACTTAGTCACATACTTAGCTATATCACCTTTCAAATTATGCCACCAATACAGCTCCTTAAGATCCTGATACATGTTTCCTGAACCAGGATGAATAGAGTATCTAGACTTATGAGCCTCATCCAAAACAAGTTGTCGAAGACCTCCAAATTTCGAAACCCAAAGACGTCCCGCAAAATACCTAGTACCATCAGCTCGTACTTCAAACTTCTTAGCTACCTTTTCTACATTCTCCTTTACCAAATTCTCCTCCTTTAAGGCTTCTTGTTGTGCCTCAAGAATCTACCTAACGAGGTTTGATCTAATTATCATATTCAAGGCCCTAACCCTGCGAGGTTCAGTCCTTTCTTTACGACTCAATGCATCAGCCACAACATTGGCCTTACCCGGATGATACAAAAGGTCACAATTATAATCATTCAATGTCTCAATCCATCTTCGTTGTCTCATGTTTAACTGTTTCTGATCGAGGATATGTTGAAGACTCTTGTGATCGGTGTACACAGTACTCTTAACACCATAAAGATAGTGTCTCCAAATTTTAAGCTCAAAAACAACAGCCCCCAACTCTAAATCATGAGTTATATAGTTCTGTTCGTGAATCTTCAACTGTCGTGACGCATACGCAATAACCTTCTTTCGTTGCATCAAAATGCAACCATAGCCTTGTCGCGATGCATCACAATAAACAACAAAATCGTCATTACCCTCCGGTAGTGACAAAATCGGAGCGGTAGTCAACTTCCTCTTCAAAATCTGAAAAGCATTCTCTTGTTCATCCTTCCACTCATACTTCTTCCCCTTATGCGTTAAAGCAGTCAGAGGTTTCGCAATACGAGAGAAATCCTGAATGAACCTTCGATAGTAACCTGCCAACCCTAAGAACTGACGAATCTGAGTAGGAGTTTTCGGGGTTTCCCACTTTTCAATCGCCTCAATTTTAGCAGGATCAACTTGTATTCCCTGTTTATTAACAATATGACCAAGGAACTGAACTTCTCTTAACCAAAAAGCACACTTAGAGAATTTAGCGTACAACTCTTCTTTCTTTAACAAATCAAGCACTAAACTCAAGTGTTCTTCATGCTCTTCATCACTCTTAGAATAGATAAGGATGTCGTCGATGAAAACAATAACGAACTTGTCCAGATAGGGTCTACACACACGATTCATGAGGTCCATGAACACAGCAGGTGCATTTGCAATCCGAACGGCAAAACAAGAAATTCAAAGTGACCGTAACAGGTGCGAAAAGCAGTTTTTGAAACATCAGATTCTTTAACACGCAACTGATGATAGCCAGAACGAAGATCAATTTTTGAATAAACGGAAGAACCCTGAAGCTGATCGAACAGATCATCAATTCTCGGTAGAGGATAACGATTTTTAACAGTGAGCTTATTCAGTTCATGATAATCAATGCATAAACGAAAAGAACCATCCTTCTTCTTAACAAACAGAACGGGAGCTCCCCAAGGGGACGAACTAGGACGAATAAAACCTTTGTCTAACAACTCACGGAGTTGACTCGACAATTCTTGAAGTTCAGAAGGCGCAAGACGATAAGGAGCACGTGCTACAGGAGTAGCGCCGGGAACAAGATAAATTTGAAATTCTACCGCGCGTTGCGGTGGAAGGCCAGGTAAGTCATCGGGAAACACCTCGGGAAAATCCCTAACAATGTGAACGTCATCAACGTTCTTCACTTCCTTACTAGGATCAACAACATGAGCAAGAATAGCATGACAGCCTTTGCGGAGATGTTTACGAACTTTCATACAGCTAATAAGATTTAATTGTGTGCATTTCTTATCTCCAAAGACCATCAGTGTGAAATGTCCCGTTCTTATTGATTAAAAACGTTCCATATTAATTGATTTCGTTGCGAGGTTTTAACCTCTATATGAGACATTTTTCAAAGAATGCATTCATTTTAAAACAAACCATAACCTTTATTTCATCAATAAAGGTTTAAAAAGCTTTACGTAGATTATCAAATAATGATAATCTAAAATATCCTGTTTACACACGACCATTACATAATGGTTTACAATACAAATATGTTACAACAAAATAAGTTTCTTGAATGCAGTTTTTACACAATATCATACAAGCATGGACTCCAAATCTCGTCCTTATTTAAGTATGCGACAGCGGAAGCTCTTAATAATCACCTGAGAATAAACATGCTTAAAACGTCAACAAAAATGTTGGTGAGTTATAGGTTTAACCTATATATATCAAATCATAATAATAGACCACAAGATTTCATATTTCAATACACATCCCATACATAGAGATAAAAATCATTCATATGGTGAATACCTGGTAACCGACATTAACAAGATGCATATATAAGAATATCCCCATCATTCCGGGACACCCTTCGGATATGATATAAATTTCGAAGTACTAAAGCATCCGGTACTTTGGATGAGGTTTGTTAGGCCCAATAGATCTATCTTTAGGATTCGCGTCAATTAGGGTGTCTGTTCCCTAATTCTTAGATTACCAGACTTAATAAAAAGGGGCATATTCGATTTCGATAATTCAACCATAGAATGTAGTTTCACGTACTTGTGTCTATTTTATAAATCATTTAGAAAACTTGCATGTATTCTCATCCCAAAAATATTAGATTTTAAAAGTGGGACTATAACTCACTTTCACAGATTTTTACTTCGTCGGGAAGTAAGACTTGGCCACTGGTTGATTCACGAACCTATAACAATATATACATATATATCAAAGTATGTTCAAAATATATTTACAACACTTTTAATATATTTTGATGTTTTAAGTTTATTAAGTCAGCTGTCCTCGTTAGTAACCTACAACTAGTTGTCCACAGTTAGATGTACAGAAATAAATCGATAAATATTATCTTGAATCAATCCACGACCCAGTGTATACGTATCTCAGTATTGATCACAACTCAAACTATATATATTTTGGAATCAACCTCAACCCTGTATAGCTAACTCCAACATTCACATATAGAGTGTCTATGGTTGTTCCGAAATATATATAGATGTGTCGACATGATAGGTCGAAACATTGTATACGTGTCTATGGTATCTCAAGATTACATAATATACAATACAAGTTGATTAAGTTATGGTTGGAATAGATTTGTTACCAATTTTCACGTAGCTAAAATGAGAAAAATTATCCAATCTTGTTTTACCTATAACTTCTTCATTTTAAATCCGTTTTGAGTGAATCAAATTGCTATGGTTTCATATTGAACTCTATTTTATGAATCTAAACAGAAAAAGCATAGGTTTATAGTCGAAAAAATAAGTTACAAGACATTTTTGTAAAGGTAGTCATTTCAGTCGAAAGAACGACGTCTAGATGACCATTTTAGAAAACATACTTCCACTTTGAGTTTAACCATAATTTTTGGATATAGTTTCATGTTCATAATAAAAATCATTTTCTCAGAATAACAACTTTTAAATCAAAGTTTATCATAGTTTTTAATTAACTAACCCAAAACAGCCCGCGGTGTTACTACGACGGCGTAAATCCGGTTTTACGGTGTTTTTCGTGTTTCCAGGTTTTAAATCATTAAGTTAGCTTATTATATAGATATAGAAAATGTGTTTAGTTGATTTTAAAAGTCAAGTTAGAAGGATTAACTTTTGTTTGCGAACAAGTTTAGAATTAACTAAACTATGTTCTAGTGATTACAAGTTTAAACCTTCGAATAAGATAGCTTTATATGTATGAATCGAATGATGTTATGAACATCATTACTACCTTAAGTTCCTTGGATAAACCTACTGGAAAAGAGAAAAATGGATCTAGCTTCAACGGATCCTTGGATGGCTCGAAGTTCTTGAAGCAGAATCATGACACGAAAACAAGTTCAAGTAAGATCATCACTTGAAATAAGATTGTTATAGTTATAGAAATTGAACCAAAGTTTGAATATGATTATTACGTTGTATTAGAATGATAACTTACTATAAGAAACAAAGATTTCTTGAGATTGAATGATCACCTTACAAGATTGGAAGTGAGCTAGCAAACTTGAAAGTATTCTTGATTTTATGTAACTAGAACTTGTAGAATATATGAAGAACACTTAGAACTTGAAGATAGAACTTGAGAGAGATCAATTAGATGAAGAAAATTGAAGAATGAAAGTGTTTGTAGGTGTTTTTGGTCGTTGGTGTATGGATTAGATATAAAGGATATGTAATTTTGTTTTCATGTAAATAAGTCATGAATGATTACTCATATTTTTGTAATTTTATGAGATATTTCATGCTAGTTGCCAAATTATGGTTCCCACATGTGTTAGGTGACTCACATGGGCTGCTAAGAGCTGATCATTGGAGTGTATATACCAATAGTACATACATCTAAAAGCTGTGTATTGTACGAGTACGAATACGGGTGCATACGAGTAGAATTGTTGATGAAACTGAACGAGGATGTAATTGTAAGCATTTTTATTAAGTAGAAGTATTTTGATAAGTATATTGAAGTCTTTCAAAAGTGTATAAGTACATATTAAAACACTACATGTATATACATTTTAACTGAGTCGTTAAGTCATCGTTAGTCGTTACATGTAAGTGTTGTTTTGAAACCTTTAGGTTAACGATCTTGTTAAATGTTGTTAACCCAATGTTTATAATATCAAATGAGATTTTAAATTATTATATTATCATGATATTATCATGTATGAATATCTCTTAATATGATATATATACATTAAATGTCTTTACAACGATAATCGTTACATATATGTCTCGTTTAAAAATCATTAAGTTAGTAGTCTTGTTTTTACATATGTAGTTCATTGTTAATATACTTAATGATATTTTTACTTATCATAGTATCATGTTAACTATATATATATCCATATATATGTCATCATATAGTTTTTACAAGTTTTAACGTTCGTGAATCACCGGTCAACTTGGGTGGTCAATTGTCTATATGAAATATATTTCAATTAATCAAGTCTTAACAAGTTTGATTTCTTAACATGTTGGAAACATTTAATCATGTAAATATCAATCTCAATTAATATATATAAACATGGAAAAATTCGGGTCACTACAGTACCTACCCGTTAAATAAATTTCGTCCCGAAATTTTAAGCTGTTGAAGGTGTTGACGAATCTTCTGGAAATAGATGCGGGTATTTCTTCTTCATCTGATCTTCACACTCCCAGGTGAACTCGGGTCCTCTACGAGCCTTCCATCGAACCTTAACAATTGGTATCTTGTTTTGCTTAAGTCTTTTAACCTCACGATCCATTATTTCGACGGGTTCATCGATGAATTGAAGTTTTTCGTTGATTTGGATTTCATCTAACGAAATAGTGAGATCTTCTTTAGCAAAACATTTCTTCAAATTCGAGACGTGAAAAGTGTTATGTACATCCGCGAGTTGTTGAGGTAACTCAAGTCGGTAAGCTACTGGTCCGACACGATCAATAATCTTGAATGGTCCAATATACCTTGGATTTAATTTCCCTCGTTTACCAAATCGAACAACGCCTTTCCAAGGTGCAACTTTAAGCATGACCATCTCTCCAATTTCAAATTCTATATCTTTTCTTTTAATGTCAGCGTAGCTCTTTTGTCGACTTTGGGCGGTTTTCAACCGTTGTTGAATTTGGATGATCTTCTCGGTAGTTTCTTGTATAATCTCCGGACCCGTAATCTGTCTATCCCCCACTTCACTCCAACAAATCGGAGACCTGCACTTTCTACCATAAAGTTCTTCAAACGGCACCATCTCAATGCTTGAATGGTAGCTGTTATTGTAGGAAAATTCTGCTAATGGTAGATGTCGATCCCAACTGTTTCCGAAATCAATAACACATGCTCGTAGCATGTCTTCAAGCGTTTGTATCGTCCTTTCGCTCTGCCCATCAGTTTGTGGATGATAGGCAGTACTCATGTCTAGACGAGTTCCTAATGCTTGCTGTAATGTATGCCAGAATCTTGAAATAAATCTGCCATCCCTATCAGAGATAATAGAGATTGGTATTCCATGTCTGGAGACGAATTCCTTCAAATACAGTCGTGCTAACTTCTCCATCTTGTCATCTTCTCTTATTGGCAGGAAGTGTGCTGATTTGGTGAGACGATCAACTATTACCCAAATAGTATCAAAACCACTTGCAGTCCTTGGCAATTTAGTGATGAAATCCATGGTAATGTTTTCCCATTCCGGGATTTCAGGTTGTTGAAGTAGACATGATGGTTTCTGATGTTCAGCTTTGACCTTAGAACACGTCAAACATTCTTCTACGTATTTAGCAACATCAGCTTTCATACCCGGCCACCAAAAATGTTTCTTGAGATCCTTGTACATCTTCCCCGTTCCAGGATGTATTGAGTATCTGGTTTTATGAGCTTCTCTAAGTACCATTTCTCTCATATCTCCAAATTTTGGTACCCAAATCCTTTCAGCCCTATATCGGGTTCCGTCTTCCCGAATATTAAGATGCTTCTCCGATCCTTTGGGTACTTCATCCTTTAAATTTCCCTTTTTTAAAACTCCTTGTTGCGCCTCCTTTATTTGAGTAGTAAGGTTATTATGAATCATTATATTCATAGATTTTACTCGAATGGGTTCTCTATCCTTCCTGCTCAAGGCATCGGCTACCACATTTACCTTTCCTGGGTGGTAACGAATCTCAAAGTCGTAATCATTCAATAATTCAATCCACCTACGCTGCCTCATATTCAGTTGTTTCTGATTAAATATGTGTTGAAGACTTTTGTGGTCGGTATATATAATACTTTTGACCCCATATAAGTAGTGCCTCCAAGTCTTTAATGCAAAAACAACCGCGCCTAATTCCAAATCATGCGTCGTATAATTTTGTTCGTGAATCTTCAATTGTCTAGACACATAAGCAATCACCTTCGTTCATTGCATTAATACACAACCGAGACCTTGCTTTGATGCGTCACAATAAATCACAAAATCATCATTCCCTTCAGGCAATGACAATATTGGTGCCGTAGTTAGCTTTTTCTTCAATAACTGAAACGCTTTCTCTTGTTCATCATTCCATTCAAATTTCTTCCCTTTATGCGTTAATGCAGTCAAGGGTTTTGCTATTCTGGAAAAGTCTTGGATGAACCTTCTGTAGTAACCAGCTAGTCCTAAAAACTGGCATATGTGTTTTGGAGTTTTCGGGGTTTCCCACTTTTCAACAGTTTCTATCTTTGCCGGATCCACCTTAATACCTTCTTTGTTCACTATGTGACCGAGGAATTGAACTTCTTCCAACCAAAATGCACACTTTGAAAACTTAGCGTACAATTCTTCCTTCCTCAATACTTCTAACACCTTTCTCAAATGTTTACCGTGTTCTTGGTCATTCTTTGAGTAAATAAGTATGTCATCAATGAAAACAATGACAAACTTGTCAAGGTATGGTCCACACACTCGGTTCATAAGGTCCATGAACACAGCTGGTGCATTAGTTAAACCAAACGGCATGACCATAAACTCGTAATGACCGTAACGTGTTCTGAAAGCAGTCTTTGGAATATCATCTTCTTTCACCCGCATTTGATGATACCCGGAACGTAAGTCAATCTTTGAATAAATAGACGAGCCTTGTAGTTGATCAAATAAGTCGTCGATTCTCGGTAGTGGGTAGCGGTTCTTGATGGTAAGTTTGTTCAACTCTCGGTAGTCGATACACAACCTGAATGTACCATCTTTCTTCTTGACAAACAAAACAAGAGCTCCCCACGGTGATGTGCTTGGTCGAATGAAACCACGTTCTAAAAGTTCTTGTAATTGGCTTTGCAGTTCTTTCATCTCGCTGGGTGCGAGTCTGTAAGGAGCACGAGCTATTGGTGCAGCTCCTGGTACAAGATCTATTTGAAATTCAACGGATCGATGTGGGGGTAATCCCGGTAATTCTTTTGGAAATACATCGGGAAATTCTTTTGCAATGGGAACATCATTGATGCTCTTTTCTTCAGTTTATACTTTCTCGACGTGTGCTAGAACAGCATAGCAACCTTTTCTTAATAGTTTTTGTGCCTTCAAATTACTAATAAGATGTAGCTTCGTGTTGCCCTTTTCTCCGTACACCATTAAGGGTTTTCCTTTTTCTCGTATAATGCGAATTGCATTTTTGTAACAAACGATCTCTGCTTTCACTTCTTTCAACCAGTCCATACCGATTATCACATCAAAACTCCCTAACTCTACTGGTATCAAATCAATCTTAAATGTTTCGCTAACCAGTTTAATTTCTCGATTCCGACATATATTATCTGCTGAAATTAATTTACCATTTGCTAATTCGAGTAAAAATTTACAATCCAAAGGCGTCAATGGACAACTTAATTTAACACAAAAATCTCTACTCATATAGCTTCTATCCGCACCCGAATCAAATAAAACGTAAGCAGATTTATTGTCAATAAGAATCGTACCCGTAACAAGCTCCGGGTCTTCCTGTGCCTCTGCCGCATTAATATTAAAAACTCTTCCGCGGCCTTGTCCATTCGTGTTCTCCTGGTTTGGGCAATTTCTAATAATGTGACCCGGTTTTCCATATTTATAACAAACTACATTGGCATAACTTGCTCCGACACTACTTGCTCCGCCATTACTCGTTCCGACACCATTTGTTCCTTTCGTTCTATTAACCCCTGGTCCGTAGACCTCACACTTCGCCGCGCTATGACCATTTCTTTTACACTTGTTGCAAAATTTGGTGCAGAACCCCGAGTGATACTTTTCACACCTTTGGCATAGCTGCTTCTGATTGTTGTTGTTGTTGCGGTTATTATTATTGTTGGGATGATTATTGTAGTTGTTGTTGTTGTTGGGCCGTTTGTTGTTGGGCCGTTTGTTGTTGTTGCGATTGATGTTGTGATTGTTGGGATAATTGTTGCGATTATTGTTGTAATTGCTGTTGTTGTTGTATTGGTGATTCTTATCACCGTTTTCCTCCCACTTTCTTTTGACTTGCTTCACATTGGCCTCTTCAGCAGTCTGTTCTTTAATTCTTTCTTCAATCTGGTTCACTAGTTTGTGAGCCATTCTACATGCCTGTTGTATGGAGGCGGGCTCGTGTGAACTTATATCTTCTTGGATTCTTTCCGGTAATCCTTTCACAAACGCGTCGATCTTCTCTTCCTCATCTTCGAATGCTCCCGGACACAATAGGCACAATTCTGTGAATCGTCTTTCGTACGTGGTAATATCAAATCCTTGGGTTCATAACCCTCTAAGTTCTGTCTTGAGCTTATTGACCTCGGTTCTGGGACGGTACTTCTCGTTCATCAAGTGCTTGAATGCTGACCACGGTAGTGCGTACGCATCGTCTTGTCCCACTTGCTCTAGATAGGTATTCCACCATGTTAACGCAGAACCTGTGAAGGTATGCGAAGCGTACTTCACTTTGTCCTCTTCAGTACACTTACTTATGGCAAACACCGATTCGACCTTCTCGGTCCACCGTTTCAATCCGATCGGTCCTTCAATTCCATCAAATTCCAAAGGTTTGCAGGCAGTGAATTCTTTGTAGGTGCATCCTACACGATTTCCTGTATTGCTAGATCCAAGGTTATTGTTGGTATGTAGCGCAGCCTGTACTGCGGCTATGTTTGAAGCTAGAAAAGTACGGAATTCCTCTTCATTCATATTCACGGTGTGTCGAGTAGTCGGTGCCATTTCCTTCAAAATAGTCAAATAGAACAAGTTAATCATACAGAATATTAAGAGTAGTTAATAGTATTTCGTAGCATAATATGAACTCATTTATAAAAGCTTTTTCTTCATATTAGCGTTTTATAAGTTTAAATTCGGGTAGTACCTACCCGTTAAGTTCATACTTAGTAGCTAATATACAATTCAACTACTACAATTCTATATGAAAAACTGATTATAATAATATTTCGCGTTCAAACTTTTACACAATATTTTACAAACTTACAATACCGCTTATTTTACATATAGCATGAAATATAGCACACAATAAATTTGATACAAGATGATTGTGAAGATAATTCTAGCTAGTACACAAGTCGTTCAGCAAAGGCAATAAAGACACGTAATTCATACGTCCAGAAACAAGTCATGCATTCTGGTTTTACTAGGATTACTTCCCATCCTTGGTCTTGTGGAACGTAATCGTTATGGCCGTTGATAAGACAGCGTGTTGTAACGTCGTCAAAGGGACGAGGGTTACGTAATGTCCAACAGTCCCGTAACAATCTAAAAACCTCATTTCTTACCCCAATTACCGACTCCGTCACTTGTGGGAACGTTTTGTTTAATCGTTGTAGCCCGATGTTCTTGTTCTCACTTTGGTGAGAAGCGAACATTACTAATCCGTAAGCATAACATGCTTCTTTATGTTGCATGTTAGCCGCTTTTTCTAAATCACGAAGTCCAATATTCGGATATATTGAGTCAAAATAATTTCTTAACCCATTGCGTAAAATAGCATTTGGGTTCCCCGCAATATATGCGTCAAAGTAAACACATCGTAACTTATGAATTTCCCAATGTGATATCCCCCATCTTTCGAACGAAAGCCTTTTATAAACCAAGGCATTCTTGGAACGTTCTTCGAATGTCTTACAAACTGATCTCGCCTTAAATAGTTGTGCCGAAGAATTCTGACCGACTCTAGACAAGATTTCATCAATCATGTCTCCGGGTAGGTCTCTTAAAATATTGGGTTGTCTATCCATTTTGTGTTTTTATACTGTAAAATAGACAAGAGTTAGATTCATAAAAAAAAAATACTTATTAATACAAGCAATTTTTACATATATCATAAAGCATAAGCACACTATATTACATATATTACACCACACGAATACAACTATCTTATTCCGACTCGCTTGTTTCTTCTTCTTCGGTTTTGGTTCGTTTTTCCAAGTTTCTAGGGATATATGATGTTCCCCTAATACGAGCCGTCGTTTTCCACATTGGTTTAGAAAAACCTGGTGGTTTAGAGGTTCCCGGGTCATTGTTACAACTTAAGGACTTCGGGGGTTGACGATACATATAAAGTTCATCGGGGTTGGAATTAGATTTCTCTATTTTTATGCCCTTTCCCTTATTATTTTCTTTTGCCTTTTCAAAATCAGTTGGGGTAATTTCTATAACATCATCGGAATTCTCGTCGGAATCCGATTCATCGAAGAATTGGTAATCCTCCCAATATTTTGCTTCCTTGGCGGAAACACCATTGACCATAATTAACCTTGGTCGGTTGGTTGAGGATTTTCTTTTACTTAACCGTTTTATTATTTCCCCCACCGGTTCTATTTCTTCATCCGGTTCCAATTCTTCTTCCGGTTCCAATTCTTCTTCCGGTTCCGACTCTTCTTCCGGTTCCTCTTCGGGAACTTGTGAATCAGTCCACGAATCATTCCAATTTACATTTGACTCTTCATTATTATTAGGTGAGTCAATGGGACTTGTTCTAGAGGTAGACATCTATCACATAATATCAAACGCGTTAAGAGATTAATATATCACATAATATTCACATGTTAAAAATATATAGTTTCCAACAAAATTTGTTAAGCAATCATTTTTCAAGTAAACACGGTCGAAGTCCAGACTCACTAATGCATCCTAACAAACTCGATAAGACACACTAATGCAAAATTCTGGTTCTCTAAGACCAACGCTCGGATACCAACTGAAATGTCCCGTTCTTATTGATTAAAAACGTTCCATATTAATTGATTTCGTTGCGAGGTTTTGACCTCTATATGAGACGTTTTTCAAAGACTGCATTCATTTTAAAACAAACCATAACCTTTATTTCATCAATAAAGGTTTAAAAAGCTTTACATAGATTATCAAATAATGATAATCTAAAATATCCGGTTTACACACGACCATTACATAATGGTTTACAATACAAATATGTTACAACAAAATAAGTTTCTTGAATGCAGTTTTTACACAATATCATACAAGCATGGACTCCAAATCTCGTCCTTATTTAAGTATGCGATAGCAGAAGCTCTTAATAATCACCTGAGAATAAACATGCTTAAAACGTCAATAAAAATGTTGGTGAGTTATAGGTCTAACCTATATATATCAAATCATAATAATATACCACAAGATTTCATATTTCAATATACATCCCATTCATAGAGATAAAAATCATTCATATGGTGAACACCTGGTAGCCGACATTAACAAGATGCATATATAAGAATATCCCCATCATTCCGGGACACCCTTCGGATATGATATAAATTTCGAAGTACTAAAGCATCCGGTACTTTGGATGAGGTTTGTTAGGCCCAATAGATCTATCTTTAGGATTCGCGTCAATTAGGGTGTCTGTTCCCTAATTCTTAGATTACTAGACTTAATAAAAAGGGGCATATTCGATTTCGATAATTCAACCATAGAATGTAGTTTCACGTACTTGTGTCTATTTTGTAAATCATTTATAAAACCTGCATGTATTCTCATCCCAAAAATATTAGATTTTAAAAGTGGGACTATAACTCACTTTCACAGATTTTTACTTCGTCGGGAAGTAAGACTTGGCCACTGGTTGATTCACGAACCTATAACAATATATACATATATATCAAAGTATGTTCAAAATATATTTACAGCACTTTTAATATATTTTGATGTTTTAAGTTTATTAAGTCAGCTGTCCTCGTTAGTAACCTACAACTAGTTGTCCACAGTTAGATGTACAGAAATAAATCGATAAATATTATCTTGAATCAATCCATGACCCAGTGTATACGTATCTCAGTATTGATCACAACTCAAACTATATATATTTTGGAATCAACCTCAACCCTGTATAGCTAACTCCAACATTCACATATAGAGTGTCTATGGTTGTTCCGAAATATATATAGATGTGTCGACATGATAGGTCGAAACATTGTATACGTGTCTATGGTATCTCAAGATTACATAATATACAATACAAGTTGATTAAGTTATGGTTGGAATAGATTTGTTACCAATTTTCACGTAGCTAAAATGAGAAAAATTATCCAATCTTGTTTTACCTATAACTTCTTCATTTTAAATCCGTTTTGAGTGAATCAAATTGCTATAGTTTCATATTGAACTCTATTTTATGAATCTAAACAGAAAAAGTATAGGTTTATATTCGAAAAAATAAGTTACAAGTCGTTTTTGTAAAGGTAGTCATTTCAGTCGAAAGAACCACGTCTAGATGACCATTTTAGAAAACATACTTCCACTTTGAGTTTAACCATAATTTTTGGATATAGTTTCATGTTCATAATAAAAATCATTTTCTCAGAATAACAACTTTTAAATCAAAGTTTATCATAGTTTTTAATTAACTAACCCAAAACAGCCCGCGGTGTTACTACGACGGCGTAAATCCGGTTTTACGGTGTTTTTCGTGTTTTCAGGTTTTAAATCATTAAGTTAGCATATCATATAGATATAGAACATGTGTTTAGTTGATTTTAAAAGTGAAGTTAGATGGATTAACTTTTGTTTGCGAACAAGTTTAGAATTAACTAAACTATGTTCTAGTGATTACAAGTTTAAACCTTCGAATAAGATAGCTTTATATGTATGAATCGAATGATGTTATGAACATCATTACTACCTTAAGTTCCTTGGATAAACCTACTGGAAAAGAGAAAAATGGATCTAGCTTCAACGGATCCTTGGATGGCTCGAAGTTCTTGAAGCAGAATCATGACACGAAAACAAGTTCAAGTAAGATCATCACTTGAAATAAGATTGTTATAGTTATAGAAATTGTACCAAAGTTTGAATATGATTATTACCTTGTATTAGAATGATAACCTACTGTAAGAAACAAAGATTTTTTGAGGTTGGATGATCACCTTACAAGATTGGAAGTGAGCTAGCAAACTTGAAAGTATTCTTGATTTTATGTAACTAGAACTTGTAGAATATATGAAGAACACTTAGAACTTGAAGATAGAACTTGAGAGAGATCAATTAGATGAAGAAAATTGAAGAATGAAAGTATTTGTAGGTGTTTTTGGTCGTTGATGTATGGATTAGATATAAAGGATATGTAATTTTGTTTTCATGTAAATAAGTCATGAATGATTACTCATATTTTTGTAATTTTATGAGATATTTCATGCTAGTTGCCAAATGATGGTTCCCACATGTGTTAGGTGACTCACATGGGCTGCTAAGAGCTGATCATTGTAGTGTATATACCAATAGTACATACATCTAAAAGCTGTGTATTGTACGAGTACGAATACGGGTGCATACGAGTAGAATTGTTGATGAAACTGAACGAGGATGTAATTGTAAGCATTTTTGTTAAGTAGAAGTATTTTGATAAGTGTATTGAAGTCTTTCAAAAGTGTATAAATACATATTAAAACACTACATGTATATACATTTTAACTGAGTCGTTAAGTCATCGTTAGTCGTTACATGTAAGTGTTGTTTTGAAACCTTTAGGTTAACGATCTTGTTAAATGTTGTTAACCCAATGTTTATAATATCAAATGAGATTTTAAATTATTATATTATCATGATATTATCATGTATGAATATCTCTTAATATGATATATATACATTAAATGTCTTTACAACGATAATCGTTACATATATGTCTCGTTTAAAAATCATTAAGTTAGTAGTCTTGTTTTTACATATGTAGTTCATTGTTAATATACTTAATGATATGTTTACTTATCATAGTATCATGTTAACTATATATATATCCATATATGTGTCATCATATAGTTTTTACAAGTTTTAACGTTCGTGATTCACCGGTCAACTTGGGTGGTCAATTTTCTATATGAAACATATTTCAATTAATCAAGTCTTAACAAGTTTGATTCCTTAACATGTTGGAAATATTTAATCATGTAAATATCAATCTCAATTAATATATATAAACATGGAAAAATTCGGGTCACTACACAGTGGCTCTCCAATCACATCAGTAATACGAATAGCCTTATCATAACACACGATCTCAGCACGGTTCGCAGATAACCAATCTATACCAATAACAATATCAAAACTACCAAGTTCAATCGGTATCAAGTCTATCTCAAAATCCCTACCACCCAGATTAATGTTACATTTACGATGTACAGTCTTAGCAGTAAGTTCTTTACCATTAGCTACTTCAACAACATAAGTATTGTCTAAGGGAGTTAACGGCGTTTTGATCCTCGGACTTAATTTACTCGACACAAAACTTAAATCAGCCCCTGAATCAAATAGTACATAAACTGATAAATCGTTGACTGAGAACGTACCAGTAACAAGCTTAGAATCTTCCTCCGCATCCTTAGCATTAATGTTGAACGCTCGGCCGCGTGCAGTTTCAGCAGTCTTCTTGTTGGGACAAGCATCTCGGAAATGCCCCGGATTCCCACACTCATAACAAACCCTTTAATTACTTCCATTATTCGATTTCCCATTACCATTACCGTTACCACCTCTATTACCAACATTATTATTATTACCACCAGCAGCGGGAGTAGCAGAACCCGGCAAAAGCATTGTACAATCTTTAGCAATGTGCCCTTTCTTGGAGCACCTCTTACAAGTAACTGTGCAGTAACCATCATGAGCTTTATAGCAACGAGGACACACACGCTGATTTCTGTTGTTAGCACCTGAGGTATCCTGTTTCTTCTGCTGATTTTGGTTTTGATTGCGGTTGTTATCCCACTTTCGTTTCCCATTATCAGCCTTCTTGACAACCTCCTCACTAGTTTCAGCAACTGTAGTCTTGCTTCTTCTCAACACCTTGTCATTAAGTTTGTGGGCCATAGACATAGCCGCCTCAATAGTCTGGGGTTCACTAGACTCAACCCCGTGTTCAATCTTCTCGGACAAACCATCAATGTAAGCCTCAATTTTGCGGTCCTCATCCGCATAAACCCTAGGACACAGCAAAGTTAACTCGAAAAACCTTCGTTCATAGGCATCTAACTCGGTGCCATGCATTTTCAAATTCTTGAGCTCAACCTCTGGCTTCTTAAGCTCACCCCGAGGTCTATAGCGGGTGATCAATCTTTCCTTAAAATCATTCCAGGCCAAACCATAAGCTACATTGCTTCCCAAACTACTAACCAGATTGTTCCACCATGTCAAGGCACTATCCTTGAGAGTGCAACTAGCGAAACTAACTTTGTCCTCTTCACGGACCTGACTGACCCTGAAAATAGATTCGATCTTCTTGAACCAACGAGTAAGCCCTATTGGTCCTTCCGTACCACTGAATTCTTGAGGTCGACCAGCCATAAAAGTCTTGTGGGAGCATCTCACCTGGTTGTTGTTGTTCACATTGGCGTTAACATTAGCATTTGCTGCCATAGCAGCAGCAATTCCTTCATTGATCAGGCGTTGCATACGCTCTTCAGTGGACTCTCTTGGAGGCATGATCTTCAAAATAGAACAACACATCCGCTAGTACCAAGAATAATACTAGTGTCATAAGGGAATAGATCAAAACACGAAAAGATTAACCATCATAAATAATAGTTAACAAATACTATGAGTAATAACATGACAGTTATGATTGTTGTAGAAATAACCATCACATGCATACATATTTTATGATAACATCATACAACATACATAGCACCTAACATACATGAACATATATTACGCATAATATAACATGCCAAGAGCCACAACATCAGAAATAAAACATGATAATGATAATGGATGTCATAAAAATAACCATCCATACATAATGAAAATATCCCATAACAAAATCTTAATAAAATCCTCGGCAAAACGCCGTACATAACCCAAAATGTATGTATAAAAAGGACATTAAGTCTGATAAAATAGATAATCAATATGAATAATCACATCACATTCGCTTAGAGCGAGTGTTATAAGCTGGTCCAGCATGAGTCTCAGCAGGATCCTCATACTTACGCAACTTCCCTTTCACAACATCCAACTCTTCCTTCAACACACGAACAGTGCTCTCGAGAGCCTCGAACTTAGCATTAACTTCTCGATCACGCTTACGGTTCGCATTCTCAACCCTATGCTTGAAAGTGATAAAGTTACCCATGTCGGCACGGATCTCGTCCATAACTTCATTATGTGGCAAAGTGCGCAAACAATCACTAAGGGCGTTAATACGTGTCACCTCATTATAAGCCCAGTTCATATGAGTAATGGTAGAAAAATAGTAATGAACAGGATCATCGACCTCTGTTTGATTAGCACGACGTCTAGCAGGAGACGGTGGAGCAGGAGCAGTAACAGAGTTATCGCTCGAAGTCGACATCTGCAAACAGCAAAACCACAAACCACATACCAAAAAGATATGAAAGCTAATAATATAACTTATACGAAATGAAATGCATAATAATGCTATAGCAAAAAGGTCGAGCTGTAGACTAGACTCTAATGCACCCTAATAACCACGGGTTGACCATATTAAGACCGCCTAGTTCCCTACAACCAACGCTCTGATACCACATGAGACGACCCCGTCAAAACACTTAACGGATCCGTCAGTTGGTCCCACAGCTTGATCGGACTTAAATGAAATAAATAAACAAAGTTGCATTCTTTTATTTCAAAAGTTTCCCAAAAAGGAAACAAACTAAAATATGTAGTTTCAAAACAACCGACCATAGTAATAAACCAAAAGTTGACACAAAACCTTGCCAACAAACTTAAATTATCCAAAAATAGAATGCAAGCTTAAGTTTCATAAATCGTTTCATAAAATCTGCCCAAATGCATGCAGACTCTTCTAAACACAGCGGAAGCATCACAAAACTCAAGTACCTGTGAAAACATGCAAGTAAACTGTCAACACAAAGGTTGAGTGAATTATAGGTTTAAATAATAAGTAAACTTTATACCACAAGATTTAAAAATGTTAGAAAACATTAAACATTATTCCATTATCAATGAGCCACCTGGTAACCACTTAACCCTTTATTTACCCTTGCCAAACACAATAAAAATATACACTTGGACAGTGTATCTACAACAAATTACGAAGTACTAAACATTCCGATTATAAATTTGCTAGCGCGACTAGCTCGAAATGGGGTTGTCAAACCCGATAGATCTATCCGTAGGATTCGCGTTCACCGGTAGAAACCAATGATTACAGTTACCAGACTAGGGAATATTTTTGTCCAACTCACAATGAATAATTAAATTTAACTGTTACTTGTGTCTAAACGTAAATAAAAATGCATGTAATCACATCCCAAAAATATACTTTGAAAAGTATGTAAAAACGGGACTATAACTCACCTTAAAAGCAACTGAAGAAACCACACAAACAAGCGAACAGTAAATAGGGTAAAGTGATCAGGAATGATCACAATGCCGACCTATAAATAAAGCAGGTCGATATAAATAACTAACCTAGGTCAAGTCTTAGTATGATAGCTATTGTACATGTTGCAAGTAGACATAGAACAATACTCGGCAAGCATCGGTTTGACTGGAACAGCGTACGGACACATACTTTCTATTTATAGAAAGTTTCTATTTTTAGCAGGTTTCCATTTTTGGAAAGTTTCTATTTTTGGAAAGTTTCTATTTTTAGAAAGTTTCTATTTTAGGAAAGTTTCTATTTTTGGAAAGTTTCTATTTTTGGAAAGTTTCCAAATTTAGAAAGTTCTATTTTTAGAAAAAAATTTTAAGTTAGGAAAGTTTCTTTATTTAGAAAGTCAACAAAAGTCAACTGAAAGTCAAAGTCAACCGAAAGTCAACTCAAAAGTCAACCTTGGTCAAACATAGTCAACATTAATTTGAAAAGTGTAAATTATAATAATAACATAAGTTATAATGTTTATTAAAGTTAAGAGTGTATAATTAAGTCATAACATAAGTTTAATTAAATAAAATGAATTATTAAAGTTAATATAAGTTGAAGTGATATAATTAATATATCATAAGTATTTAATTAATTAATTAAATATTAATCATAATATAAGTATTATTAATTAATAATAAATTTTTAAATCATATCATAAGTATTATTAATTAATCTATAGTTTCTATTATATTCCTAAAATGATGATGTCATTATTATGCTAATTCCTTTGTTAAGAAAAAATCAAAAAGAAAAAGAAAAAAATCTAAGCATGGTAGGTGATGTCATTAATCCAAATAATTTTAAATTAAAATTAAATCTTATTAATTGATTATTGTTATTAAATCTTATTAACAATTATTTTAATTATTAAAATTAAATAATTTTAAATAATTATTTTAAATTGAGTACGAGAAGGCATAAAAGTTATGCAGAAGGAAACCAAATCTACATTTATATTTTAATTTACACTTTTAAAATAAAATGACAACCAAAGTTATATCTTATAATTGGATGTGGATTGTTTAATATGCATTTTAGGTGTTTGATGAAATGTTCAGCTGACGAGTTTCTTAGTCGGACTATGTGGCTCCACGGGTCATTAAACTAAATAACTTTAGCATTTACGTTCACTTAATACCTAAAACATATCATTAAACTGTTTCGTTTAAACAAACCCGTGGTTTCACGGGTCATTTCACTAGTAATGAATTATTAACCATATCATAAGTTTTTAATTATAATTATTAAATCATAAGTATTTCATAATTAAATAATAATTAAGTCTTATAATAATTAAATAATTATTTAATATTTATTATAAGTCTTATAATAATATTCTCATAAAATAAATTTAATACTTATCATAAGTATTTTCCAATAATAATAAAAGTATTATTAATCGTAAGTTAAATTAAAATGTTAATTAAATCATAAATAATAATTAAATGATATAATAAATATTTATATCATAAGTCTTAAATAATAATAATTACTTCTTTTATCATAAGTAATTAATTAATAATGAAATTCATTATTTTTATCATAAGTTTTAGAATTAATCATAAGTTTTAATTCAAAAGTTCATCGGATCGTATCTTGAGCCCCGGGTGTCGATTTCTAGCGAGTCTTATATGCATCTCCGCCTATTCAAACCACCTGACACAACGGTGCACTCAAGAACACACCAAGAACAGTCCACAAGTCGTGGTAATCAGCCATGACACCACTTGGACCTTCAATTTACTCAAAACCGTCTTTTAGTCAAAACGGGTGAACCGTGGCTCGGATTTAGGTGACCCGAACATGAAAGTTCGTCCCACCATCAGTCCTAACACACTAAAACACCCTAAAGACTCCAAGGAAGGTCACAAAGTCGGACCAAACCTGGTTCATGTCAATATCACAATTCAATCTTTACAAAATACTAATTTGATCATAACTAGGGCTCCGGGAATCGAAACGACATGAATCCGGAGTCTAAAATTAATGTCTCGATGAGAGGAACTCATCTAAATAGTTTATTTTAACATTTATATCAGTCACAAACTCAGAATACACGAATTTGCTGCTGTCCAGAATTTTACAAACCGAAAACATGTGATTTTGAGTACATCTATGCATACAAACATCATTACAATAATCCACAAACATCATACTACTAAATAAACATCAAAATACAGAAAATAATTGAAAAATTAAAAGTTCTAGGGTTAGGGTTTATACCCTAATCGAGAAACAATCTATGTAATCGCGTAGAGAACGAAAAGAGGAACGCGTTTATACTAATCAATCCTTGATCCAAGCTTTAATTTTTGATGATGATGGTGATGTTGGTGGTGGATGGCGACGGCACAAAGAGGGAGAGGGAGGAGAGAGCAACAAAGTTTTAGGTTTTGTAATTTTTGGAGTTAAAAGATAAAATGAGGTGTTTTGCAAAAAGAGAGGGGGTATACCCCCTTTGGTTTGGTCGATCCAAGGGAGTGGGGTGGGCCCCACTAGCCCATCTCACTCAATATTTAATTCCTGATGGCCCGAAAGCCCGAACGAGCCCCTAAACGCGAAAACGCACTTACGCGATTAAAAATCCGGAAAGATAACAAACGCGCGACGAAAAATAAATATAAATACACTATATAATAATATGATCTTAAAATATCATATTTAAAATATTTAGGATTTAAATGTCCCAAAAACTCGACCGTTGGTTTGAAAACCAAAAAGTTTCGCCGGATGGAAATTCGCGAGATGTAGAAACGTATAAATTTAAAATATGAATACAAATATTCATATAACACATAATAATTAATATATATATATATATATATATATATATATATATATATATATATATATATATATATATATATATATATATTATTACAAAAATAATAATATAGGTCATAGAAATGACGTGGCACACTAACAGTTAACGGCCGTTAAATAATTAACTGAAAAAGATAACGGAAAAAGTAGGGTCGTGACAGTACCTTCCCGTTACGGAAATTTCGTCCCGAAATTTAAGCAGGCGCAGGGGTTGACTCGGTATCTGGGAACAAATGCGGGTATTTCTGCTTCATCTGGTCTTCACGCTCCCAAGTGAACTCGGGACCGCGTCTAGCGTTCCATCTGACCCGACCAATAGGAATTCTGCTCTGTTTAAGAGTCTTAACCTCTCGGTCCATGATTTCAACAGGCTCCTCAATAAAATGCAATTGCTTATCAAGTTGAAGTTCCTCCAAAGGAATAGTCTGATCAAATTCAGCCAAGCACTTCTTTAAATTCGAAATATGGAAAACATCGTGAACAGCACTGAGTTCTTGTGGCAATTTCAAACGATAAGCCACCAGTCCAACTCTTTCAATGATCTCAAAAGGTCCCACGAAATGAGGACTTAACTTTCCCCTTTTACCAAAATGGATTACGCCCTTCCAAGGCGAAACCTTTAACATAACACGATCACCAACTTGAAATTCAACATCTTTCCTTCCCTTATCGGCATAACTCTTTTGCCGACTTCTAGCAGTTCTCAACCTTTCTTTAATTTTTACAATCTTCTCAGTAGTCTCGTGAATAATCTCTGGACCTGTAAGTTGAGCATCCCCAACCTCATTCCAACAAATAGGAGACCTACATTTCCTACCGTACAAAGCTTCAAATGGTGCGGCTTTAATACTTGCGTGGTAACTGTTGTTATAAGAAAACTCAGCTAGCGGCAAATATTTATCCCACCCATTTCCAAAATCAATGACGCACGCTCGCAACATAATGACCATCCATTTGAGGATGATAAGCGGTGCTCATATCCAACCTAGTACCCAAGGCTTCCTGTAAAGATCGCTAAAACCTCGACACAAATCAACTGTCTCGGTCAGAAATAATGGACATGGGAACACCATGCCTAGAAACAATCTCTTTCAAATACAAACGGGTGAGTTTCTCCATCGAATTCGTTTCCCTAATCGGCAAAAAGTGAGCCGACTTAGTGAGTCAATCTACAATCACCCAAATCGCATCATAGCCACCCGAAACTCTTGGTAACTTAGTAATAAAATCCATAGTGATACCTTCCCACTTCCACTCAGGAATTTCTGGTTGCACCAAAAGTCCAGACGGTTTTTGATGTTCAGCTTTGACCTTAGCACAGGTCAAACACTTAGTTACATACTTAGCTATATCACCTTTCAAATTATGCCACCAATACAGCTCCTTAAGATCCTGATACATGTTTCCTGAACCAGGATGAATAGAGTATCTAGACTTATGAGCCTCATCCAAAACAAGTTGTCGAAGACCTCCAAATTTCGAAACCCAAAGACGTCCCGCAAAATACCTAGTACCATCAGCTCGTACTTCAAACTTCTTAGCTACCTTTTCTACATTCTCCTTTACCAAATTCTCCTCCTTTAAGGCTTCTTGTTGTGCCTCAAGAATCTACCTAACGAGGTTTGATCTAATTGTCATATTCAAGGCCCTAACCCTGCGAGGTTCAGTCCTTTCTTTACGACTCAATGCATCAGCCACAACATTGGCCTTACCCGGATGATACAAAAGGTCACAATTATAATCATTCAATGTCTCAATCCATCTTCGTTGTCTCATGTTTAACTGTTTCTGATCGAGGATATGTTGAAGACTCTTGTGATCGGTGTACACAGTACTCTTAACACCATAAAGATAGTGTCTCCAAATTTTAAGCTCAAAAACAACAGCCCCCAACTCTAAATCATGAGTTATATAGTTCTGTTCGTGAATCTTCAACTGTCGTGACGCATACGCAATAACCTTCTTTCGTTGCATCAAAATGCAACCATAGCCTTGTCGCGATGCATCACAATAAACAACAAAATCGTCATTACCCTCCGGTAGTGACAAAATCGGAGCGGTAGTCAACTTCCTCTTCAAAATCTAAAAAGCATTCTCTTGTTCATCCTTCCACTCATACTTCTTCCCCTTATGCGTTAAAGCAGTCAGAGGTTTCGCAATACGAGAGAAATCCTGAATGAACCTTCGATAGTAACCTGCCAACCCTAAGAACTGACGAATCTGAGTAGGAGTTTTCGGGGTTTCCCACTTTTCAATCGCCTCAATTTTAGCAGGATCAACTTGTATTCCCTGTTTATTAACAATATGACCAAGGAACTGAACTTCTCTTAACCAAAAAGCACACTTAGAGAATTTAGCGTACAACTCTTCTTTCTTTAACAAATCAAGCACTAAACTCAAGTGTTCTTCGTGCTCTTCATCACTCTTAGAATAGATAAGGATGTCGTCGATGAAAACAATAACGAACTTGTCCAGATAGGGTCTACACACACGGTTCATGAGGTCCATGAACACAGCAGGTGCATTTGCAATCCGAACGGCAAAACAAGAAATTCAAAGTGACCGTAACAGGTGCGAAAAGCAGTTTTTGAAACATCAGATTCTTTAACACGCAACTGATGATAGCCAGAACGAAGATCAATTTTTGAATAAACGGAAGAACCCTGAAGCTGATCGAACAGATCATCAATTCTCGGTAGAGGATAACAATTTTTAACAGTGAGCTTATTCAGTTCATGATAATCAATGCATAAACGAAAAGAACCATCCTTCTTCTTAACAAACAGAACGGGAGCTCCCCAAGGGGACGAACTAGGATGAATAAAACCTTTGTCTAACAACTCACGGAGTTGACTCGACAATTCTTGAAGTTCAGAAGGCGCAAGACGATAAGGAGCACGTGCTACAGGAGTAGCGCCGGGAACAAGATAAATTTGAAATTCTACCGCGCGTTGCGGTGGAAGGCCAGGTAAGTCATCGGGAAACACCTCGGGAAAATCCCTAACAATGTGAACGTCATCAACGTTCTTCACTTCCTTACTAGGATCAACAACATGAGCAAGAATAGCATGACAGCCTTTGCGGAGATGTTTACGAACTTTCATACAGCTAATAAGATTTAATTGTGTGCATTTCTTATCTCCAAAGACCATCAGTGTGAAATGTCCCGTTCTTATTGATTAAAAACGTTCCATATTAATTGATTTTGTTGCGAGATTTTAACCTCTATATGAGACGTTTTTCAAAGACTGCATTCATTTTAAAACAAACCATAACCTTTATTTCATCAATAAAGGTTTAAAAAGCTTTACGTAGATTATCAAATAATGATAATCTAAAATATCCTGTTTACACACGACCATTACATAATGGTTTACAATACAAATATGTTACAACAAAATAAGTTTCTTGAATGCAGTTTTTACACAATATCATACAAGCATGGACTCCAAATCTCGTCCTTATTTAAGTATGCGACAGCGGAAGCTCTTAATAGTCACCTGAGAATAAACATGCTTAAAACGTCAACAAAAATGTTGGTGAGTTATAGGTTTAACCTATATATATCAAATCATAATAATAGACCACAAGATTTCATATTTCAATACACATCCCATACATAGAGATAAAAATCATTCATATGGTGAATACCTGGTAACCGACATTAACAAGATGCATATATAAGAATATCCCCATCATTCCAGGACACCCTTCGGATATGATATAAATTTCGAAGTACTAAAGCATCCGGTACTTTGGATGAGGTTTGTTAGGCCCAATAGATCTATCTTTAGGATTCGCGTCAATTAGGGTGTCTGTTCCCTAATTCTTAGATTACCAGACTTAATAAAAAGGGGCATATTCGATTTCGATAATTCAACCATAGAATGTAGTTTCACGTACTTGTGTCTATTTTATAAATCATTTATAAAACTTGCATGTATTCTCATCCCAAAAATATTAGATTTTAAAAGTGGGACTATAACTCACTTTCACAGATTTTTACTTCGTCGGGAAGTAAGACTTGGCCACTGGTTGATTCACGAACCTATAACAATATATACATATATATCAAAGTATGTTCAAAATATATTTACAACACTTTTAATATATTTTGATGTTTTAAGTTTATTAAGTCAGCTGTCCTCGTTAGTAACCTACAACTAGTTGTCCACAGTTAGATGTACAGAAATAAATCGATAAATATTATCTTGAATCAATCCACGACCCAGTGTATACGTATCTCAGTATTGATCACAACTCAAACTATATATATTTTGGAATCAACCTTAACCCTGTATAGCTAACTCCAACATTCACATATAGAGTGTCTATGGTTGTTCCGAAATATATATAGATGTGTCGACATGATAGGTCGAAACATTGTATACGTGTCTATGGTATCTCAAGATTACATAATATACAATACAAGTTGATTAAGTTATGGTTGGAATAGATTTGTTACCAATTTTCACGTAGCTAAAATGAGAAAAATTATCCAATCTTGTTTTACCTATAACTTCTTCATTTTAAATCCGTTTTGAGTGAATCAAATTGCTATGGTTTCATATTGAACTCTATTTTATGAATCTAAACAGAAAAAGCATAGGTTTATAGTCGAAAAAATAAGTTACAAGTCATTTTTGTAAAGGTAGTCATTTCAGTCGAAAGAACGACGTCTAGATGACCATTTTAGAAAACATACTTCCACTTTGAGTTTAACCATAATTTTTGGATATAGTTTCATGTTCATAATAAAAATCATTTTCTCAGAATAACAACTTTTAAATCAAAGTTTATCATAGTTTTTAATTAACTAACCCAAAACAGCCCGCGGTGTTACTACGACGGCGTAAATCCGGTTTTACGGTGTTTTTCGTGTTTCCAGGTTTTAAATCATTAAGTTAGCTTATTATATAGATATAGAAAATGTGTTTAGTTGATTTTAAAAGTCAAGTTAGAAGGATTAACTTTTGTTTGCGAACAAGTTTAGAATTAACTAAACTATGTTCTAGTGATTACAAGTTTAAACCTTCGAATAAGATAGCTTTATATGTATGAATCGAATGATGTTATGAACATCATTACTACCTTAAGTTCCTTGGATAAACCTACTGGAAAAGAGAAAAATGGATCTAGCTTCAACGGATCCTTGGATGGCTCGAAGTTCTTGAAGCAGAATCATGACACGAAAACAAGTTCAAGTAAGATCATCACTTGAAATAAGATTGTTATAGTTATAGAAATTGAACCAAAGTTTGAATATGATTATTACGTTGTATTAGAATGATAACTTACTATAAGAAACAAAGATTTCTTGAGATTGAATGATCACCTTACAAGATTGGAAGTGAGCTAGCAAACTTGAAAGTATTCTTGATTTTATGTAACTAGAACTTGTAGAATATATGAAGAACACTTAGAACTTGAAGATAGAACTTGAGAGAGATCAATTAGATGAAGAAAATTGAAGAATGAAAGTGTTTGTAGGTGTTTTTGGTCGTTGGTGTATGGATTAGATATAAAGGATATGTAATTTTGTTTTCATGTAAATAAGTCATGAATGATTACTCATATTTTTGTAATTTTATGAGATATTTCATGCTAGTTGCCAAATTATGGTTCCCACATGTGTTAGGTGACTCACATGGGCTGCTAAGAGCTGATAATTGGAGTGTATATACCAATAGTACATACATCTAAAAGCTGTGTATTGTACGAGTACGAATACGGGTGCATACGAGTAGAATTGTTGATGAAACTGAACGAGGATGTAATTGTAAGCATTTTTGTTAAGTAGAAGTATTTTGATAAGTATATTGAAGTCTTTCAAAAGTGTATAAATACATATTAAAACACTACATGTATATACATTTTAACTGAGTCGTTAAGTCATCGTTAGTCGTTACATGTAAGTGTTGTTTTGAAACCTTTAGGCTAACGATCTTGTTAAATGTTGTTAACCCAATGTTTATAATATCAAATGAGATTTTAAATTATTATATTATCATGATATTATCATGTATGAATATCTCTTAATATGATATATATACATTAAATGTCTTTACAACGATAATCGTTACATATATGTCTCGTTTAAAAATCATTAAGTTAGTAGTCTTGTTTTTACATATGTAGTTCATTGTTAATATACTTAATGATATGTTTACTTATCATAGTATCATGTTAACTATATATATATATCCATATATATGTCATCATATAGTTTTTACAAGTTTTAACGTTCGTGAATCACCGGTCAACTTGGGTGGTCAATTGTCTATATGAAACATATTTCAATTAATCAAGTCTTAACAAGTTTGATTTCTTATCATGTTGGAAACATTTAATCATGTAAATATCAATCTCAATTAATATATATAAACATGGAAAAATTCGGGTCACTACAGTACCTACCCGTTAAATAAATTTCGTCCCGAAATTTTAAGCTGTTGAAGGTGTTGACGAATCTTCTGGAAATAGATGCGGGTATTTCTTCTTCATCTGATGTTCATGCTCCCAGGTGAACTCGGGTCCTCTACGAGCCTTCCATCGAACCTTAACAATTGGTATCTTGTTTTGCTTAAGTCTTTTAACCTCACGATCCATTATTTCGACGGGTTCTTCGATGAATTGAAGTTTTTCGTTGATTTGGATTTCATCTAACGAAATAGTGAGATCTTCTTTAGCAAAACATTTCTTCAAATTCGAGACGTGAAAAGTGTTATGTACATCCGCGAGTTGTTGAGGTAACTCAAGTCGGTAAGCTACTGGTCCGACACGATCAATAATCTTGAATGGTCCAATATACCTTGGATTTAATTTCCCTCGTTTACCAAATCGAACAACGCCTTTCCAAGGTGCAACTTTAAGCATGACCATCTCTCCAATTTCAAATTCTATATCTTTTCTTTTAATGTCAGCGTAGCTCTTTTGTCGACTTTGGGCGGTTTTCAACCGTTGTTGAATTTGGATGATCTTCTCGGTAGTTTCTTGTATAATCTCCGGACCCGTAATCTGTCTATCCCCCACTTCACTCCAACAAATCGGAGACCTGCACTTTCTACCATAAAGTGCTTCAAACGGCACCATCTCAATGCTTGAATGGTAGCTGTTATTGTAGGAAAATTCTGCTAATGGTAGATGTCGATCCCAACTGTTTCCGAAATCAATAACACATGCTCGTAGCATGTCTTCAAGCGTTTGTATCGTCCTTTCGCTCTGCC
Source organism: Rutidosis leptorrhynchoides (assembly GCF_046630445.1). Taxonomy (NCBI): domain Eukaryota; kingdom Viridiplantae; phylum Streptophyta; class Magnoliopsida; order Asterales; family Asteraceae; genus Rutidosis; species Rutidosis leptorrhynchoides. The sequence continues at coordinate 237,191,294 of NC_092341.1, forward strand.
CATCAGTTTGTGGATGATAGGCAGTACTCATGTCTAGACGAGTTCCTAATGCTTGCTGTAATGTCTGCCAGAATCTTGAAATAAATCTGCCATCCCTATCAGAGATAATAGAGATTGGTATTCCATGTCTGGAGACGACTTCCTTCAAATACAGTCGTGCTAACTTCTCCATCTTGTCATCTTCTCTTATTGGCAGGAAGTGTGCTGATTTGGTGAGACGATCAACTATTACCCAAATAGTATCAAAACCACTTGCAGTCCTTGGCAATTTAGTGATGAAATCCATGGTAATGTTTTCCCATTTCCATTCCGGGATTTCAGGTTATTGAAGTAGACATGATGGTTTCCGATGTTCAGCTTTGACCTTAGAACACGTCAAACATTCTTCTACGTATTTAGCAACATCAGCTTTCATACCCGGCCACCAAAAATGTTTCTTGAGATCCTTGTACATCTTCCTCGTTCCAGGATGTATTGAGTATCTGGTTTTATGAGCTTCTCTAAGTACCATTTCTCTCATATCTCCAAATTTTGGTACCCAAATCCTTTCAGCCCTATATCGGGTTCCGTCTTCCCGAATATTAAGATGCTTCTCCGATCCTTTGGGTACTTCATCCTTTAAATTTCCCTTTTTTAAAACTCCTTGTTGCGCCTCCTTTATTTGAGTAGTAAGGTTATTATGAATCATTATATTCATAGATTTTACTCGAATGGGTTCTCTATCCTTCCTGCTCAAGGCATCGGCTACCACATTTACCTTCCCTGGGTGGTAACGAATCTCAAAGTCGTAATCATTCAATAATTCAATCCACCTACGCTGCCTCATATTCAGTTGTTTCTGATTAAATATGTGTTGAAGACTTTTGTGGTCGGTATATATAATACTTTTGACCCCATATAAGTAGTGCCTCCAAGTCTTTAATGCAAAAACAACCGCGCCTAATTCCAAATCATGCGTCGTATAATTTTGTTCGTGAATCTTCAATTGTCTAGACACATAAGCAATCACCTTCGTTCATTGCATTAATACACAACCGAGACCTTGCTTTGATGCGTCACAATAAATCACAAAATCATCATTCCCTTCAAGCAATGACAATATAGGTGCCGTAGTTAGCTTTTTCTTCAATAACTGAAACGCTTTCTCTTGTTCATCATTCCATTCAAATTTCTTCCCTTTATGCGTTAATGCAGTCAAGGGTTTTGCTATTCTGGAAAAGTCTTGGATGAACCTTCTGTAGTAACCAGCTAGTCCTAAAAACTGGCATATGTGTTTTGGAGTTTTCGGGGTTTCCCACTTTTCAACAGTTTCTATCTTTGCCGGATCCACCTTAATACCTTCTTTGTTCACTATGTGACCGAGGAATTGAACTTCTTCCAACCAAAATGCACACTTTGAAAACTTAGCGTACAATTCTTCCTTCCTCAATACTTCTAACACCTTTCTAAAATGTTCACCGTGTTCTTGGTCATTCTTTGAGTAAATAAGTATGTCATCAATGAAAACAATGACAAACTTGTCAAGGTATGGTCCACACACTCGGTTCATAAGGTCCATGAACACAGCTGGTGCATTAGTTAAACCAAACGGCATGACCATAAACTCGTAATGACCGTAACGTGTTCTGAAAGCAGTCTTTGGAATATCATCTTCTTTCACCCGCATTTGATGATACCCGGAATGTAAGTCAATCTTTGAATAAATAGACGAGCCTTGTAGTTGATCAAATAAGTCATCGATTCTCGGTAGTGGGTAGCGGTTCTTGATGGTAAGTTTGTTCAACTCTCGGTAGTCGATACACAACCTGAATGTACCATCTTTCTTCTTGACAAACAAAACAAGAGCTCCCCACGGTGATGTGCTTGGTCGAATGAAACCACGTTCTAAAAGTTCTTGTAATTGGCTTTGCAGTTCTTTCATCTCGCTGGGTGCGAGTCTGTAAGGAGCACGAGCTATTGGTGCAGCTCCTGGTACAAGATCTATTTGAAATTCAACGGATCGATGTGGGGGTAATCCCGGTAATTCTTTTGGAAATACATCGGGAAATTCTTTTGCAATGGGAACATCATTGATGCTCTTTTCTTCAGTTTGTACTTTCTCGACGTGTGCTAGAACAGCATAGCAACCTTTTCTTAATAGTTTTTGTGCCTTCAAATTACTAATAAGATGTAGCTTCGTGTTGCCCTTTTCTCCGTACACCATTAAGGGTTTTCCTTTTTCTCGTATAATGCGAATTGCATTTTTGTAACAAACGATCTCTGCTTTCACTTCTTTCAACCAGTCCATACCGATTATCACATCAAAACTCCCTAACTCTACTGGTATCAAATCAATCTTAAATGTTTCGCTAACCAGTTTAATTTCTCGATTCCGACATATATTATCTGCTGAAATTAATTTACCATTTGCTAATTCGAGTAAAAATTTACAATCCAAAGGCGTCAATGGACAACTTAATTTAACACAAAAATCTCTACTCATATAGCTTCTATCCGCACCCGAATCAAATAAAACGTAAGCAGATTTATTGTCAATAAGAATCGTACCCGTAACAAGCTCCGGGTCTTCCTGTGCCTCTGCCGCATTAATATTAAAAACTCTTCCGCTGCCTTGTCCATTCGTGTTCTCCTGGTTTGGGCAATTTCTAATAATGTGACCCGGTTTTCCATATTTATAACAAACTACATTGGCATAACTTGCTCCGACACTACTTGCTCCGCCATTACTCGTTCCGACACCATTTGTTCCTTTCGTTCTATTAACCCCTGGTCCGTAGACCTCACACTTCGCCGCGCTATGACCATTTCTTTTACACTTGTTGCAAAATTTGGTGCAGAACCCCGAGTGATACTTTTCACATCTTTGGCATAGCTGCTTCTGATTGTTGTTGTTGTTGCGGTTATTATTATTGTTGGGATGATTATTGTAGTTGTTGTTGTTGTTGTTGGGCCATTTGTTGTTGGGCCGTTTGTTGTTGTTGCGATTGATGTTGTGATTGTTGGGATAATTGTTGCGATTATTGTTGTAATTGCTGTTGTTGTTGTATTGGTGATTCTTATCACCGTTTTCCTCCCACTTTCTTTTGACTTGCTTCACATTGGCCTCTTCAGCAGTCTGTTCTTTAATTCTTTCTTCAATCTGGTTCACTAGTTTGTGAGCCATTCTACATGCCTGTTGTATGGAGGCGGGCTCGTGTGAACTTATATCTTCTTGGATTCTTTCCGGTAATCCTTTCACAAACGCGTCGATCTTCTCTTCCTCATCTTCGAATGCTCCCGAACACAATAGGCACAATTCTGTGAATCGTCTTTCGTACGTGGTAATATCAAATCCTTGGGTTCATAACCCTCTAAGTTCTGTCTTGAGCTTATTGACCTCGGTTCTGGGACGGTACTTCTCGTTCATCAAGTGCTTGAATGCTGACCACGGTAGTGCGTACGCATCGTCTTGTCCCACTTGCTCTAGATAGGTATTCCACCATGTTAACGCAGAACCTGTGAAGGTATGCGAAGCGTACTTCACTTTGTCCTCTTCAGTACACTTACTTATGGCAAACACCGATTCGACCTTCTCGGTCCACCGTTTCAATCCGATCGGTCCTTCGATTCCATCAAATTCCAAAGGTTTGCAGGCAGTGAATTCTTTGTAGGTGCATCCTACACGATTTCCTGTACTGCTAGATCCAAGGTTATTGTTGGTATGTAGCGCAGCCTGTACTGCGGCTATGTTTGAAGCTAGAAAAGTACGGAATTCCTCTTCATTCATATTCACGGTGTGTCGAGTAGTCGGTGCCATTTCCTTCAAAATAGTCAAATGGAACAAGTTAATCATACAGAATATTAAGAGTAGTTAATAGTATTTCGTAGCATAATATGAACTCATTTATAAAAGCTTTTTCTTCATATTAGCGTTTTATAAGTTTAAATTCGGGTAGTACCTACCCGTTAAGTTCATACTTAGTAGCTAATATACAATTCAACTACTACAATTCTATATGAAAAACTGATTATAATAATATTTCGCGTTCAAACTTTTACACAATATTTTACAAACTTACAATACCGCTTATTTTACATATAGCATGAAATATAGCACACAATAAATTTGATACAAGATGATTGTGAAGATAATTCTAGCTAGTACACAAGTCGTTCGGCAAAGGCAATAAAGACACGTAATTCATACGTCCAGAAACAAGTCATGCATTCTGGTTTTACTAGGATTACTTCCCATCCTTGGTCTTGTGGAACGTAATCGTTATGGCCGTTGATAAGACAGCGTGTTGTAACGTCGTCAAAGGGACGAGGGTTACGTAATGTCCAACAGTCCCGTAACAATCTAAAAACCTCATTTCTTACCCCAATTACCGACTCCGTCACTTGTGGGAACGTTTTGTTTAATCGTTGTAGCCCGATGTTCTTGTTCTCACTTTGGTGAGAAGCGAACATTACTAATCCGTAAGCATAACATGCTTCTTTATGTTGCATGTTAGCCGCTTTTTCTAAATCACGAAGTCCAATATTCGGATATATTGATTCAAAATAATTTCTTAACCCATTGCGTAAAATAGCATTTGGGTTCCCCGCAATATATACGTCAAAGTAAACACATCGTAACTTATGAATTTCCTAATGTGATATCCCCCATCTTTCGAACGAAAGCCTTTTATAAACCAAGGCATTCTTGGAACGTTCTTCGAATGTCTTACAAACTGATCTCGCCTTAAATAGTTGTGCCGAAGAATTCTGACCGACTCTAGACAAGATTTCATCAATCATGTCTCCGGGTAGGTCTCTTAAAATATTGGGTTGTCTATCCATTTTGTGTTTTTATACTGTAAAATAGACAAGAGTTAGATTCATAAAAAAAAAATACTTATTAATACAAGCAATTTTTACATATATCATAAAGCATAAGCACACTATATTACATATATTACACCACACGAATACAACTATCTTATTCCGACTCGCTTGTTTCTTCTTCTTCGGTTTTGGTTCGTTTTTCCAAGTTTCTAGGGATATATGATGTTCCCCTAATACGAGCCGTCGTTTTCCACATTGGTTTAGAAAAACCTGGTGGTTTAGAGGTTCCCGGGTCATTGTTACAACTTAAGGACTTCGGGGGTTGACGATACATATAAAGTTCATCGGGGTTGGAATTAGATTTCTCTATTTTTATGCCCTTTCCCTTATTATTTTCTTTTGCCTTTTCAAAATCAGTTGGGGTAATTTCTATAACATCATCGGAATTCTCGTCGGAATCCGATTCATCGAAGAATTGGTAATCCTCCCAATATTTTGCTTCCTTGGCGGAAACACCATTGACCATAATTAACCTTGGTCGGTTGGTTGAGGATTTTCTTTTACTTAACTGTTTTATTATTTCCCCCACCGGTTCTATTTCTTCATCCGGTTCCGATTCTTCTTCCGGTTCCAATTCTTCTTCCGGTTCCGACTCTTCTTCCGGTTCCTCTTCGGGAACTTGTGAATCAGTCCACGAATCATTCCAATTTACATTTGACTCTTCATTATTATTAGGTGAGTCAATGGGACTTGTTCTAGAGGTAGACATCTATCACATAATATCAAACGCGTTAAGAGATTAATATATCACATAATATTCACATGTTAAAAATATATAGTTTCCAACAAAATTTGTTAAGCAATCATTTTTCAAGTAAACACGGTCGAAGTCCAGACTCACTAATGCATCCTAACAAACTCGATAAGACACACTAATGCAAAATTCTGGTTCTCTAAGACCAACGCTCGGATACCAACTGAAATGTCCCGTTCTTATTGATTAAAAACGTTCCATATTAATTGATTTCGTTGCGAGGTTTTGACCTCTATATGAGACGTTTTTCAAAGACTGCATTCATTTTAAAACAAACCATAACCTTTATTTCATCAATAAAGGTTTAAAAAGCTTTACGTAGATTATCAAATAATGATAATCTAAAATATCCGGTTTACACACGACCATTACATAATGGTTTACAATACAAATATGTTACAACAAAATAAGTTTCTTGAATGCAGTTTTTACACAATATCATACAAGCATGGACTCCAAATCTCGTCCTTATTTAAGTATGCGATAGCGGAAGCTCTTAATAATCACCTGAGAATAAACATGCTTAAAACGTCAATAAAAATGTTGGTGAGTTATAGGTTTAACCTATATATATCAAATCATAATAATATACCACAAGATTTCATATTTCAATATACATCCCATTCATAGAGATAAAAATCATTCATATGGTGAACACCTGGTAGCCGACATTAACAAGACGCATATATAAGAATATCCCCATCATTCCGGGACACCCTTCGGATATGATATAAATTTCGAAGTACTAAAGCATCCGGTACTTTGGATGAGGTTTGTTAGGCCCAATAGATCTATCTTTAGGATTCACGTCAATTAGGGTGTCTGTTCCCTAATTCTTAGATTACTAGACTTAATAAAAAGGGGCATATTCGATTTCGATAATTCAACCATAGAATGTAGTTTCACGTACTTGTGTCTATTTTGTAAATCATTTATAAAACCTGCATGTATTCTCATCCCAAAAATATTAGATTTTAAAAGTGGGACTATAACTCACTTTCACAGATTTTTACTTCGTCGGGAAGTAAGACTTGGCCACTGGTTGATTCACGAACCTATAACAATATATACATATATATCAAAGTATGTTCAAAATATATTTACAGCACTTTTAATATATTTTGATGTTTTAAGTTTATTAAGTCAGCTGTCCTCGTTAGTAACCTACAACTAGTTGTCCACAGTTAGATGTACAGAAATAAATCGATAAATATTATCTTGAATCAATCCATGACCCAGTGTATACGTATCTCAGTATTGATCACAACTCAAACTATATATATTTTGGAATCAACCTCAACCCTGTATAGCTAACTCCAACATTCACATATAGAGTGTCTATGGTTGTTCCGAAATATATATAGATGTGTCGACATGATAGGTCGAAACATTGTATACGTGTCTATGGTATCTCAAGATTACATAATATACAATACAAGTTGATTAAGTTATGGTTGGAATAGATTTGTTACCAATTTTCACGTAGCTAAAATGAGAAAAATTATCCAATCTTGTTTTACCTATAACTTCTTCATTTTAAATCCGTTTTGAGTGAATCAAATTGCTATAGTTTCGTATTGACCTCTATTTTATGAATCTAAACAGAAAAAGTATAGGTTTATAGTCGAAAAAATAAGTTACAAGTCATTTTTGTAAAGGTAGTCATTTTAGTCGAAAGAACGACGTCTAGATGACCATTTTAGAAAACATACTTCCACTTTGAGTTTAACCATAATTTTTGGATATAGTTTCATGTTCATAATAAAAATCATTTTCTCAGAATAACAACTTTTAAATCAAAGTTTATCATAGTTTTTAATTAACTAACCCAAAACAGCCCGCGGTGTTACTACGACGGCGTAAATCCGGTTTTACGGTGTTTTTCGTGTTTTCAGGTTTTAAATCATTAAGTTAGCATATCATATAGATATAGAACATGTGTTTAGTTGATTTTAAAAGTGAAGTTAGATGGATTAACTTTTGTTTGCGAACAAGTTTAGAATTAACTAAACTATGTTCTAGTGATTACAAGTTTAAACCTTCGAATAAGATAGCTTTATATGTATGAATCGAATGATGTTATGAACATCATTAGTACCTTAAGTTCCTTGGATAAACCTACTGGAAAAGAGAAAAATGGATCTAGCTTCAACGGATCCTTGGATGGCTCGAAGTTCTTGAAGCAGAATCATGACACGAAAACAAGTTCAAGTAAGATCATCACTTGAAATAAGATTGTTATAGTTATAGAAATTGTACCAAAGTTTGAATATGATTATTACCTTGTATTAGAATGATAACCTACTGTAAGAAACAAAGATTTTTTGAGGTTGGATGATCACCTTACAAGATTCGAAGTGAGCTAGCAAACTTGAAAGTATTCTTGATTTTATGTAACTAGAACTTGTAGAATATATGAAGAACACTTAGAACTTGAAGATAGAACTTGAGAGAGATCAATTAGATGAAGAAAATTGAAGAATGAAAGTATTTGTAGGTGTTTTTGGTCGTTGATGTATGGATTAGATATAAAGGATATGTAATTTTGTTTTCATGTAAATAAGTCATGAATGATTACTCATATTTTTGTAATTTTATGAGATATTTCATGCTAGTTGCCAAATGATGGTTCCCACATGTGTTAGGTGACTCACATGGGCTGCTAAGAGATGATCATTGGAGTGTATATACCAATAGTACATACATCTAAAAGCTGTGTATTGTACGAGTACGAATACGGGTGCATACGAGTAGAATTGTTGATGAAACTGGACGAGGATGTAATTGTAAGCATTTTTGTTAAGTAGAAGTATTTTGATAAGTGTATTGAAGTCTTTCAAAAGTGTATAAATACATATTAAAACACTACATGTATATACATTTTAACTGAGTCGTTAAGTCATCGTTAGTCGTTACATGTAAGTGTTGTTTTGAAACCTTTAGGTTAACGATCTTGTTAAATGTTGTTAACCCAATGTTTATAATATCAAATGAGATTTTAAATTATTATATTATCATGATATTATCATGTATGAATATCTCTATATACATTAAATGTCTTTACAACGATAATCGTTACATATATGTCTCGTTTAAAAATCATTAAGTTAGTAGTCTTGTTTTTACATATGTAGTTCATTGTTAATATACTTAATGATATGTTTACTTATCATAGTATCATGTTAACTATATATATATCCATATATGTGTCATCATATAGTTTTTACAAGTTTTAACGTTCGTGATTCACCGGTCAACTTGGGTGGTCAATTTTCTATATGAAACATATTTCAATTAATCAAGTCTTAACAAGTTTGATTCCTTAACATGTTGGAAACATTTAATCATGTAAATATCAATCTCAATTAATATATATAAACATGGAAAAATTCGGGTCACTACACAGTGGCTCTCCAATCACATCAGTAATACGAATAGCCTTATCATAACACACGATCTCAGCACGGTTCGCAGATAACCAATCTATACCAATAACAATATCAAAACTACCAAGTTCAATCGGTATCAAGTCTATCTCAAAATCCCTACCACCCAGATTAATGTTACATTTACGATGTACAGTCTTAGCAGTAAGTTCTTTACCATTAGCTACTTCAACAACATAAGTATTGTCTAAGGGAGTTAACGGCGTTTTGATCCTCGGACTTAATTTACTCGACACGAAACTTAAATCAGCCCCTGAATCAAATAGTACATAAACTGATAAATCGTTGACTGAGAACGTACCAGTAACAAGCTTAGAATCTTCCTCCGCATCCTTAGCATTAATGTTGAACGCTCGGCCGCATGCAGTTTCAGCAGTCTTCTTGTTGGGACAAGCATCTCGGAAATTCCCCGGCTTCCCACACTCATAACAAACCCTTTAATTACTTCCATTATTCGATTTCCCATTACCATTACCGTTACCACCTCTATTACCAACATTATTATTATTACCACCAGCAGCGGGAGTAGCAGAACCCGGCAAAAGCACTGTACAATCTTTAGCAATGTGCCCTTTCTTGGAGCACCTCTTACAAGTAACTGTGCAGTAACCATCATGAGCTTTATAGCAACGAGGACACACACGCTGATTTCTGTTGTTAGCACCTGAGGTATCCTGTTTCTTCTGCTGATTTTGGTTTTGATTGCGGTTGTTATCCCACTTTCGTTTCCCATTATCAGCCTTCTTGACAACCTCCTCACTAGTTTCAGCAACTGTAGTCTTGCTTCTTCTCAACACCTTGTCATTAAGTTTGTGGGCCATAGACATAGCCGCCTCAATAGTCTGGGGTTCACTAGACTCAACCCCGTGTTCAATCTTCTCGGACAAACCATCAATGTAAGCCTCAATTTTGCGGTCCTCATCCGCATAAACCCTAGGACACAGCAAAGTTAACTCGAAAAACCTTCGTTCATAGGCATCTAACTCGGTGCCATGCATTTTCAAATTCTTGAGCTCAACCTCTAGCTTCTTAAGCTCACCCCGAGGTCTATAGCGGGTGATCAATCTTTCCTTAAAATCATTCCAGGCCAAACCATAAGCTACATTGCTTCCCAAACTACTAACCAGATTGTTCCACCATGTCAAGGCACTATCCTTGAGAGTGCAACTAGCGAAACTAACTTTGTCCTCTTCACGGACCTGACTGACCCTGAAAATAGATTCGATCTTCTTGAACCAACGAGTAAGCCCTATTGGTCCTTCCGTACCACTGAATTCTTGAGGTCGACCAGCCATAAAAGTCTTGTGGGAGCCTCTCACCTGGTTGTTGTTGTTCACATTGGCGTTAACATTAGCATTTGCTGCCATAGCAGCAGCAATTCCTTCATTGATCAGGCGTTGCATACGCGCTTCAGTGGACTCTCTTGGAGGCATGATCTTCAAAATAGAACAACACATCCGCTAGTACCAAGAATAATACTAGTGTCATAAGGGAATAGATCAAAACACGAAAAGATTAACCATCATAAATAATAGTTAACAAATACTATGAGTAATAACATGACAGTTATGATTGTTATAGAAATAACCATCACATGCATACATATTTTATGATAACATCATACAACATACATAGCACCTAACATACATGAACATATATTACGCATAATATAACATGCCAAGAGCCACAACATCAGAAATAAAACATGATAATGATAATAGATGTCATAAAAATAACCATCCATACATAATGAAAATATCCCATAACAAAATCTTAATAAAATCCTCGGCAAAACGCCGTACATAACCCAAAATGTATGTATAAAAAGGACATTAAGTCTGATAAAATAGATAATCAATATGAATAATCACATCACATTCGCTTAGAGCGAGTGTGATAAGCTGGTCTAGCATGAGTCTCAGCAGGATCCTCATACTTACGCAACTTCCCTTTCACAACATCCAACTCTTCCTTCAACACACGAACAATGCTCTCGAGAGCCTCGAACTTAGCATTAACTTCTCGATCACGCTTACGGTTCGCATCCTCAACCCTATGCTTGAAAGTGATAAAGTTACCCATGTCGGCACGGATCTCGTCCATAACTTCATTATGTGGCAAAGTGCGCAAACAATCACTAAGGGCGTTAATACGTGTCACCTCATTATAAGCCCAGTTCATATGAGTAATGGTAGAAAAATAGTAATGAACAGGATCATCGACCTCTGTTTGATTAGCACGACGTCTAGCAGGAGACGGTGGAGCAGGAGCAGTAACAGAGTTATCGCTCGAAGTCGACATCTGCAAACAGCAAAACCACAAACCACATACCAAAAAGATATGAAAGCTAATAATATAACTTATACGAAATGAAATGCATAATAATGCTATAGCAAAAAGGTCGAGCTGTAGACTAGACTCTAATGCACCCTAATAACCACGGGTTGACCATATTAAGACCGCCTAGTTCCCTACAACCAACGCTCTGATACCACATGAGACGACCCCGTCAAAACACTTAACGGATCTGTCAGTTGGTCCCACAGCTTGATCGGACTTAAATGAATTAAATAAACAAAGTTGCATTCTTTTATTTCAAAAGTTTCCCAAAAAGGAAACAAACTAAAATATGTAGTTTCAAAACAACCGACCATAGTAATAAACCAAAAGTTGACACAAAACCTTGCCAACAAACTTAAATTATCCAAAAATAGAATGCAAGCTTAAGTTTCATAAATCGTTTCATAAAATCTGCCCAAATGCATGCAGACTCTTCTAAACACAGCGGAAGCATCACAAAACTCAAGTACCTGTGAAAACATGCAAGTAAACTGTCAACACAAAGGTTGAGTGAATTATAGGTTTAAATAATAAGTAAACTTTATACCACAAGATTTAAAAATGTTAGAAAACATTAAACATTATTCCATTATCAATGAGCCACCTGGTAACCACTTAACCCTTTATTTACCCTTGCCAAACACAATAAAAATATACACTTGGACAGTGTATCTACAACAAATTACGAAGTACTAAACATTCCGATTATAAATTTGCTAGCGCGACTAGCTCGAAATGGGGTTGTCAAACCCGATAGATCTATCCGTAGGATTCGCGTTCACCGGTAGAAACCAATGATTACAGTTACCAGACTAGGGAATATTTTTGTCCAACTCACAATGAATAATTAAATTTAACTGTTACTTGTGTCTAAACGTAAATAAAAATGCATGTAATCACATCCCAAAAATATACTTTGAAAAGTATGTAAAAACGGGACTATAACTCACCTTAAAAGCAACTTAAGAAACCACACAAACAAGCGAACAGTAAATAGGGTAAAGTGATCAGGAATGATCACAACGCCGACCTATAAATAAAGCAGGTCGATATAAATAACTAACCTAGGTCAAGTCTTAGTATGATAGCTATTGTACATGTTGCAAGTAGACATAGAACAATACTCGGCAAGCATCGGTTTGACTGGAACAGCGTACGGACACATACTTTCTATTTATAGAAAGTTTCTATTTTTAGCAGGTTTCCATTTTTGGAAAGTTTCTATTTTTGGAAAGTTTCTATTTTTAGAAAGTTTCTATTTTAGGAAAGTTTCTATTTTTGGAAAGTTTCTATTTTTGGAAAGTTTCCAAATTTAGAAAGTTCTATTTTTAGAAAAAAAATTTTAAGTTAGGAAAGTTTCTTTATTTAGAAAGTCAACAAAAGTCAACTAAAAGTCAAAGTCAACCGAAAGTCAACTCAAAAGTCAACCTTGGTCAAACATAGTCAACATTAATTTGAAAAGTCTAAATTATAATAATAACATAAGTTATAATGTTTATTAAAGTTAAGAGTGTATAATTAAGTCATAACATAAGTTTAATTAAATAAAATGAATTATTAAAGTTAATATAAGTTGAAGTGATATAATTAATATATCATAAGTATTTAATTAATTAATTAAATATTAATCATAATATAAGTATTATTAATTAATAATAAATTTTTAAATCATATCATAAGTATTATTAATTAATCTATAGTTTCTATTATATTCCTAAAATGATGATGTCATTATTATGCTAATTCCTTTGTTAAGAAAAAATCAAAAAGAAAAAGAAAAAAATCTAAGCATGGTAGGTGATGTCATTAATCCAAATAATTTTAAATTAAAATTAAATCTTATTAATTGATTATTGTTATTAAATCTTATTAACAATTATTTTAATTATTAAAATTAAATAATTTTAAATAATTATTTTAAATTGAGTACGAGAAGGTATAAAAGTTATGCAGAAGGAAACCAAATCTACATTTATATTTTAATTTACACTTTTAAAATAAAATGACAACCAAAGTTATATCTTATAATTGGATGTGGATTGTTTAATATGCATTTTAGGTGTTTGATGAAATGTTCAGCTGACGAGTTTCTTAGTCGGACTATGTGGCTCCACGGGTCATTAAACTAAATAACTTTAGCATTTACGTTCACTTAATACCTAAAACATATCATTAAACTGTTTCGTTTAAACAAACCCGTGGTTTCACGGGTCATTTCACTAGTAATGAATTATTAACCATATCATAAGTTTTTAATTATAATTATTAAATCATAAGTATTTCATAATTAAATAATAATTAAGTCTTATAATAATTAAATAATTATTTAATATTTATTATAAGTCTTATAATAATATTCTCATAAAATAAATTTAATACTTATCATAAGTATTTTCCAATAATAATAAAAGTATTATTAATCGTAAGTTAAATTAAAATGTTAATTAAATCATAAATAATAATTAAATGATATAATAAATATTTATATCATAAGTCTTAAATAATAATAATTACTTCTTTTATCATAAGTAATTAATTAATAATGAAATTCATTATTTTTATCATAAGTTTTAGAATTAATCATAAGTTTTAATTCAAAAGTTCATCGGATCTTGAGCCCCGGGTGTCGATTTCTGGCGAGCCTTATATGCATCTCTGCCTATTCAAACCACCCGACACAATGGTGCACTCAAGAACACACCAAGAACAGTCCACAAGTCGTGGTAATCAGCCATGACACCACTTGGACCTTCAATTTACTCAAAACCGTGTTTTAGTCAAAACGGGTGAACCGTGGCTCGGATTTAGGTGACCTGAACATGAAAGCTCGTCCCACCATCAGTCCTAACACACTAACACACCCTAAAGACTCCAAGGAAGGTCACAAAGTTGGACCAAACCTGGTTCATGTCAATATCACAATTCAATCTTTACAAAATACTAATTTGATCATAACTAGGGCTCCGGGAATCGAAACGACATGAATCCGGAGTCTAAAATTAATGTCTTGATGAGAGGAACTCATCTAAATAGTTTATTTTAACATTTATATCAGTCACAAACTTAGAATACACGAATTAGCTGCTGTCCAGAATTTTACAAACCGAAAACATGTGATTTTGAGTACATCTATGCATACAAACATCATTACAATAATCCACAAACATCATACTACTAAATAAACATCAAAATACAGAAAATAATTGAAAAATTGAAAGTTCTAGGGTTAGGGTTTATACCCTAATCGAGAAACAATCTATGTAATCGCGTAGAGAACGAAAAGAGGAACGCGTTTATACTAATCAATCCTTGATCCAAGATTTAATTTTTGATGATGATGGTGATGTTGGTGGTGGATGGCGATGGCACAAAGAGGGAGAGGGAGGAGAGAGCACCAAAGTTTTAGATTTTGTAATTTTTGGAGTTAAAAGATAAAATGAGGTGTTTTGCAAAAAGATAGGGGGATACCCCCTTTGGTTCGGCCGATCCAAGGGAGTGGGGTGGGCCCCACTAGCCCATCTCACTTAATATTTAATTCCTGATGGCCCGAAAGCCCGAACGAGTCCCTAAACGCGAAAACGCACTTACGCGATTAAAAATCCGGAAAGATAACAAACGCGCTACGAAAAATAAATATAAATACACTATATAATAATATGATCTTAATATCATATTTAAAATATTTAGGATTTAAATGTCCCAAAAACTCGACCGTTGGTTTGAAAACCAAAAAGATTCGCCGGATGGAAATTCGCGAGACGTAGAAACGTATAAATTTAAAATATGAATACAAATATTCACATAACACATAATAATTAATATATATATATTATTACAAAAATAATAATATAGGTCATAGAAATGACGTGGCACACTTACAGTTAACGACAGTTAAATAATTAACTGAAAAAGATAACGGAAAAAGTAGGGTCGTGACATAATGCACTAACATGCCCTTGATGTTTTGCACCATGTAAGAGCTTCGTGAGTGGATCTGCTATATTAAGATCTGTGTGAACTTTGTGAATACATATCTTTCCCTTTTCAACTTCCTCCCTTATGTAGTTGAATCTCCGCTCAATGTGACGGGTCTTTTGGTGAGCACGAGGTTCTTTGATTTGAGCAATCGCACCTTCGTTGTCACAAAAGATCTCAAGAGGGTCCTGAATGAAAGGGACTACTCCTAAGTCGTCGATGAATTTCTTCATCCATGCAGCTTCCTGAGCTGCCAATGATGCGGCGATGTACTCCGACTCTGTAGTGGATAAAGCAACAACATCCTATTTTGAACTCTTCCAAGAGACCGCACCTCCATTTAAGGTGAAGACATAACCGGATTGTGATCGAGAATCATCTCGATCAGTTTGAAAACTCGCATCTACGTAACCTTTTACAGTGAGTTCCTCCTCACCAAACCCATATATCAGAAACATATCCTTAGTCCTCCTAAGGTATTTTAATATACTTTTGACAGCAATCCAATGACTGTTTCCTGGGTTGTTCTGGTATCTACTTGTCAGGCTAAGAGCGCATGATACATCCGGTCTAGTGCATATCATTACATACATGATTGACCCAATGGCAGACGCATATGGGACTTTCTTCATTCTCTCATGTTCATCTTTTGTGGTGGGGCACTGAGATGAACTGAGAAGTGTTCCCTTTTGAATAGGTACCAAACCTTTCTTAGAGTTCTCCATCTAGAACCTTTTCAAGATCTTTTCAATGTATGAACTTTGATTCAAACCTATCAGTTTCTTGGATCTATCCCTGTAGATCCCAATCCCCAAAATGTATTGTGCTTCTCCAAGATCCTTAATAGAGAAGCATTTACTTATCCAAGTTTTAACACCTTCCATTGCCGGAATATCATTTCCAAATAATAATATATCATCCACATATAGTACAAGGAACATGATAGTGCTCCCACTAGCTTTCTCGTATACACAAGCTTCATCACCATTTTTAATGAAGCCAAATTTCTTGTCCTCCTCATTAAAATGATGATTCCACATTCTAGATGCTTGTTTCAATCCGTAGATTGACTTCTTTAACTTGCATACCTTTTTAGGATGGTTCGGATCAACAACACCTTCAGGCTGAACCATATAGACATCTTCCTCAAGATGTCCATTTAGGAAAGCGGTCTTGACATCCATTTGCCATATTTCATAATCATAATGAGCAGCAATTTCAAGTAATTTCCTAATAGACTTTAGCATTGCCACAGGCAAAAAAGTTTCATCATAGTCAACCCCTTGAGTTTGAGTGAAACCTTTTGCTACAAGTTTAGCTTTATATGTATCCAAGTTTCCATGTATGTCAGTTTTCATTTTGAAAAGCCATTTACAATCAACTAGCCTTGAGCCAGTAGGTTGTTCAACAAGTTCCCAAACTTGGTTGTCATACATGGATTGCATCTCAGCGTTCATGGCTTCCTGCCATTTATCCTTATCAATCCTTGATAAAGCATCTTGGTAGTTTGTTGGTTCGTCTAAATAAACCACATAGCAACCATCCATGAGAAACCCATATCTCTCAGGAGGATTACTAATCCTACCAGATCTGCGAACGTCTTGTGTATTTTGATCATCCATTTGATCACTCTCAACATTTTCATGTTGAGTGCTAGTGTCAACCAATTGTGTATCATCTACTTGATCTTGAACCTCTTCAAGATCTATCTTCCTTTCACTATTTCCTTCCATTAGGAACTTATTTTCAAGGAATTCAGGCTTTCGAGCAACAAATACATTTTGCTCGGTTGGATCATAGAAATAGTATCCCATATCATCCTTGGGATATCCTATGAAGATACACTTCGTTGATCGAGCATTCAACTTATTAGGGACGTAATGCTTAGGATAAGCTTCACATCCCCATACCTTTAAGTATGATAGAGATGGAGGTTTTCCAAACCACATCTCATGAGGAGTTCGTTCCACTTTCTTGGTTGGGGCCATATTTAGAATACGAGCCGCGGAGCATAGACAATAACCCCAAAATGATAGAGGCAACGAGCTTCTAGCCATCATAGATCGAACCATATCCATTAGGGTTCGGTTCCTCCTTTCGGAAACTCCATTAAGTTGGGGTGTTCCAGGAGGAGTGAGCTGCGAGATAATCCCACAACTTTTAAGATGATCTTGGAAAGCATCGCTTAGGTATTCACCTCCTCTATCGATACGAAGTACCTTGATTGTCTTGTTGAGTTGATTTTGTACTTCGTTTTGATATTCTTTGAATGCTTCAAAAGTTTCGTCCTTGTGCCTTAATAAATAGACATATCCGAAACGACTGAACTCATCAATGAAAGTGACGAAGTATCTTTCACCTCTCCTAGTCATGGGCTTAAAAGGTCTACATACATCCGAATGTATTAATCCTAATAAGTCTTTAGCCCTTTCATAGGTCCCTTTGAAAGGTGCTTTAGTCATTTTGCCTTGTAAACAAGATTCACATACATCAAATGAGTCTAGTTCATTTGATTTTAAAAGTCCATTCTTTTGAAGTGTATGCATTCGATTCTTGTTTATGTGACCAAGGTGACAATGCCATAAGTAGGAATCATTCAAATCTCTTTTGAGTTTCTTGGTGTTTGTATGGAACATTGAGCTATTATATGATGTGTCATCATGAACCAATTCATAAATACCATTCACAGGCGAAGCCTTGAAATAGAACACATTATCTAAAGAAACATGGATATTATCATTAATGAAATTAATATCAAAACCATATTGTTTCAAACGGGATACAGAAATAATGTTTCGCGATAAATCGGGTGCATACAAAACATTTTTCAAAATAAGTTCCAAACCACTTGGAAGCTTTAGAATAAAGTCTCCTTGAGCTACTACGACACCTTAGCTCCATTTTCCATGTAGAGACTTGATGTTCCCGCTTTTGTTTACTTCTTTTGAACCCCTGCATAGAATTACAAATGTGAGTTCCACATCCTGTGTCTAATACCCATGTATTAAAAGAAGTAATACTAAGCTCAATGTATACCATATATACATTACCTGAGGTTTGCCCTGCATCCCTCTTCTCTTTCAACTCCTTTAGGTAGACCGGGCAGTTGCGTTTCCAGTGACCCATTTCACCGCAACCAAAGCACGGATCTTCCTTGGGGTTAGCTTTACCGGCAACCTTTTGCTTCTTGTTATTGTTGGTCAGGGTAACCATCTTCCCCGTTCCCTTGCCCTTGCCTTGGTAGGAGGGTCCTTTCCTCTTAGCCGCCTTCGGCTTAGAAGTGTTATTGTTTTTGGACCCGCCTTCATTGATCATAAACATGGGTGAAGCCCTTTTACCCATGCTTGCTTCGGCCGTCTTAAGCATGGCATGTAATTCGCCAATGCTCTTATCCCATCCATTCATGTTGTAATTCATTACAAATGTGTCAAACCTCTTCGACAAGGAATTAAGGATAAGGTCCGTGGCTAATTCATTAGACACGTTGCAGTTTAGACGGTTTGCTCGATCAATAAGGCTTTTCATCTTAAGGACATAAGATGAAACGGATTGGGAGTCGTCCATCCGATATGCATGAAGCGCTCGAACCGTTTCGAAGCGCTCGACACGAGCTTGTTGAAGTAACATCTCTTTCAATTGCATGATCATGTCATATGCACTATGATGCTCGAAATCCTTTTGGAGTTCTGGTATCATAGTCCCAAGCATGAGGCAAGAAACTTGCACCGAATCGGTACAATATTTCTCCCAATAAGCCATGCCTTTCGTATCATCCTCGTTCGATTGATCGGGAATGGGGTCTTCCAACACATACGCCCTATCCTCTAGTTTGAGGACAATTCTTAGATTACGAAACCAATCCATGAAGTTCGTATGGTTGAGTTTTTCCTTTTCGAGGATTGACCTCAACGATAGGTTGTTAAAGTTTATTGGTGCGTTTAGAATGTTGTTGTTATTGGCGGCCATCTACAAAATTTAACAAAGTCGTTTAAGTATTAATTTTAATTTAACAATCAATACCCTTTAAATCCAATTGATATTTATTAAATTTTAGAATCCAATGGTAAACCAAATTTCGGTTAGGTGACCTTTATCCCATCATTTGATTTAGCTAGGTAGTCATTGTATAACAATTGCAATCCTTTTGCAACTTCTAAGTTATGGGATCATGCAATCCTTTTGCATGGCATATTTATCCCATCAACGCCTATTATTTCATCATGCTTCGGTGACCCTAAGTTCATGATTCCCAAATCAAGTCGTCCTACTTGTGTAAACGTGTAAATTTAATATACAAGTGGTTAAGTGACCTTTATCCCACAAGTGTGCGAAATTTACCTCAATCATATTAGTTTGCTCATAACGGTTAGGTGACCTTTATCCCATTATGAGTTCCATAATATTTTTAAGTGTTGCACAAAAGGATGGCGTTTAACTTGTTTACCTTGTTAATTGAAGGGATTTTAATTTTCCATTATTTCTAGTTTAAGAAAACTTTTATGTCATACACCAACATGCATTTAGTGTATGGTTCATTTGAAATCCATTTTCAAGTCTTGTAATTAAGCCAATTACTTGATATAAACTATTTTATATGTGTGATTCTTTTAGTGTTCTTAATAACCATTTATTAATGTCCTCTTGCCACTTTTAATTTAACCAATTAAATCGTCGTTTTGCATGTTATTAATGTCAAATTTAACCAATTAAATTGTCATCTTGCTTGTTGTTAACATGTGATATACTTGTAGCAACCAAACATACAAACACAATAAACAACCATACATGCAAAACAAATATGTTCACAATCAAGCCATTTTGGTAGACATTTGTTTAGCCGAAAACAAATGCCACCGGTTAAGGGGTTATAACACAAAGTAGGAGATTTTAAATCTCCCACTTAAACTTGCATCCAAATGCTTCTTTTTGTGTTCTTCAAGTCTTCATCATCTTCATCATTTTTACAAAAAATATATCCTAATACATTTTTCTCTAAAAAAAATGAAATTACAACCTAATCTATTTTACATACCAAATATAAAATAAATTACATAACCAAAATAATATTATTACAAACCAAATGAATGAATTAATATTACATACCAAATGAATGAATTAAATCAACCAAACATGCAACCATTCAAACACAAGGTCAAGGCTTAGATTGTGAACATTATCATACAACCAAAATATGAACAACATGGAACAACCCAAAACCCATTTTGGGACCCATGAAATTCGACCAAACTAACAACCTACCCAAAACCCGAAAATTTTTCTACTATCATGCATGTTCATAAAATGCAAAAATATAGTGGGTTTAATAAATCATCACGAAGCATATTTCAACAACTTCGGCTCTAGATACCATTGTTGGGATTTAACAAGTTTCATAATACTTAAAACATTTTATGAATCTAAATAAAGCGGAAGCATGAAAATATTACCAATTGAACTTGTTAATCTTTAACCAATTAGAGTTAAATCCCAATTAGGATCAAGTTATGAAACATACTTACAAACTACAAGCAAGTAAAGAGTTTATACCTTCTCCAAGCTAGGTAGTGAGTGATGAAGATGATGATGATGAATGGATCCTCAAATGGATGAAACCTCAAGTATATATACCCCAAGCTTACCACCAACACCTTTGTACTATAGTCAGGATTTAATTTACAATTGAAACAAGCTTGCAAAAAGGAAAAATGAACTCTCCCTCTTGCTTGAAAGGTCACGGCAATCAGCTAAAAAAAAAAAGAGAGTGCAAAATTTTTTTTGCAAATGACTTGATGTATTTTGCATGTATGTGAAGTCTCCAAGAGAGCTAGGCATGTGTACATGGATATATGGGAAAACCAAGTAGTCAAAAGAATGAGTTCATGAACCCAATAATCCCATCTCCCATGCCACATTCATTTTTTATAAAATAGTCTTTTTAAAACTAATTTTATAAAACCCCTCCCTTTTATAAACTTCCATGTCATTATTATTAATTATGTACATTTTATTTATAAAACCAATTTTATAAAATGTAACATAACTAAATTAATTATTTAACCTATAAATAATTAAATCCATATAATATAAATTATTCCATAATTTATATATATATATATATATATATATATATATATATATATATATATATATATATATATATATATATATATATATATATATATATATATATATATATATATATATATATATATATATGTACACATCAAGTAATATTTCAGAAAACCACTTTTTTTAAAGTTCAAGTGTCGCGTATTTGATCAATGATCCAATCGTTAAGATCAAATACGAATAAGGTGTCGGTAAGCTTGTTATTGGGTATGACCCGACTTGGATCAAAACATATTAGCCACGTTAATTTAATATGTCTCTCGGGCATACGAAACACCTTCAATTCTAAACATACATGGGCCTCACGAAGATGGCCAAAAACAAAAACTTTGGGCCGAATTATCTAGATATATATATATTAGGGTGTAATGAGGCAATAATTATAGGAGGTGACTTTAACGAAGTTAGAGACCCTGTTTAAAGATTTAACTGTGATTTTAACGAGTATATGGCTAATTGGTTCAACGATTTTATTGACAAAACAAGCTTGATGGAGATACCATTAGGGGGTAGAAACTTTACACGTGTTAGCGATGATGGGATAAAGTTTAGTAAGTTGGATCGTTTCCTTGTAAACAAAAAATTCTACTCTCTTTGGAATGATCTCACTACGCTTGCACTAGATAGGGAAAATTCAGACCATTGCCCTATTGTTATCAAAGATGAAAAAAGAAATTTCATGCCAAAACCATTTAAGGTTTTTGATGTTTGGTTTGATGAGAAAGATGTTGATAAAATAATCGAGGAAGCATGGGGTAAAACGGTTCCAACTATAGCTAGGAAAGACTGTGTGTTTCGTAATAAACTCAAGAATGTAAAGGATGCTCTTCCTGAATGGAGTAAGAGTAAGTATAATAATATTGAAGGTGAAATTGAATTACTTAAAAACACGAGTCTACAACTTGAGCTTAAGGCAGAATCTACAATGCTTGACAAAGATGAAAGGAACCATCGGAAAGAATCTAGGAAGTTATGGTTAGAAAAGGAGAATGTTAAACGGGAAATGCTTAAACAAAAGGCTCGCGTCAAATGGATTCTAGAAGGTGATGAAAACACCCGTTACTTTCACTCGATCATTAAAAGAAACAACAACAAGTGCAACATACGTGGTCTAAACATCAATGGTATATGGAATGACTCGCCACATGATATAAAAAAATACGGTTTTCGAGCACTACAAAAAAAGTTTTGAGGAACCGAATATTGATCGGCCAAGCATGGAAGAATTAAGATTCCCATCACTTTCGAGGGAGGAATCAGACTCTTTGGAAGTTCCATTAGGCGAAAGAGAGATCAAAGATGCGGTGTTTGAATGTGGTAGTTCGAAAGCCCCGGGGCCCGATGGATTTAATTTGCGGTTTTTAAAAAAATATTGGGATTTGATTAAAGGTGACCTTGTAGATGCGATTAATTGGTTTCGGGAAAAATCAGAAATATCACGAGGGTGCAATGCTTCCTTTGTAACATTAGTTCCAAAGAAATAGGACCCGGTTAACCTAGGTGATTTTTGACCGATTAGTCTAATTGGAAGTTATTATAAGATAATTTCAAAAATTCTATCGAATCGGTTGAGAAAAGTGCTTCCTTCGCTTGTCGGTTGCGAATAAAGTGCGTTTTTGAAAGGACATTTCATATTAGACGGTGCTTTAATTGTTAACGAATGTATTGATTATTTGAAGTCTAAAAATCAAAAAGGCATTCTCTTTAAAGTTGATTTTTAGAAGGCATTCCATTGCCTCAATTGGAAGTTTTTAGAGGACGTGATGAGTTGTATGGGGTTCGGGAACAAGTGGAGAAAATGGATCCTCTCATGTTTAGAATCGGCATTGATAATGCTAAAAACGAACATATATTTCATGGCATTATCCCTCAAGAAAGACAAGCTTTTAGTTGCAATTGTCCTATTTACAAGTGATATTCGTTTAAATAATAAAAGGTGAAGACAAAAGGCAGATTCGACGAATTGAAGACACAAACGACCAAAAAGCTAAAAAGTACAAAGTACAATCAAAGAGGTTCAAATTATTGATGAGAAACGTCTCAAAAGTACAAGAGTACGAGCCGCAAAACGCAAAGTTCAAATTATTAAATCGTACAAAAGGACGTTCGAAAAACCGGAACCGGGACCAAAGTCAACTCTCAACGCGCGACGCAACGGACCAAAAATTACAAGTCAACTGTGCACAAGAATATAATATAATATATAATTAATTATATATATTATTATATATTATAATTAAAAGCTGCCCACGTTTTGGATCTTTAATGTGAGCTGTATTTCAGACCTCCGCACTCGCGGAGTTCTAAAGAGCAAAAGCTCCGCACTCGCGGAGCTGCACAGTAAATTGTGGGCCTATAAAAGCCATCGAATTCTGCACGAAAAAACACATCTTTTTCTAATTCACTCTCTATCTCTCAATATATATATTTATATTTATAATTTATAATTTTAATTTTAATTTAATTTTAATAATAAGGGTATGTTAGCGAATGTTTTAAGTTTGTAAGTCGAAATTCTGTCCGTGTAACGCTACGCTATTATTAATCATTGTAAGTTATGTTCAACTTTTTTAAATTAATGTCTCGTAGCTAAGTTATTATTATGCTTATTTAATTCCGAAGTAATCGTGATGTTGGGCTAAATATTAAATTTGGGTAATTGGGTTTTGGACCATAATTGGGGTTTGGATAAAAGAACAAAACTTGTGGAAATTAGACTATGGGCTATTAATGGGTTTTATATTAACTTAACGATACCTCGTTAATTTAATATAAAGGTTATAATTTGACGTATCTATAAATAACCACATACGCTTAATCGGGTACGGTGGGCGGGATATCTATAAATACCAATAATTGTTCATTTTACCGGACACGGAAATGAATTAATAATCAATAGACTCATTTAAACAGGGGTGGATTACATTCAAGGGTAATTGGTGTAATTGTTAACAAAGTAGTAAAACCTTGGACTACACGCCGTCGATAACCTGATGTATTTATTAAACAAAGTATTAAGACCTTGTTACAATTCGAATCCCCAATTAGTTGGAATATTTGACTTCGGGTATAAGGATAATTTGACGAAGACTCTCGCACTTTATATTTATGACTGATGGACTATTATGGACAAAACCGTATGGACATATCGAATAATCCAGGACAAAGGACAATTAACCCATGGTAATAAACTAAAATTAACACGTCAAACATCATGATTACGGATGTTTAAATAAGCATAATTCCTTTATTTCATATTTAATTGCACTTTTAATTATCGCACTTTAATTTATTGTCATTTTAATTATCGTACTTTTAATTATCGCACTTTAATTTATTGTCATTTTAATTATCGTACTTTTTAATTATCGCAATTTTATTTATTGTCATTTTATTTATCGCACTTTAATTTATCACACTTTAATTATTGTTATTTACTTTACGCTTTAAATTAAGTCTTTTATATATTTAATATTTTACATTAGGTTTTAACTGCGATTTAAGTTTTTAAATCGATAAACCGGTCATTAAACGGTAAAAACCCCCTTTATAATAATAATAATACTTCTTATATATATATATATATATATATATATATATATATATATATATATACAAATATAGTTTTTAAAAATATAGCGTTAAACTTGGCTAGTTCCCTGTGGACGAACCAGACTTACTAAAAACTATACTACTGTACGATTAGGTATACTGCCTATAAGTGTTGTAGCAAGGTTTAGGTATATCCACTCTATAAATAAATAAATAACTTGTGTAAAATTGTATCGTATTTAATAGTATTTACTAGTAAAACATTATAGTATTTAGTACCCCTTCGCTTTAACGTCAAGTTTTTGGCGCCGCTGCCGGGGAACAACACTTAACGCCGAAGCGAGACGCTATAAAAATAAAAAAAAATTAAATTATTTCTGTAAAAATATATTTACATAAGTTTTTAAATATCATAAATATAAAAATATATAAAAATATATATATCTTTAAGTCTTTAAAAAAATATTTTTGTAGTTATAAAATACTAGTAACTAATTTTTATTCAAAATATAAGTTTTAGTTATATTATAAAATATTTTCTATAAAATAAAAACAGAAAATTAAAAACAAAACAAAAAAGTAAAAAAAAAAATAACTGAACCTGTAATAATTCGACCTGCACTTCAACTGAACCTGCATCCTCCACACTCGCAGAATTTTTAAACTGAGGATATCCGTACTCGCGGAGGTCTCTGACAGACTGAAACATAGTACGTAATTAATGCAAAATTAGGGTTATTTAATTAATTATTATTATTAATTAGGGTTTAATTAAAATATTAATTAGTTTTAGTTAATTAAATTTGTATCTTTAAGTTTTATTTAGTTTTATTAATATATAAATTAATACTTTTATAAAATATAATATAAAAATAATATTTTTATAAAAATTGTATTTTTTTTACAACTTTAAGTTTTATTGTTATTTCGTACCTTTTTAATTGTTTATTCGTAATATTTATATTTTTCGCTCGTAATTAGTTTTAAGACTAGTATTTGTCGTAGTTTATTTTTATTCTTTGATTCTTAGGCTTTGCCGTAAAATCCCTTAAGTGCTTTTTCTTTAGACTAAGATTTAGGTGCTTTAGAATTTTGCGACGCTGTTTATAAATTTTAGGTTTTTTTTTTTAAGTTTCGACGCGCTACTCTATTTTTATTTTTCGACGCCTTATTTTTCGACCTTTTATTTTCGTCGTTTTTCGACGCACTCTTTTCTTTCTTATTTCTCGCCGCTCTAGTTTTAGGACTTAGAATTTTCTCTATTACTTCTCTAAAATTTCTTTAAATTTCAACGAAAAATTATTTTAAGCGGTTAAATTGATAGACATCCAAATTTTCTGCTTCGAAGTAATAGTTGGATTTGTTAGTGGCTGAGTTGTGATCTTCCGATTTAAAGGGTTCTGGCTCCCTGCTACATCTTTTGGCTATTCGAAACGTGGGCAAAAGTAGAAAAGTCTATTAATTGGATAACTTATATAATTTTTCTTTCTTTTTATAACTAATAGGATATTCTGTGAATGCACCGAGCAAAACATTCACCACCTTTCATACGTTCACCACCTGTAACTCGATCAAGACATCTAGCTAATATTGTCGCCGTTGATTTTTCTTTAGAATCGTCATCAAGTCGACCAAGTACTCTAATTCAAATTTCCGATAATCCATTTTTTGAACCCGACCTCACAATTGAGAATCCGGAGGATATTCAGGGACAATTCAGAGATCCTGAACCATTAATCTTTCCTCTGGAACCACCAATCATTCAAACATAGATTGTCGAGGAACAAACCATTAAATTAGAATCCTCTAGTGATTCGGATTCTACAAATTCAATCATGGAAAATCTGGAACCTCTAAGTATGGAAGACCGAACGCGAGCTAAACGCACTGGTCAAGGTCACGCAATTACTCAACCAGACATTAATGTGCCAGATTATGAAATCAAAGGACAAATCCTACACATGGTAACTAATCAATGCCAATTTAGTGGTGCGCCGAAGGAAGATCCAAATGAACATCTTCGTACCTTTAATAGGATCTGTACTTTATTTAAAATAAGAGAAGTGGTGGATGAACAGATATATCTCATGTTATTTCCCTGGACTTTAAAGGGAGAAGCTAAAGATTGGTTGGAATCATTACCTGAAGGGGCGATTGATACATGGGACGTTTTAGTTGAAAATTTTCTTAAACAATTCTTTTCGGCATCTAAAGCCGTGAGACTTTAAGGAGAAATTGTTACATTCACACAACAGCCAAATGAAACTCTATATGAGGCGTGGACAAGATTTGGAAAGTTGTTAAGAGGATATCCGCAACATGGTTTAGATACTTATCAAATAGTAAGAATATTCTACCAAGGATGCGACATCACTACACAAAAAGGCATCGATATAGCAGCTGGTGGTTCCATTATGAAGAAAATCGCAACTGAAGCTTACAAAATTATTGATAACACTGATTCCCACTCACATGAGTGGCATCAAGAAAAAGATATCGTTAGATCATCTAAAGCAGCTAGAGCCGATTCTAGCCATGACTTTGATTCCATTTCCGCAAAGATAGATGCTGTCGAGAGACGAATGGAAAAGATGACTAAAGATATTCACTCAATAAGAATTAGTTGTGAGCAGTGTGGAGGACCACATTTGACAAAAGATTGTCTCAGTATTGAACAAACAATGGAACAAAGAGAGAATGTTTCATACATGAACCAAAGGCCTGGAAATAATTATCAGAATAATTATCAACCTGATAATGCTAAAAACGAACATATATTTCATAGCATTATTCCTCAAGAAAGACAAGATTTTAGTTGGTATTGTTCGATTTACAAGCGATATTCGTTTAAATTTTAAAAAGAGAAGATAAAAAGCAGATTCGACAAATTGAAGACAAAAAGGTCCAAAGAGCTAAAAAGTACAGCCCTAGTAAAGCAGTAGTTGTATTAGAATCTAGTGCTCTCTGATAAAAAAGAACAGCCCTAGTCTTATATACTGACTACCCAATTCTAGTAAAAATTTTCAATTAAATGAATTCAAATCATGTTTATACATATTTATGAACGATAAAACTAGGTTTTAACACCGAAATTATTGTTACCTCGGAAAGGACATAAATTGAGAAACAAACTAAAATGTTAAAATTCATTTAAAATGGAATAGAGGACGATAAAAAGGAAAATAAAAGCCAAGTGTGGGAAAATTTACCAAGTTATTTTAAACATATGCCACATATATCTGTAACAAATAACTGAAAATACTTTTGCTTTGAACTAAACTAAACTGTTTTACCCGATGAAAGAAAAGAAGAGATGGATCTACACGATGAATCAATTCTATCATTAAAAGGAAGTAAAGTCTTCCGAAAAAGACACGCGCTTCTTGATTTAGGTCATGAAGTTGTCGTTCAGACCAGCTGTAGGTTGACGAAAAATCTAGAAAAGTGATCACTAAAATCAGCAGGAAATCCACGGACCTCAGCATTAAACAGGGTCGCCAAGTGGTCAGATTTATCCTAACCATGAGAAGGATTTATCTCGTACAATGGGGGGGCACCATGCAAATTAGCTGGATAAGACTAATGAATCAGATCCCCAGAAAGGATAATCTCCTTAAAGATTAAAAATCAGCTTTTAAGACTGATATTACTCAATCCTAGAGATTGACCTTAAAGATTGAGAATTACAAACTCATGGAATTCGATGATATCTAAACTCGAGCTTGAACGAGAAAATATTTTGATCAAAAATACAAACCGATTTGTTTTCTGAAAACCCTATTTTCAATGCGTTCATTATCATTGAACGTAAAATCCTAGGAATTCACCTGGAATTCATTAGGTCACCTGAACTAAATCGGGTGTCAACCGTAAGAACGGTGGTTGCATAACATGGTCAAAGACAGGACTTTGTGCCAAACCGACAAATTATAAGGGTGAGCTTTACTATTGCTCCTACCAAGGATAGTAATTGCGTCCGACACGTTATAGACCATAATTAAAAGCATGTCACGGGACATTGCCTTAACAGTTGCTTGTTCAACGCTTTCCTTTACAACCGGACGGTAGTTTGCCGAAAGGTAATATACGGGACAAGTAAACTGGATGTGTTGCTTTCCAAATACAAGGTTAGCAAGTGGGTGACACAAAACCGCAAGTTTTGAGCTAAAATTTTCAATTATGAAACCCACCAAACCCACAAAAATATTTTGCAAACACCGGTAAAGGGTTATTCCGGAAAAACTTATCTAGGGTAAAAACTAGATTTAATTTTCAAAAGATCAAATGTTTTCATAAAGATCCAATTTCCTTAATGGATCTAAATTTTTATAGTCATGTGGGACTGTAAACCATATCGTTATTACCATTGTTTATACCGCCGTATAGAAATCACTGATGTACAAAGTATGAAGAATAAAGAAGTGATTCTAGTATTTCAAGACAATATTGCTTGAGGACAAGCAACGCTCAAGTGTGGGAATATTTGATAATGCTAAAAACGAACATATATTTCATAGCATTATTCCTCAAGAAAGACAAGATTTTAGTTGGTATTGTTCGATTTACAAGCGATATTCGTTTAAATTTTAAAAAGAGAAGATAAAAAGCAGATTCGACAAATTGAAGACAAAAAGGTCCAAAGAGCTAAAAAGTACAAGATACAATTAAAAAGGTTCAAAATATTGATGAGGAACGTCTCAAAATGACAAGAGTACAAGTTACAAGACGCAAAGTACACGATATAAAATAATACGCGAAGACGTCCGAAAATCCGGAACCGGGACCTGAGCCAAGAAGAAACGCCCGACGCAACGGACCAAAAATATCTAGTCTACTATGCACAAGAATATAATATAATATATATATAATTATATATAATTATATATTATATATATTATTATTATTATATTACGTCGGCAAGAAGAAAACAAAGCAATTTGGCTGGATCCAGGGTGGCCATGCGACTCGCATGGCCAGAGGCACAAATCCATGCGAGTCGCATGGAGTGAAAATGTTGGTCAGGTCCTATATAAAGCCAGTTTTCTGCCGAGTTTTATACACATAATTTTAATC